>NC_092338.1:142285000-142965000 GCF_046630445.1 Rutidosis leptorrhynchoides
CTGGTTCCCTATGACCTCAAGCTCGGATACCAACTGTAACGACCCGTCAAAATTGCTATTGACGCGGCACGTTAATCATTGATTCCACAGTGAGGTTTTGTCCTCTATATGATACGTTTTGATAAAATATTGCATTCATTAAAATACGTGACTTTCTAAACATAGAAAGTCATAATCATGTGGGCGAGTGCTTAGGTATAAGCAAAACCCCAAAATACATAAGTCTTTAATTTACAGGTTGACATCACAGTCCAATTATTTATTACACAACGTAGTTTTATTTAGAATGCAATAAACTTTATACAAAGCATGAGAGACTCTATGCATGCAACAAGCACATCACAGCGGAAGCAGTCTAAGGACCTGAGAATAAAACATGCTAAAAAGTCAACACGAATGTTGGTAAGTTATAGGTTTAATTGCTCGAGTCATAAATATATATAAAGATAGACCACAAGATTTCATCAAAAGTTTATCAATAGATTCTACGTAACAGAGCACCCTGGTAACTAAACTTTAATGTTATAATGATAATTACCCCATTCGTTTTAATACACGCAAACCAACGTGTCATAAACTCAAATAACATACGTCCGTTAAAAGGCTAGCACTCTAGCTCGGACGGGGATGTCAAGCCCTATGGATCCATAAACAATTATTCGCGCCCACCAGTCCATATCCTATGTACTGGCAGCTACTAGTTACCAAAGCTATGGGATTTTCGGTTTAACTCAGTGTAGAATTTAATATGTACTTGTGTCTTATTGCGTTTAAAATAAATTGCATGTATTTTCAGCCCAAAAATATTTAAAGTATTTAAAAAGGGATCTATAAACTCACAGTTCAATATTGAGATTCAATATTGTAGAAAAATTGCGTAGACGTAATGATGGTATACGACTGTATGGTTGGCCTTGGATTCAAGAACAATACCCCGAACAATACCCAATATTTTCTTAGCTTAAAACGGTTTGAAACCCGAATTAAAACACCCTCAAATATACCTTATTATTATTAAACTTAAATTAAAATTTTAATTATAATTATAAATATAAACTTATAACACAGAAAAAGAGAAAAGAAAGATGGTGTATATAAATTCGTTGAGCAAACTGCCTTTTTATAGGCATATTTCCAAAAACTGTAGCCCATGCGATCGCATGGGTTTTTAGTACTTTTGCCATGCGATCGCATGGCCGCCTGATTCGATTTTGTTTGCTAGTTCGTCGACATAAAAATACTGTAGCAAATAGTGTACTGTAGCAAATAGTGTGTTACTGTAGCAATAGTGTTACTGTAGCAAATAGTGTTTTACTGTAGCAAAGTCGGTTTCACTGTAGTAAATAGTGTTTTACTGTAGCAAGTCGGTTTCACAGTAGCAAATAGTGTTTTACTGTAGCAAAGTCGTTTTCACTGTAGTAAATAGTGTTTTACTGTAGCAAAGTGATTTTTATAATTATCACAGGTTATGACGTTCGTGAATCGTCGAAAAAAATCGAAAGGTACATGAATGTGTAAACTAGTTCAAAAAGTTTTAAGACTCAACATAATAGGTTCGCTTATCGTGCGGACATATTTATCCTGTAATTAATTTATTAATATGAAATTTTCTGGGTCATCACAATATCGATTATAAATGTTTCATATTAATTGATTTCGTTGCGAGGTTTTAACCTCTATATGAGACGTTTCTCAAAGACTGTATTCGATTTTTAATAACAAACCATAACCTTTATTTTATCGATAAAGGTTTAAAACATTTCAAAGATTATCAAAAAAAGATAATCTAAAATATAGCATTTTCACACGATCATTACATAATGGTTTACAATAATATTACACAACAACTTAAGTCTTTGAATGCAATTTTTAAACAATATTAAACAAGCATGCAGACTCCAATCCTGTCTTTATTTAGCATGCAATAGCGGAAGCTCTTAATAATCACCTGAGAATAAACATGCTTTAAACGTCAACAAAAATGTTGGTGAGTTATAGGTTTAACCTATATATTTATCAAATTGTAATAATAGACCACAAGATTTTATCTTTCAATAACATACAATCTGCATAAAAAATCATTCATATGGTGAACACCTGGTAACCGATATTAACAAGATGCATATAGAATATCCCCATCATTCCGGGACATCCTTCGGACATGATAATTTCGAAGTACTAAATCATCCGCAACAATGGATAGGGCTTGTTGGGCCCAATAGATCTATCTTTAGGATTCGCGTCAATTAGGGGCCAGTTACCTAATTCTTAGATTACCAGGCAAAAAGGGGCATATTCGGTTTCGATCCATTCAACCATATAATGTAGTTTCACGTACTTGTGTCTATTTTGTAAAACATTTATAAAACTACATGTATTCTCATCCCAAAAATATTAGATTTTAAAAGTGGGACTATAATTCACTTTCACAGATTATCAATTCGTCGAGAATTAGACTTGGCCACGGGTTGATTCACAAACCTATAACAAATATATATATATATATATATATATATATATATATATATATATATATATATATATATATATATATATATATATATATATATATATATATATATATATATATATATATATATATATATATATATATATATATATATATCAAATTATGATCGAAATATAATTATACCATTTTTTATTACATTTTAACGATTTAATTTTGTTAAGTTGATAGTCCAACGTTTGTAGTCCACAAATAATTGTCCACAGTTAGTAGTACAGAAATAAATCAATATATATTATCTCGAATCAATCCACGACCCAGTGCATACAAGTCTCAGACTCGATCATAACTCAAATTATATATATTAATTTGAAATCAACCTCAACCCTGTATAGCTAACTCGATCATTACCGCACATAGAGTGTCTATGGTTGTTCCAAATAATATATATAGATGACGTCGATATGATATGTCAAAATATTGTATACGTGTCTATGGTCTATCAAGATATGTATAATACAATATAAGTTAGTTAAGTTATGGTTAGTATGGATTTGTTACAACTTTCACGTAGCTACAATAAGCAAAAATATCCAATTTTGTTTTACCCATAACTTCTTCGTTTTAAATCCGTTTTGAGTGAATCCAATTGCTATGGTTTGATAATGAACTAAAATTTTTGAAACTAAACATAAAAAGTATAAGTTTATAGTCAGAAATAAAAGTTACAAGTCATTTTTGTAAGAGGTAGTCATTTCAGTCGAAAGAACGACGTCTTGATGACCATTTTGAAAAACATACTTCCACTTTTAGTTTAACCATGATTTTTGGATATAGTTTCATGTTCATAAGAAAAATTATTTTCCCAGAAGGACAACTTTTAAATCAAAGTTTATCATAGTTTTTAATTATCTAACCCAAAACAGCCCCCGGTTTCACTACTACGGCGTATGTCCGATTTTACGGTGTTCTTCGTGTTTCCAGGTTTTAAATCATTAAGTTAGCATATCATATAGATATAGAACATGTGTTTAGTTGATTTTAAAAGTCAAGTTAGAAGGATTAACTTTGTTTGCGAACAAGTTTAGAATTAATTAAACTATGTTCTAGTGATTACAAGTTTAAATCTTTGAATAAGATAGTTATATATATATGAATCGAATGATGTTATGAACATCATTACTACCTCAAGTTTAGTAGGTAAACCTACTGGAAGTGACAAGAAATGATCTAGCTTCAAAGGATCTTGGATGGCTTGAAAGTTCTTGAAGTAGAATCATGACACGAAAACAAGTTCAAGTAAGATTTTTACTCGAATTAAGATAGTTATAGTTATAGAAATTGAATCAAAGATTGAATATGAGTATTACCTTGAATTAGAATGATAACTTACTGTAAGTAACAAAGGTTTCTTGATCTTAGATGATTACTTGGAATGGATTAGAAAGCTTGGAAGTATACTTGCAAACTTGAAAGTATTCTTGATTTTATGAAACTAGAACTTATAGAATTTATGAAGAACACTTAGAACTTGAAGATAGAACTTGAGAGAGTTCAATTAGATGAAGAAAATTGAAGAATGAAGGTGTTGGTATGTGTTTTAGGTCGTGATATATGGATTAGATATAAAGGATATGTAAGTTTGTTTTCTTGTAAATAAGTCATGAATGATTAATACTATTTTTGTAATCTTGCTAAATAATTCATAATAGATTACAAAGAATGGTTCCCACATGTTTGATGACTCATTAAGGGCTACTAGGAACTGATCATTGAAGTGTATATACCAATAGTATGTACATCTAGGAGCTGTGTATTGTACGAGTACGAATACGGGTGCATACGAGTAGAATTGTTGATGAAAATGAATGAGAATGTAATTGTAAGCATTTTTGTTAAGTAGAAGTACTTTTATATGTGTCATGAAGTCTTTCAAAAGTGTAACAATACATCTTAATACATTACATGTATATACATTTTAACTGAGTCGTTAAGTCATCGGTAGTCGTTACATGTACATGTTGTTTCGGAACCTATAAGTTAATGATTTCGTTAAATGTAATTAATCCCATTGTTATTATATCTAATGAGATGTTAAATTATTACATTATTATGATAACATGATGTACTAATATATCTTAATACGATATATATTATTAAGACGTTATTACAACGATAATCGTTACGTATAGATATCGTTTTGAATTTCTTAGGTTAGTAGTCTTGTTTTATGTATAAGGTTCATTGTTAATATACATAATAAGATACTTACTTATCATTTCATCATATTAAACATATATATATGTTCATATATATAATATCATGTCATATACAAGTTATAACGTTCGTGAATCATCGGACAAACTGGGTGGTAAAATGTTAACACAAAATCCGTTTCAATTAATCAAGTCTTAACAAGTTTGATTGCTTAACATGTTGGAAACATTTAATCATGTAAATATAGTTTTCATTTAATATATAATCATGGAAAAGTTCAGGTCACTACATAAAGCACGTTCAAATAGTATATTTGAGCGTTACAAAGCTCACTTTGTTGGTGACGGGCGCACGCGCACTCAACATATCTGTATAGATTGTCATGAAACCTTTATTTCGGTAGTTAAACCCGCCACCATCTGATGTGCGAGCGGAGAGGTACGAAATAGTTATATTTTTATTGCGAAATACTATTAAATACGATACAATTTTACACAAGTTATTTATTTATTTACAGATGGAATATACCTAAACCTTGCTACAACATTTATAGGCAGTAAACCTATACGTAGAGTAGTATAGTTTTTAGTAAGTCCGGTTCGTTCCACAGGGATCTTAGCCAAGCTTAACGCTGTATTAGTTTTAACTTATAATTGTAAAAATACAAAAATATATATATATAAGTAGTATTATTATTATAAAAGGGGGATTTTACCGTTTAATGACTGGTTTGTCGATTTTAAAACTTTAGTCACAGTTAAAACCTAATGTAAAATATTAAAAATATAAAACTTAATTTAAAGCGTAAAGTAAATAACGATAATGAAATTGCGATAAATAAAAGTGCGATAAAATAAAATTGCGATAATTAAAAAGTACGATGATTAAAATTGCATTTAAATAAAATGACAGTAAATAAAAGTGCGATAATTAAAAGTGCAATTAAATATGAAATATATAAATTACGCTTATTTAAACTTCCGTAACCATGATGTTTGACGTTTTGATTATAATTTATTACCCTGGGTTAATTGTCCTTTGTCCTGGATGTATTTGAAACCTATCTGGTTTTTATCCATAATAGTTCATCGGTCATAATTATAAAGTGCTCGGCAAATTTAACCTTATACCCAAAGTCAAATATTCCAACTAATTGGGGATTCGAACTGTAACAAGGTCTTAATACTTTGTTTAATGAATATACCAGGTTATCGAGTGTGTGTAAACCAAGGTTTTAATACTTTGTTAACAATTACACCAATTACCCTTGAATGTAATCCACCCCTGTTTTAATGAGTCCATTGACTATTAATCCATCCCCGTGTCCGGTCAAATGAACAATAATTTGAATTTATAAATATCCCGCCCATCGTATCCGATTAAGCGTATGTGGTTATATATAGATACGTCAAATTGTAACCTTTATATTAAATTAACGAGGTATAGTTAATTTAATATAAAGCCCATTAATAGCCCATAGTCTAATTTCCACAAGTGTCGTTCTTTTGTCCAAACCCCAATTATGGTCCAAAGCCCAATTACCCCATCTTAATATTTAGCCCAACATCACGATTACTTTGGCTCAAATAAGCATAATAATAACTTAAGTACGAGACATTAATTTAAAAAGGAGAACATAGCTTATATTGATTATTTATCGCGTAGTGTTACACGGACAGAACTTCGACTTCAAAACCCGTAAAATAACCGTTACATAATCCAAACTAACTAATATAAAACTACCCTATACTATATATATATATATATATATATATATATATATATATATATATATATATATATATATATATATATATATATATATATATATATATATATATATATATATAGTATATATATATATATATATATATATATATATATATATATATATATATATATATTTATTATATATTATATATTATAGACAGAGAGATAGATTGATGGTGTGTAAAATACATCGAATTCGTTGGCTTTTATAGGAATGTGGCCAGCCTTTTTGGCTCATGCGATCGCATGAGATTATCTCGTGCTAGCCATGCGATCACATGGCCCGATTTTCCAGCTCAGGATCCTTTGTCTCATAGCTTGTCGACATGATTTAATATATATTTATATTATATAAATAATTTATATAATTATTTATATATTATATTTTATTCTTGTGCATAGTAGACTTGTAATTTTAGGACCGTTGCGTCGCGCGTTGGTAGTTGGCTCAGGTCTCGGTTTCGGGTTTTCGAACGTCCTTTCGTACTATTTAATATCTTGTACTTTGAGTTTTGAAATTTGTAATTTGCACAAAAAATTATTTTCCTTAACTCCCAAAATCCGCGCAAGTCTTTAACTCACTTTTAGTGGCACTTTTGAGTGCACTATAGCTTTAGTGGTACTTTTCAGGCTTTAGTGGCACTTTTTCTTCAATTCTTTAATCTTCATGTTTTGTCTTCACATTTATTTATTTAAACGATTACAACTTAAAAATAGAATAATTACAACTAAAAACTTTACATATTGGGATGATATTACGACTAAATATATGTTCGTTTGGAGCACTATCAAATATCCCCACACTTAAGCGTTGCTTGTCCTCAAGCAATACAGAACTTGAAATTAAATCACACGAATCACTTCTTTATTCCTCACACTTTATACATTAGTGATTTTGATACGGCGGTATAAACAATGATAGTAACGTTGTGGTTTACAGTCCCACATGAATATGAAAATTTAGATCCTTAAGGAAATTGGATCTTTATGAAAGCATTTGATCTTTTGAAAATTCAATCTAGCTTTTACCCTAGATAAGTTTTTCGAAATAACCCTTCACCGGTGTTTGCAAATTGTTTTTGTAGGTTTTGTGGGTTTCAGATTCGAAAATTTTAGCTCAAAACTTATGGTTTTGTGTCACCCACTTGCTAACCTTGTATTAGGAAAGAAACACGTCCAGTATACTTTCTCCGTATATTACCTTTTAGTAAACTACCGTCCGGTTGTAAAGGAAAGCATTGAACAAGCAACTGTTAAGGCAATGTCTAATGACATGCATTTGATTATGGTCCAAAAACGTGTCGGATGCTAGTACTATCCTTTGTAGGAGCAATAGTAAAGATCATCCTATGATTTTTTGGTCTAGCACAAGGTCCTGTCTCCGACCATGCTATGCAACCACCGTTCTTACGGTTGACACCCGATTTAGTTCAGGTGACCTAATGAATTCCAGGTGAATTCCTAGGATTTTACGTTCTCGTTCAAGCTCGAGTTTAGATATCATCAAATTCCATGAGTTTGTAATTCTCAATCTTTAACGTCAATCTCAAGGATTGAGTAATATCAGTCTTAAAAGCTGATTTTTTTTTTCTTTAAGGAGATTATCCTTTCCGGGGGTCTGATTCATTAGTCTTATCAAGCTAATTTGCACGGCGCCCTCCCCATTTTACGAGACAGATCCTCTCATGGTTAGGATAAGTCTGACCACTTGGCGACCCTGTTTGATGCTGAGGTCCGTGGATTTCCTGCTAATTTTAGAGATGACTTTTTTAGATTTTTCGTCAACCTACAGCTGGTTTGGACGACAACTTCTTGACCTAAATCAAGAAGCGCGTGTCTTTTTTGGAAGACTTTACTTCCTTTTAATGATAGAATTGATTCATCGTGTAGATCCATCTATTCTTTCAAAAGTATTACAATAAATCGGGTAAAACAATTAATTTAGTCTAAAACAAAAGCACCTGCAATAACTTTACAGAAACATGTGATAGATAGTCTTTAATTGAGTAACTTGGTACATTCTCCCCACATATGGCTTTTTTTCAAGCGTCTTTTTATATCCTAATAAATAAATTCAAGCGTTTTAGTTGTTTCTCAATTTATGTCCTTTCCGAGGTAACAATAATTTCGGCATTAACACCTAGTTTTATCGTTCATAAATATGTATAAACATGATTTTGAATTCATTTAGTTGAAAATTTTAAAAATTTTCACAATATTTAGAAAATAAGCCAAGTATAAACCCGAGAGAATTTATAACCCTTCCCCACACTTGAGATCATGCAATGCCCTCATTTGCATGAAATCAGACTCTAATTATAAATTCATGAGGGTGATTAGTGTAGAAAAGTGATTGAAAATACCCAGTTTGTAATTACAAAGCTCGTCGAATGATAGATGGCGCGCCTCATCGTTCATTCCTTCTTGTTTTATCACACATGTTTTTCTTCAAAAACGGTTGCTTTTCTGAACTGTTTGCTAATCTTTGAAAATGCATCTTTTACCCTTACTCATCATGCATTTTTAATAACGAGTTATGCACTAACCCGAACCCCTATTTTAACGTTAAGTGGGGTTAGACTTCCCCACACTTAGCTGACGACATGTGAAGTCGGTAGAATAAGTTCCACGAATTAGAATAGTGAGCCAGTTATTTACATCTCGGGTGGTGTATAATATATCAATGGGTTTAAAGTTTAGAACCACCCGATCGTCACTACTTAATTGTTTTTTAAGTGTAGCTTTTAGTAAATGGAAATGTCTCTTTTCTGGTTCTTGGTCAAATGGATCGATATACACCGATATACGTATTTCTATAGGGTGGACAATTCCTAACATTTCCTTCCGTTTATTCTCCGGATCAAAGTTTTCACCTCTATTACCCAATTGGGTGAAATCCGAGGCGTCATTATCTATTACAGCTCGTAGTTCATCTTCGGTAGATGACTCGTCTATTGAGAATATTGGTTTGAAAGGTTGTGGAATGGTGAATTTCGGGATCGAAGTAGATTCTTTTTCATTAACGGTACTTATCGGTCCCACCACTTTGGTCTCGGGGGTAAAATTTTCAACGTTATCGTTTTCCCAAGAGTACCAATTTGTCACCCTTACTTCTTCTTCATCCATTGATGGATCGATGATTTCGTCGGTAGAGGCTAATGTGTCGATATGTTGTGAAATTGGTAAAGCTGAATAAAAAGTATCATCGGGATAGTTGGTGATTCCGGAGCTGTTGAATTCATCAAAATTCGATGATATGAGATTTTCTTGCACAATATTCCTCAGATCAACAGGTGTGTAATCTGATAGAGTTTCAGCTTGCCTATTTACAAACTCTCTCATTTGTTCATTTTGAGCATCAAGTTCTTCGAGTTTGATTTTCATATAATCTAAAGAATTTTCAGACACATAATTTTTCTCGTCTTCTGGTTGTTGAGTTTGGATATATTCTTGGAAATAATCCCAATTAGAATTGTATTCCTCATAATCATTCCATTCAGGTTCCATGGGTGCATAATTTTTCATAGGAACGTAATAATAACATTCCCATGTTGAGTGATAATCTCCACAGATTTCACAACCAGTTATTGTTTCGTCATTCGTGATCCAAGATTGACCGAACGAATTGTCATCAACACCCGTTTGAGAGTATTGATTAACTTGATTTCGGATGTCATAAAGAGTTTCCAAAATATTCTCGAGATTTTCCATAATGCGCTTATTACCAAATTTTAACTACAATGTGGTGCATTTACTAATTATCCTATTAGTTATAAAACTAAAAATTATATAAGTTATCAAATTAATAGACTTTTCTGATTTTGCCCACGTTTCGAATAGCCAATAGATGCAGTAGGTAGCCAGGACCCTTTAAATCGGAAGCCCTCAACTCGCCACTAACAAATCCAACTATTACTACGAACCAGAAAATTTGGATGTCTATCAATTTAACCGCTTAAAATAATTTTTCGTTTGGAATTTAAAGAAATTTTAGAGAAGAAATAGAAAATTCTATGTCCTAAAAACTAGAGCGGCGAGAAATAAGAAAGAAAAAGATCGCGTCGGAAAACGTCGAAAAATAAAAGGTCGAAAAATAATAAAAAGAACGTAGCGCGTCGAAACTTAAAAGTCTAAAACTAAGAATTAAAGGTTGCGTCTAAAGGTATTAAAACTTAAAAGAAATTCTATATCCAAAACGGCAATTACTTAAAAAGGTACGAAAATAATAAAACGGCGTCGCAAAATTCTAAAGCACCTAAATCTTAGTCTAAAGAAAAAGCACTTAAGGGATTTTACGGCAAAGCCTAAAAATCTAGAAATAAAAATAACAATGGCAAAAACTATGACTTAAAACTAAATACGAGCGAAAAATACAAATATTACGCTAAAATAAATAAAAAGTTATAAAATATAAAAATAAACTTAAAGTTGTAAAAAGTACAATTTTTATAAAAATATTATTTTTATATTATTTATTTTATAAAACTATTAATTTTATATATTAATAAAACTAATTAAACTAAAAATACAAATTAAATAAATAACTAAACTAAATAATTAAAAACTAAACCCTAATTAGGGTTTTAATAATAATAATAATAATATACTCCGTAATTAATGCTGTTACCAGTCAACTTTGGCATATCAGACAGGGCTATGCGATCGCATGGTCTTCACGTTATATATATATGCGGTCGCATGGAGTAGGGTTTCGGGCCAAATCTGGGCTGCTACAGTACCAGGCCGATTGTTTTTTTTTTTTTTTTTCCTGTTTTGTGATTTAAATTTATACAAAATATATATAAAAATTAAATAAAACTTAATTTTTTTTAATAAAAATAAAAACTTTATAATTTTATAATTTTAACAAACTATTAAAAATATATAATTTTTGTTTTTCTTTTCTTTTTATATTTTTGTATCTTTAATTTTTAAAACGTATTTTTACAAAAGCGTAATTTTACAAAAGTAAACTAAATTTTTTTTATATATATAGCGTTGCGCTTTCGGCGTTTAACTGTCCCCGGTAGCGGCGCCAAAAACTTGATGTGCGCGCGGAGGGGTATGAAATAGTTATATTTTTATTGCGAAATACTATTAAATACGATACAATTTTACACAAGTTATTTATTTATTTACAGATGGAATATACCTAAACCTTGCTACAACACTTATAGGCAGTGTACCTAATCGTAGAGTAGTATAGTTTTTAGTAAGTCCGGTTCGTTACACGGGGATCTTAGCCAAGCTTAACGCTATATTAGTTTTAACTTATAATTGTAAAAATACAAATATATATATATATATAAGTAGTATTATTATTATAAAAGGGGGATTTTACAGTTTAATGACCGGTTTGTCGATTTTAAAACTTTAGTCGCAGTTAAAACCTAATGTAAAATATTAAAAATATAAAACTTAATTTAAAGCGTAAAGTAAATAACGATAATGAAATTGCGATAAATAAAAGTGCGATAAAATAAAATTGCAATAATTAAAAAGTACGATGATTAAAATTGCATTTAAATAAAATGACAGTAAATAAAAGTGCGATAATTAAAAGTGCAATTATATATGAAATATATAAATTACGCTTATTTAAACTTCCGTAACCATGATGTTTGACGTTTTGATTATAATTTATTACCCTGGGTTAATTGTCCTTTGTCCTGGATGTATTTGAAACCTATCTAGTTTTTGTCCATAATAGTTCATCGGTCATAATTATAAAATGCTCGGCAAATTTAACCTTATACCCAAAGTCAAATATTCCAACTAATTGGGGATTCGAACTGTAACAAGGTCTTAATACTTTGTTTAATGAATACACCAGGTTATCGACTGTGTGTAAACCAAGGTTTTAATACTTTGTTAACAATTACACCAATTACCATTGAATGTAATCCACCCATGTTTTAATGAGTCCATTGACTATTAATCCATCCCCGTATCCGGACAAATGAACAATAATTTGTATTTATAAATATCCCGCCTATCGTATCCGATTAAGCGTATGTGGTTATATATAGATACGTCAAATTGTAACCTTTATATTAAATTAACGAGGTATAGTTAATTTAATATAAAGCCCATTAATAGCCCATAGTCTAATTTTCACAAGTGTCGTTCTTTTGTCCAAACCCCAATTATGGTCCAAAGCCCAATTACCCCATCTTAATATTTAGCCCAACATCACGATTACTTTGGCTCAAATAAGCATAATAATAACTTAAGTACGATACATTAATTTAAAAAGGAGAACATAGCTTACATTGATTATTTATCGCGTAGTGTTACACGGACAGAACTTCGACTTCAAAACCCGTAAAATAACCGTTACATAACCCAAACTAACTAATATAAAACTACCCTATACTATATATATATATATATATATATATATATATATATATATATATATATATATATATATATATATATATATATTTATTTATTTATTTATTATATATTATAGACAGAGAGATAGATTGATGGTGTGTAAAATACATCGAATTCGCTGGCTTTTATAGGAATGTGGCCAGCTTTTTGGCTCATGCGATCGCATGAGATTATCTCATGCTGGCCATGCGATCACATGGCCTGATTTTCCAGCTCAGGATCCTTTGTCTCATAGCTTGTCGACATGATTTAATATATATTTATAATATATAAATAATTTATATAATTATTTATATATTATATTTTATTCTTGTGCATAATAGACTTATAATTTTAGGACCGTTGCGTCGCGCGTTGGTAGTTGGCTCAGGTTCCGGTTCCGGATTTTCGAACGTCCTTTCGTACTATTTAATATCTTGTACTTTGCGTTTTGAAATTTGTAATTTGCACAAAAAATTATTTTCCTTAACTCCCAAAAACCGCGCAAGTCTTTAACTCACTTTTAGTGGCACTTTTGAGTGCACTATGGCTTTAGTGGCACTTTTCAGGCTTTAGTGGCACTTTTTCTTCAATTCTTTAATCTTCATGCTTTGTCTTCACATTTATTTATTTAAACGATTACAACTTAAAAATAGAATAATTACAACTAAAAAATTTACATATTGGGATGATATTACGACTAAATATATGTTCGTTTGGAGCACTATTAAATATCCCAACACTTGAGCGTTGCTTGTCCTCAAGCAATACCGAACTTGAAATTAAATCACATGAATCACTTCTTTATTCCTCACACTTTATACATTAGTGATTTTGATACGGCGGTATAAACAATGATTGTATCGTTGTGGTTTACAGTCCCACATGACTATGAAAATTTAGATCCTTAAGGAAATTGGATCTTTATGAAAGCATTTGATCTTTTGAAAATTCAATCTAGCTTTTACCCTAGATAAGTTTTCCGGAATAACCCTTCACCGGTGTTTGAAAATTGTTTTTGTGGGTTTTGTGGGTTTCAGATTTGAAAATTTTAGCTCAAAACTTATGGTTTTGTGTCACCCACTTGCTAACCTTGTATTTGGAAAGCAACACGTCCAGTATACTTGCTCCGTATATTACCTTTCGGTAAACTACCGTCCGGTTGTAAAGGAAAGCGTTGAACAAGCAACTGTTAA
The DNA here is from genome assembly GCF_046630445.1 of Rutidosis leptorrhynchoides. Taxonomy (NCBI): domain Eukaryota; kingdom Viridiplantae; phylum Streptophyta; class Magnoliopsida; order Asterales; family Asteraceae; genus Rutidosis; species Rutidosis leptorrhynchoides. The sequence goes on from NC_092338.1 coordinate 142,299,029, forward strand.
GGCAATGTCTAATGACATGCATTTGATTATGGTCCAAAAATTTGTCGGATGCTAGTACTATCCTTTGTAGGAGCAATAGTAAAGATCATCCTATGATTTTTCGATCTGGCACAAGGTCCTGTCTCCGACCATGCTATGCAACCACCGTTCTTACGGTTGACACCCGATTTGGTTCAGGTGACCTAATGAATTTCAGGTGAATTCCTAGGATTTTACGTTCAATGGTAATGAACGCATTGAAAATGGGTTTTTAGAAAACAAATCGATTTTAATTTGATCAAAATATTTTCTCGTTCAAGCTCGAGTTTAGATATCATCGAATTCCATGAGTTTGTAATTCTCAATCTTTAACGTCAATCTCAAGGATTGAGTAATATCAGTCTTAAAAGCTGATTTTTTTTTTCTTTAAGGAGATTATCCTTTCCGGGGGTCTGATTCATTAGTCTTATCAAGCTAATTTGCACGACGCCCTCCCCATTTTACGAGACAGATCCTCTCATGGTTAGGATAAGTCTGACCACTTGGCGACCCTGTTTGATGCTGAGGTCCGTGGATTTCCTGCTGATTTTAGAGATGATTTTTCTAGCTTTTTCGTCAACCTACAGCTGGTCTGGACGACAACTTCTTGACCTAAATCAAGAAGCGCGTGTCTTTTTCGGAAGACTTTACTTCCTTTTAATGATGGAATTGATTCATCGTGTAGATCCATCTATTCTTTCAAAAGTATTACAATAAATCGGGTAAAACAGTTAATTTAGTCCAAAACAAAAGCACCTGCAATAAACTTTACAGAAACATGTGATAGATAGTTTTTAATTGAATAACTTGGTACATTCTCCCCACACTTGGCTTTTTTCATGCGTCTTTTTATATCCTAATAAATAAATTCAAGCATTTTAGTTGTTTCTCAATTTATGTCCTTTCCGAGGTAACAATAATTTCGGCATTAACACTTAGTTTTATCGTTCATAAATATGTATAAACATGATTTTGAATTCATTTAGATGAAAAATTTTAAAATTTTCACAATATTTAGAAAATAAGCCAAGTATAAACCCGAGAGAATTTATAACCCTTCCCTACACTTGAGATCATGCAATGCCCTCATTTGCATGAAATCAGACTCTAATTATAAATTCATGAGGGTGATTAGTGTAGAAAAGTGATTGAAAATACCCAGTTTGTAATTACAAAGCTCGTCGAATGATAGATGGCGCGCCTCATCGTTCATTCCTTCTTGTTTTATCACAAATGTTTTTCTTCAAAAACGGTTGATTTTCTGAACTGTTTGCTAATCTTTGAAAATGCATCTTTTACCCTTACTCATCATGCATTTTTATTAACGAGTTATGCACTAACCTGAACCCCTATTTTAACGTTAAGTGGGGTTAGACTTCCCCACACTTAGCTGACGACATGTGAAGTCGGTAGAATAAGTTCCACGAATTAGAATAGTGAGCCAGTTATTTACATCTCGGGTGGTGTATAATATATCAATGGGTTTAAAGTTTAGAACCACCCGATCGTCACTACTTAATTCTTTTTTAAGTGTAGCTTTTAGTAAATGGAAATGTCTCTTTTCTGGTTCTTGGTCAAATGGATCGATATACACCGATATACGTATTTCTATAGGGTGGACAATTCCTAACATTTCCTTCCGTTTATTCTCCGGATCAAATTTTTCACCTCTATTACCCAATTGGATGAAATTCGAGGTGTCATTATCTATTACAGCTCGTAGTTCATCTTCGGTAGATGACTCGTCTATTGAGAATATTGGTTTGAAAGGTTGTGGAATGGTGAATTTCGGGATCGAAGTAGATTCTTTTTCATTAACGGTACTTATCGGTCCCATCACTTTGGTCTCGGGGGTAAAATTTTCAACGTTATCGTTTTCCCAAGAGTACCAATTTGTCACCCTTACTTCTTCTTCATCCATTGATGGATCGATGATTTCGTCGGTAGAGGCTAATGTGTCGATATGTTGTGAAATTGGTAAAGCTGAATAAAAAGTATCATCGGGATAGTTGGTGATTCCGGAGCTGTTGAATTCATCAAAATTCGATGATATGAGATTTTCTTGCACAATATTCCTCAGATCAACAGGTGTGTAATCTGATAGAGTTTCAGCTTGCCTATTTACAAACTCTCTCATTTGTTTATTTTGAGCATCAAGTTCTTCGAGTTTGATTTGCATATAATCTAAAGAATTTTCAGACACATAATTTTTCTCGTCTTCTGGTTGTTGAGTTTGGATATATTCTTGGAAATAATCCCAATTAGAATTGTATTCCTCATAATCATTCCATTCAAGTTCCATGGGTGCATAATTTTTCATAGGAACGTAATAATAACATTCCCATGTTGAGTGATAATCTCCACAGATTTCACAACCAGTTATTGTTTCGTCATTCGTGATCCAAGATTGACCGAACGAATTGTCATCAACACCCGTTTGAGAGTATTGATTAACTTGATTTCGGATGTCATAAAGAGTTTCCAAAATATTCTCGAGATTTTCCATAATGCGCTTATTACCAAATTTTAACTACAATGTGGTGCATTTACTAATTATCCTATTAGTTATAAAACTAAAAATTATATAAGTTATCAAATTAATAGACTTTTCTGATTTTGCCCACGTTTTGAATAGCCAATAGATGCAGCAGGTAGCCAGGACCCTTTAAATCGGAAGCCCACAACTCGCCACTAACAAATTCAACTATTACTACGAACCAGAAAATTTGGATGTCTATCAATTTAACCGCTTAAAATAATTTTTCGTTTGGATTTTAAAGAAATTTTAGAGAAGAAATAGAAAATTCTATGTCCTAAAAACTAGAGCGGCGAGAAATAAGAAAGAAAAAGATCGCGTCGGATTTCTTCGCGAATAAGAAATAATGAGTTAATATTAAATTAAACTCATTTGATTTTCGGCTGGAATTAGAAATGAATAATCTCTAAAACTTTAGAAATTTCGCAATCTTCGCGAATTATTTCACTAATGTAATCAATACTTCATTATTTATTCTTATTGATATTCCTTGGTGAAGGATGTTGGTGCACGTGAAATTTCTTGTGAATTTCGTAAGGTACGAATGATGTTTTCTAAGGAGTTTCGAGCACATCGAAAATGAAATTGTAACATTAAACATATATTTGAATAATACACTTGGTTTATTATGAAATGGAATTGAGTTGAAGTAGATATTATAGTTAACAATTGTTAAGTCATTAACGAAGAATGTACATCATAGCATATTAGTAATATGAATTAACCAAGTAGTAATTACTAGTTAAAATCCATACGTAATAGCTTAGTACGAAAAGATCTATTGTGGTTTCAAAACTCATATATATATATAATATACATATAAATTCTTCAGAGGACATGAGTTAATATTTCATAACTCGTTGATACAATATATCCGTTGATGATGGTGGTGTCGATATCTGAGGTGGTTATGGAGTTTGTGGTGTTGCAGGCGTTGCCGGTGCCGGCGATGCTGACATTACTGCTGGTGCTGGTGATACTGACGGTGATGCTGGTGGAACTTCTGGTGGTACTTGTATAACAAGTCTAGCTTGTAAATCACGCACTATTCTTGTCAGGGTTTCTACTCTTCCTTCTATCATTTCGGTCCACTCATCTGATTTATGGTTAGGCTAGAATAGATAATCCCTAAGACTTTAGAGATTACATATTCGCCGCAGAATGTTTCTCCAATGAAGTTATGAATCATTACTTCATTATTTATTGTTGTTGGTACTCCTTGGTATCTACGGTGCGTATAACGTTGATGCTCGTGGGACAGTTTGTGATGTTGAAGCATGGGATGTGGATGTTGTTGGTGGTGGTAATGATACTGTTGGTGTTGATGATGGTGGTACTGTTGATACCGATGATGCTGCTGGTACTTGTAACCTTTGCACCATATTCTCCAAAGCCATTACCCGAGCGCGAAGCTCGTTGACTTCTTCTATTACACCGGGATGATTGTCGGTTCGGACGAGCGAATGAATAAGATTCATAATTTGAGATAGTATATAGTCGTGACGAGATACTCTGGAAATGAGAGAGAAAATGGTGTTTCGAACAGGTTCGCCGGTAAGTGCTTCAGGTTCTTCGCCAACAGGGAAATGTGGTGGAAGGAAGGGATCACCTTCTTCTTATCTCCAATGATTAAGTAGGCTACGAACACATCCCCAATTCATCCAGAATAGGTGATGGCTGATTGGTTGATCCATTCTGGTTACACTGCTTTCGGACCTCGAGTGGAAATCCATATCGGAATCCGAGGAACTTGAACTGGTTGCAGAATTCATCTTGCACGGTTAAATAAAGGATTTTTCGATATGAAATGATTTTCGGATATTGGATAATATTCTAATTATATAGAATACCTATATATAGTACAGAAGATCCCGTAGGTTACGGAGGAACTTTCAGAAACTGTCAGTCAAAGTTTATATTAACAGATACGCTAAGATATGAATTTATCTATACACTATCTATGCAATAAATGCAGTAAGACGTGTCTAGACTAGGAATGATAAGTAGGTAATTTCCAACATGACATGATAAGCAAAACTTTTGACATGCAGACACGGTCGAAGTTCAGACTCACTAATGCATCTTAACAACTATCAGTTAGACACACTAATGCAAGACCTGGTTCGCTAAGACCACCGCTCTGATACCATCTGAAATGACCCATTCATATCTATTATAAACGATTAACAATAGTTGATTACATTGCGAGGTACTGACCTCTATATGTTACATTTTACACACATTGCATTCTTTTTAAAAGACAAATTTTCATTTCAACCAAAGTTTACAAATATGCATACCAATGATATTATCATGTTTCCCAAATATAACTGACTAATTTGTCATTCATCCATTAACAATCTTTTTGAACTCAAATGATTTGAATGCAACGTATTTTGAAATATGCCATGAATGACTCCAAGTAATATTTTTAAAATGAGCAAATACACAGCGGAAGATTTCTTTCATACCTGAGAATAAACATGCTTAAAAGTGTCAACCAAAAGGTTGGTGAGTTCATTAGTTTATCATAAACATTCATTACCATCATTTTAATAGACCACAAGATTTCAAATATTTAACCGCACACGTAACCCGTGTACAAAACATGATACACATAACTTGTGTATAAAAATCATTCATATGGTGAGCACCTGGTAATCGACATTAACAAAATGCATCTAGAATATCCCCATCATTCCGGGACTCTCATCGGATATGATAAATCGAAGTACTAAAACATTCGTAACCCGGATGGCGCTTGTTGGGCCCAATAGATCTATCTTTAGGATTCGCGTCAATTGGTGGCAATTATAATAACCACCAATTCTTAGGCTACCAAGCTAAAAAGGGTGATATCCAGTATAATAATCCAACCATAGAATGTAGTTTCAAGTACTTGTGTCTATTTCATAAAACAGTTATAAAAACAGCGCATGTATTCTCAGTGCCAAAATATATATTGCAAAAGCATTTAAAAAGGGAGCAAATAAAACTCACAATACTGTATTTCGTAGTAATTATGCATATGACGGCACTGAACAAGTGCAGGGTTGGCCTCAGATTTACAAACCTATATTAAGTATATATATTTATATGTTGGTCAATATATGTCTAACAATTTAGGTCAAGTCGTAGTGTATCACAATCCTAATGCTCGAGACCGATATGCAAAAGTCAACAAAATCAACTTGACCCAAAATGACTTTCAAAATCTATACATGTTTATTATATAATTTAAATATAGTCGTTTTATATATTTAAATATATTTATCAGATTTTATTAGAGTAAATAATACAAGTCATTTATTAATAAATAAAAATTTATATTAAAATTTATATATGATAAAAATATACTTTTATATATCTCAAGTAATAAAATTTATAAAGTTCACTTAATATTATAAAAATATAGTGATATGTATTATTAATGTAATTATATTACGTGTGGTAAAATATCTTTGTATTACATATTTATTTGATAAAATAATATTGATAATAATAATGAGTAAAAGTTGTATTATTTTGTAATAATAATAATAATTATTATTATTCTACTAATAATAATAATAACAATATTTATTTACTAATGATGATATTAATTATAATAAAATAATAATTCTAATCATGATAATTTTAATAATAACGATACTTTTAATATTAACTGTAATAATAATAATATTTTATATAAAAACAAAAATTCTATTCAAAATGATAATTTTTAATAATAATAATACTAAAATGATAATAATAATGATATTTTATAATAACAATGATATTTCTATTAAAAAATGATAAATTTAATAAAAATGATAGTTTTAATATTAATAATACTTTTAATAATAATAATAATGATAAAAATAATGAAAACGATATTTTTATCTAAATCAATATCTTACAATATTTTAATTTCATCATGATACTTATACTCATTATTTCCTAATCGATTTGTTTAATAGCTTTTAGTCCTCTTTTATATCGTATTCATAATAATGATAATAATAGTAATCATAATAATTAGATGATACTAATATTGGTTTTAATGATAATGATACTAATAATAATAATTATAATAATACTAATAATAATAATAATAATAATAATAATAATAATAATAATAATAATAATAATAACCTTAGTGATAATAACGATAGTATTAATAATAACAATACAATTTTAATGATAATACTTATATTAATAACGATAATGATAATAATAATAATTATTATTAGATAATAATAATAATGACGATAACAATAACGCCGATAGTAGTAGTAGTAATAATAATAATAATAATAATAATAATAATAATAATAATAATAATAATAATAATAATAATAATAATAATAATAATAATAATAATAATAATAATAATAATATAATTAATGATAATTCAATTGACCATATCTTTTAATCCGTTCATCAAAACTACACGATTTCTAAATGAAAAGTTATTAATTTTCCGCCAGCTTTCCAACGACATGCATAACATATACCTTATCTCAGTAGCATATGTATCAAATTCGTGATTTATCATAAACTATATAACGATGAAATTAAGCATACAAGCATGCATAATCATATGTACTTGAGCACTAGTCAGGGATACACTGTTAATATACAAAAGATAAGATATGAATGCTCACGTATCAATATTGTGATTCAATATTGCAGGAAAGTGCGTAGACGCAATGGAAATGATAAACACTAGATTGGCCTCACGAGCTATACCCATAACCTCCATAGCTATAACCCATAATTTCCTTAGCTCTATTCCGCTTGAAAAACCATTTTGAAATCACTCGGACAGCACTCCGTTGTAATATTTTATGTAATAATAATAATAATAATAATAATAATAATAATAATAATAATAATAATAATAATAATACTAATACTACTAATAATAATAAGATTAATAATAATATTAATCTTAATAATAATAATAATAATAATAATAATATAAATAATAATAATATTAATAATAGAGGGAGTACGATATAGAGGAGTGAATGTGTGTGTGTGTGTGATAATAACTGAACTCGTCGAGCTTTTATACACATTTTCTGAATTTGATCCCCATGTGATCGCATGGGGTTGAAGTTATTTAGTCATGCGATCGCATGACTTCCTTCTGCCAGCCCATAATTGATTAACTTCTTCTGCTGACACTTATTTTAATTAATATTATATATTTATATATAATCTAAATAATTATATATATATATATATATATATATATATATATATATATATATATATATATATATATATATATATATATTATATTTATGTGCATAGTTAACTTGTAAATTTAGTTCCAATGACTCGTACATTGACGCTCAACTAATGTCCCGGTTCTGGTTTTTCGAACGTTGTTTCGTACGCTATAAAATCTTGTACTTTACGTTTCGTGTAATGTACCTTTATCAATAACAAGACTCAAATCAATGAAAAGCTATCCCACTCGAAGGGTAACTTATTCATTTGAGTGTTTTGGTCATTTGCTTCTTTAAATCAACTTCTCGTTATCTATTAAAATATATTTAATTATCAAAACGTTTTATATTTAATATTATATTTTCTTATTTGTAAAATATATGTATATATATATACTATCGTTTAGAAATATATAAATTCATACGTCTTATATATAATTGAAATCTTTATTTAATAATATAATCTTTAGTTTTTCAAAACTAAATATATTTAAAATTCATTATATTTAAAATAATAGAATTTATTATATCATATAACGTTTATATTTAAGAAAGTAAAATCATAGATAAAGTATAACGGGTTTCATGTTTTTAAATTTCAGTTTATTCGTGAATCGAAAGGTAAAGTCCAATGGATAGTTAAATGTATGAAATCATTTTAATATAAAACGTCGTTTTACTTAACTTGTCGATATCCAATTTCTAAGTTATCAATACTTTCATAATTCACTTTCACATTCAATAATATGGAAGCTATATAATCATCTTATCAAAATTCACGAGAAAATTATTGTAACTCACGTGTTGGAAAAAAATCAAATAGGAATCTCCACTAACCTTTATCTAGTTCTCGTTAATTGACACTTTGTTCTTACTTGTATAACACTTTACCAATTTTTCCGAATATTGTTAAAAGGGAAAGATTTCCTAAATCACAGTGGATATTACCATAGAGACCCATAACCATATCATAATATTTATGGGATTTATCAGAGATAACATATCTTCTAATTCAATCATTTAGCGTTATCTTTTAATTCCGTCATATATCAAATAGATATTTAAACCAATAAGTTTAATGTATAGTATTATACATTTAATACTTTGTTAACGTTTTCTGATTATAATATATGTACATATCTATTACACATAATTGTTCGTGAATCGTCGAGCACAGTCAAAGGGTAATTGATTATATAAATGTAGTTCAAAAATTTTGAGATTCAACTTTACAAACTTTGCTTATCGTGTCGGAAACATATAAAGATTAAGTTTAAATTTGGTCGGAAATTTTCGGCTCGTCACAGATCGCCACTTGATGGACGGCGCCGATTGGTGGTGAAGGGAAAAAAAACCCACCAGGAGTGGTAGGTAAAACCCTATTGAAGATTGTGTAAATGTTGTGCCCTAATTTCATGGCTAGTCCCTCTATCTATAAAAGGGAATTAGGGTTTTGTGGAAGACTTAATGGGCCAATCACGAATCAAGCCCAATAGTCCACTGGCCCGATGGGATGCGAACATCATCAAGCCCCAAGTTTGTATGACATATTAATGTCGTATCGAACTCACTAATATGCCATCCGAGATAAATTATTGTAAAATCTACATCGACTAGTAACGAACCTGCTCTAGAGCGAGTTGCGATGCCGCGAAAAATGATGCAGTGACCTATCATATAACTGTGCGATGCGCAAACTCGGCTATGAAGTCAAGTGCAATTCACAACGTAGCCATGTAGCAATATGATGGCGCGATGTAGTAAGTCCGCTCATTGTTCAATCATGCAGTGGGCGAAGTTTCTCGATACAACTCCTCACAATACAAGCTCGTGCAATATAACTTTGCGCAAATGCCCACGTATTGCAACCATTAGCGACACAACCCCGCGCAATGCATCTCTGCGCGATATGACCATGCATGTTGCACGCATGCAAACATAGACTATCCGTTATGCACCCTTGCGCTCAACCAATGTAGTAATGTGAGTATGCTTACTTTCGAAGGGTTCGTCTGGTGGTGGTCAAACTTGTCCTTGTATTGGAAAGAGTTGCAGGTACTGTGGGAAAATATTCAATGGCATAAGGCTTCCTTGGCAAGTTCCTTGAGTCTTGATGATATTTTGTTAGATGTGGTGGTGTCTATGTTGAAGAAGAAAATCTAAAAGAAGATTTGGGGTGTGAGTGATTCTTCCATTTTGCATGATCATTATGAGATGATGAGTTTGAGGTAGTGGGTGGAGTGTTTGATGAGGATAATCCGATTTTTGGTTTGAAGGTAGTTCGTTTCTTGCTGATGAGGTTTTTATGGGGCTTAAGGTTGTGTCCGACTTCGGTGCTCTTAAGGTTTATTCTTTTGCTTCAAATATGGGAGGAAGAGTAGAAAGCTTCCTACGATGCGGAAAAACTTGCCGTTGTGGTAGGAGATATTAGTTAGCTTCAACGTCTAACATCCTCGTCAGGCCAAAGCATAATCAATACACATGATTCATAGCTTAGGAGATGCACGAGTCGCGTGCCCATCACCCCCTAAAGGATACCTGTTAGTGCATATTTTGTAATCCCTAGTTCCATGAACTTTAACGTTTTATTCGATCATGTTGTAACCTGTAATATTGTTAAACGTTGATTGTCGATGTGTTATTTTATATTTGTAAACGTTTAAATATAATTCGTAATATTACTCGACAGTCGGCCGACTGACATGGTCAGTCGACCGACTGTCATTCACTGTCGACCGACATAGGAACTGAGGTATTTAAGCCTAATTAATCTTCATTAATTTGGTTAACAACTCAGCACATCACACACACACGAAAAACACTTCTTAGTCGAGTCTCTCTCAATCTTCATGTCCAAATACCACAGAATGTCAGTCTAGGCTTCGTGTTTATCAAGATCTAGTCTTGGTTTGACTTGTACGAACCCGAAAACCCATAGATATTCGTTTAAGCTCTTTCTATTGTTATTCCGCCTCTAGATCGTGTTAGGTTGATTCTAAGATCCTCTCACTCAGCATCTACAAAGTGGTATCAGAGCGTTGGCTTGCTGAATCAATTGTTTTAAACGAGTTCTTGGTATATTTTTGGGTCAAAAAAATTGGTTTTGGATTGAATTTTGTATACTTTTACGTTAAACCTTCGGTTTTGATTCTGGCTCTGAAAGAAAGTACAGTCGACCGACTTAGGAGACAATCGACCGATTTTAGTGTATTTCGACCGATTGTCATTAGTTCGACCGATTGTCTTTAAACCGACCGACATATGATAAACCGACCGACTTAAGTTGTAAACCGACCGACTTAAGTACTAAACCTACCGATTGAAGGAACATCGACCGATTGAAAAAGTACTACCATTTGCCTAAATGTAAACAGAACTTCGACCAAGTAATCATTGACAGTCGACCGACTGTAGCTGTTCATCGACCGACTGTAGTTGTTCATCGACCGACTGTATCTGTTCATCGACCGACTGTCACCAACAGTCGACCGACTTAGGATCAGATTCAACCTTAATCAAAATTTAAAATGTCTGATCAGGCAATGGCAATTACTTCCGACGTTCAAAATATTTTACTATCTGATAGTGAATCAGGCAGTGCCAATCGTGCTCCTAGACTTAATAATACAAATGATTACATTAGATGGAGGGCTAGGTTCATGAATTACATTAGAGGCCTTGATCCTAGAATGTGGGATTTGATACAACATGAATATAAAGAGCCTTTAGGTACTGATGGTAATAGTAAAAAGTATGAAGATTATAGCGTGACAGAAAAAGAAACATATGCCTTAGAATGTAGATGTTATGCTCAATTGACCCAGGGTTTAGACGGTGATATTTATCATCAATATCAAATGCACTTAACTTCATATTCTCTTTGGAATGCTATTAAGATAGGTGTCGAAGGAAATAAGGCATATCGTGAAAAGAAAGCTAAAGTAATCAAAAGTGAATGGAAAAGGTTTGCTGCTCTAAGTCATGAAACGTTAGAAGAGACAATCATTCGCTATCGTCATCTTGTCTCTGAATTGGGTAACTTAGGTGTAGAAGTTACAGAACAGAAAGCTATCAAACAATTAACAGATGGTTTACCACACAAGTGGGATGCGTTTATTGAACAGATAGAAGACAGAGCTTCGTCTGCTGGTGAATCACTGACCCTAGATAAATTCACATCAAAATTGATGGTAAAGGACTTGGATATGGAAACCAAGAAGAAACGTCTTGAGGGTCAACAGAGTCCTATAATTTACAAAGCTGGTACTTCTGGATTGAGCAATGTTCATGCTCCCTTACAAACAGCGTTTGTTTCTAATGAGAGTGCTGTAAATAGATCACAACCTGCTCAAAATGTGATGTTTCCAACCCAAGTAAATAAGCCTAGTAGTACAAATCAGTCCACCATTAGACAGGAGCCAAAAACTGTAGTTCTCAACACTGAGAATTTAAGAACTAGGCCCCTTTCAGTTGTAGAGGAAGATATGGCTTTAGTTGCTTTGGTAGTTAATTCTTATAATGAAATGGTTGGTGGTCAAATTGGTAATGCTCATTTAGAAGCAGAAGATTATGAGCAGATTGATGAGGATGAACTTGAAAAGATGGATATCCTCTGGGCTATGGGTAGTGTGATTAGACGAGCGAAGAAATTTCTGAAAAGGACAGGTCAACAGAGCTTAGGTGTTACTAGAGATACTAAGTTAGGTTTTGATATGTCAAAAGTGAGATGTTTTAATTGCAATGAGTTAGGACACTTCAAAAGAACATGTACCAGGCCACAGAAAACTGGTTTTCACAACCCATTTCATAATCAGTATAATAAGACAAAGGTTAATGTGCCAGTTGAAACAACGAACGGTGATACTATCAGAAATGATAAAGCAAAAGGCTTAATTGCAACATATTCAGACGAAGGTTGTGATTGGACAGTATTTGCTGATGATGAAAATCATGCTAACGTTGTTAGAATGCCTAAGACCGAAGAAGAAACTGAAAGTGAGAAACAAGAAAGAGAGAAAGCTGGTTGTGTTGGTACTGCGAATGAATGCATGTGTTACATCTGCAAGATGGAAGCAAGAATTGAGTGAACTTATGCAATGATCAGATATGTTAGAAGAGGTGTTCTTAATAAGAGAGTGTATGAGAAGTTCAAATACGCAATGCACAATGATGGCGATGTATGGACGGATTACAGTAGTTCGTCTTCATCAGATGGAGAAACTATTGTAATAGATGATGTCAAGATTTTAGTTGAGTTGAATAATTCTGACTGTTCCAGTTCTAGTTCAGAATCTGAACCTGAATCAGAGACTGAAGAAAAGCATTATGAGTTCATGGCAAACACGTCAAGTGACTCTAAGGTACAAACTGAATTTCCTTTGGTATGTAACGATTGTGCTGATCATAAGTTAGAAATTGCTAAACGTGAATCCATAGTTTCTAAACTGAATGATATCCCCTTAGGATGTATATACTGTCCCGAAGTAAAATAGGAACTTAGGATTGTTAAAGCAGCTTATCTTGAGGTAAAAGGCCTATACGAGACTAATTTAACTCAGTTTAACAATAAAAAGGAATTCAGGGAGACAATCAAAACTCTAGAAAATCAAGTTCATGATTTAAGAGCTACAATTTCAGGTGACCAAAAGGCCATAATGATGTACTTAAATCAACTTGAATGTGCTAAGAGAGAAAAGGAAGAGTTTAAGATTAAGTATGAGTCAGAAAAGGCTAGAAATGACACTTGGCAGGGAATGTCATATGTCATTGACTATACTGTCTATAACAAGAATGATGGTAAAAAGGGTTTAGGTTATAAAGAGTGTCCTCCTCCTCTTAGGAATGAGTACATTAATAAACCTTCTGATTCTTGCCTTAGTGAAATCCTAAGTGTTAAGCCTGTAGAGAATGAAAAATCAGACAGCACTAAGCCGATTGTTGAATACTTAGCTGAGGACAGTAAATCTGATTCAGAGTATGAAAAAGTTTCAGAGTTTGTGACACCAAAATCCAAACCAATTACTATCCTGAAAAATCCATTGAATGCTAGTAAGGCTAGTGAAAGCGGACAACCCACACCTAGAAAACAAGTAAACTCTAGGAACGCTAATGGAAAGAAAATATTTCAGACACCTGTCAAGTATCAGCAGGGACTCAACCTAGATAAAGAATATGTTCTTACACAAGCACCTGAAGAACTATTTAATAAAAGGAGCCCTAATACTAACAATGTGCCTAAATATGTGCATCCTAACCGTCGACTAGGCTTGAAACATCATGTTGAGAAGCCTATGCCACCCATGAAACAGTCTTTTCCCAATAAGCATCTGAGTTCAAAAACACGTACAAAAGAAACTCAAAACTGTAATAAATGTGGGAAAAAGGGTCACTGTGCTGTTAACTGTCAACAGCGTTGGAAAACACCAAAAAGAAAATCTGACACTGAAAAGAAAACTACACACTATGCTTCTAGTTCCAGTTCCATAGGTACTTCAAGTAATAGTTCAAAAGGTTTTTATAAACCAAAGTCAAATTCTATTGCTAATTCATCCACAAGGGTACAGTCAGGTGTGAATAAAATTTTTCAAACGAATGACTATTATGAGAAATCTGTTGGTAAACGTACTATTTGGAAGCCTAAAACCGAGACAACGGTTGTTGATAAGTCCAATGATCCATCGGGATCAAAGGGTCAATGGATGGATGTGCAAGTTATTGGTGTCGATGGGAAACCCACTGCCATTCGGGCATGGGTGTCCATCTCAAACTAACTTCTTTTCTTGTTGTGCAGGTCGCCTACGATCCGAGTAGAAATACCTGGATTGTTGATAGTGGGGCGTCCCGGCACATGACAGGAAATATGTCCTTACTTTCTAATGTCAAATCAGTAAATGGAGGATCTGTTTCTTTTGCAGGAGATGAAGGAGGTTTTATTACCGCTCAGGGTGTGATTGCTAATGCTAATGTTAGTTTTGATAAAGTGAATTTTGTGAAGCAGATGTCAAATAATCTGCTGTCAGTTTCGCAAGTAGCAGATAAAAAGCATAAGGTTGCCTTTGATGATCAAAGATGCTACATTTTGAAGAAAGAGTATGTAATACCGGAAGAGATGATTCTTATGACAGCTCCCAGAAATAAAGATTTGTATATTTTGGATATGTCAACAGCCCATGTTAAAGCTGCAACAGGTCATCAAGCTTTCATATCCAAAGCTACAGAACAAGAATCAATTTCATGGCACAAGCGTATGGGTCATTTGAGCTTGAGAAAGATGAACAATCTTGTTCATAATAATATGATTGAGGGAGTAAATGTTAAGAGTTTTCAAATTCCTGAAGGATGTCTTCCGTGTAAGAAAGGGAAACAGACTAAAAAGTCACATGCAACAAAGAAACATCATTCAATTGTTGTTCCTCTAGAGTTGTTACATATGGATCTCTTTGGTCCGATTAATCGAACAAGCATCTCTGGAGATTCATATTGTTTGGTAGTGACTGATGAATACTCACGATACTCTTGGGTAGTGATGTTAAAGAAGAAGTCTGACACGTTTGACAATATAAAGTTGTTGTTTTTGAAGCTGGAATCTTTGTACAAGTTAAAGGTTAGGAAGACTCGAACAGATAATGGTACTGAATTCAAGAATCAGCAGATGGAGAGTTTCTGCAATGAGAAAGGCATTCAACAACAGTTCAGTCCAGCTTATACTCCGCAATCAAATGGTGTTGCTGAAAGACGTAACAGAACGTTAATTGAAACTGCGAGAACTATGTTAGCCGACTCAAGTTTACCGGTTAACTTCTGGAGTGAAGCTGTGGCTACAGCATGTTATACAATGAACCGATTGTTAGTAGTCAAGAGACATGGAAAGACTTGCTATGAATTGCTACATAAAAGGAAGCCTAACATTAAACATTTCGAACCCTTTGGTGCACCGTATTCAATCATGATACGAGATACTGGAGGAAAATTTAATCCTAAGGCTGTTCCTGGTATATTTCTTGGTTATGGGAATCCAAACAAAAGATTTTTCAACAATGTATCTAAACGTGTTGAAGAACATTTCGAAGTAGATGTTCAAAGAAATGCTGCTATTCCTGCTGGGAAAGGTTTTTCATGGCAGTTTGATTATGAAAATTTGTTTGATTCTTTTGGTCTTCCGTCTGTTGCTACTGATGATGAAGTTATTGCAAGATTACTGAATGAAATGCAGACGTCTCTATCACAAATGGTTCCAAAATCTCAAACGGCACCACAACATCACCCAGTGCCGCAACAACAACTTGTTCAAAATGATGAAGAATCCAGTGATTATCAAGATGATCCATCTTATGATGGATCTGATTCTGAAGAGGAGTCACAACCTATAGACAGTGGCGAAAGTGTTCATAATCTGCCACAAAATGTAGAAGTTCAGGAAGAACAACCAGAACCTGAAGGTGTTCGTAGATCATCACGAACAGTTGTCCTACCTCGACACTTAGATGATTTTATTGTTGATTCGAAAGGAGTTTCTGGAGCACCATCAAATGATGCCTCAACGTCTGAAAATCAGAAAGCTTCAACTGAGAATGTTATGCAAGCTTTCTATTCTTCACTAAATAGGTCAGGCAAACTCTTCTTACATGCATATTCATGCTTTGTGTGTCAAATTGAACCAAATTCTGTTGAGGAAGCTCTTCTTTATGATGATTGGGTAAATGCCATGCAAGAAGAGCTTTTGCAATTCAAGCATTTAGGAGTATGGAAACTAGTGACTCCGCCTCATGGTTGCAAACCTTATGGGCTTCGATGGGTATGGAAGAATAAAAAAGACGAGCAAGGTATTGTAATTCGAAATAAAGCTAGATTGGTTGTGAAGGGATATCAGCAGATCCCTGATATAGATTATGATGAAGTATTTGCACCAGTGGCTAGACTTGAGGCAATTCGAATATTTTTGGCATTCGCATCTTTTAAAGGCTTCAAGGTCTATCAAATGGATGTCAAAAGCGCCTTTTTGTACAGGACTCTCAATGAGACCGTGTTTGTTAAACAACCACCGGGTTTTACAGATCCACACTCTCCAGAAAAGGTATATCATCTAGAAAAAGCACTGTATGGGCTTCATCAAGCTCCAAGAGCGTGGTATGGTACGTTGTCCAACTATATGATTGATAATGGTTTTAGAAGAGGTGTCATCGATCAGACACTTTTCATCAAAGAAAAGGGCAAGCATATAATGCTAGTACAGGTGTACGTGGATGATATTATCTTTGGATCTATAGATAAGACGATGGTGGATGATTTTGAGGAGGTAATGCAGAAACGGTTCAAGATGAGTTTAATGGGAACTATCAAATTCTTCCTTGGTATTCAGGTTGTACAAACAAATCAGGGTATCTTTTTACATCAGACAAAATATGTATCAGATATTCTGAAAAGATTCAAAATGGAAGATGAGCGTCCTGCAAGGACGCCGCTATCGGTGAATCACGGGATTACACCGGATAAGGAAGGTGATAAGGTTGATCAAACCTTATATAGAGCCATCATTGGTTCGTTGATGTATCTAACAGCGTCTCGCCCTGATATCATGTTCGCAGTTTGTTTATGTGCTCACTATCAAGCAAATCCGAATGTACATCATTTGCTTGTGGTGAAAAAGATTATGCGTTATTTAAAGCAAACTCCGAATTTGGGCCTATGGTATCCCTGTGATAATGATTTTGTACTGACGGCTTATAGTGATTCCGACTATGGTGGATGCAAGAAAGATTTTAAGTCAACATCAGGAGGTTGTCAATTCCTTGGAATCAGACTAGTTACATGGCAGTGCAAGAAGCAGACAGCAGTGGCCTTGTCCACTTGTGAAGCTGAATACATTGCTGCAGCAAGCTGTGCATCTCAGGTTGTGTGGATACAACAGCAGCTTCGTGACTACGGTTTGCATATTTCTAACACTCCTATTTTTGTTGATAATACTGCTGCCATAGCTGTTACGAAAAATCCTGTGAATCACTCTAAGACCAAACACATAGGGATTAAATATCATTTTATTCGAGACTGTTATGAGAAAAGGCTAATTGATGTTATCCAAATTGGCACAACTACGCAAAGGGCTGATCTTTTCACAAAAGCTTTTGATAAACCGCGTTTTGATTTCTTGTTAACTGAGTTAAGTGTCAAAATATTGTCAGATGTTGTTCCTGACGAAGAGACCAACGAGTAACTTCATTTTATGTGTTCTGCTTGCATAGCTGTATATACTGTGTGGTTATATTTCTTTTCTTTCTGATTGTTTCTGTGTGTTTAAAATCCAAAAACCAAAAAGATTTTAGATTTTTAGTATTTTAGGGGGAGTAATGAATTGATCTATATAAAAATGGGATACGGACTTAATCATAGAATGAGATGATCATAATCACAATCATGTAAATATCTTGATAAGGAACTCATGGAAAGGTTTACAGCGGTTGAGGGTAGTCACTTAATTACCACAGGTGCATACTTTAAAGAAAATTGTTGAGGAAATCAACAAAAGGTGAGGGTATCCCCTATCATGACGTATAATCTAGAAACACATGATGTAGAATATCCCCAAGCAAATTCCAAATTGCTGCACCATTGAGTCTCACGACTAATTGGGATATTCAAGCGATCAATAAGCGTTGAAAATGTTCTAATTGACTATGCATACCGACTTCTATCAAACTTTAATTCTTGAATCGTACCTAAACTCCAAAATAGTAAGTTTATCTCAATAAGAGTGTCTTTCCTGTGAACGGGTTGAAAAGTGTGGTTCTATATTACAGACAGTCCATGAATGAATGATTTAAGTTAATTGATACACAAATGAAGAAAAGAGATCTTCATCGCAAGGAAGTCAATTCGAGAACTAAATCAAAGTCAAGACTGCAATGTGTTGTTTAAAAAAAAAAGGCACATTGCATATCAAGTTATTATATCATGAAAACAAAAGTGAAATCATGGAAGACGAAAATATCAAGGTTAAGATAATGATGAAATCAAGAAGAGAAGTCTTTGCAAGAATACAAATGAGTGTGAAGATTACCAAGAAGAACTTAAATCATTCATACTTCAACAAAATCATTCTATTGGACTTATTATCATTGTCTGTGATACGGGACTGTACCCATTAAGGCCTAGACAGCGAAAGATGTTTTCAGAGAGATATTCTGAATACTCACTTATTAAGAAAGCTACGTCTTTCATTTCGTTTCCTCCAATAACTTTAATAATAAAGAAGGAATGAGATTGATAGCAGTTGGTTGATTGCACGATTGATAGAATATTGAATATACTATGAGATCCATCAGAATCATATGAATTGAAAAGTATACGTTACGATAGAAGCTAATGGCTGACAGGGATATTCCAAAATTACTATGAGAATCTTCCTGTTCAATTAGACCTATCGTATGTGCTTGTGGTAACGGAAAGCGTCAATAGACTTGTGCTCAATTGACTACCTAATAAATCGTGCGATCTCAAATGATGTCTAAGTCAATGATTGAATCTAACATAGCAATATGTTAATGTAATTAATTAACTTGATCATCAAAATGTCTAAGAGGAAACTCTGTAAATGTTTAATGAATCTAGAAACCATGTTAAAATCTTTTCTCTGTTATTGTTTGCTTTTACTTGTGAAATTTTGTGTACATACTGTTGTCTGAATGTTAATTGAACATGTATACATTTTGATAATTTAGCTTCTTTAGGTTTATGACTTACAGAAACTGCTTCCTGTAAATAACATGTTTTATGCCATACAATCTTGGATCTTTCTTAACCTTGATCATTGACTTTCTGACATGAATTGTACTTCATTTGCATTGTTATTGTGAAATGTTTTAAAATCCTAAAAACTACAAAAAGATTTTTCAGTGTGTTGATATTTATTTTGAAAAATACAAAAACATTTTATTTGTTTGCTTATGTGAATATGTGTATATTTCCTTGAAGTTACAAATAGTGTCTCGACGTCAAAAAGAAACGAACTACACATCTCAAATCATAAACTTGTTAAAGTCTTCAAAACGAAAATATTTTGCGTGTAAAATTAGCCAGTGGATGTGAATAGAGGGAATTATCGGGGGTTATGTATCGAAAAATAATTTTTTAATTAGGAGGAGACAGTCGACCGATTTGTACTATAAGTCGGTCGACATTGAACAAAAATCGACCGACTTACTTGCTTGTTACATATGTCGGACGTTTGTTACATATGTCGGTCGTTTGTCACGTGTATCGACCGATTGTCACATATGTCGGTCGACATAACACCAAAGTCGACCGATTGTCGAGCTGAGTATAAAAAGGCCTCAGACGGCCGATTTTCTTTATCTCGTGCGATTGTGTTGATTTACCAAAAATTCGAATTTTGCAAGGAAGAGTTTTTGATCGTGTTTTTCGTATACATCTTTGAATTGTGATTCCAGCGCCGTTATCCAATCTAGGTAATTCTTTTTAAATCGAAAGTTATTGAAGTTTTCGTGTTTACTTTTCTGTTTCGATTCAATGTGTGGTGTTTAGGACCTGTAATTGGTAATTGTTGAATAGATAATGTTAATCGGCCTCCTCTGTACATGTATTAGACTTTGATTGAGTCAAAACACCATAAAATCGAAGAATTTATGTTTAGATCTGTGTTTTGCTTCGTTTAATCAGTCGGCCGATTGTCCTTGATAATCGACCGACTTAGCGTATGTCGGCCGACTTTATAAGTCAATCGATTTACCTGTATGTCGATCGACTGTCCTTGAAAATCGACCGACTTACATTGTATGTCGACCGACTGTTGTTTCCTGTATTTTTTTTAAATTTTTCGATTTAACGCTTTTCGATTATTGTATATATATTTGTATAGCAGAATAAATGGCTCAACTAGGTAGTCCAGTGAACGAAGACGTACATGAGGAAGAGGTGATTCTGTCCAAGAATCTTCCAGGCCTGACGACAAGCGAAAATGCCAATCTAGAGGCATGTCTAAACGAGGAAGGACCTGAAGCAAAGGAAGGCTTCGTTGATATTATCAAATTCTTGAAAAGGTCCAGGATTCATACTGCAATAACTCTAGAATGCAAGGCATACTACTCTCACCAACGAGAATTCTGGAACAATGCTTCTATCGTCACTGAACAAGGAAGAAAGGTGATACGAAGCAGCGTTGGTGGTACAATTGTAAAGATCTCGGCACAGACAGTTCGTGAAGACTTAAGTTTTCCAGATAATGATTCTATGCCAGTCACACTGAATAGAACTAAGGTCCGAAGGTGTCTAGTAAGATGTGGATACTCTGGTGATCCAATGAAAGGAGCTGTTAAGAGAACTCGATTCTGTCATCAATACAAATACCTAACTTTGGTGTTGTTGAGATGCATGAGTCCAATGGTAGGCGGTTTTGATGAGCTGAATGAGACTTATAGCTCAATGTTTGCAGCACTAGTTCTTCATGCGGACTTCAACTTCTCCGAAGTAATTTTCAGAAGCATGTTGGTGAACGTGAAAAAGAAGAGCCACTTAATGTTTCCTAGGTTCTTGCAGGTGATGATTGAAAAGCAAGTGCAAGGTTTGAATAAGGTTTGGGAGGATGAGATTAAGCTGAATCATCTGAACGATTTGACTTTCAATCGAGTCAAGCAAAAGAGAGGTCCGGATGAACCATTCAAGAGATTGGTTGGCCACCTCGCAAATGAAAACTATGTATGTCCACCAGGTGCTGCCTGTCGTCATGAGAACAATACGTCTGGTAATGAAGATGATATCGTCGCAGTTGGTGAAGACGATCAAGAGGTTAATCAGCCACCGCCAGTTGTTCCAATTGAACAGATACTGGTTGATGAAGACGATGAAGGAGATGACCTTGACCCTGATCAATTCGAGCTGAGAAAGCGAAAACAATCTGAGGGTCCTTCGGTTACAACAAAGCCGAAGCAGAGGCGCATAAGATTCATTAAGAAGGCAAAAAGGACTGAGTCGTCCTCCGCTACTGAACAGCGACAATCACAGCAATCACAACCACAACGACAACCTTTAGCTGCTGCTACTCAAGAAACACGTGCTGAAACTGATACAGGAGTTCATGCTGCTGCATCCACGACCGCTATTACACAAGATGCTGCGGTTTCTATATTAAGTGAGAAGGTTGTCAATTTGGCTTCTGAATTTGAAAAGTTTAAAGAAAAAGCTGATGAACGAGAGAGAAGAAAGGATGCTGAGATTGCCAAACTGACCAAGCAGGTTGAAGATCAACAGGTTGAATTGAAGAAGTTACAAACTAAGTTTGATGCTCAGAATTTGCTGATTGTAAAGGCTGAGACTACAGCGAACAAGGCACTTTCGAAGGTGCTTGAGTGGGAAAATAATTTCGATATTGTGGCTGTTGATCTCAAGGAGGATATAGACTTTGGTAATTTTAACGATCAAGGCGAGGATGAGCTAGGTTTGGATATTTCTAAAGGCACAAGCGAGAACCCACTGTCAGTAATTCCTCTAAATATTGATTATTCTTTACGTGATTTTTTGGCAAAGTAGGATCGTCTGAATCACTCAGTTGTATTTGATGATTTAGAAGAAGGGGAGATCCCGCCGGATCTAAGCGCTGAGGAGCAGGCCGAGCTAGTGCGTCAAGAGCAACAAGCAAGTACTTCAGCTGACGCAACTGCTAGCTCATCTTTTGAGAATCGTTACGATTCTAGTGATGATTTTGAGGAAATTGTCGTAAGTAATGAAAACGACAAAGATTTTGATGAAGTAATTATTGAAGATGAACCAATAGGTGATTTTCCAGAGTACGAATGTAATAACGATAAAGATCTACCTACATTTCAAGACTACTTCAAAATGAATGAAGAGCTTTTAAACCGTAAATGCGAAGAAAAAGAAAAGACCGAAGATTTGCCTCCAAGGTTTTTACCGGTCAAGATAAATAAAGAAAAGATAGAAGTTCTAGAAGCTGAGTGGAAGATCCTGTTGAGGATCAGAAAATATTGTGAGAAGCCAGCGCCGGAACCTGAATGGATGAATTACATTAATAGACCGGCGAATCTTTTGGCTAAAGGAAAAATAATTGCGTGGGCCTACATTAAAGAGTTGAATATATACGCAATAAAGAAGGAGTACGGAGTGGATTACATCAAACATGGATACGAGTTCACGTCTCTACCGTACTTTGAATTTATGCAGGTGGCTAGGCTCAAAATGTTATATAGGGATTATGACGGAATTCCTAATATTGTCTGCAAGAAGATAAGACACTCGTACTTGTCAAAGAACTTTGAGGGATTCGGCCCTCAATTTCCCACGATCACTTATCGAACAAACAAGAAAACGGGCGAACGAATAAAGATTGTCAAATACAAGCCAGTAAATTATATGAGAAAGGTTCCTGTGATGAAAATGCCGCAGAACTTTAGCCCACGTTTTCGCTGGTGGTACTACGATGAACGCTCAGAGGAGGCAGTCATCGTTTTGGACAAATTGAAGGAAGATGAGACAGACTCGATACGGGTTTTAGATCCCGTTTGGTTGAGAAATTGCTGTGAAGCTGACATCTTCACATTGTACTACAATCGGATGCTGTACAGGCCAGAAAATAGAGTTCAAGCACAACAGTACATTCGTGTTGCAAAGGTTTGCTATTTGAACAATATGGTTACAGATCCGTACAGAGATTGAAGCAGATCGAAGACTTATGAGGAACTAGGTCTTAGGGGGAGTTTGTTAGTGCATATTTTGTAATCCCTAGTTCCATGAACTTTAACGTTTTATTCGATCATGTTGTAACCTGTAATATTGTTAAACGTTGATTGTCGATGTGTTATTTTATATTTGTAAACGTTTAAATATAATTCGTAATATTACTCGACAGTCGGCCGACTGACATGGTCAGTCGACCGACTGTCATTCACTGTCGACCGACATAGGAACTGAGGTATTTAAGCCTAATTAATCTTCATTAATTTGGTTAACAACTCAGCACATCACACACACACGAAAAACACTTCTTGGTCGAGTCTCTCTCAATCTTCATGTCCAAATACCACAGAATGTCAGTCTAGGCTTCGTGTTTATCAAGATCTAGTCTTGGTTTGACTTGTACGAACCCGAAAACCCATAGATATTCGTTTAAGCTCTTTCTATTGTTATTCCGCCTCTAGATCGTGTTAGGTTGATTCTAAGATCCTCTCACTCAGCGTCTACAATACCCATGAGATGGATGAATCTAGTGCCATCACACACTGAGAGGCTATGACACTGATACCATTTGAAACGACCCTCAAAAGCGGACCGAAAAGATGCACGAGTCGCATGCCCGTCACATCCTTAGAGTCTATCTCTCCTCACAGCTAAAACGGTGAACCAATCAGATTTTTCTACGTAACTAAAAATCATGGTGAAGGATACAGTTAACCACTACTTTTAGCTTATAAGGGGCTCACAATATTATTCTCTAACTGATGTGGGACGAGGTGTTACAAAGTTCTTCCATGCTGATAAAGTTCCGAGTTCCTAGTTATTTATAAAAGTATACGTTTTTTAGAAAAAAAAAATTAAAATAAAATGAGAGTGCATTAAGGATTCGTATCATAAACATAACTAACCATTAAGTCTTACAATTTCCAAAATGATTTCTATTTTGTAAAGGGATCATCGTAAATATAGTGATACAATAGTGTTTCACTATAGATAATATTTAAAGCAACCAATAGACTTATCATGAACATAAATACAAACTTATTTCTTGGTCAATGAAATGACTAAATTAAAATATCTTGTTTTCTTCTTAGCCATGTTTCTGGTCACATGGTTCCCATACCTCTTGAATAGCTCGTCAATAATGGAACTCCCAAAATGATAGATCAATAACGGTTCCGAAAAAGCTCTAACCACTTTCGCTATGTTCTCCCCGTGTGTTTGGTTCGGCTCGGTTATGTCATTCGTATACGCATTATATGCGTCATTTGGATCCCAATTGAGTTCAAAAACATTCAAGTTATCAAGAGAAAAAGAACCCTCATATTGAATAGCATTCCAAACTTCACCTTCACATGGATAGTAAATTGGGACATTGAATGATTTAACATCCGATTCTCGAACTAGTCCCTAGGTGTATGTTAGAGCATAAACGGTTAGTCACAAACAAATAGAAGCTTAAAAAGAAATTTTCTTTGTTAAGATAAAGATATAATTGTATACCTCTTGGACCATGTCTACAAGTGATTGTGCAAGTAGCTCCCAAATATGACAACTATCATCATTTGATGGATTAGCGTTACGCCGACCAACAATTATCAAGACCATACATCCTCCACATACTACTTCCTCAGAGCGCATTTGAAGAAACTTTGCGAAGTCGGTATGAAATTGTTTTTCATACGATTGGAACACGTTGGGAGGACTTGTTTTCGCAATATATATATTTAGTTGGTTATTTTCAAGGCCCTCCGGTACCTATCACATGTTGCACACTATACTTTAAATTACTATCAAAACTATATTTTATTACTCCATCTGTCCGTCTCAATTTTATTGTCCACTTAAAATCACATATATACACTAAAAACTTTACCTTATAAATTTCGTTTCATCTACTCATCTAGTTATGAAATTGGATATATAATTTGGGATAGAAATATTGAACATATGGACAAATAGAGTATTCGTTTATCTGACATAAAAGTTAGCATGGAATCAAACCTGAGAAAGCCAATGAAGACTATAAGAAGAGTGAACAAGGTGCAAACTTTTATCCGGAAAAAGTCTATCATAAAAGGAACCTGGAATAGCTGAAACAAAACAATTTCCGAAAATATCGCCCTTCTCCTTCTTAAGCATTGCGTAAAAATCCGGTAACAATTTGAATAGGTAATTGAAATCATTTCCAATTAGATCATTTAAGCATACTTGAAGTTGTGGCACTTTAGTGTTATTCGCTTTAGACACCTCAATAACTATATCAATTATGTTAGATATAACCAATAGTGTATTTTTGCTTGAGGAACAACCCAAATCTGCTACCTTAAAACATTGACCAAGCACCCCATCATGATTAGCAATATCTTTGATTGCATGCTTTAGAATGGGTAGCGTCTTCTTTATCACACGTTCCTGTAAACATATTTTACCATAAAGTTCAAGACATCGCTGCTACAGTGCTACTTGATTAATATGCTGCGACCGAAGATCTTGGCGGAAATAGTTAATCGAACAATAGTTTGTTTAGTGTTCAGTCTAAATAACTTAATATGATTCAGCGATTAATTACTCTGTTTTATAGCCTCAAGCGACCATGACACATGATAAGTTCAACGAATAATGGAGTATTTGATTTAATATTTGATATTAAAAAGAAAATATAGATCCATCCAGTGGCGGATCCAGGAAATTTTTTCACCGGGGGCAAAAAAAATTCTAAACGTAGAGATTTTTTTGGGGCAAAATATGGAGATTTTGGGGCAAAATATAGAGGTTTTTGAGCAAAATTTAGAGATTTTTGGGCAAAATACTAAGGTTTTGGAGCAAAATATGAAGGTTTGGGGACAAAATATGAAGGGTTTGGGGCAAAAAAAAAAAATTCCACCGGGTCAAAATCGAAAAACCGAAAAAATTTACACTAAAAATTGCAAATCCACTGGGGGCGGGCGACCCACTCTGACCCTTCATAGGTCCGCCCCTGGATCCATCAATCAATAAATCAGTCGTACATCAACATCTATTTGTTTACACTAATGATATATTATACTCCGTATGTGATTATTGTTATACTATGATTTATGAGTTCTAGTTGAAACTTAAACCTATTATATGTCGCTTCAAACATGCAAAACATGAACCAATTTTTCGTAAAAGGTGTGGCTAAGGAGTAAGGACATGTTTAATAATGAAATGAGGACACGTCGCTTTAGATTTTGATTTATATCAACATTATAGATTATAGATTATAGATAGATTATAGATTATAGATTATAGATTATAGAAAGGTGAGAATGCAACAACTACGCGTCGACAAATTTAGGCCATGTAAACATGCACATTGTACGACTGTCAATGTCTTAAAAATGTTAGTGACAGTAGATTAGATAAGTATTGTAACTAAGTAGATAACCTGAAGTAACGAATTACTCGCATAGCTTGATTCTCCATCGCCCGTATTCATATGTAAGATGTTTACTGTTTCCATGTCTATTTCTTCTTGAAATTGATCAATTGGTTTCTGTTGAGAAAATCGACACCAAATTAGAGCAAACCGCTAGTAATAATTGAAAATAGCGACAATAAAGGGTCATCGAGATTTAACGTGGAAAACCCCTATAGGGTGAAAACCACGGGCAAGGAAAGAAACGTTTCATTAATAAGAATAATATGAATTACACTTCTCTCTAATTACAAGAATAAGCACCAATCTTAATATCTCTTGTAATTAGGAGATTACTCAGAAACTTTCTATTCAAACTTGTAGTACAAGAGGAGAAGAAATATTTTTGGGATGCAGATAATGGAGCTCCATGCTTCCTTTTATAGTTGAAGTTCCATGAATACTACATACCTATTCACTCATACGTATGTATATGTAAATAAAACCACAACAAACATGTGGTCAAGTAAGTTGTAGGTGGCTACAATAACAATAATGTTATTGCCTTGTATGATTTTGATATTCAGCCACATATTAAATGTGACTATATTTCACTGTCCAACAATCTCTCACTTGAAGATTTGTTTGAAGCTCAATCAATCTTCACATGTTTATCCTTCCTTGCCAATGATGTTGCTTAAGTATTTACTAGGCTGCATGAGGAATGAAACTAAATTAACTTGTCACAGTTGATTGACTTTGCTAGAAAATCAGCCACATTGTTGTCAGTATGAATTTTCTGCACATTCATGGTCCCTTCTTCCACTTTCTCACGAACGAAGTGATATTGAACTCGTATATGTTTTGTCTTTGAATGAAATGCCGGATTCCTTGCAAGATGCAAGTGATAGTGCTCAAAATATGCATATTTATCCTCGCACTATCTTTCTCGTTTTGTTTGATTTTGATGGATTCATGAGCGTAAATGATAATTATTTGGTTAAAGTTGGTTCAAGGGCCAAAAATCCCCACTTGGTGTGAAATTGACAAAATGCACTCGATTTCGTGGGTAAAACTAAATCTAAGACTTGCACGGACTTTGTGTGTTAAGGAATCAACCATTGGGCCTAACTAATGAACCAAGTGAAGTTTTGAAGTGAAAATGAAGTTCCGGGGCCAAAAGCGGCGCACCAAAGGCCAAAAGCGCCGCACCAATACACTAAAAATGAGGAAAACAACATCAAAAGCCAACCATGTACAATGGTGCGGTGCACCAATACATAGGTGCGACGCACCTTCTTCCTATGTACAGTATGCCTAACTTCATGGTTTTATCTTATTTTTGTCATAATTGCATGAAGTTTTTCGTTGGCATTGTATGAAGTACGATATCAATTGGTGTTGAGATGATGAGGTTTTGATGAATAAATTTTATGAATATGGAGGATGCTTGTTAAACATGAAAACAAATGTGGAAGTTGAACTTATGATTTTGTTTTTGACTAACGCTAACATGTTTCTTCCATAAATGGTTTTTGTGTATGTTGGCTATTTTATAGGGAACCAAACGACCTAGTTCTTCACAGTATGCTCTTATGGCACCAATTCATCCGTTTGCTCATAAGCTTCCTAAGGATTTTCGAAAAACTTGTTTCGTGTAAAAACTTAACTTGTATTTCCGTTCTTAGAATGCAAAAATGGTTTTCTAAAGGTCTTGTTTTCCGTAAGGCCAAATTTTTCTTGGTTCCGCACATGATGTTCTTGATTCGGAGTATTGAAGCTTTTGGGTAATCACGAGTTTGTATGTGGGAGATTGATTTTGGTTGAAGACTTTAACCTTGTGCTTTTTTTTAAGACTACGATATGGATTTCTTGATTATGAAGATGATACCGGTATATTTTGTTACTATGATTATTGAAGACTTGTACGGGTATGTTTATCTTTGCACTAGTTGATATTATTTGAAGATAGACTTGCTTGTGGACAAGCAAGGTTTAAGTGTGGAAGATTTGATATCGCTCCAATTATACATAATTTATATCGCGATATCGGGTCCTTGTTGTTATTTATTTAAGAAGATTTGAAGACTTTTGCAGTTATTTGAGGGAAAATGATGAATTGTTATCAAGAAGTCTTTGATTTAATGTTTTGGTTGATTCCGGTAAAGTATTTGTTTCAAATGGACTTAAGATAAGTTAAAACTTGAACAAAATGAAAGAATACTGTCACTAGATGCATCGTGGTCGCGACTAGGAGGATTCCGGTCGTGATTAATGGACAGAAGTTGGAGATTTTCGAAAGGGCTCGATCACGATCGCGATTAACTGATCACGGTCGTGATTAATTGATCACGGTCGCGATTACCTGTCAGAATTGTAACATCCCAGGTAACACGTTCCCCGTAGCATGATATTTTCCGCTTTGCTCGTAGGCGCACAGATTTTTCTTGGCAACCACACACGACGAGCACTTTCCCAGGAGGTCACCCATCCTGGTAGTGCTCTCGCCTGAGCACACTTAACTGCAGAGTTCTCATGGGATCTGCTGCGCTTGTGGTCCCAAAACGCGTCATGCTAGGAAAGGTCTCCACACCCTTATAAGGCATGCTTCGTTCCCCTCTCTAATCGATGTGGGACGGATGTAACACGGATGTTACAATCCTCCCCCCTAATGGGACACAACGTCCCCACTGTGCACGTTGGTCCGGGGCCTGGCTCTGATACCATCTGTAACATCTCAGGTAACACGTTCCCCGTAGCATGATATTGTCCGCTTTGCCCGTAGGCGCACGGATTTTTCTTGGCAACCACACACGACGAGCACTTTCCTAGGAGGTCACCCATCCTGGTAGTCCAAAACGCGTCATGCTAGGAAAGGTCTCCACACTCTTATAAGGCATGCTTCGCTCCCATCTCCAACCGATGTGGGACGGATGTAACACAGATGTTACAAGAATCGCGGTCGCGATTTACTTATTGTGGCCGCGACCGGTTTGCTGAATTTTTATCCCACTATTTAAACACGGGTTTTTATCCTCATTAGGGTTATGCAGCTTTTGACATACGAATTTTTGAGGGTTTTGAAGAATATCATCTATTCATTGAAGATTTGTTCATCAATTTAATTTATTCCATCATTAATTACTTTCGGTATTGGATTTCTTCATTAATTTCAATTTTGTAATCATGAATGCTTCTCGTTTTATTACTTTGTTTCTTGCAACTTTAATATGCTAGGCTAAATCTTTTGTGTGTTTACTTAAATGTGAAACTTGAGATATTGGATTGTTCTATCTATTGGATTTAATGTCTTGTGATTTAACTTAATTTTGTTTGATTAAAGAACTATTGTTATGCATGATATATACTCTTAATTCAATTACATAGGTTGTTAATCGTTTAATGTGAGTTAAATTGAGATGCAATTTGTGCTTCAACACCTAGATGATCTAGACAATTAAATTACTAATTTCAAGTGATTGTGTCACTAATTTAATTGGTAATTGAAAGGGTTAAGAACTACATAATCGTATAACTATTTCAAGTGATTGTTATAGTTAGGATTTTACGTGAGTTTAGCCCAAGTCAAGTCTCATTAATTCTATCAAATATAGTTTAATCTCTTGAAGAAGGTTTATGTGATTTTATTGACTTCAATTGGTTTAGACTTTGTGAGAAGTTATAAGACTATATTAAGGGCATAATAAGCGGTAATAACTGTAAGAACAATCCATATCGATAGTGAATCATTCAAGTAGACACCGTTTTCTCTTTATTGTTAATTCATTCTCTTTACTTCACGTTACTTTCATGATTTGAAAAACAATTCAAACTTCTTTTATTAAACTTTTAGGATAATTACTAGTTTTAAAGTCTTAATTAAATTGCTCTCTGTAAAACGAACTGGTCAAATTACTTATTAGTTACTGCATGATCGGGTTTTAGTTGCCTGAATTTGTATGATAATTGTTAAGTTTTTAACTAGTTATTTAAGGGTACGATTTCACATATCAATCATAAATATAAATACAAACTTATTTTTTAGTCAATGAAATGACTAAATGAAAATATCTTGTTTTCTTCTTACCCATGTGTCTGGTCACATGGTTCCCATACCTCTTGAATAGCTCGTCGATAATAGAACTCCCAAAATGATTGATGATACGCATAATGATCCGTCTCAGAAAAGCACATTATTGGCAGCACTTCGTCTAAAACGTACCCGGCGTGAACCATCCCGGGAAAAAAAGCACCTTCCCGGCTTCACTTTTTGATGACCTGATCAGAAGGCTATCCGAGAATATGCGTACCGGACGTTGGCTAGCCGGGACGCTACATAAAACTCATCCACCTGGATAAGTGTGCAGGATACCGACATCACTTAGCCGGATGTAAAGGCATTGAGAAGATAAGAACCATATCGCCACACAAAAAAGCCTGCTGAACCATGAGCGTCAAGCATCCGACAACCTTTACAAAGTTACTTATAAACTGGCAACAATCTTGCCCGGTCATAACGCTACCGTGAAGAAAACACTTGAAATAAACATCAAACAAAACCTTCTTTCCTGAACGAAGGGCAAGGCATCCATCCGTCATGATCTAGACGGATCTACCATACTCTCGGAACTACCACATCTTCCCAGCTTAGGTGTCCGGTCCCGGGACAAGCACGTTGTCTTGGAACAAGCACACCATCTCGGAACAAGCATACTGTCCCGGAACAAGTGCACCGTCCCGGAACAAGCACATGATCCCGGAGCAAATACACAAACAAACTGCACGCCACGTCAGCCCATGAATCTAGGAAAGTTTGTTAGGATCTGCTTGTTATTCCCATGAAAGGGATGGGTGCCACGTCAACCCTGGGGATTAGAAAAGTTTGTTAAGACCATGAAAGGGACATGTGCCACGTCACCATTTCCTCATAACACCTATAAATACACGAACAAGATCATTCATTCAACAACATTGGATGCGTTAATGTTACTCTGCCCGAATTAATTGCAGTAACATCTCTCCAGCTGATAACACAATTCAGATAAAGATTCCGGTCGATCTCGTAGTTAATCTCCACTCTAAAATATTAACTTATTTGATTCCAATCGAACAAGGTTAATCTCATCGATTATTTTATGCCCTTGAAATCCAGATTTCAAATCGGGATTCGCACAATTATTAGAGTTAAAACATTCGATCCACTCTTTTCCACAAATCAAGCACCCAAATCCGAAATCTATTTCAATCCATTACAATTTTGGTTTGATTAAATGGCGCTATCTAAAGGTACGAAATTAATCACTCCTCACCCCAACGAGCTAGACGATGAGGAAGTAAGCCCCAATAACACAGCTAAGGCTGACGTATACATGATTCACTCATGGGTTGCTAGGCAACGACGAAAAGCAAGGGTGTTAGATGAATGGAAACACAAACCTATCATCTTCCCATCATTATTCAATATTAACCCTTCCTCTGACCCAGTTGTCATTCGAGCACACATCCCCAATTGCCAAATTGGACGAATATACACTGACACTGGCGTAGGAGCAGTAAAATGTTCGAACACTGCTTCTTGTAGTTACCGGAGAGCACTTGCCGGCAAAAGAAATTCGCAACCTCACCATTAGCAGGATTCAACAGTGCTGCAACCTGGCCGGTAGGCTCCATCACATTGGAAGTTGTACTAGGAAAATTACCTTTTCAGAGCACTGTAGACATAGAATTCTCTATCGTCAAAACAGACTCACAGTACAACGTCATCCTCGGGCGTAACGCCATGCAAAAATTTGGAGCAGTTACATCTACGATACACGGCATGATGTAATTCCCAACCCCAGTCGTCAGAGCAACAATTCAGACACAAGAGCTGGAGCCGATTGAGTGCCTGCAGATATTCAAAGGCAACGATAACGTCATAGTGCACAATGACGGCTATGTGTCACCAAATCCTAAGTATCTGAAACAACAGATCCAGGTTGGAACTACTCTGAGCGCTAACGCAAAGGACACACTCTACAAACTTCTAGCAACAAACATCGATGTCTTCGCTTGGGAGGCATACGACATGACCGGAGTTCCACGGGAGATAGCCCAACACCGACTAAACGTGAACCCAAACATCACGCCCGTTATCCAAAAGAAAAGAGCCATGGAATTAGAACGAAGTAAATTCCTGGACGACGAGGTACAATGCCTTGTCGATGTAGGAATAATGAAGGAAGTGAAATACTTGACATAGGTAGCTAATCCTATGATGGTAAAAAAGGCAGACGGCTCTTGGCGCATGTGTGTCGACTACAAAGACATCAACAAAACTTGCCCAAAAGACAACTACCCCTTGCCGGAGATTGACTGGAAAGTTGAATCTCTCGCGAGTTTCAGGTTTAAGAGCTTCCTAGATGCGTACTTAGGCTACCAACAAATACCAATGGCAAAAATCGATGAAGAAAAAACCGCGTTCTTCACAAACAAAGGCATCTTGTGTTATACCAAAATGCCATTCGGATTAAAGAATGCAGGAGCAACGTACCATAAAGTAATCGACAAGGCATTACAGGATCAGATCAGATGAAACATCGAAGAGACATAGTCATCAAAAGTAACTCAGAAGAGCAGATGATTTTAGATATTATCGAAACATTCGAGTCACTACGTAAAATCAATATGAAGCTAAATCCACCAAAATGCTCTTTCGGGATGTAAGTAGGACGATTCTTGGGGTTCATGGTTACCCCGAGAGTAAGCAAGGCAAACCCGAAGAAAATTCAAGCAATCGAAAATATGCAATCGCCCGGAAATAAAAAAGACGTACAAAGCCTAAATGGGAAACTAGTGACACTAACGAGATTCGTGTCATGGGTTGCCGACAGATCCCTACCTTTCTTCCAAACATTAAAGGGTTGCTTGAACAAGAAAGACTTCGTCTGGACGGAGGATGCCGAGAAAGCCTTCCAGGATATGAAGGCATTCCTAAAAGTACTGCCCACACTAACGGCACCAATACAGGGAGAAACCCTTACGGTATACCTTTCCACTTCCTTCGAGGCAATCAGCTCGATGCTAATCACCGATAGGGGTAAAACTCAAATGCCGATATACTTCGTAAGCAAAGTATTACAAAACAGGGAAGTAAACTACCCGACTATGGAAAAGTTAATCTATGCTCTGGTGCACACGGCAAGGCGGTTACGGACGATATTTTCAAGCACATCCGATACAGGTCCTCACGGACCAACCGATCAAACACGTCTTGACAAGGCCGGAGATTTCTGGGAGGATGGCAAAATGGGCAATTGAACTCGGTGAGCATGAAATCAGCTTTCACCCAAGGAATTCAGTCAAGGGCCAAGTTATAGCCGACTTCCTGGTAGAGCTCCCTTACGATATGATCAAACAAGGTGAAACTCCGGTCACAAGAAGGGACACGGACGAATTCTGGGAACTATATACAGACGGGGCATTTAGTGAGGAAGGAGTCGGCATAGGTCTGCTCCTCGTATCCCTGAATGGAGAAGAAATAACCTACGCCATCCGGCTAAAGTTCGCCGCCTCAAATAATGAGGCTGAGTACGAAGCCCTGTTAGCCGGATTATGCTTAGCAAAAAGTATCAATGTACAACAGCTCACGACTTACGTTGACTCGTAACTAGTAGCAAGCCAGCTAAACGGTAGCTTCAAAGCAAGAGACACATCGATGCAAAAATACCTAGAGCTTACAAAGACGCTAGTTAAAAACTTCATAGCATTTGAAATTACCCCACAACCATAACAAGAAAGCAGATGCTTTAAGCAAGCTTGCCTCCTTGCTATGCGATCACTTCACCAAAAAGGTCATGGTGGGGGTACTGGAAAGAAAGTCAACCGACGAGGATACCCTCATGGAAACAATCACAATAGAAGAAGATTGTTGGATGACACCTTTCATACAATACCTTACCGATGGTACCCTTCCGAAAGACAAGCTAAAAGCTCGTAGGATACGGATGCGAGCACAAATGTATCACTTAAAAGATGGCATCCTGTATAGAAAATCATTCACAGAGCCATATTTGAGATGCGTTGGAGCAACGCAGGCCAAAGAAATCATACAAAAAATGCATGAAGGAGCCTGCTCGACACACTCTGGCTACAGAACAATAGTCAGCAGGATCAAAAGAATGGGTTATTTCTGGCCACACATGTACTGGGACACATACGAGTTGATCATAAACTGCGAGGCATGTCAAATACATGCCCCCGTCAAAAGATCCCCTCGGCGTAACATGGTCTCAATACACGCCGCTTGGCCATTTTGCAAGTGGGGGATTGACATTGTTGGTCCATTCCCAAGAGGTGTCAGAAATGTTAAGTTCCTATTCTTCGCACTTGATTACTTTACAAAGTGGATCGAAGCAAGACCGTTAAGCACGATTACTGGAAGGAAAATCCTAACCTTCGTATGGGAGGATATCGTTTGTCGTTTTGGCTTACCAAGCGAAATAGTCAGTGACAATGGAACACAATTTGCAGATAATCCTTTTAAAGACTGGTGCATAGACATGGACATTCAATAATCGTTCACTTCCGTGGCATATCCACAGGCTAACGGATAGGTTGAGGTCAGTAACAGGGATATCGTTTCTAGAATAAAGGCTAGACTAGGTAAACACCGACAAGGATGGGTGGATGAACTCCAACATGTACTATGGGCACACCGAACAACACCAAAAGATAGTACAAACGAAACCCCATTCAGTCTGGTATACGGCACTGAAGCGGTTATCCCGGCTGAAGTTCTTGTCCCAACCAAACAAATAACAACGTTCGTTGAACAACAAAATGACGAAGTGTTGCGATAAAACCTAGACGCTCTTGAAAAATGACGGACAATAGCACATATCCGGCAGGCCGAGAAGAAACAAAAATCGCAAACCACTATGAAAAAAAAAGTCAAACCACCGGACTTTCAACTATAATGGTGTATCTTAGGGGATACACGCATAAAAACACCATTTTTATGGATCAAAGAGCACAAAAGATAATAATATTTGATAGTTTTTATCATTTTTCGCCCAGCGTTCAGCAGGCCGCCCAGTGTCATGTGTAAGCCCTGCAGGCAGCTTCTATGCTTAAGCCCTTTTACTAAGCGCGTGAGTGGCACGCAGCTACGTCAGCACACGCCACCAACCTTCTGGATACTTCGCATAACAGAACTACTCAGCGATTGACACGTGCATCCCGAGAATTTCGGACATTCCACGCCTATAAATAGACCCCCTGGGTCACCACATTTTACATGATCATCATCTGATCTGAACTTCAGTCATTGAGAAGTACACTTTCTCTCTCACACAGTTCTTTCTCACTCTAAAAGCACATTAACCGCTTAGCAGCAGAACGCTACATGGATCAACTACAGATTGATCCTCAGATTGATTGAGGCCACCCTACGGATCTCCCATCCGTGTTCCGGGTTTGCAGGGATTATTTCTCGAGGGCAAACATCAATCAACAAACTATCGCTCCACGCTAGGCAGATAGTGTCTTGTACTGGTACCTTACACCCACTATACAGAAAATCATACAAACATATGGCGCCATCCGTTTCAAAGACCAGCAAGAATACCAAGAGCATGAAGGCAACTGAAACAACCTCAGCAAAAGCAGCACTGGAACCAATCAACGAAAACATCATTGAGAATATACCAGTGGATCAGCTAACTCTTGAAGAAACTTCAATTGAGAAAGAAGATCAATTACATACTGGTGCAGCAGAAGAGCAAGTGAATGAAACCATACCATGATTGAAGAAACCATTGATGGAAAGTTCTAGTGGAGGAATGTGGAAAGCCAGGAGAGGAACACACAATGTTTCTTTTAAGAGAATAGCTGATGTGAATGCCAGACATACCGGCAAGGGAAAGTCAATTTCAAAACAGCAATTGTTTGATTTGTTCAAACAATTGAACACGTTAGTGGATGATACTGAGCAAGAATGTAATGATGGAGGTTTTGTAGTAAATGAATGGGGTTATGGGGAAGTAGAAGAGCAGATTTTTATGACTGAGGAGATAGCAGTAAAGTTACTAGATGGGATTCTAACCAAAACGGCACCATCAAGATTTAAACAGAAGTTAGCGCAGCCCGCCATCCGTGTAACGGCTGTAGACAATCTGTTTAATTTAATTACAGGAGATGAGGCTGCTGTCAAACCACCAGCAATGGTTGAATCAACTCAGTGTTTTATACCTCGAATTGGAGAATATCCATTACCAAGAAACTTGGGGATTCCGTCCATCGGTGTCTATGATGGAACTACAGATCCAGAAGACTTTCTTACCATGTTTGAAGGTGTTATGCGATTGCAGCATTGGGAAGATGAAACTGCATGTCATATGTTTCCAATGGTGCTGCAGAAAATGGCAAGGGAATGGTTTGCCAGTTTGCCACCAAGGAGTATTACCAGTTTCCTTGATTTAAGGGCAAAGTTTATGATGCAATACCAAAGTTTGAGAAGCTGTATGTTGTCACATCTTGATGCACATGAAATAACAATGCACCAGAACGAATTAATAAGAAATTTTATGAAACTCTACACCATCGAATGCCAAAAAAATACCTGACATACCAAAATCTCAGCTTGTTTCAGTTTTTATTTTTTGTCTTGATCAGCGTCGCTTCGCAAGTTTGATTCACGCGTCACGGTATGATGTCCCAAAGACGTTACACCAAGCATTGGTTGTTGCACAGAAGCATTTACGGACAGGTGAAATGGGATATCCAAGAGTTGATAATTGTCACAGAAAGTTTAGACAGCAAGGTGTAGAACGGAACATGAATGAAAATTATCAGAGACAGCGTGGGTATGATAACAATTACTAGAAACAACAACATGGTTGGAAGGGAAATAATCATCCACATGACAATTATCAACAGCGAAAACTCCTAGACAGACACCCACTCATCATAGCTCTAACAAAAACTCCAAGGGAGATCTTGTTCACTGAACCTGTTAAGGAAATCTTTCACCCTCCACCACTAATGGAAGAGCGTCAGGGACCACAGAGTGATAAGTGGTGTGATTTCCACGAGGAATATGGGCATGATACTGACAATTGTAAGTCATTGATGAGGGAAATCATCGCAAAGATCAAAGATGGAGAGTTAAACCATCTGTTACCGGGAAAACAATATCGCAGAAATGATCCAAATAAGCATTTTGCTTGGCAAGGAAATGTGCGTCACAGTGGACGGCATGATTGGAACAGAAGAGAAGAGAGAAAAGATGAAAGGGACCTAACCCCTGAAAGACACATCAAGGTTATATGGAATGAGGTAGAAGATTATGAAACAGATGGAGAGTGCAGGATGGAGCAGTGGATGTATGCTCCCATCATATTTCACACCATCCCAAATTGGCACCTATCAGAAGAGTATGTGGTCATTTCAGCTATAATTGAAAACAAGAGCATTACCAGGATTTACACTGATACACGTAGTAAATCAGATATTTTATTTTTGCATTGTTTCGGAGATTATCCATTCAACGTGAAGGATAGGCTTCGCTACACAAACTTGAAGATTGCTGGCATTACGGGAGAATCAATGAGGGGAGTTGGTAAGGTGAAGCTGGATGTAACATGGGGAACACACCCTCTAGTTCGAACAAAAATTGTGGATTTCACAGTTCTTGATGGCAGATCAAGGTTTAATGCTTTGGTTGGAAGGCGGACTTTACGAAAATTTGGAGCAATTACTTCCACACCGCATGCAAAATTGTGATTTTCTAACTCCTAATGGAATTGCTGTAGTGCACTCTGAATATGTGGGACTGGCAAGAGAGAGGTCGGTTGTTTATGAAGCTCAGGAGAATTTTGTTAGGGGAGGACCGTCAAGGCAGTTATTTAGCAAAAATGATATGAATGGGTATTTCAAATCACCCAAAATATGGGAATCCTAGAAACAAGACGCAACAACCTGCACGGAGAACATTATGTTAACATGAATCGTGCAGCACAGTTTATTTAGCATGTTGTTTATCAGTTTGAACAAAGCACAATACAATTTTTGTAATTTTCTGGATGGAATTGATCACCCTATCCATACGAAGATGTTGCACAAAATATTGTATGTGCGGCAAAGTAATATCAATAAAATTTTATCTTTTCACATGCAAAGCGTTACGCGTTACGAATGTAAAACATAGCATTCATACCTACCTACATAAGGTAGGGCATAAAGGCTTTTGTATCAACATTATAGATACAAAGGATCGGCTAGCTTGAGCTAGAGAACATCGAGGAAAAAATACGGTACCTCTTAAATGTCATGACATACAGAATGGTTTATCACAAATGCATAAATCCATTTATATACGGAAAGCAGAAAAAATTAACATAAAATACAAATGTATTCTAAAAGCCGCACAACGCTTAAGCGCAACACGTTAAACGGAACACTGATTATTCTTTAATAACGTATTTTACACAGATTTATCATTTTTATGATGCATTATTCGCATGTGGAAGCATTCGTATTGATTCATTATTTGTAGAAGCCTCAAGATTGTAGCGACCCAACAAAATTGTCATTGACGGCGCCGTCTACTTAGGTCCCGTTACGTGGTCATAAATCTTTAAAACAACATTTGATCAAAATATGTCGCATTCATTTCAATTATAAAGATGTTTCAAAGTTTACAAAGTAGTTTAAGTCTAAACATGTTACAACGTTTTAAGTACAATTGAAACCCATGCGACACAAATTAAGTTAAGTCAAAAGACGCCCCACGTATACATGTATACTCGACATCCAAGCAAGTATCAAAAATAATGTGCGGAATTATGTATCATCTAGCGTTCAAGGACCTGAGAAAACATATAGAAAACTGTCAACGAAAAACGTTGGTGAAATCATAGGTGTAATAGTAACGTTGTTTTTGAACCACAAGATTTAATATAGTTGATTATCCAAATCGTTTTTATTCCAAAAGTATGTTCGCGATCACCCCATTATCAAGACTTAACTGTTTTGTACCCTGTTACGTAGTGTTAGAACATACACTATACTCGAAAATATATTTCATCCGCTAACGGTAGCGAACCGTCTGAATGAGGGCTCGTCAATCCCAATGTGATCACATAACATAAGTTCACGTTTACACCCTGCAAGTGTAACTAATGATAATTGAATTAAGGCTTTTTGTTCTAACTCGCTGTGGAATGTTTGTTTTCGTACTTGTGTTCAAAGCATAAAAGTATGATACGTATATGTTTCTTATCCCATAGTTTAAAAGTAAAATTTATTGAAAAATGGGACTATGATCTCACCTTGGTTGCACGAATAGTAAAATGTACTTCACAAAGTAACGGGTGCAAGAACGAATGCTGGTCTTGACCTAAACAAATAGGTTTGTATCAATATCGGTAAACACGGTCGGTCAAAGTGTTCAATTAGTCATATGGCTCGTTACGACTCGATTAATATAGCATGTGAGTCAAATTGTCAAGTTTCATGCAATATACAAGTATAAAAGTACGTTAGAACGATCGCATAAGCATTTGATTAAGTTTGAATAAAAGTCAACTTTGGTCGAGCCAAAGTCAACGGGGTCGAGTCGGGTATCCGACAAATTTCCTATGATGAGAAATCATATATAAGCATGATGACCAAAACTCATGTTAATCGAAGTTGCGAGTAAGCGAAGAAATGAAATAAAATAATAAAAAAAATTGGGACAGGGGATGTGCGCGGCGCGCGAAGGAGTGCGCGGTGCGCATTAAAGCGTGAAACCAGGTCAGAAATAATTCCAGGGGTCAATCAACTGCATCCTCCAATTTGCGCGGTGCGTGCAATAATGTGCGGCGCGCATTACTACCTAAAAGGTGCTGTTTGCTGAAATTTTGTTAAGTCTCGAACCAAACATCAAACAAACATAACTCATGAACCGAAAACATTCAAAATGCATGCCATATACCATTGGAAAGGTAGTTTAACGAGGAACACAACTAAACACATTTCATCAACCAAAATCATCATTTACAATAATCAAATCCAAGTTGAAAGCTCATTAAATGCCCACCATAAATGCTTTCAAGTTCATAAATGCACTTTGATGATTGGGGAATTAAATGCACACATATAATACGCCGTTTTGTAGGTAACCATGCATACAATGCTAATAAACACTTACAATTAACCTTGCAAAGCATTCAATGCATTTAAATTCCATTTTACTTCTATCAAACCCTAACCCAAAATCACAAAATCAATAATCATTTTAATGAAGTGTTCTTAATCAACCTACACATCAAATTGAAGCTAGTGATGCTAGTAACACATTTAATACATGCACTTTTAACATCTAACGACATTTAAATAACCAAATCTCAAGATCAAACACACCCATTTCAAGTTTAAGCTAATTACATCAAAATGACAAGAACAAGCATATAAATCATATATTCATGTTAGACTTGAGCCATAGGCACTAATTAACACTTCTATAAGTTAAAAACATCAAGAACACAAAATCTAGTGTTTTTAGAAAATTACCCAAATGCAATAAAGTTGGTATGGATTTGAAGAGGAAGATGCAAGGATTCCAAATATGTAATTTGTTTGAATTGATGCTTGCTAGATCTTGAATAGATGATGAATCTTGTTGAGTGAGTTGAGAGAAAATGGAAGTATCAAAAGTTAGAAAAGGGGGGTGAATGGATGAGTGGAGGAGAATGGTTTGACTAGTTAACCTAGTCAAACCTTTTGTCCTTTGGCAAGTTTAGTCCCTCAAGTTTCAAAGCGGGTGCGTGAATTACCTAAACAAGATAATTTAAAACGCATTTTAACGGAAGATGTTATAATCGTATAACGGACTTTAAATAATTAAACGAAAAGTAAACGGAAAAAGTCGGGATGTTACATTACATACACCTTAAAAGAAATTTCGTCCCGAAATTTAAGTAGGCGTAGTAGTCGTTGTTTCTTCCTCGGGATCTTTCGTTTCCGAATCCACGAATAAATGGGAGTATTTCTTTTGAATTTGATCTTGCCTTTCCCAAGTAAACTCGGGTCCCCTTTTGGCGTTCCAACGGACCTTAACGATTGGAATTCTACTTTGTTTTAGCGTCTTGACGGAGGTGTCCACACTTTCAACCGGTTCCTCCACAAAATGAAGTTTGTCATCAATAGTAAGTTAATCGAGAGGGATGACGAGTTCGGGTTCGGCAAAACACTTCTTCAAGTTCGATACATGCAAAGTAGGATGAACGGAGCTCAATTGAGGCGGAAGGTCTAAATGATAAGCAACGGTTCCAACACGCTCCAAGATTTCGAAAGGAGCAATATACCGCGGATTTAGCTTCCCGCGTTTCCCGAAACGGATTACACCTTTCCAAGGTGCGACTTTTAACATTACGCGGTCACCGACTTGAAATCGAGGTTGTTGCATCTTTTGCCGGTATAGCTCTTTTGACGACTACGGGCCGTCCGGAGCCTATCTCGAATTTGAACGATCTTCTCGTTTGTTTCATGAATGAGTTTGGGTCCAGTGATTTGTGTGTCGCCTACTTCGGCACAACAAAGAGGTGAATGAAATTTTCAGCCATATAACGCTTCGAATGGTGCGGCGTTAATACTCGCGTGATAACTATTGTTGTAGGAGAATTCGGCGAGAGGCAAGTGCTTATCCCAAGCTTTTCCGAAATCGATAACGCAAGCTCGTAGTATGTTTTCCATGGTTTGAATTGTGCATTCGCTCTGTCCGTCGGTTTATGGATGATATGCGGTGCTCATGTCTAAACGCGTTCCCAACACTTCTTGTAAAGTACGCCAAAATCTAGAAACAAAACGGCCATCTAGGCCGGAAATAATCGATAAAGGCACACCGTGACGGGCTACGATCTCTTTAATGTAAAGTTGTGCAAATCTTTCCATGTTGTCAGTTTCCTTCATGGCTAAGAAGTGCGCGGATTTGGTGAGACGGTCAACAATAACCCAAATAGTATCATAACCGCCCACCGTCTTTGGTAGTTTGGTGATAAAATCCATCGTTATCCTTTCCCACTTCCATTGCGGGATTTCGGGTTGTTGAAGTAGTCCGGACGGTCTTTGATGTTCGGCTTTGACCTTGGAGCAAGTTAAGCATTTTCTAACATAAGTAGCGACGTCCCTTTTAATGTTCGGCCACCAATATTGTTCTTTGAGGTCGTGGTACATCTTATTAGCACCGGGGTGAATCAAATATCTTGACTTATGGGTTTCGTCTAAAATAAGGCTTCGTAGGTTCCCATAACTAGGTACCCAAATTCTTCCGGCGAAATATCGGAGTCCGGTTTCTTTAACTTTGAATCGATAGGTGAGGACGTTCAAGTGTTCGAGAGAGATGTTTTCATCCTTGAGAGCCTCGTCTTGGGCTACACGAATTTGACTATTGAGGT
The DNA here is from genome assembly GCF_046630445.1 of Rutidosis leptorrhynchoides. Classification (NCBI taxonomy): domain Eukaryota; kingdom Viridiplantae; phylum Streptophyta; class Magnoliopsida; order Asterales; family Asteraceae; genus Rutidosis; species Rutidosis leptorrhynchoides. The sequence continues at coordinate 142,342,301 of NC_092338.1, forward strand.
TGGTGTGAATGGTGATGTTTAAAGCTCGGACACGAAGAGGCACCGCTCTTTCCTTTCGACTTAAGGCATCGGCTACTACGTTTGCCTTCCCGGGATGGTAACGAAGCTCACAATCATAATCGTTTAAAGTTTCAATCCACCGACGTTGTCTCATGTTTAGTTGTTTTTGATCGAAGATGTGTTGAAGGCTTTTGTGATCGGTGAAATAGTACTCTTGGTTCCATAAAGATAGTGTCTCCATATTTTAAGTGCAAAGACAACTACTCCGAGTTCGAGATCATGTGTCGTATAGTTCAGTTCATGAATTTTCAATTGTCGAGAGGCATAAGCAATGACTTTCTTTTGTTGCATCATACACACCCAAAACCATGTTTCGAGGCATCGCAATATACAAAAAAATCATCATTGCCTTCGGGAAGAGACAAGATAGGAGCGGTGGTTAGCTTTGTCTTCAAGATTTGGAACGCGGATTCTTGCTCGGTCACCCAAATGAATTTCTTTCCTTTGTGAGTTAACGCGGTTAGAGGACGTGCAACCAAAGAGATGTTTTCGATCAATCTACGATAGTACCCGGCGAGACCCAAGAATTGACGAATGTCAGTAGGAGTAGTAGGAGCCTCCCATTTACTAATGGCTTCGATTTTTGCGGGATCGACTTTAATACCTTGATCACTTACAACATGACCAAGAAATTGGACTTCCTTCAACCAAAATTCACACTTGGAGAATTTGGCATACAGTCGTTCTTGTCTCAAGAGTTCGAGCACGAGTCAAAGGTGTTGTTCGTGTTCTTCTTCGCTTTTAGAATAGACCAAAATATCATCGATGAACATGATAACGAATTTTCGAGGTATGGTTTGCACACGCGGTTCATAAGATCCATGAACACCACTGGTGCATTAGTGAGACCAAATGGCATTACAAGAAATTCATAACTACCATAACGAGTCCGAAAAGCGGTTTTGGAGACATCTTCCCCCGTAACCGTTAATTGATGATAACCCGAGCGGAGATCGATTTTCGAATATACACGAGATCCTTGTAGTTGATCAAAGAGGTCATCGATGCGTGGAAGAGGATATCGGTTTTTAACCGTCAATTTGTTTAGTTCACAATAGTCAATACACATTCGTAGGTATCCATCTTTCTTCTTAACGAATAAAATCGGAGCGCCCCATGGTGAATGGCTAGGTTGGATAAAACCACGGTCAAGTAGTTCTTGAATTTGACTTTGCAATTCCTGCATTTTGGATGGAGCAAGTCTATACGGTGCACGTGCTACGGGTGCGGCTCCCGGAATAAGATCGATTTGAAATTCAATCGGTCGATGAGGTGGAAGACCCGGCAATTCGTCGGGAAAAACATCGGAAAAGTCACTAACAATTGGCACATCATCGATATGCTTCTCATCGGTCTCAACTTTCTTAACGTGGGCTAGAATCGCGAAACAACCTTTACGAAGGTATTTTTCAACTTTAAGGCATGAGACGAGGTTGAGTCCGGTGCAACTCTTATCGCCATAGACAATCAAGGGTTCACCATTCTCGATAGGAATTTGAATTGCTTTAAGATCGCAAAGAATGTGAGATTTCGTTTTGGCTAGCCAATCCATACCAATGATTACATCAAAGCTCCCTAGTTCTATAGGTATCAAGTCAATTTCAAACTCTTTACCCATTAAGTTTAACGTACACCCCCGACAAAATTTGTCGGCACTCAATAGTTTTCCGTTGGCCACTTCAATGGTATAAGTAGTATCTAGTCAGCATGGTGGAGTGAAAAAATAATGAGTCAAAGTCTCGGATACAAAACTCTTATCGGCACCCGAATCGAATAAACAAGAGACATAAGAATTGTTGAGAAGAAACGTACCCGTGACTAGTTCATTGTCATCTCGGGCTTCCTCAGTGTTGATGTTGAAAGCTCGACCGCGTGTATTGGGATTAGCTTTCTTCTTCGGGCACGCATTCCTATAATGACCCGGTTGGCCACATTCATAACAAACACCCGATCTTGGTACATTTGGCCCCTTTTGAGCAACGGGAGCGGCGTTTCTACAATCGTTGGCCACATGGCCACTCCTTTTGACATTTGTTGCAAAATGGCTTGCCAGATTCACCATAATGATGTTTGTGGCACTTGTTTCAAAATGGCTTATTCCCGACATAACCTTTCTTGTCGTCGGAGGTGAAAGGATTTTTGGTGAAGGTGTTGTTGTGGTAGTTGCTTGATGGAGTGGCTTCCCATTTTCTTTTGTTGCCACCCAATTTATCCTCGGCCTTAGGTGCCGGTACTACGATTTCGTCAACCATTTCTATCAATTTGCGGGCTACATTCAAAGCTTCTTGATGATTAGTGGGTTTGGATGACATTACCCCGTGTTTGATGCTCTTTGGGAGACCATCCATGTAAAGTTCAACCCTTAAAGACTCGAGGTTCACAAGGTTTCAGCACATCAAGGCTAGTTCAGAAAATCGTTGATTATAGGCCTTGAGATCGTTTTCGACCGCTTTTAAAGTTCTTAGCTCTTGTTCGAGCCTTCGGGTTTCTTCACGGGGAAAATATTCGATGATCATATTTTCCCTTAAATAGGCCCAAAAGAGGGCGTGAGCTTCATTGGTACCCACCGATTGTACATAGGTGTTCCACCAAGTGAGCGTGACACCGGCGAAAGTGTGAGTAGAGTACTTGACCTTTTCTTGGTCCCAACAACCGCTTATGCTAAAGACGGCTTCCGTTTGCTCAAACCATCGGGTGAGCACAACCGGTCCTCCGGTTCCATCGAAAGTGTGAGGTTTGCACCCCATGAAAGCTTTATAGGAGCATCCCTCGTTTAAATTACCGGCTCCATTGTTGTTGTTGTTGTTGTGGTTGTTGTTATTGTTATTGTTGTTGGATGAGTGACCAGCCATGGCTGCATCTACAGCGGTGGCTATCATCCGTTGGAGAGCTTGTTCGGGTGTTTCATGGCGTGGTACACGGCGAGGAGGCATTGTTCCTTCAAAACACAAGAATATCGTTAATTAGTATTCTCAATAATACTAACCGTGATATGGAATGAGGATAAAGAGAAAATTTTCCTTGACTCGCCTTAATTTCATTATGTCATAATGTCGGAACGTTCATATGAGTCACCGTAATATAATCCCGAAAATTATATTACCCTAATTCATATGTGCATTCGACATTATTTCACTAAGTCAAGGTGGCGTGTCAATCAAATTAAACAACGTGAGATTTAGATGGAATAAAAGTTAGATATGAATAGAAGAGTTCGAGTATAAATGCACAAGTAGTCAAGTAATTCCTACTTCAAGTCTATATGCCGGTTGTAGTCTAGACTCACTAATGTACCCTACGACTTGGGGTTGACACTAATGAACTCTAAATCCCTACAACCAACGCTCTGATACCATCTATAGTGACCCGACAAAATCGTCATTGACGGCGCCGTCTATTTAGGTCCCGTTACGTGGTCATAAGTCTTTAAAACAACGTTTGATCAAAATATGTCGCATTCATTTCAATTATAAAGATGTTTCAAAGTTTACAAAGTAGTTCAAGTCTAAACATGTTACAACATTTTAAGTACAATTGAAACCCATGCGACACAAATTAAGTTAAGTCAAAATACGCCCCACGTATGCATGTATACTCGACATCCAAGCAAGTATCAAAAATAATGTGCGGAAGCATGTATCACCTAGCGTTCAAGGACCTGAGAAAACATATACAAAACTGTCAACAAAAAACGTTGGTGAAATCATAGGTGTAATAGTAACGTTGTTTTTTAACCACAAGATTTAATATAGTTGATTATCCAAATCGTTTGTATTCCATAAGTATGTTCGTGAGCACCCAATTATCAAGACTTAACTATTTTGTACCCTGTTACGTAGTGTTAGAACATACACTATACTCGAAAATATATTTCATCCGCTAATGGTAGCGAACCGTCCGAATGAGGGCTCGTCAAGCCCAATGTGATCACATAACATAAGTTCATGTTTACACCCTGCAAGTGTAACTAATGATAATTGAATTGAGGCTTTTTGTTCTAACTCGCTGTGGAATGTTTGTTTTCGTACTTGTGTTCAAAGCATAAAAGTATGATACGTATATGTTTCTCATCCCATAGTTTAAAAGTAAAATTTGTTGAAAAATGGGACTATGATCTCACCTTGGTTGCACGAATAGTAAAATGTACTTCACAAAGTAACGGGTGCAAGAACGAATGCTAGTCTTGACCTAAACAAATAGGTTTGTATTAATATCGGTAAACACGGTCTGTCAAAGTGTTCAATTAGTCCTATGGCTCGTTACGACTCGATTAATATAGCATGTGAGTCAAATTGTCAAGTTTCATGCAATATACAAGTATAAAAGTACGTTAGAACGATCGCATAAGCATTTGGTTAAGTTTGAATAAAAGTCAACTTTGGTCTAGCCAAAGTCAACGGGGTCGAGTCGGGTATCCGACAAATTTCCTATGATGAGAAATCATATATAAGCATGATGGCCAAAACTCATGTTAATCGAAGTTGCGAGTAAGCGAAGAAATGAAATAAAATAATAAAAAAATTTGGGACAGGGGATGTGCGCGGCGCGCGAAGGAGTGTGCTCCGCGAGTGTGGTGGGTTTTGCCTTTATAAGCTCCGCGAGTGCGGAGCTGTGGAATCCAGCTCACACAAGTTTGGCTCCTAGCTTGCCGACGGATTTTATTATATAAATTAACCCCTTCCCACACTTAAGATCTTGCAATGAACCAAATCGGGTGTCAACCGTAAGAACGGTGGTTGCATAGCATGGTCAAAGACAGAACCTTGTGCGCATTAAAGCGTGAAACCAGGTCAGAAATAATTCCAGGGGTCAAGCATTTGCATCCTCCAAATTGTGCGGCGCGCAAAATAATGCGCGGCGCGCATTACTACCTAAAAGGTGCTATTTGCTGAAATTTTGTTAAGTCTCGAACCAAACATCAAACAAACATAACTCATGAACCGAAAACATTCAAAATGCATGCCATACACCGTTGGAAAGGTAATTTAACGAGGAAAACAACTAAACACATTTCATCAACCAAAATTATAATTTAAAATAATCAAATCTAAGTTGAAAGCTCATTAAATGCCCACCATAAATGCTTTCAAGTTCATAAATGCACTTTGATGATTTGGGAATTAAATGCACACATATAATACGCCGTTTTGTAGGTAACCATGCATACAATGCTAATAAACACTTACAATTAACCTTGCAAAGCATTCAATGCATTTAAATTCCATTTTACTTCTATCAAACCCTAACCCAAAATCACAAAATCAATAATCATTTTAATGAAGTGTTCTTAATCAACCTACACATCAAATTGAAGCTAGTGATGCTAGTAACACATTTAATACATGCACTTTTAACATCAACGACATTTAAACAACCAAATCTCAAGATCAAACACACCCATTTCAAGTTTAAGCTAATTACATCAAAATGACAAGAACAAGCATATAAATCATATATTCATGTTAGACTTGAGCCATAGACACTAATTAACACTTCTATAAGTTAAAAACATCAAAAACACAAAATCTAGTGTTTTTAGAAAATTACCCAAATGCAATAAAGTTGGTATGGATTTGAAGAGGAAGATGCAAGGATTCCAAATATGTAATTTGTTTGAATTGATGCTTGCTAGATCTTGAATAGATGATGAATCTTGTTGAGTGAGTTGAGAGAAAATGGAAGTATCAAAAGTTAGAAAAGGGAGGTGAATGGATGAGTGGAGGAGAAGGGTTTGACTAGTTGACCTAGTCAAAACTTTTATTCTTTGGCAAGTTTAGTCCCTCAAGTTTCAAAGCGGGTGCGTGAATTACCTAAACGAGATAATTTAAAACGCATTTTAACGAAATATGTTATAATCATATAACGGACTTTAAATAATTAAACGGAAAGTAAACTGAAAAAGGCGGGATGTTACAAAGATACTTAGGGAAAGTTTGACTAACAAGCCTAGAACCCAACACTCTCTCCACAAGGGTAGGAATGCCAGCCTTTAAATTAACAAACTTTTTTTCAGAAGAAGCAGCAGCAATAGTTTTTTCTTCAACAGCACACCTCTCTTGCTCCAACATTTTCTTTAAGTCTTCAATCTCCTTCAACAATTTTTCCTTTTCCTCTATCACTTTCTCCTTCTCTACTCTCTCTGTAATACAATTTGTTTCAATCAGCTGCAAATTTTTTTCCTTCTTCTTAGCCAAATCAACTGATGTTTTCCGCTTTAAGTTCACATCTTTCAAATCAACCCTCCAGTTTCTTCAACTTCTGGCCATTATGAACAGCATTAGCAACAATGGTTTCCTGAGCTTCTTGCATCTTAAGACCATACATCACATGATGATTCAGAAGCACCATTGCAGAAGCAGTATACTGGTAATTTTGTTTATGTGTCATTGTAGACAGAGAAGAAGAAAGCTCAGCGATTGTGTTTACCTGCAAAACACATATATATTCATAACCTGCAAATAATTATATGTTATAAATTGATGTGCATGGATCAAGTTGTGATATTTACGTTCAGAAAATTAACAAAGCTGTCAGATTTGTTGACAGGGTTCTCCAAAAAGCTTTTTAAACCAGCCAACGGCACAGTGGAAGGCGGTTGGGATGAAGATGAAGATTGTGTAGTGCTAGTCCCCTTTGAAATTAATGGATTTTTGAAGGGTGGGGTCTCAAAAGTATCATCATTATCATTATCATCATCATCATCATCATTATCATCATCATTATCATCTTCAACATCAACAGCTTTATTACTCTAATCCTTATTACCACCAGCAGTGGTTTCATCATCTTCTTCTGGTAGAATCAATTCTGTACAATGAAAAGGCAAATAAGCAAGCAGTTAGTATTATAACATTTTGTAGACATTCTTCAAAAGGCATAAAGGAAAGGCATACTTCTTTTCTTCGATTTTTTAGGAGCTTTCCCTGCTGCACACTGCCAAACATGCTTTGCGCTTACTAGTTTTCTTAGCGCCAGGTGGTTTGGGGGTGGTCTCAATGATTTCTACATCAGACGACGAGGGCTGTGCAACACTGCCACCTTCGCCTTCCGTAGGCCGTTCAGGACTTTTTAATTATTGTTCGCACTCAGCATCCTTTATTTTATCAGTCTCAAGTTTAGCAGTAGTCTTTGGTCATTCGATTACAGAAAGGGGGTCCAAATTGGCTTTTTGAAACAATTTGTAGACCTGCATTTCTTCTTCTGCAACAGAAGAAAACATAAAGCAACAATATATAAGGATATACTTAATTCATAGTGACATAGTACAAGAATTGTATGTTCATAAAGATGTCTACCACGGCCTTTCCAGTGCAACACTGGCACAAATCCAGTACGCCAGTTATCACTCATGTTACAGAGGATTAAAAAGGGTTCGTTATCAGCATATGATCGTTGTGGAAGTTCCAATGCCTTCCAGTCTTCAACCGTTGTTCTCTCATCATCAGATAAAATGATTGACTTACTCACTCCTATTTTTGTTTTCCTCCACTTGCGGACATTTACCCAAGCATCTTGAATGACCCTTTCGTTGACAAAAAAGTAGGGTTCTTTCCAATTTTTTAAAGAAGATTCTTTCGCCCCATTGAAAGCCTTATTTAGCTTACAGTCAAATGTGTACCAACATTTACTTACCAATAGAGTTCTAAATAACTCATGAAAAACATTTATACTTGGAATTTTACCTACAACATTACAATACATCTCAAAAAGAACAATTTTCTACATCCCAAGTGGATGAATTTGAGTAAGACCAATCTCATAATGGGCAAGAATTTCTTGAAGAAATACAGAGGGAGGAATATGCAGATTACCTATGGTTAGCTGAAGTTTATGCAGAGTGATCATCTTTTTAGGGGGTTTGTAAGCTCTATCACTCGATGAGGGAACAGTAGGGTGCAGCAAGCTAAGATTCCTATGATCTATACATAATTTGTCTATCTCTGCTTCAGTTATACTGGACGAAATCATATTAACGTCGGCTGTATCTATCTGTGAAGATGTGCTACTGGATTCGGCCATGGTAGGAAACCAAAGTAAAACAAAGGATGCACAGAAGAGGAAGATTAAGAACTGACCTTAAGTAAATTAGTCGTTATGAAAGTAATTGCAGATATATTCAACCCAAATAATCAGTTTTCGGAAAAGGAAAAATGAAAGGGGAATGGATCATTTATAATCAATTTGATAGACGAACGAAAGGATGTGATCGAGCCATGTGTATGAACCATATTACTTGGGTAATAATTAAATTTTGAAGATAAATCAAAAAGGTTTTTGGGGGCAAATTCATAATTAGGAACATGACATCAACACATAAAAACAGACGGCTACAGAAGTTTTGTGTCTTCGAGAAAAAAGGCATCTTTTATTTTTAGTTTAATGACTTTATTTTTTGCAAAAATAAAGACATTAAACTGGGGAGACTTAATAGTGTATCCTAGGTGATACATGCATAAAAACACCATTTTTATACAGAAAAATGGATCAAAGAGCACAAAAGATAATAATATTTGATGATTTTTATCATTTGCCGCCCAGCGTTCAGCAGGCCGCCCAGCGTCATGCGTAAGACCTGCAGGCAACTTCTATGCTTAAGCCCTTTTACTAAACGCGTGAGTGGCATGCAGCCACGTCAGCACATGCCACCGACCTTCCAGATACTTCGTGTAATATAACTACTCAACGATTGACACGTATATCCCGAGAATTTCGGACATTCCACGCCTATAAATAGACCCCCTGGGTCACCACATTTCACATGATCATCATCTGATCTGAACTTCAGTCAGAGAAAAGTACACTTTCTCTCTCACACAGTTCTTTCTCACTCTAAAAGCACATTAACCGCTTAGCCGCAGAACGCTACACGGATCAACTACAGATTGATCCTCAGATTGATTGAGGCCACCGCACGGATCTCCCATCCGTGTTCCAGGTCTGCAAGGATTATTTCTCGAGGGCAAACATCAATCAAGATACTATTGCTTCACGCTAGGCGGATAGTGTCTTGTAGTGGTACCTTACACCCGCTATACGGAAAATCGTACCAACAAACTACACGACTTAGTGTTATGAATTAACGAAGCCAGCCGACAACAGGATGTCGGGAAACTGGGTCTACGATGGGAAGGACCTTACAGGGTTGTTGGCATAACCGACTACGGCGCATACCATCTGAAAACACCAGACAGAATTCCAATACAATGCCCTTCGCACGCTTTCCATTTAAAGAAATATCATGTGTAACTTACCTGCAACCGGGAGGACTGATCACCCACCTGGATAGCAGAGATACCGAACAGTTATGTACTCAAATTGTTTCTATGTATGAGTTCTAAATGTAATTGCAATTTACATTCTTGTACACTGTAATGACTCTGAATATGACTCGAACACAATCATAAGTCTTTTGGCATATTTTAGACCTATGACCAGAAGAAATGCCTTCTAGATTTCGTTGGTAGGAGGATACATCTCGAAGAACCTTCTCGGATAATGAGAGTTTTTGACCAAATCATTGATGGTACGATTTTACCGTATAAAAATCTCGACCATGCTCATGCGTAGTCTAGATATCTACGTTATTGTCATGAAATAGTAAACAACTCAAATGCAAATAGGCTAGTTTAGACACAAGACATAACAAATGTAAAACGTTACATTCACCATAAAATAACAAACAACTAAGTGAATATCTCTACAGTTGAAAGTTTACAATATCTTCAACGGACGAAGTTTCATCCCTACAAACCCTATCTAATTCTTCAAAGAAAATCTGGCCAAGTGCTTCATGTGCTTGTCGGCACTCATCCACACAGGACGCACTTAGTCTGTTCTTTAATTTCTCGGCTACACTACCAGCCGGCAGGTAACATTGCTCGCATCTAAGAAAGTCAAAGGTGGTTAAATTTTTGATGGCCTCGATAAAAGTATTAAACGGCTGATGAACAAGAGAGGACTTGAGTAGGCGGGTAAAAAAGTACAGGTATACCAAGTTGCGGACGGGTAAGTTCACCCAATGTTGCCGACACCTTCTCTAATAGTTTCTTATTATCATCCGAGAGAAGGGCGACAACCCCCTGATCCCGGGCCAATGCCGCCTTCGACGCCTCCAATGCTTCCCGGGAAGTTTACAACTCATCCCGGGAAGAAGCCAAGGCCTCCCTTGCCGACGCAATCTCCCTCTCAAGGAAAGTATTCTCACCCGACAACGCTGCCATACGTCGGTTATCATTTTCAAACATCACACAGTGCTCATGAATACGACGGGCATCGGCCACACTCCGATCCAACTCGTCTGCCGCAAGATGTTGGGTGAACACAGCAAACTGAGAACGCAAATGACATTCATATGTCACAAAAAGTGAAGCTAGCGCTGTTTTCAGAGCCGAAAAAGTGATAAACTCCAAATACTCCTTAAAATCGGATAGTCTGAAGAAGCACAATGAAGGAGATCGCGAAACGGCTCAACATCATAACCGGGCAATACATAAACATTCTCCCCGGTATTTGTTGTTAGCCGGGGGCGAGAGTTCGAAGGCTCCACGGTAGGCTCCTTGCCAGGACGGTGCCCTTGAACTGTCTCTCTCAACAACCGGATCCTCTTCAATCACCTACCTCTCCTCAACAATTGGCTCAACCCTCTCTCGAGAAACAGCCCCCTCTGGCAGTGGTATCACGGGAGCGGACGCATGCGCCTCTGCGGGAGCCACACCGGCACGACCTACACAGAAAACATAGTCAGTATACGATGTTTGAATAGACACAAGCTGACAAAAATATATCAAAGACGTACTTTCATCTGCAGCATTCGGCTCAATCCGACGCCTAGTGCGGCCAACTAATCCGCCACTTGAGGACTCCGAGTCATCAGGAGATGGCGCCCGACGATGGCTGGTAGATGCCGGAGCTGCTCCCTCTATCACTTTATCGGTAAAAACCATTCCGTCCGGACTCATCGACCGAAGAACCTTGTACACGGTCAATTCTGCACAAATCATAAATGTCATTCTACAACTCACAATTATGAAAAAGAAAGAAAAAATATATAAATAAATACCTCTTCCACCTCTCCAAGCAATGGGAACCCTGTCAGAATGCTCCCAGTTATTGCTAACATTAGCCATCACCAACATGTGCTCATTGTACGTCCTTTGCGGAACCTTCAGACCTCTCAATTGATCAACCATCTCTATACCTAACTCTGATAGCTGCCACAGACAATGTACAACAACGGTCCTAAAAACATAAGATTGCGCATCCCTCAATGGGAAATCAGAACAGTCTGCGAAAACAAACGATTGCACCCCGTCATCTACAATCACTGATGGCTCCCCAAGAAACTCAATCTCGTCAGTAAAAGTATAACACCCTCTGCGGTACGGTGTCAGACGGAATATGCTCCTGAATATATTCAAACTCAAAACCATCCCTAGGCCATTGAAGGACATTTCAAGTAACAAGATAGAATGAATAGCATTCGGATACAAACGTGCAACTTTGAGGTCGTAGAAGTTAAGTACCTTCACAAAAAATGGTGTGAAGGGATACCTAAGATTTGAAACCTCGAAAGGCCTCAAATAGATAGCACATTGATTCGGAGGAGGACCACACACACGTTGTTGATACCTAGGTATCACTAGCCCCAAATTTCATAATCGAGGACATATATAATAAATTCTGTCAAGATAAGCTTAATCAACGTTACTAGACGCACGTAACACGTCCTGAAGAGGATTGGCAGGTCTGGGAGGCATGATGAATAAAGAAGAAGATGATGAAAGATTAAATCGAACAAGGTAAGAAAAGTATTTCTTTCTATTATGAAAGATGAAGAATATCGAAACTGGAAAAATTTAAGTAAAGATCAATGGTCGCTTATAAATGCAAATATTTTATGCGGGTCCCACGAGGCTCAAAAAGCGCATCAAAATATGCGAAAGACTTTACTATGATTAAGACAGAATGCAACAAGCATTAATTGCACGTCAAATCACGGGTGTTGTGATGACCCGGAGATTTTCGACCAATTTTAAACTTAATCTTTATATGATTTCGACACGATAAGCAAAGTCTGTAATGTTGAGTCTCAAAATTTTTGAACTGTTATTATATATTAAATTATCATTTGACTATGCTCGACGATTCACGAACATATATGTGAATATAGATATGTATATATAATATATAGTTATAGTAATTGAAAATGTTAACAAAGTATTAGATGTATAATACATTACATGAATGTATTTGTCTCAATATATGTTTAACATATTTATCGAAGGAATTAAAAGATAATATCAAATGATTTGAATTATCAGATACATCATTATATGATTATGAGTCTCTGTTGTGAGGTCCACATTAATTTGAGAAATCTTCCCATTTTAACAATATTCGCAATGAATGGTAAAGTGATTTACAAGTAAGAACAATAATGTCAATTAACGATAACTGGACAACGGTTAGTGGAGATTCCTGTTTAACTTCCAATGCAATGATTGCCTCATGTCTTTTGATAAAATAATTATTTAGTTTTCATAATATTGAAAACGTTTTGTGATATAGATGAAACATTTTAAAGAACGAATTTGAATACATACAATAAGTCAGAATGTTAATTGTTAGAAATTAATTATGTAAAAATAATAATTATTATTTAAAACATATCTATATACAAATAAAGTATATTAAAAATAAATATTAAATAATTGTAATACTCGTTGATGTTCTAATTGATATTAAGCAAGTTAAATTCAAACTTATATTATTTTAAAATATACGGTGATCCGAAATTGAGTTCTATAAATTTTAGGCTTACTAAAAATGTATTTAGGATCTAATAATTAAATTTTAGCACTTTTTATATTTTACCCAGAATCGAGCGGGACATTTGATGTAATTTTTATTTGATAAATTAGTGATCAAATTTTATACCATAACAACTAAAATAAATAAAGATAATTAATATAAAAATTTGGGATTTTTCTGATAACTTTTCTCCGCCACCGATTAACAACGGTGTATGAAATAATATCTGAAAAATTGGGATGTCGACTGAATAGGTACAAAGTACCGATGGCTTCACTGTAATGCTAATTGTGCATGTTTCTTTCCTTTCCATTCACATGATATCGGTTAAATATTTAAATATTATTATATTATTAATTAAATTACATTGTGTTTGTTTGAGTGATTGATTCCTTCATTGAATCAATATTATATATACACTATATAGATACATATTTATAGATGTGAACCACAATAACCTATCTCCTAACTTTTTCTATGTATAAACCTTTCCCCATGCCTCATCATCAAACCATCATTTATCACCATGTTCAATCACCTACATCACCATTACCAATTGTGAGACGTTGTTGTTTTACTCATGTTCTTCGATCACTAAAACAATAGTAAACGAACACCACCACCACGACATCACCTTACCAACATGAACCATCAAGAACTAACATCTAACTCTCACTACTCGTTTCATATTTTTCTGCACGTCTACTATGATCACCCAACACCAAGTATGACTACTTATTGTTTGCTACTCAACCAACAACAAAACCATATATTCGATTTCTTTCTGCTCCACAACACCATAGAACCTACTCATCCATCACTCGCTACTGTACTGTTTAATTTTTTTGTTTCTGCTAAACGAGCAACCCCAACCAAACCTATCAATTGTACTACAGTTTCAGTTATGTTGTTGCAGTCTCATCACCTCAATTAACAACACAGCTATCACCACTCGCTACATACCATCTGTTTCTGTTTACTGTTACTAACAACCAACCATCAAAATTTCATTCAACCCACTAGCTGCTGCTGCAACGCTTTCGTTTCTATTTATGTCCCAACAAAACAACCACCATAACCGTCACCTTTATGTTTCCTTTTAATGTTTTTCTTGTTCTCGATCACTGCCAGAGCTGTTGTTCTCGCTTCTGTTTCAGCTGTACACGACCACCACTTCACACCTTGAACCACCATAAATCGCCACCTCACATCACCAAAAATTGCCACTAAACTGCACTGCTGCTACGGTTAATTACTGTTGTTGCAGCTGTCTTTTTCTTTCTTTCGAAACCCACAAAAACAGAAACCCATTTGATTGATTGAATTACTTGCGTGTTTTCATTTTTGGCTGACATATACTAAAGTAAACAACCCCACCTCACCCACTTGATGAATTATGAATAAAGATGATGAGAGACGGCTGCAAATTGATTGCTTCGTTCCTGTTTCAATTATTAAACGAGACCCTTATTATATTTACTACTGGACTCCTATTTCGATTTATGTTCAAATAGAAACAGCCACATTTTATTGTTTGGGCTTATTAAATTACTAAGTGGGCTGTTCGTGAATCCATTAAACACAACTTATTGGGCTGAAAAAGGTGGCGGCCCAACAAATCTCATTTGAGGAACTAAACCAACAAAACCAGATGTTATTCATAAATGAATGATTCATGATGATGAATTAATTAGGTGATGATGATGATACTAATCGTGTGTTATTGCTATTATACGGTTTCTACTGCTTTTATCAATACAACGAAATAAATGATGATGTGATACTATGATGATCATACACGTTAATGATGATGATATATGATGGAAGGTAAAATGATTCACGATGATGTAATGATGTGATATGATGATAAAGGATCATGTAGGAATGATGGTGACGACAATGGTTAAGAAGATTATGATTAATCTGTGATAATAAACAAATATAAGATGATACGTTGATGACTAAGATGATAGATGTATGATAGCGATGATGATGCAGTGAGCATTTTAAAATAATGATAATGATGAAGATGATCATGAAAGATGATGATGTTTCTGAAAGATGATGATGGTAATGACGAAGAAGATGATGATGTTATGATTATAATGTTCGATCATTATGATGATGATGGGTACCCGAGATTGAATGATGATTCGTATGATGATATGTGTATGATGATATGTGTATGATGATGATGATTACATATGATCATGGTGTTAGAACGATTCGAAAATTTTTATAACCAACGACGATTATGGTATAAACATAATTCTTATATTCATTATTATTATCATTATTATTAATACTTTTATCATTATTATTAATTAAAATTATCATTTTATTAAGATTAACATTATTAGTAAATTATTATTTTTATCATTTTATCATACTTAGTATTATTATTGCTCATTATTAGTATTAGATATTATTATTAATATTATTGTTTTTATTATAAAAATAAAATAACTTATTATTATTATTATTATTATGATTATTATTAAAATTATCATTAATAAGATTTTTATATATTATTATCATTATTTTTACTATCAATACTATTATTTATCATTAATATTATTAGTATTATAAAAATATTACAACTTCCTATTATTAATATTATTTTATCAATTAAAGTGTTAATGATGTAAAAACATATATTAATATAATCGTACATATAAATATAAATTTTTAAACATTATATAATATTTTAAGCATTAATATATAAAATTATAATGAATGACATATATTATATATACATGCTAATTAAAATTCTTTATTAAGAATCTGATATATAAATACTAAAATATATAAAATAATTATAATTAATTATTAATATGACAAGTATATAAATAAAATTAAAACTTGTTTAGATATTATTATATGTGTTAATATATATATACTTGATATAGGTTCGTGAATCCAAGGTCAACCCTGCATTGTTCAGTTCCGCCGTATGCATATTTTTACTACAAAATATCGTATTGTGAGTTTCATTTGCTCCCTTTTTCAATGCTTTTGCAATATATATTTTTGGGACTGAGAATACATACGCTGCTTTTATAAATGTTTAATGAAATAGACACAAGTACTTAAAACTACATTCTATGGCTGGATCATTATATTGAATATCATCATTTTAGCTTGGTAGCCTAAGAATTAGGGAACAGACCCCCTAATTGACGCGAATCCTGAAGATAGATCTATGGGCCTAACAAACCCCATCCAGGTTATGGATGCTTTATTACTTTGATTTTATATACAGATGAGTGTACCTGTATATTTGGGGATATTCTATATGCATTTGTTAATGTTGGTTACCAGGTGTTCACCATATGAATAATTTTTATACAGATGAGTGTTCCTGTATTATAATTTTTGCAGATGAGTGTTCCTGCAGTTTATATTTAAAAAAAATGAAATCTTGTGGTCTATTAAAATTATGGAAATGATTGATTACGATAAACCTATGAACTCACCAACCTTTTGGTTGACACTTTAAAGCATGTTTATTCTCAGGTATGAAAGAAATCTTCCGCTGTGCATTTTCTCATTTTAGAGAAATTACTTGGAGTCATTCATGGCATATTTAGGACAGTTCATCGCGATGGTGCCAGATGATGAAGCGTTCGTCCAGATGGATTTGGACGGGTCTTGACATGTGGCATCAGAGCGGTGGTCTTAGCGAACCGGGTCTTGCATTAGTGTGTCTAACTGATAGTTGTTAAGATGCATTAGTGAGTCTGGACTTCGGCCGTGTCTGCATGTCAAAAGTTTTGCTTATCATTTCGTGTCGAAAATTACATGCTTATCATTCTTAGTCTAGACACACCTTACTGCATTGATTGCATGAATAGTGTATAGAAAAAATTCATCTCTTAGCGTATCTGATAATTCATATCTTAGCGTATCTGTTACTGTAAACTTTACCTGACATATTCCGTAAATTCCTCCGTAATCTACGAAATCTTTTGCTATATATATATATATAGATATTCTATGTAATTAGAATACCATTCGATAACCGGAAATCATTTTATATCGAAAAATCCTTTATTCAATCGTATGAAATGGAACTCACAACTAGTTCAAATTCCTCTGTTTCGACAGCTATTCCGATATAGATACTCACTTTAGTTCCCAAAGCAGTATAACCGGAATGGATCAACAAATCAGTCATCACCAATTCTGAATGAATTGGGGATGGGTTCGTAGTCGACTTAATCAATGGAGACGCAAAGAAGGTGATTCCTTCCACCAACCGAATTCACCTCTTGATGAAGAACCTGAAGCACTTACCGGCGAACCTGTCTGAAACGCCATATTCACCCTCATTGCCAGGATATCTCACAACGATTATATGATATCCCAAATTTTGAACCTTATTCATCCGCTTGTTCCAACCGCCAATCATCCCGGAATTATATAAGAAGTCAACGAGCTTCGCGCTCAACTAGTGACTTTGGAAAATATGATGCACAACTTGCAGGCATCACAGACACCACCATCCGTACCAGCAGCACCACCAGCACCAGTAGTACCACCACTAACAACATCCGCATCACACGCCTCAACATCATAATCTATACCTTGAACATAATCCTCGTTCTACATATCATTCTACGTACTGTTCTACACCATCTAGCTTGTTCTACATATATCTCTACATCAATACGCCTCATGGAATATTCACAACAAACAATGAAGTATTGATTCATAACTTCATTGGAGAACTATTAGGCGGCGATTATGTAATCTCTAAAGTCTTAGAGATTATGTATTCTACATATCTGTTCTACATCGATTATCTTTGTTTTACATAATCGTTCTATATCATTTATCTTCACTGAACATAGCGATTGTGTAATTTCTATAGTCTTAGAGATTACTTATTCTAGCTCAAACCGAAAAGCAAATGAGATTAATATCATATTAACTCATTAAATCCATGATTACATCTGAAGAAAATATATATGTATATATGTTTTCATAAAGATTGTAATTAAAAATTCTTTTGTACAAACTGTTAATGGTGAAAATATTTTAACGGGTAGATAATACCCGAGAAATATTTAGATTTCACCTTAATAAGTTACACTGTACATTCTTCGAATCTGATTCAACAGTCATTTACTATCCTACTTACATCCACAGATATACGAATCCGTTCACCACAGAATAACCAGTTTCATTCAATTTCATATTTGGATTTTGACCTATCAGAATCCAACAAGTGGCATAATGAAGAAAACATTTGACAAAATAAAATTGGTTAGAAACAAACAAATTAATTATGAGAAATTTTGTTAAGAATCCACGTAACAAAATCCTAGCTAACTGTTCCTAGCTAACTGTTATTTTCTTATTATATTTTATTTATCGCAATTTATTTATCGCAATTTATTTATCAAAATTTTAATTCTCGCAGTTTTACTTATCGTCATTTAATTTCTGTTATTTATTTTACGCACTTTAAATATCGTCTGATAAATCGGGACACGTATACAATGTTTTTGACATATCATATTGACGTCATATATATATATTATTTGGAATAATCGTAAGTCACTCTATATCGCGGTAATGCTCGAGTTAGCATATAAAGGGTCGAGGTTGATTCTAAATAATATATATACTTTGAGTTGTGATCGAGTCTGAGACATGTATACAATGGGTCACGACACGTATTAATTAATTCGAATATTATATATTAAACTATATATGAATTATTGAACTACTAACTGTGGACTACTAACATTGGACAATTAAAATGAATTAAAATATTGATTATAACATATGAAACTAAACATTTCTTCAAGTTTGCCACTTGATTTCATCTTAAACCTAATTTGTATCTTGACGATTATAATCTACGTTCAAACCTTTCATGAATCTTGAAAACACCTCAATCGAAAGGATGAATTAACCGCACTTCATCTACGGAAGAAAAGATTGATGCATATAGTCATGCACCTAACAACACTCGGAACCTTAGTGTACGTTTAACACGTATCTGTGCTAGCTTCTTTGGCATTGTTATTACCGAAAAATAACATTGCAATTCCTTTTCAAAATAGCCAGTTTTGTCACAGCTTCAGCAAAGTCAACTTCGATTTTTTTCGGATTAGTCTTATATTATAACTTTGATATATAAGATAGCCTTTCGTCATTGTTACCGAAGAACCTTTTATATTCCATCACATTATCAGCAGATGTACCAGCAACTACGTTACTCTTTGGCGTAAGTCTCTCCGAAAAATATTATATGTACTCATTGAAACCCCATCATCTACTCATCTGCGTCTTGTAACAGTAATTGCCATACCAAATATCAGGAAGTATCAATAATTATTCTCGAATATCGCAGTGTTTCTACGATAACAGTTATATATATGCAGATAACGTTATCTCCTGGAATTATATTCCTAAAATTCTGAATTGCACTCCAGTCTACGAATCAATATTATGAAGTTGTGAAAAAGCTGATGAAACAGCAAGGATTGTAGATAGCATCAACAGTCAAAAGTTTGATGATAAAGAATGATAGGTTGGAAAAGCTCAAAAGAAAAATTTGTACTGAAAAATAGATTGAGTAAACTATGAAGGAGGTTGTAGACAAACTACAAAGACTAAACATGCCTTCAAAGAATCCAAATGATTCAGTGTCTGCTGAAGTCTTTAGCAAATACCTTGTTCCTTACTCTAAACCCTTGCGGACAATATTCTTCATCATCCTCTAATCTTAGATATTCAAAGATATCATCATATCTTTCATTATAAATATCTTCGATATTTCTGAAGATATTTTCATAATAATTCTTATCTGATATCATTTATCTCTTCGTACTATATGTGTTACACCATAAAAGAAACTGTTTTAGTTTCTAAAATTCTGAAAAATTCGAATTTGAATTATGAATGATTTTGAAGTAGTGTTGGAAATTGATGTATGAGTTAGTATAATATAATGACACTTGATCAACGTGATTATATTACAGTAAGTCATGCTGAATTTCTAATGGAACGTGATGATTCACATATTATAACGTCATCATGTGCCGTGTTACACGACTCTTACATTCTACCTAATCTCCAAACATATCAAGAACATATTTTCTTAATAGTTCTATCTTTTCTCTTAAATTATGGTAATTTAACCAATCAAGATCGTGCTATTACAATTTCTCTCTTAGAACATTAGCCACATTCATTCGAAACACCATACTTACGAATTCTCGACCATTACTTGTTGTACTTAGAGTCGAGAAGAGAATAAAAAGGCAAAGAGCTCCGAACTATAAGTAAAAATATAAAGTCCAACAACAACTCCGAAATTATAGGCCGTGTATATCGATGCATATAGCAATGTAAAGACACGGGAAAACTAAAAACACTATAAACCCAAGGGTATAGTAGAAGTAAATAGATTCTTCTGGCGGCAGATGAAAAAGAAGAATGACATATATAAAAGTTAGGAGTATATCAAGAATCAGAACTGGATTAAGCATTTTCATAATCTTTTGAATTTGAGAATTGAGTATGGGAGTGGTAAAAGTAATGGAACGGAAGAAGTAAATTTATAGTGAAATATCCGACAGTGCAATCGAAACAGATTATCGCATCTAACCAAAGAAGATCCTAATTTCCTTAATTATCGAAGAATCAAATCTTATTACGAATATTTTCTTTAAATCCCTTGAAATCCGGAATTCAACCGTGACTACGTCAAAAGTCAAGACGAATCTTAGTTTCCTCAATTCACAATATTGTGATAGCTTCACTCGTACGCTTCGAGTAATCGATTTATTATATCTATATTACTCCATGTTGATAAAATTCTATTTATCAACTAATATTCGTCATAAAAACATTTTTATTATTAGTCATGACGACCTCGATCAAATTTCGGGACGAAATTTCTTTAACGGGTAGGTACTGTGACGACCCAAAAATTTTTGACCAATTTTAAACTTAATCTTTATATGATTTCGACACGATAAGCAAAGTCTGTAATGTTGAGTCTCAAAATTTTTGAACTGTTATTATATATTAAATTTTCATTTGACTATGCTCGACGATTCACGAACATTTATGTGAATATAGATATGTATATATAATATATAGTTATAGTAATTGAAAATGTTAACAAAGTATTAGATGTATAATACATTACATGAATGTATTTGTCTCAATATATGTTTAACATATTTATCGAAGGAATTAAAAGATAATATCAAATGATTTGAATTATCAGATACATCGTGATATGATTATGAGTCTCTGTTGTGAGGTCCACATTGATTTGAGAAATCTTCCCATTTTAACAATATTCGCAATGAATGGTAAAGTGATTTACAAGTAAGAAAAATAATGTCAATTAACGATAACTGGACAACGGTTAGTTAAGATTCATGTTTAACTTCCAATGCAATGATTGCCTCATGTCTTTTGATAAAATAATTATTTAGTTTTCATAATATTGAAAACTTTTTGTGATATAGATGAAACATTTTAAAGAATGAATTTGAATACATACAATAAGTCGGAATGTTAATTGTTAGAAATTAATTATGTAAAAATAATAATTATTATTTAAAACATATCTATATACAAATAAAGTATATTAAAAATAAATATTAAATAATTGTAATACTCGTTGATGTTCTAATTGATATTAAGCAAGTTAAATTCAAACTTATATTATTTTAAAATAAACAGTGATTCGAAATTGAGTTCTATAAATTTTAGGCTTACTAAAAATGTATTTAGGATCTAATTATTAAATTTTAGCAATTTTCATACTTTACCCAGAATCGAGCAAGACAGTTGATGTAATTTTTATTTGATAAATTAATGATCGAATTTTATACCATAACAACTAAAATAAATAAAGATAATTAATATAAAAATTGGGGATTTTTCTGATAAGTTTTTATCTGCCACCGATTAACAACGGTGTATGAAATAATATCCGAAAAATTAGGATGTCGACTGAATAGGTACAAAGTACCGATCGCTTCACTGTAATGCTAATTGTGCATGTTTCTTTCCTTTCCATTCACATGATATCTGTTAAATATTTAAATATTATTATATTATTAATTAAATTACACTGTGTTTGTTTGAGTAATTGATTCCTTCATTGAATCAATATTATATATACACTATATAGATACATATTTATAGATGTGAACCACAATAACCTATCTCCTAACTTGTTCTCTGTATAAACCTTTCACCATGCCTCATCATCAAACGATCATTTATCACCATGTTCAATCACCTACATTACCATTACCAATTGTGAGACGTTGTTGTTTTACTCATGTTCTTTGATCACTAAAACAATAGTAAACGAACACCACCACCATGACATCACCTTACGAACATGAACCATCAAGAACTAACAACTAACTCTCACTACTCGTTTCATATTTTTCTGCCCGTCTACTATGATCACCCAACACCAAGTATGACTACTTATTGTTTGCTACTCAACCAACAACAAAACCATATATTCGATTTCTTTCTGCTCCACAACACCATAGAACCCACTCACCCGTCACTAGCTACTGTACTGTTTCATTTTTTTGTTTCTGCTGAACGAGCAACCCCAACCAAACCTATCAATTGTACTACAGTTTCGATTATGTTGTTGCAGTCTCACCACCTCAATTAACACCACAGCCATCACCACTCGCTACATACCATCTGTTTCTATTTACTGTTACTAACAACCAACCATCAAAATTCCATTCAACCCACTAGCTGCTGCTGCAACGCTTTCATTTCTATTTATGTCCCAATAAAACAACCACCATAACCGTCACCTTTATGTTTCCTTTTAATGTTTTTCCTGTTCTCGATCACTGCAAGAGCTGTTGTTCTCGCTTCTGTTTCAGCTGTACACGACCACCACTTCACACCTTGAACCACCATAAACCGCCACCTAACATCACCAAAAATTGCCACTAAACTGCACTACTGCTACAGTTAATTATTGTTGTTGCAGCTGTCTTTTTCTTTCTTTCGAAACCCACAAAAACCAAAACCCATTTGATTAATTGAATTACTTGCGTTTTTTTTCCTTTTTGGACGACATATACTAAAGTAAACAACCCCACCTCACCCACTTGATGAATTATGAATAAAGATGATGAGAGACGGCTGCAAATTGATTGCTTCGTTCCTGTTTCAATTATTAAATGAGACCCTTATTATATTTACTACTGGACTCCTATTTCGATTTATGTTTAAATAGCAATAGCCACATTTTGTTGTTTGGGCTTATTAAATTGCTAAGTGGGATGTTCGTGAATCCATTAAACACAACTTATTGGGCTGAAAAACGTGGCGGCCCAACAAATCTCATTTGAGGAACTAAACCAACGAAACCAAATGTTATTCATAAACGAATGATTCATGATGATGAATTAATTAGGTGATGATGATGATACTAATCGTGTGTTATTGCTATTATACGGTTTCTACTGCTTTTATCAATACAACGAAATAAATGATGATGTGATACTGTGATGATCATACACGTTGATGATATATGATGGAAGGTAAAATGATTCACGATGATGTAATGATGTAATATGATGATAAAGGAACATGTAGGAATGATGGTGACGACGATGGTTAAGAAGATTATGATTAATCTGTGATAATAAACAAATATAAGATGATACGATGTTGACTAAGATGATAGATGTATGATAACGATGATGATGCAGTGAGCATTTTAAAATAATGATAATGATCAAGATGATCATGAAAGATGATCATGTTTCTGAAAGATGATGATGGTAATGATGAAGAAGATGATGATGTTATGATTATAATGTTCGATCATGATGATGATGATGGGTACTCGAGATTGAATGATGATTCGTATGATGATATGTGTATGATGATATGTGTATGATGATGATGATTACATATGATCATGGAGTTAGAACGATTCGAAAATTTTTATAACCAAATGACGACGATTATGGTATAAACATAATTCTTATATTCATTATTATTATCATTACTATTAATACTTTTATCATTATTATTAATTAAAATTATCATTTTATTAAGATTAACATTATTAGTAAATTATTATTTTTATCATTTTATCATAATTAGTATTATTATTGCTCATTATTAGTATTAGATATTATTATTAATATTATTGTTTTTATTATAAAAATAAAATAACTTATTATTATTATTATTATTATTATGATTATTATTAAAATTATCATTAACAAGATTTTTATATATTATTATCATTATTTTTACTATCAATACTATTATTTATCATTAATATTATTAGTATTATAAAAATATTACAACTTCCTATCATTAATATTATTTTACCAATTAAAGTGTTAATGATGTAAAAACATATTTTAATATAATCGTATATATAAATATAAATTTTTAAACATTATATAATATTTTAAGCATTAATATATAAAATTATAATGAATGACATATATTATATATACATGCTAATTAAAATACTTTATTAAGAATCTGATATATAAATACTAAAATATATAAAATAATTATAATTAATTATTAATGTAACAATTATATTAATAATATTAAAACTTGTTTAGATATTATTATATGTGTTAATATATATATACTTGATATAGGTTCGTGAATCCAAGGTCAACCCTGCATTGTTCAGTTCTGCCGTATGCATATTTTTACTACGAAATATCATATTGTGAGTTTCATTTGCTTCCTTTTTCAATGCTTTTGCAATATATATTTTTGGGACTGAGAATACATGCGGTGCTTTTATAAATGTTTGACGAAATAGACACAAGTACTTAAAACTACATTCTATGGCTGGATCATTATATTCAATATCGCTCTTTTCGCTTGGTAGCCTAAGAATTAGGGAACAGGCCCCCTAATTGACGCGAATCCTGAAGATAGATCTATGGGCCTAACAAACCCCATCCATGTTATGGATGCTTTAGTACTTCGATTTTATATACAGATGAGTGTACCTGTATATTTGGGGATATTCTATATGCATTTGTTAATATCGGTTACCAGGTGTTCGCCATATGAATAATTTTTATAAAGATGAGTGTTCCTGTATTATAATTTTTGCAGATGAGTATTCCTGCAGTTTATATGTAAAAAAAATAAAAATATGAAATCTTGTGGTCTATTAAAATTATGGAAATGATTGATTACGATAAAGCTATGAACTCACCAACCTTTTGGTTGACACTTTAAAGCATGTTTATTCTCAGGTATGAAAGAAATCTTCCGCTGTGCATGTAACGACCCGACCAAAACCGTTATTGACGGCGCCGTTAACTTAGGTCCCGTTGCGTGGTCGTAGTCCCTATATGAGACTCGTTTGACCAAAATTATGTCGCATTCATTTGAAAGGTACAAGACTTGCAAGTTTAGTTTACAAAACCGTTCGACAACAAGTCTAAGTTTACAAAAGTCATAAAGTATAAATGAAATAACTTGCGACATAATTAGTTAAAAAAAAACACAGTTGCTATAAATAGCGTAAGTATGTAAACAAAAGTTTGAATCCAAAAGTGCTATCCCTAGCGTATGCATGCATGGTTGACTCCAATCAAGTAATCAAAGAGTGCGGAAGCATGTATCAAGTAGCCAAGTATGAACCTGAGAAAACATGTAGAAAACTGTCAACGAAAAACGTTGGTGAGATCATAAATGTATTTGTAAAAGTATATTTTGAACCACAATAGTTTGTATAGATGATTATCCAAATCGTATTTATTCCGAAGAATGTAGTTTGTATTGCGAGCACCCAATTACCAAAGCTTAACTGAATCTTCCCTCTGAATTTTGAATATAGTGTTAGAACATACACTATGCACGTTGAAATTATATTTCATCCACTAACGGTAGCGAACCGTCTGAATGAGGGTTCGTTAAACCCGTATGGCCACACAACGTAATCACTCGCTTACACTTACACCCTGCAAGTGGAACTAATGATAATTGGATTGAGGACTTTTGTTCTAACTCGTCTGTATCTTTGTATTCGTATTTGTGTTCAAAGTATAAAAGTATGAAAAGTATATATACATGTGAAATGTATATAAGTATGTAATGTATATGTTTCTCAGCCCACGATTTAAAAGAATAAAAGTTATTGAAAAGGTGGGACTATGATCTCACCTCGAGTGCACGAGTATAAATGTACTTCAACAAGTAAACGTGTGCATGAAAGTTGCTTAGCCTTGACCTAAACAAGTAAGTTATATCAATTAACCGGTTACGACACAAAGTCGGGTGAAATGTGTTCAATTAGTCCTATGGCTCGTTACGACTCGATTAAGTATAGCATGTGAATCACGTTGTCAAGTTTCATACAAGAAACAAGTATAAAAGCATGTTAGAATGATTGTATAAAAGTTTGGTTAAGTTTGACTAAAAGTCAAACTTGGTCAAAGTCAACGAAAAAGTCAACGCGTTCGGGTCGGGTCCCGGACTATTTTTCTATGCTAAATATTCATATACAAGTATATTAAAACAAGTTTCATGTGAATCGGAGGTCGGTAGCTAGTCAAACATTTCGCGTGAAAAGCGCCAAACAAAGCAGAATCTGGCCAGGCCAATCCGCGCGCCGCGCGGGGATGGGGCGCGCCGCGCCACCATCTGGGCAGAGATTTCTGGTCAGTTTTTCAAAGTATGCACGAACCAAACATCAAACATTCACCATTTATGATCCGCAAACAACCAAAACATGTATCTTATATTCTCGGAAAGGTATTTTGACGAGCAATACAACTAACCACATATCATCAAACAAAAACATCATTTACAATAACCGAAAACTCGTCAATTGATCAAGAAAGGTTTATTTTCAAAGTTTCAAGTTCGTAAAACGTATTTTATGATTCGGGAATCCAATTTACACATACGATATGCCGTTTTGAAGGTAATGAAGCATACATTACAACTAAACACTAACAATTAACATTTCATGGCATTCAAGCATCAAAAGTTCATGTCAAGAACTATCAAACCCTAGTCAAACATCACAAAATCATTAATCGGGTTTTTGAAGTTTTCTTAATCAACCTACACATCAAAATGTGGCTAATGATACTAGTAACACAATTAAAACATGCACTTTAACAATCTAACAACATTAACTCATCCAAAATCAAGGATTAAGCAAACCCATTTCAAAAACTCAAACTAGTTACTCCAAACCACAAATCGAGCAAACAAAACATATATTCATGTTACACACGAGCCATAGACACTAACTAACACAATTTCAAGTATATAAAACGAATTTAGAGAAATTTAGTGATTTTTAGAAAGTTACCCAAAATGGATGAAATTGGTACCAAATCGAAGAGGATGATGAGAGGATCACGAATATGTAATTTGTTTTGAAGTTTGCTTCCCGATCCGAATTTAGATGATGAATTATGTTTGTGTTCTTGAGAGAAAAAAAGAAAGAAAGAGAGAGAGATGGAGGTGATTGAATGGTGGTGATTGGGGTGGACTAGTTGACCTAGTCAACTAGTTTGCCCCGTGTCAATTTTAGTCCCTCGAGTTTCAAAGCGGGTGCGGGAATTAACCAAACGAATATTTTTAAAACGCTCGAGTAAACGGGTGATGTCAAAATTAAATAGCGGGAATATAATGAACGTTACTCACGGAAACTATTAATTTAAATACGAAAGATTATGTTTTAAAAAAAAAAAAACGGTGTTAAAATTAAATTTAACGGAAAAACGCGGGATGTTACTGTGCATTTGCTCATTTTAGAGATATTACTTGGAGTCATTCATGGCATATTTAGGATAGTTCATCGTGATGGTGCCAGATGTTGAAGCGTTCGTCCAGATGGATTTGGACTGGTCTTGACACGTGTGGGGTATGTTCCTTTAAGTTTGGCAACGCAGCTGTCCCAGTCGACCTCTACCAGAGTCACCTTTTAGGTCCAATTTTAGGTCCACTTGGTGCAACTTCTAATTCACTCGCTTATACCAGAGTCACCTTTTATCTAAAAAAATACAAAAATTACTACCTACACCTGATAAAAAGTTCAATTACTTGAGAGAATAAAAAGTACTCCCTCCGTTCCAAATCTATTGTCCCCAGATAAAAAACACATAATTTTAAGAAATTTCACTAACTTCATTCTCCACTAATAATATATCTTCGCTCTCTAGATTAACCTCTTTTGATTAGTTGAAAAAGAATCTGGACAATTAATTTGGGACATCCCAAAATAGAATAATGACAATAGATTTGAGACGGAGGGAATATATATTACTATTCAACTTCCACAACCTCAACCAAGCACCTCAGTCACCACCTACATCCACTTCCGGCCACCACCAACACTTCCGGTCACCATCAACCTCTACCATCAACCTAACCACTAGCAACTTATAACAGTACCGTCGACCACTTCGGGGAACAACCACCATATTTGAAATGACCGACGGCGACGTTTGTAATAGATGAAAACATCATACACAATAAGTAGCATAGGCTACCAAGAACCACCACTAACCACCACTAATAACATTTATACAAATGTTATTAGTAATAAACGACTTTGTCATTGTATTATATATTTGATAAATATCAATACTAACACTATCAAATACTAATATATACAACTGTCGTGCAATGCACGGGATCACGTTAGCATTTAATACTAATGATTTCGATATACTCCGTAATATTATTAGTAATTGTAATAAATGATTTTTTCATTGTAATTTTATTATACATTTGATAAATATCAATACTAATATTATCGAATATTAATCTATACAACTGGCGTGCAATGCACGAGCTCACGTTAGTATCCAATCGTAATGCGTTCGATATAAATATTATTAGCAATAAATAATTTTTCATTATAATTGTATTATACGTTTGATAAAAATATCAATACTAACGTTATCAAATGATAATTTCTACAACGGTCGTGCAACGCATTACGAATTAGCAAATTAACAAATACCAAATCGTTGATAATAGAACGGAGACTCGGAGTAATAGACAGACAGATAGATAGATACATTTCATTTTATGTTAAGTAAAATACTCTATAACTATAGTAGAGTTGATTACATTTTATGTTAAGTAGTAAAAGTCTTGATCCTAATATACTAAGGGTAAGATTGTAAGTGTTAAATCAATTGTCAAAACGGTATTTTCATAAGTAAGACAAAATAGTCATTTATTAATTTTTTCTTTTAATTTCATTCACCATTTATTTTCTTTTTTTGTCTGAATCCACTTTTATAATTTTCTTTAATTTAATGAACTTTAAAAAAAAGAGTTAAAGCCAAAAATAGGCTACAAACTTACACAAATGTACCGATGTCGTCCACAAACTCATTTGCGTCCTACTGTCGCCTACAAAATTATAAAAAATGTGCTGATGTTAACATTTCGTTACCAGTTACCTGCTGAACCGGTAAAGTTAATTATTTAACTTTTTTTATTCATTTTATATGTTCCGATGTCGCCTATATACTTTCAGTTGTTCCAATGTCGCCCATATACTTTCATTTTCTGTTCCGATGTATCACCGACGTGTCATGACTACTTAGAAGCCACGTCATCAACTATTTTGGTTGACGGTTAAAAAAAGTATTTTGTTTATATTAGCACATTTTTTATAAGTTTGTAGGCGACAGTAGGACGAAAATGGGTTTGTGGGCGACATCGGTACATTTGTATAAGTTTGTAGCCTATTTTTGTCAATAACCAAAAAAAAAATTATAAGTTTTTTCTTTTTTTATATAATAAAAGGTCTAACCATTCATCAATGTGTGAATTGTAATTATAATCAGCTGAAACGTTGTTTAAGGTATTGAACAAAACTATCTTCAATTACCATTCAGCTGATTTTTTTTCTAACCATTGGTTTTTTTCTTTCTATGAGTTATTTTCTAAGTTTTCTTTTTCTTTTTCATTGAACGATTAATATGAAACTATACTGAAAATTATTAAATTTTATTGTATTTTTACAATTTATTAAAATATTATTACATTTAAATTTTTATTTGAATATAATTATGAAGCTCCGCCGTGAAGCGCATGCTTCTCCAACTAGTTGTAACTAAGTAGATAACCTGAAGTAACGAATTACTCGCATAGCTTGATTCTCCATCGCCCGTATTCCTATGTAAGATGTTTACTGTTTCCATGTCTAATTCTTCTTGAAACTGACCAATTGGTTTCTGTTGAGAAAAGCGACGCAGAATTATAGCAAACGGTTAGTAATAATTGAAAATAGTGACAATAAAGGGACACCGAGATTTAATGTGGAAAACCCTATAGGGTAAAACCACAGACAAGAAAATAAACGTTTCACTAATAAGAATAATATGAGTTACATTTCTCTCTAATTGCAAAGATAATCACTAATCTTTATATCTCTTGTAATTAGGAGATTAATCACAAACTCTCTATTAAATCTTTTAGTACAAGAGGAGAAGTATTTTGGGATGTAGATAATGGAGCTTCATGCTTCCTTTTATAGTTGAAGTTACATGAATGCTACCTACCCATTCACTCATATGTATCTATAATGTAAATAAAACCACAACAAACATGTGGTCAAAGTAAGTTGTAGGTGACCACAATAATAATAGTGTTATTGACTTGTGTGATTTTGATATTCAGCCACATATTAAATGTGACTATATTTCACTGTCCAACAATCTTTCACTTGAAGATTTCATTGAAGCTCAATCAATCTTCACAAGATTATCCTTCCTTGTCAATGATGCTGCTTACGTCTCTACTAGGCCACATGAGAAATAACACCAAATAAACTTGTCACAGTTGATTGACTTTGTTAGAAAATCGGCCACATTGTTGTCAGTATGAATTTTCTGCACATCCACAGTCCCTTCTTCCAATTTCTCACAAACGAGTGATATTGAACTCGTATATGTTTTGTCTTTGAATGAAATGTCGGATTCCTTGCAAGATGCAAGGCACTCTGGTTTTCACAAAACAAAGTGATCTTCTCTTGTTAGTGCTCGAGTTCCAATAACAACATCTTCAACCATACGGCCTCTTTAGTAGCTTGAGTAGCTGCAACATATTCTGCCTCTGTTGTTGACGTTGCCACAACTGACCACAGTTTTGAAACCCAAGTTACTGTTCCACCACAAAGTGTAAAAACATACGCGGTGGTGGATTTACTTATATCCATATCACCTGCATAATCTGAATAAACATACCCTTTGACAATAGATTTTGGTTTCCCATAACATAACGCAACATCCGAGGTTCCTTTGATGTATCTTAGGATCCTCTTTACTGCAATCCAATGCTCTTTACCCGGATTCCCCATGTACCGACTAACTACTTCCACTGCATGTGCAATGTCTGGTCTTGTACATATCATTACGAACATTAAACTTCCCACTGTCGATGCATACTGATCGAACATACATCTGCGGCTAGTGCAAGAAGTATGATCGAGTGCAAGAGAAGGGTTTTTAGATGTTAGCGGCGTTAACACTCCGGTCATCGGTTACCGTGGATAACCCTTATTAAGATGAAGATCTACGAAAGGGTGGTTATGGATGAGGCTGGAGTAATCTTCGGCAAGGGAAAAACCCTACACGAAGTGTAGGTAAAACCCTAGGTGAGGGGCTTCATGCCGTACCTCATAAATTGTAGAAGATCGTTATAATGTTATTCCGTTGAGGATATCATTCCGTCTCCGATTGTTGATCCGTAAAGGATGATGTGATTGTTAAATCGTTACATCTCATGTTGTGTTAATGAGGTTACGGCTTATATTTATAGTGAAGCCCTAACCTAGATATCCTTTAATTTCATTCTAGATCCTTCCCGAATAATGACCATAAATAAAGTATTTATGGTTAGGAAAGGATCATAGTTAATTAAGGATAGAATTGCTTCATGTGCACTAAGCAAAGTTGTGTGCATCCCTTTGGTCATCTGGCGCACCCCTTTCTGGACGCACCTCTTTCTGGACGCACCCTCGTCTGTGCGCACCTCGTCTGTGCGCACTGCATCTGGAGCACCATCGTCTGGGTGCATCCTAGGATTAGTGCAGGACTTTAATTAATAAGGGTATGCTAGCACGTGATACGCATGAGCGCCTAATGCGGAAATAGGCATATCATCAAGTCCCCCAAGTTCGGTATGATAGATTGCAAAGATATCATATCGAACTTCTGCAAATTCCACCGCACGTAACCTTAAAGAGCGGTAACACTAAATCGTCAATCACCATATAATGGCGCTATTTTCAATGCATCAAAGTTGCAGCGTGATCATCACGTCAAGGTGTTACGCAACACGTAATATGGCCATGCACGCATTGATATGGAGAATCGTTGTGCATCTTATGTGCCAAGCATACATGCGTAATACACGTTTTGTGCACAACAATGATGTGTAATGAGTATTTCATGCGCTATGTGATAAAACATAATGCGCCTGAACATCACGAAGACTGAATTCACGTTGATTGCAGTAAATGAGCATTTAAGGACTCTACGAATGTAATTCTCCGGTCCGGTTACCGTGATTAACCCTAACCTAGATGATGATCTAGAGATGTTTGTTAAATAAGTCCACCATCGTTGGCTTGACCGTAACGATGGCCGATGGTATTCGTCGGGTTTATGTTTGAAGAACAAACATGTTACCGTAATCAGTTTCCTGGATGCAATTGGTAATCGACTAATACAAAAAACGTAATCGTAGTTTGTAATCGTATTTTAGGATTTAGTTGGTCTTCAAGTATCCCAAAAAAGATATTCACCATGTGCGCAAAACAAAGAATGCTACATGCGTTTTACTAAAAAGACAGTATACTATGATAGTATATTACCACTCCCCAAGTTCGGTATGACATAGTGAAACATGTCATGTCGAACTATTGCAAGAATGCCCATGAGCATTACGCGATCATGGACTTACAAAGAATATCCGTGAGCATTAAGCGACCATGAATTTACAAGGAATTGCCATGCGTCCATGGGCTTAGTAATAACCGACCATGAGCATCACGAGACCATGAACCGATGAAGAGCGATGTAAAGACCCGACTTTTTCGACTTACAGTTATATATTATACTTTCACGAGACTGCGTATTTGTGCGTACTGTGTTAGATTATAGTCTGGGATCATTATTCATGTTAATTACTTTCGTTAATACCTTACTACGTTTTATTAAGTGCTTAATCACTTAAGTTGATCCTTGAATCCTTTTATGACCGTTAGTGTCACTTGACGTTTAGAACGAGCTATGTACTTTGTACACGTTAAACTTTTGTCGTAATTGGAATATTATGACTACTTAAAACTAATTGTTATTTTTCTAATGACAATTACTTGGCTTATTGGTTGCATAATTACGCTTAGTAATTTACTAATGCACACTAGTTAGTCTTAATGGACTTAGGCCCACCCTACTCTAGTTAATGGACCATTGAATTAGCCCAACTTTAATGGATTTATGATCCATTAAGATGTAGGAGAAAAACTCATTAAGATGAGCCAACATACTAGCATTTTTGTTAACCATTACTACACATGTTGCATGGGATCCCAACAACAAGCACCACCTTTAGACCACCACCATGCAAAAAGAAAAGTTTGTCTCCCCCTTGTCCCCCTAGGTCGTCGGCCAAACCACCACTACCACCACTATAAATATCACACTTGATTCTTCATTTCACACTTGATTTCATTCTCATTTTACACACACTTGCTCTCTAATTTTCTCTCTAGTCTTTCTCACACTAAAATTGTAAGTTCTTAAATTATCTTCTTCTTCTTCTTTTCTTCTTAATCACGACATCATCATCATCATCATCATCATGAGATCAAGCTTTTTATCTTTTTGATCTTGTAGATTCAAACTTTGATTTGAATCCTTCAAGAACATGAAAGATTCAAGCTTTCTAGCTTTGAATCTTCATTACTTTGTTGGATCTAAGTTTTCTAGCTTATGATCTCTTTATTTTTGTTAAAAGATCAAAACTTGTGTTTATGATCTTCATGAAACTTGAAGATCTAACCTTTTGCTTTAAAGATCTTCAAGAACATAAAAGATTCAAGCTTTCTAGCTTTGGATCTTTATTACTTTGATGGATCTAAGCTTTATAGCTTAAGATCACTTTGTTTTTGTTAAAAGATCAAAACTTGTGTTTATGATCTTCATGAAACTTGAAGATTTAGCTTTTGCTTTAAAAGATCTTCAAGGACATAAAAGATTCAAGCTTTCTAGCTTTAAAATCTCATAATTATTGTTAAAGGATCCAAGCTTTCTAGCTTAGGGTTGTATTACTTTGTTTTCAAATTATGTAACTTAAGGTCTTGCTTGTTTGATTGAATCAAAGTTTATAGCTTTAAATTTTAGAACTTGTATTTGTGTTGAGACTAAGAACATGATGTAACCTTGGTTCATCATCCATCTAAAACTCTTAAGTGAGTTGTATTTCTCCTTAGTCTTGACATGGTGTGTTTATGGTTGAAACTTGATCAAAGTGATGCTAAAACATCAAAGAGTTGTACACTTGAGGCTTATACGCATCAAGGATGAGAACCACGATAAGCATCAAGCACCAAGAAACCCACTGGAGCACTTGTTTTCTGTTTTTCAAGGTCTGATCAGACTCCTGGGACTTCTGGAAAGTTGATTTGCAGATAGTTCGGTTCGAGTAGACGACTTTTCGTTTAAGACTCGCCTAAATCCGATATATGGTTTAGGATTTATAGCCTTCCGAAAATCACTACGCCTTTGTAACGACGTGCTGAAAATTTTGACCTACTCGCGCTTGAACCGTCGCCACGGTCAAACGACATCGAGTTAGGATCTGAAAATTTGACACGGTAAAAGGACTCACATACGGAGCCTTGGCCACTGGCCGCGCGTCTTTTCAGTTTGTATAGAGGTCGTAGCAACTGATCAAATTCAGCCTTTCGTTTAGACCTCTATTCTTGTTGAAAACTTAATTTATCTTTTACAAATGATGATGACGATGATGATACTTAAGACTTAACCTATTTATTTTTAAACTTTTGGGGACGATTTACTGACTTAGTAACCTTTGACTTAGGTTGAGGACCTTTCGGACCGACTTACTACTTGCATACTTTTCATATCGACTTTTACCGCACATCACTGTGAGTTATAGCTCCCTTTTTACTTTAACTATTTTTGAGATTGAGAATACATGCGCTTTTTATGTTTTACATACTAGACATGAGTACTTAAACTTTATATATGTGTGGGTGGTATAACGGCACAAATATTCCCCTTAGCTCGGTAACGTTTAACTATTGGTTTTTGAACTGATAGACGCAAATCTTAGATATGGATCCATAGGGTTTGACATCTCCACTCGGGCTAGTCGACCTAGCATTTAACGGGTGTTTAATACTTCGTAAACTTATGCACTCGCCAAGTGTACTTTTAGGGGGTGATATTTATATTAATTGTTAAGTTAGTTACCGGGTGCCCACGGACAAGCATATACTTTTCATACTGTTTTAAATACGAAATCTCGTGGTCAACATTATATCGTTGTTTACAAAAACTATAGCTCACCAACATTTGTGTTGACATTTTAAAGCATGTTATTTCTCAGGTGCTTAGACGTTGTTGCTTCCGCTGTTAGACTTGCTGTTATAGACTCGCTGTGTTAGACTTCCGCTGCATTGTTTAGAGATGTCTCAATCATGAAACTTTTATTTTACATTCACAACTTATGTTACATTTGAACAATGGCTTTGTAATGACCTTTGTGTCACGTACTTATGTTAATGCTTTCTATTCGTAGAAGCACGTTATCTTTTGTAAAACATTTGACGTTGGTAAAGACGTTATCTTTTCATGAATGCAAAATTTGTTTTTAAACAGCATATAGTGTTGTAACCGTGTAATGATCCTGTTATTGATGATCCGTACACGTTGATTTTGTACAGGGCGTCACAAGCGCCATGGGCAATACGCGAACATGGACTTAGTGAAGAGTGGGCCATAACACACAGCCATGGTCTACTCATAAATCGTACTCTCGTAAAGTGAGGCTTTCCTGAAGCAAATAGTGTTCGGAATTCTCAGTTTGCATTCAAGACATCTCGCTAGCGACTTTGAGTTCTGAATCTCAAGGCCACGTTGAGGCATCTCCAGCTATGCGCATTGGAGGCATCTTGAAGCAACAATACGATAAATCGGAGATCGCAGTTGCATTCAAGGCATCTCTGACTCGCGAGCTCCGTACTCGGTCATGTTAAGGAATCCCTACCGTAATGTGAAGGGAAATGAATAAAATATATACCATGGTCTTACGTAACACAGCCATGGGCTTTAAGTATCAAAAAGAAACGTGTGTGATGTATTGCCACGGGCTTCCTGGGAGCAGCCATAAGCTTAAAAGATGCGACTTAAGTGCGCGAAATAAGTTGCCATGACATTACCATGGGCTTAAGACCAATGTCTTTGCATCATTCAGGCAAACTAATGCCCTTGCAATCTATTCACATGACTTTCAACATAGTCGTGTTCTACCGTTCACGTATTTGTGCTATATGCATTTTTTTTTTGTAATCGTACAATCTTATCCATATTTTGCATTATATCTTTTGTTTATGCTAGTAGTTTATAAGAAAAGTAATCCAATATCTTTTCTTATCATATTGTTCACGTCAATAGGCGTTTTAAGTTCTCAAAACTTAAATTATTATTTGCATACAAGCCAATGTATAGTCGTTTATACTCCAAATTTGATAATGCTAACAGACGCCATACTATTATGCACATAGTCAACGCTTTTCATTGCATTACCAAGTAAAATATCTAGAGTCTTTCAATTGAACTAACACTTAGGTTAGTGGGCAAGCAACCCCAATGCTTGTCATTTATAGTCATGACTTGCAGTGTTCTAGTCTGCGAGAGTGTGTTGGTCTAGACAAACCAATGTCTGTTACCCACCCTAAAGTCTAGCCTTGTAACCAAACAGGCTTCTGCCACACGGGAGCTAGAGATCATCCCTTAAGGAGGCAGGGGCACGTAATTGCTTCAATAATATGCGTCGAGGTGTAACCAAACACTTCTATTCAAATGTGAGAGAATAACATCCAACCGCATATATTAATACGAATCTCGTACATGGTGAATCAATTCCTTATGAGCGTAATGGTTGCGTTGTTATATCCATGAGCTTAACCTATATGGCAAAAGGGTTCATATATATCATAAAGGAGAAATGTCTCGTAAAAAATCCAACCCGCAAAAGGGTGTTACGGCGAGCGACTGTTCGTCAAAAAAGGAAAATCTTCCTTCATACTAGTTACACTCATATCATGATAGACCCATTCAATACTAGTAAAGTATTTAGTGGTGTTGAAATTAAGCACCATGGCAATGCAAAAATACATTTGCAGCCTGATACGTGCAGCCATGAACTTACGCAAGCTGTCATGGTCTAAGGAAATGCGACTTAGGTGCGCGTGAGGTGCAACTGTTAGATAAAGTACATTGTACGAAGTGTACATAAAGTGCGATCATGGGATTACAGTCGTATGCCATTAATTTAATGACTATGCAAGAGTCTCGAACAAGGTGCATCAATGGGTCACACGCCATCGATTTAAATGCTTTCATGCGAAACACAGTGAGGTTCAGAAAAATACTGCTTGTCCATGGGCTTATAGTCATACGCCATGGAATTAAAGCAAAGTGTGCGCAACAGAATGAGCGCATAAAGGATGCGTGTCTATGGGCTTACAGTCATATGCCATGGACATAAAGCAAAGCGCACGCAACAGAATGAGTGCACAAAGGATGCGTGCCATGGGCTTACATTCATATGTCATGGACTTAAAGCAAAGTGCGAGCAACAGAATGAGTGCACAAATAATGTATGTCCATGAGCTTACAGTTGTATGCCATGGACTTAAAGCAGAGTGCGTGCAATAGAATGGGCGCACAAATAATGTGTGTACATGGACATACAGTCATACGCCATGGAATTAAAGCAGGGTGCGGGCAACAGAATTGGCGCACAAATAATGTGTGTCCATGGATTTACAGTCATACGCCATGGACTTAAGTAATAAATGCGATGCAATTCTAAATGCGGTCATGGGCTTACAGTGCATGCCATGACCTTAAGCAATAAACGTGAAGCAAATGTAAATGTAGTCATGGGCTTACAGTGCACGCCATGACCTTAAGTAATAAACGTGAAGCAGTGATAAAATGCCGACATGGGCTTACAATGCACACCATGGACTTAAGCAAGAAACGCTAAGCGATGCGGCCATGGACTTACAGTGCATGCCATGGACTTAAGCAAGAAACACGAAGCGATGCGGCCATGGACTTACAGTGCACGCCATGGACTTAAGCAATGATTGTGAAGCAATAATAGGTGGTGGATTGCGCAGATGGTGTTATCATCGGGTATAAACCCGTAGTGAATCGTTGTCAAATTTCACCATTGTTGCGCACAACCAACTTGTAAAGAGGTTTTACAGTACGCGACTTCTCACGCTTAAAGAAATAAGACTCTCCTACTAGTTATACCCTAGTACCATGCTAGCCCCCATTTCAATATAACTAAAATACTTAGTTATGTTGAAATTTGCCCATGAAATTGAGTTTCGCAAAATAGCTTCGCAAACTAAGGCTTCAAGAATTCAAGCTTCATGGTTTATACATTTGTGGTAATAATTTGTCATTCAATAATAACACATATCATGCGAGAATTATGACAATAATGACGTTAACTTCCTCATGTAATTTGGCTAAGGCAATATCATTGTACAATGCCATACCAACCCTTGCATAAGTTTGCTGAATCTCCGTGGAGGTCAGGTGCATGATGATCAAGCCAAAATTGACTTAAGTGCAATTAGTTGAAATGACTAACCTTCGGTTAACGTGACGAGTATGAGGGGTGTTGTGGTGGTTAACTTTTTCCGAGCCTCCAAGGTGAGCTTACAAGAGTAATCAGTGGTGGTAAGTGCAAAATGTTGATTAATTCCTAAATGTGTGATTATGAGCAGTATTTATAGGCATAAGATGGCGGTTACCAAGGATAACCACCACTAGCCCACTAAACCACGATTACCACTCCTGGAATCCTTTAATCATGCCCACTAACTGCTCCACGTTCTCCTGATTTGTCGAACGGACAAGTAGCTGTGTAAACCAAGTCAAATGGTTAACGGTACGCTACGGGTGGCGTAGCGTAGGGATAATTTTGGCCTGAGAGCGATGTTGACTTGGTATCCAACTAGGAGCTGAAGCTAAATGTCCAGCTACAGGATACGCCATGCGTCTCACATGACAGCCATGGCGAGACGTACGTCATTAAGTCCCCCCAGTTTGGTTGGAATCAAATTGCCTTTGATTGTAACCAAACTATATTGAATAAAATATTATAAAAGGCCATCATTACTGACACATCGTAAACATCAAATCCTGTTTCCTCATAGGGTGTGCTAGGGGATGATGTCAGCAATCATTACGTTTTACAGCTGTAAAAATGAAACGCCACGAATCCAACGGCTGTGGTTCAACATCCCTAGGACACGTGTTCGATCAGGATCAAGGCCCATTAAATAGGCCCACGGTAAGTTTCTTCTATAAATACGGCGTTTTTACCTCCTCATTTTTACATCTCTTTCTCCGCTTCCTTCTTATCTCCTCTCAATACGCGTGCCGTTTTCATTCTAAGGTAAACCAAAATGTCTAAGGCTAACGTTTCTACGGAAAACATGACGTTTACGAGGGAAGAGATGGAGAAATTTATAGCCGAGTATCCGGTACTTCGAGACGTACCGACAATGGTAGCGATACCTGGTCAGCGTGCCAATGAGCCGCCATAAGGATACTTTACCTTATATTGGAAGGCAGTGGCGTTGGGCAACCTGCGTTTTCCATTGAGCCCATTCGTGGCGGCTGTACTAGACCATTATCACATTAGCGTCTCGCAATTACATCCACACGCATGGCAGCGTGTTACTATTTTCGAGATGTTTTTTAGGGCACAAAATAGACCCGCGAGTCTGAACGTTTTTCGAGCGACGTTCAAACTCACTGCTTCTGGAAAGGGGTGGTACACTTTTGAGAAAAAGTGTAACTTTACCACTAAGAAGTCTCCGTCCCTCCATGATTGGAGGGGAATGTTCTTTTTTGCCGGGACCGATCTGTTGGGCGAAGGGCGTGCCCACCGCGCACAATGGTATTCCAAGCGTTCTCCAGACGTCTCCAAGACTCCAGACCTTAACCAAGGGGAGCGGGAGCTTTTTAATTTGTGTAAGGACGCTACACTTGAGATGCGTCCTTACGGTGAGGTGATGCTGAAACTCTGAAATGTTCAGCATTATTGGCCATGGAGTGATAGAGTGCCATTGATCATATGCGACGGAAGGGGTATGCTCTTCGTGCCGTTACGTCTTTAAACTTGTAAGTATTCTGCTCATGTAATTTTTCTAACTCATATTCTTTTGCAGAGATGGATTTCAACAGAGTTCTCCGCCGCCCTACTCTTGATGGCGTTTCCTTCAAGAGATTCCCAAAGGCCAACCTTCCAGAAGGTCATCCTTTGAAGGGTGATGATGTTGCTGCTGGTTCATCCACCAACGCTGCCAGCGACGTGGCAACAACACAACCTACAACCGGCTCAACTCCTGTCACCAATTCGGATCCGATATCCGTCGCTGTTCCCACAATTCAGCCTGAACAGCAACTACAACAGCAGAAACGCCCCCATTCTCCCCCAATAGTGACCGTCCCGACTGGCGGTCACAAAAAGAGGAAAACGCCGCGAGAAGTTGCAAAAAGCAACTTAAAAACTTTTGAAGATATTCCCAGCCAAGGTGGGTATTATGAAAACCCTTATAATAACCCCGCTACGTCACCAGAATCCTAATAAGAGAAACAAATCAAGTTTGTTATTTCTGCAGGGTTACGCATGGGAGTCCCTATCGTCCATCTTCAAGATTCATCCGACGCCCAAGGAAAGGCGTCGGAAAAAGACAAACTGACGGCATCCGATTCTGGCGACGCGTCCGGCCAACGTTCCACTTCTTTGGAGGAGCCTTATTCTCCTGGTTTGGGAAACAACCCACCTTCAGCCACACGGAGACCATGTGGAACGTGTCTCACAGCGACACTCTGTCGCAGTTTGAGTATCTGCAACGGATTTGCCCTCCGGTGCTTTATGAGGCGGTCTGAAAAATGACTAATAGTGCCGCCCGCCGCGCCAGGGTTCAACATATCTATGAAGGGTTGGTGTTGACCCGTGACGAGCTTCAGCGGACCATTGAACTGGATCAACGCGCCCGCCGCGCTGAAGCTGACGGTAAAGAGCTGAATGCTGAAATTGTCCAAGTTAGGGAAGAGCTGAAGCGTGCTAAGCAAGCCACTGCCGAAGAAGAGGTGGAAAAGAAATAGGCCCTAAGGGAGGCCCAAAAGGCTATCAAAGAGATGGCCTTGCGCACCAAAAAAGAACAAATTGCGCTAAAGGACCTGGAGGCGGTGCATAAAGAACTGGCGGAGAACAAACTGCGCTAAAGGATCTTCTCACCGCCCAGAACCAAGAGTTGTCTGCTGCCAATCGAAAGGTAGCAGACGATTTTCAAGAGCTTTGCAGCCTCATCCCCTCTATTTTTTTCAAGGCTCTCAAGGCGCTGGAGGTAAAGGAGCCGTTCCAAAATTTGGTTGACGCTACAAGGAAGGTGGAGCGTTTGGACGCGTACACCACGTTGGTGGAACATGTTGAAATAGCAAAACCAATTCCGGAGGCGATCCGAGACATGGCGGATGAGGACGCCTACGACCTCCATGAAGCGGCGGTCAATGCCTGCGCTGCCATTAAGGTGCCGTTTATTGAACAGATTGGGTCGACACCGGACCTTACCTTGGCCAAAGTGAAGAAGATGATCCCGTAGTTGTAGGGATTTTTGTAATTCTGTATTCATTTTTGTTCCTAATGTAATGGTTGTAATTAAATCAATGAAATATCAATTCCTCATGATTCTTGTTATTTTACTTGTGTGTTCCAACTGTAGTAAAACATATTTATATAAATATGTACGTACCGTCGTCATGGAAACGTACCGTTTGTCAAGGTTACACTTGGTGATTGTCGACATTGCACCCATCTACTTAGTGCTGGGATTAATGTGACGGATACGAAATCCGGAGGCATCCCGTTCTGAGGGCTATGCATACCCCCAATATGCCTAGCGTCGCCAATGCCGTCCAAAGATTAGATGATGTCTTTGTTCATGGCATAAGTAACTTGTGAGTGGACTTACATTTATAACACCGAAGCGTGGCCATAATAGTTACACAATACATTAGTAATGAAGATTGAAAAAATGCATTTAATTGAAAACTGAAAACAAAGAAGTCTAATGCGTGATGCGCTTACATTTGTGGTGATCAATCATAAACTTGGTAGAATGAAAAAGAAAAATTTTCAACAACGAAACGATTCGAAATATTTAAACATAGAACTTCTTTAAGTTGGTTGCGTGCCAGGTACGCGGCACAAATTTGCCAACATGCGTCTTTAGGTTATACGCTCCGTTGCTAAGTGCATCTGCAATCACATACGGGCCTTCCCAATTGAGTCCCAATTTTCCAGTATTCTCGACCCGGCTGGCGTTGTTATTACGCCACACAAAATCACTCGGGCGGAAAGTACGTTCCTTCACATGTTGATTGTAATACTTGGCAATTTTCTGTTTGTTTGACGCTTCCCTGATAGCGGCGGCGTCACGCCTTTCCTCTAACAAGTCCAAATTTTCCTTCAAACTAATGACGTTGGATTCATCATTGAATTGTACTACACGTTGGGTTGGGACAGCAATTTCAGCGGGTATCACCGCCTCGGTACCATATACAAGGCTGAATGGCGTTTCTCGATTACTTCCTTTTGGCGTGGTTCGGAACGCCCATAATACTTGTGGAAGCTCATCTGCCCAACCTTTCCTGTCCGTATCCAACCGATATCCCGGTTGGTGACTTCAACTTGCCCATTTGCCTGCAGATGGGCAACAGAACTGAAAGTCTGTTTGATATTCAACCCGTTACACCATGAACGAAACGGATCGTGAGAAAACTGTTTGCCGTTATCACTTACAATTTCGTGTGGTATTCCGAAACGGCACACGATTTCCTCCCAAACAAAATTCACAATCTGTTTACCCGTTATGCTCTTTAAAGGTTTGGATTCAACCCACTTGGTGAAAAAGTCAATTGCAACGACCAAGTGTTTTCCATCTGGGAAGGGGCCTACCAAATCAATTGCCCATTTGTAAAAGGGCTAAGTAGATGTCACAGGAATTAGCTCATGCGCCGGCATGTGAATTTGCGGGGCGTGACGTTGACATGAAGCACAAGCTTTGATGATCTCTTTCGTGTCACGGTACATGGACGGCCAAAAATACCCTAGCCGCATTATCTTCCCCACAACGGTCCTAAATCCTGCATGCATGCCACAAGTCCCTTCATGCACCTCCCTTACGATTGTTTCCGCCTCGCTTGGGTCGACACACCTTAAAAGCGGTGACGTAAAGGATTTCTTGCACAGAACTCCATCCCTTAACATGTACATAGGTGCTTTCATATGAATCTTACGTGCCGTTGCCCAGTCGACTGGCAACGTCCCGTTTTTGAGATACGTAACGATGAAACTCATCCACGTCTCGACTT
Organism: Rutidosis leptorrhynchoides; assembly: GCF_046630445.1. Taxonomy (NCBI): domain Eukaryota; kingdom Viridiplantae; phylum Streptophyta; class Magnoliopsida; order Asterales; family Asteraceae; genus Rutidosis; species Rutidosis leptorrhynchoides. The sequence continues at coordinate 142,385,896 of NC_092338.1, forward strand.
CTTCTACAGTGGCTGCCTCCTGTGATTATTTTGCAAGAAAATAAGGACATGTGTACGTTGTGTTTTAAACAGATTATGTTTATAGCGTGTTTGTTATCGAAGCGAGTCGATACCTGTACCACGTCAGTGGATTTTTGACTAAGGACCTCCACCCAAATGTCCTTGGCGAAGTGGCTGAACACGCTTGATGCGAGTTTGCTGAGTGCGTCGGCCTTTTTGTTCAAGGATCGCGGTACTTGCGTTATTGAGAAACGCTCGAATTTTTTGGCCATTTCTTTTACCAATGCCAGTTATTTTTTCGTAGCGGGATCCCTAGCTTCAAACGTCCCGTTCATCTGATTCGCCACGAGTTGGGAATCAACCGACACCTTTAGGTATTTTTGTAACGACCCGGATTTTTCCGATCGTTTTATACTTATGAGATTAATATTTACATAAAATAAACCTTACCAACATGATAAGCAATCCAAACTGTTGAGACTTATGTTTTTGAAAAGAGTTTCACACAACGTTTGACCGTCCAATTTGACCGATGATATCACGAACTATATAACACACGATAATTATACGATTATGTATATGTACATATCTATACATATTTAACATGATTTAAGGATGGTTTAACATTTCATTGTGAACTAACAACAATGAGTTATAAGTATACTTTGAGACCACTAACTTAAGTTTTCAAAACGATAACTATATGTAACATTCTTTGACATATATACTTACAATATATAATGTGTTGGTGATCTATGTCACCAATATGATTTAAGTGTAATGGGATTAATTTGTAATCAAAATAATCTTGATAAATATCGAACAAGTTTGGGGAAGTGTGGAGTGCACACTTGTTTGAACTTATCTTGATTATGACGGGGGTTCGGGGGCAGCACCCCCGATAAGCGGGGTCCAAGGGGTGGCAACCCCTGGAGGGGTCCAAGGGGCAGAGCCCCTGGCTGGGCTAACATTGCTTTATTAAAAATGTCTTAAAATTTTATTTTGGCCCGGTTTGACCCAAAAATAAAAGCCCAGTTTTGAGCCTCTTTTACAGTTATAAACCCGTCCATATTTGAATTCTCGTTCCGATTCCTCAAAATTTCTACAAGTATATCTAGGGTATATGTAACCGTATCATACCCAGCTTCTATACGTATTTACTATTGGTATATACCAACAATAAACTTCAATGATCAGCCACTAGACATGATGTTACATGTGGGAACCAGCCATTTAACCTCATGTGTGACCTTTGTGCAAGAAAACAAACTAAATCTCCTATATATCCATCCCATAATCATGCCATTTTGCACACACACACATACAATTTCATTTCCAATTTTCTTTCAAGTTAATTCACTCCCTAATCTCTCTTCATTTACCTACTCAAGAACGTATCAATATAGTCATCCGATTTCAAGGAGATTACTTCCAATCTTTCAATCCCACTCCACCACTCTTTTGATTCCGAGATTTTTCTTACCTTTTCCAGTAGCTTTGTCCAAGTAACTTGAGGTAGTAACCTTATTCATAACCTTATTCGATTCATATTTATATAGCTATCTTATTTTGTGTTATAAAATTTTAACAACAAGAACATAGTTTGAGTGATTTCAAACTTGTTCGTAAACTAAATAGATCCTTCTAATTTGATTTTTAAAAACACTTCAAGACCTCTAATATATCATATTATGACAAAATCGGATTAATCATATCTTGGCTAATTAACATAATATTTAATATATATTTACTTATGATTTGATTTTATATATTTCAGGACCACCCGTAAACAACACGAGAAGATTAATCATAAGACCTCATGATTGTACGCAACACGTCATTTGACAACACGGTACTTTATGTACGCAACACGTCATTTGACAACATGGTACCATGGGTCAAGATTAATTCTGATCAATACGAATACGATGGGGTCTTTATTTATTTTATTTAAGCAACTAATTGTGGACCACTAACATCGGACTGCTAACTACGGACTAGGAAAATATTAAAAGTATTAAAAGTATATATATATATATATATATATATATATATATATATATATATATATATATATATATATATATATATATGTAACGATTACTTGAAAAGAAAATATGTTGATATATTATATATATGGTTAGGTTCGTGATATCTATCGGAGACCAAGTCGAGTTAAATACCTTCAAGACAAAAGTGAGTATATAGTCCCACTTTTAAACTCTAAATATTTCGGTATGAGAATACATGCATTTTATGATTTACGTTATGGACACAAGTGATTAAAAATATATATTCTACGTTGAGTTGTACCACTGGCATACTTCCCTGTAACTTGGTAACTACTATTTACATGAGGTATTGTAAACGCGAATCCTGTTGATAGATCTATTGGGCCTGACAACCCCAACCGGACTGGACGACCAGTATTTAACGGTTGCACAGTACTTCGTTTCGGTGACTACACTTGGTACGGTGTAGTAAGATTTCATAATAAAGGGAATATGCGACGTTGATTAAATGTTAAGTATGGTTATCAAGTGCTCAACAACTTAGAATATTTTTATTAAAACGTTTATGTATGAAATCTTGTGGTCTATATTCATAACGCTGCCGGCATTAAACCTATATCTCACCAACTTTATGTTGACGTTTTAAGCATGTTTATTCTCAGGTGATAACTAAAAGCTTCCGCTGCAACATGTTGAATTTAAGCAAGATCTTGAGTATGCATATTTGTGTCAAAAATAAAACTGCATATCGGAGGATTTGTAATGTGATAATGCTAAAAACGAACATATATTTCATAGCATTATTCCTCAAGAAAGACAAGCTTTTAGTTGCAATTGTTCTATTTACAAGTGATATTCGTTTAAATAATAAAAGGTGAAGACAAAAGACAGATTCGACGAATTGAAGACGCAAACGACCAAAAAGCTCAAAAGTACAAAAGACAATCAAAGAGGTTCCAATTATTGATAAGAAACGTCTCGAAATTACAAGAGTACAAGATTCAAAACGCAAAGTACAAAATATAAAATTGTACGCAAGGACGTTCAAAAATCCGGAACCGGGACCAGAGTCAACTCTCAACGCTCGACGCAACGGACTAAAAATTACAATTTAACTATGTATATAAATATAATATAATATATAATTAATTATATTAATTATATATATATTATATTTATAAATAAAAACCGTCGGCAGAGAAAGACTCCAAAGTGTGAGCTGGAATTTCAAACTCCGCGACTCGCGGAGTTTGAAGGCAAAATATGCCGCGAGTCGCGGAGCCCCAAAATGAAAAAATGCCTATAAAGCCAACCGAATTCTGATCGTAAAAACCATCTTTTTCTTCCTCATTCATACGTAAAATTTATATTTATATTTATAATTTATATTTTAATTTTAATTATAATTCTAATAATAAGGGTATGTTAGCAAATGTTATAAGGGTGTAAGTCGAAACTCTGTCCGTGTAACGCTACGCTATTTTTAATCATTGTAAGTTATGTTCAACCTTTTTACATTAATGTCTCGTAGCTAAGTTATTATTATGCTTATTTAAAACGAAGTAATCATGATGTTGGGCTAATTACTAAAATTGGGTAATTGGGCTTTGTACCATAATTGGGGTTTGGACAAAAGAACGACACTTGTGGAAATTAGACTATGAGCTATTAATGGGCTTTATATTTGTTTAACTAAATGATAGTTTGTTAATGTTAATATAAAGATTTACAATTGGGCGTCCCTATAAATTACCATATACACTCGATCGAACACGATGGGCGGAGTATTTATATGTACGAATAATCGTTCATTTAACCGGACACGGAAATGGATTAATAGTTAATAAACTTGTTGAAACAGGGGTGAATTACATTCAAGGGTAATTGGTGTAATTGTTAACAAAGTAGTAAAACCTTGGTTTACACGCAGTCGATAACCTGGTGTATTCATTAAACAAAGTATTAAAACCTTGTTACAATTCGAATCCCCAATTAGTTGGAATATTTAACTTCGGGTATAAGAATAATTTGACGAGGACACTCGCACTTTATATTTATGACTGATGGACTGTTATGGAGAAAAACCAGACGGACATATTAAATAATCCAGGACAAAGGACAATTAACCCATGGGCATAAAACTAAAATCAACACGTCAAACATCATGATTACGGAAGTTTAAATAAGCATAATTCTTTTATTTCATATTTAATTTCCTTTATTTTATATTTAATTGCACTTCTAATTATCGCATTTTAATTGTTATTGTATTTAATCGCACTTTTAATTATCGTACTTTTTAATTATCGCAATTTTATTTTATCGCACTTTTATTGCAATTTCATTATCGTTATTTATTTTACGCTTTAAATTAAGTCTTTTATTTATTTAATATTTTACATTAGGTTTTAACTGCGTCTAAAGTTTTAAAATCGACAAACCGGTCATTAAACGGTAAAAACCCCCCTTTATAATAATAATATTACTTATATATATGTTTGTATTTTTATATAGCGTTGAGCTTTGTTTAAAAAAGATTCCCTGTAGAACGAACCGGACTTACTAAAAACTACACTACTTTACGATTAGGTACACTGCCTATAAGTGTTGTAGCAAGGTTTAAGTATATCCATTTTATAAATAAATAAATATCTTGTGTAAAATTGTATCGTATTTAATAGTTTTTCCTAGTAAAATATAAACTATTTCGTATACCTTAGCTTTGACATCAAGTATTTTTGGCGCCGCTGCCGGGGAAACTCTTAAACGCCGGAAGCGCAACGCTAATAAAAAAAAAAAAAAAAAAGATTTTTAGTTAACTTTTATTAAAATTCGTTTTTGTAAAAATACGTTTTAATTATTCAAAAATATAAAAAGAAAAACAAAAATATAAGTATTTTTAAGATTTTGTTAAATATTTAAGTTTTATAAGTTTCTTTATTTTTATTTTAGTTTATAAAAATATAAGTTTTATTTAAATATCTTTTATTTATATAAAAACAGAAAACAGAAAATAAATAAAAAATAAAAAAAAAACGCGTCGAAATTAAAAGCTGTCAGTTGAATTTCTGAACCCCGCGACTCGCGGGGTTTTCTTTATAAATTACCGCAACTCGCGGAGCTGCTCTGACACGCGAACAGGAAGCCCTAATCCTGCATTAATTACGGATAATTATTAATTATTATTATTATTTAACCCTAATAATTATTATTATTATTATTATTAGTTTTATTTTAACTTTTACTTTTTAATTAATTTGTATTTAGTATTAATTAGTTTTATTAAATTGTAAAATTAATAGTTTTATTAAATAAATAATATAAAAATAATATTTTTATAAAAATTGTACTTTTTACAACTTTTTGTATATTTTTATATTTTGTCCCTTTTTAATCGTTTTAGCGTAATATTTGTATTTTTCGCTCATATTTAATTTTAAACTTAGTTTTTGCCATAGTCATTTTTACTCCTAGATTTTTAGGCTTTGCCGTAGAATTCCTTAAGTGCTTTTTCTTTAGACTAAGATTTAGGTGCTTTAGAATTTTGCGACGCCTTTTTAAGTTTTAGTTTCTTTTTAAGTTATTTCCATTTGAGATTTAGTTTTTCTTGTAAGCTTTAATATTTTTAGACGACCTTTTACTATGTATCAATTATCATTCCAATTAGTAATTTCAATTTGCGATTATAATTTTAAGATAGTTGTAGTAATAAGGTTAGGTTAGTCAAGTATTTTTAAGTTTTTATAAGTTTCTTTTATTTTTCCGTCACCTTTTATTTTTCAACCATTTTTCTTTTTCGACCTTTTTTGACGAACTCTTTTTCTTTCTTATTTCTCGCGATTCTAGTTTTAGGACATAGATTTTTATTCTACTTCTTATCTAAATTTCTTAAAATTACGAAAATTTATTTTGAGTGGTTAAATTGATAGACATCAAAATTTTCTGGTTCGTAGTAATAGTTGGATTTGTACGTGGACCGGGTTATTGGAGCCAAACAGTCCTCAATTATATTGAGACCAAACGAATCCTGCCCCTCTGCTGCATCTTTTGGCTATTCAAAACGTGGGCAAAATCAGAAAAGTCTATTGGTTGGATAACTTATTATAATTTTTCTTTCCTTTTTAAAACTAATAGGATATTCAGTGAATGCACCGAGCAAGACGTTCACCACATTTTGTACGTTCACCACCTGTAACTAGATCAAGACATTTAGCAAATATAATCGCCGTTGATTTTTCTTTAGAATCGTCATCCAGTCGACCAAGTACTTCAGTTCAAATTTCCGATAATCCATTTTTTGAACCCGACCTCACAATTGAGAATCCGGAAAATATTCAGGAACGGTTCGTAGATCCTGAACCATTAAACTTTCCTCCGGAGCCACCAATCATTCAAACAGAGATTGTTGAGGAACGAACCATTAAATCAGAATCATCTAGTGATACCGATTCAACAAATTCAATTATGGAGAATCTGGAACCTCTAAGTATGGAAGACCGAATGAGAGCTAAACGCACTGGCCAAGGTCACGCAATTACTCATCCAGACATTAATGCGCCAGATTATGAAATCAAAGGACAAATTCTACACATGGTGACTAATCAATGCCAATTTAGTGGTGCGCCGAAGGAAGATCCAAATGAACATCTACGTACCTTTAATAGAATCTGCACACTATTTAAAATCCGAGAAGTGGAGGATGAACAGATATATCTCATGTTATTTCCCTGGACTTTAAAGGGAGAAGCCAAAGATTGGTTGGAATCATTACCTGAAGGGGCGATTGATACATGGGACGTTTTAGTTGACAAATTTCTTAAACAATTCTTTCCTGCATCTAAAGCCGTAAGACTTCAAGCAGAAATTGTTACGTTCACACAGAAGCTAAATGAAACTCTATATGAGGCGTGGACAAAATATGGAAAGTTATTAAGAGGATGTCCGCAACATGGTTTAGACACCTGTCAAATAGTACAAATATTCTACCAAGGATGCGACATCACTACAAGAAAAGACATAGATATAGCAGCTGGTGGTTCTATTATGAAGAAAACCGAAACTGATGCTTACAAAATTATTGATAATACTGCTTCCCACTCACATGAGTGGCACCAAGAAAAAGATATCGTTAGATCATCTAAAGCAGCTAGAGCCGATTCTAGCCATGACTTAGATTCCATTTCCGCAAAGATATATGCTGTGGAGAGACGAATGGAAAAGATGACTAAAGATATTCACTCAATACGAATTAGTTGTGAGCAGTGTGGAGGACCACATTTGACAAAAGATTGTCTCAGTATTGAATTAACAATGGAACAAAGAGAGAATATTTCATACATAAACCAAAGGCCTGGAAATAATTATCAGAATAATTATCAACCGCCAAGACCGATTTACAATCAAAACCAGAATTATAACCGAAATATTCCATACAACAACCAACAAGGTCCTAGCAATCAACAAGTATCCAATAATACTTATAATCAGCAAAGACCAAATTTTCAAAACAAACCACCACAACAAACCGATGATAAAAAGCCGAATTTAGAAGATATGATGACGAAGCTAGTTGAAACTCAAACGCAGTTTTTCACATCTCCGAAACAAACCAATGAACAAAATGCTCAAGCATTTAGAAATCAACAAGCTTCTATTCAAAATCTAGAACAAGAAGTAAGTAACCTAGCAAGGTTAATAGGTGAAAGAAAACCGGGAAGTCTACCTAGTGATACAAATGCTAACCCCCGGAATGAAACAGCTAAAGCTATTACCACAAGAAGTGGTACAACACTTAAACCACCTGAAATACCTGTAACTTCTGATGAAGCTATTCCTACTCCACAAGAACCACAACCTGATCAAGATAAGGAAAAAGAACTGGTAGTTGAAAAGGTTAATGAAGATAACACAGTTAAGGATAAACCTTATGTTAAACCATACCAACCACCACTTCCTTACCCGAGTAAAATGAAGAAAGAGAAACTTGAAGCCGAGCAATCCAAATTTTTGGATATGTTTAAACAGATAAATGTAAATCTTCCTTTCATTGATGTGATTTTAGGAATGCCTAGATATGCTAAATTCTTGAAAGATCTAATCTCAAATAGAAAGAAAATGGAAGAACTCTCGGCTGTTACTATGAATGCTAATTGTTCAGCAGTGCTGTTGAATAAGATACCAGAAAAACTATCTGATCCAGGAAGTTTCACAATTCCATGTTTTCTGGGTAGTCTTAGTTCAATAGAAGCATTGGCAGACTTAGGTGCTAGTATAAATCTAATGCCGTATTCACTATACACTAAACTAGACCTTGGAGAATTGAAACCAACCAGAATAAGCATACAACTAGCCGATAGATCAATAAAATATCCTAGAGGGATAATGGAGAACATGCTAGTTAAAGTTGGTACTTTAGTATTTCCAGTAGATTTTGTTGTTTTGGACATGGAAGAAGATTCTCAAGTTCCTCTCATATTAGGAAGACCATTCTTAAACACGGCTAAAGCAATGATAGACGTGTTCGGTAAGAAACTGACCCTAAGTATAGAGGATGAGAGTGTTACCTTTTCAGTTGATAGAGCAATGCAACAACCACAATCTGCAGATGATACATGTTATTATATTCAAACTATAGATGCACATGCAGAATTATTAAAAGAATTTCCAGAATTACAAGGAACAGGAGAATGTTCTTTAGGAGAAGGTAATGAACCAATTGATGAAGCTGAAATATTAGCTACACTTATAGCTAATGGATATGAACCAACAACAGAAGAAATTCAAATGCTAAAAGAAGAAGACAGATATCGATATAAATCATCGATAGAAGAACCTCCGAAATTAGAGTTAAAGCCACTTCCAAACCATTTGGAATACGCTTATTTACATGGTGAATCTGAATTACCTGTAATAATATCGTCTTCTCTTACTGAAAATGAGAAATCACAACTCATTTCTGTGTTGAAAGCTCATAAACCAGCCATTGCATGGAAGATTCATGATATTAAAGGAATAAGTCCTTCGTATTGCACACATAAAATCCTTATGGAAGAAGGTCATAAAACGTATGTGCAACGCCAACGAAGACTAAATTCAAATATGCAAGATGTAGTTAAGAAAGAGATTATTAAACTGCTAGATGCAGGTTTGATATATCCAATTTCTGATAGTCCATGGGTAAGCCCAGTTCAATGCGTACCTAAGAAGGGTGGCATGACTGTCATCACAAATGAGAAAAATGAGCTTATGCCTACTAGGACTGTAACAGGATGGCGTGTATGTATTGATTATAGAAAATTAAATGACGCCACCAGAAAAGATCACTTTCCCTTACCTTTCATTGATCAAATGTTGGAAAGATTAGCCGGAAATAGCTACTATTGTTTTCTAGATGGATTTTCCGGATATTTTCAAATTCCAATAGCACCCGAAGATCAAGAGAAAACCACATTCACGTGCCCTTATGGTACTTTTGCTTACAAACGCATGCCATTTGGACTTTGCAACGCCCCTGCAACCTTTCAAAGGTGTATGATGGCGATTTTTCACGACATGATAGAAGAATGCATGGAAGTTTTCATGGATGACTTTTCAGTCTTCGGTGATACATTTAAATCATGTCTAGTTAATCTGGAACGAATGCTAATTAGATATGAAAAATCAAATCTAGTACTTAATTGGGAGAAATGCCATTTCATGGTTAAAGAAGGCATCGTTCTTGGACATAAAATTTCAAAAGAAGGAATTGAAGTGGATAGAGCTAAAGTAGATGTAATTGCTAAACTTCCACATCCCACCAATGTTAGAGGAGTTAGGAGTTTTCTAGGGCATGCCGGTTTTTACCGACGTTTCATAAAAGATTTTTCTAAAATTGCCACTCCTATGAATAAACTCCTAGAAAAGGATGCGCCATTCATCTTTTCAGATGAGTGTATCAAATCTTTTAATATTCTTAAAGAGAAACTCACTAATGCGCCGATCATGATAACACCAAATTGGAATCTACCATTTGAACTAATGTGCGATGCAAGTGATTTTGCAATGGGAGCCGTTTTAGGACAAAGGATTGAAAAACGATTTCAACCTATATATTATGCTAGTAAGACATTACAAGGAGCACAAACGAACTATACAACTACTGAAAAAGAACTCCTTGCTATTGTCTTTGCTTTTGACAAATTTCGATCATATCTCGTTCTAGCAAAAACGGTGGTCTATACCGACCATTCTGCTCTTAGATACCTATTTTCAAAACAAGATGCTAAACCAAGATTAATCCGTTGGATCTTACTCTTACAAGAGTTTGATATTGAAATCCGAGATAAAAGAGGAGCAGAAAATCTCGCCGCTGATCATCTTTCTCGTCTTGAAAATCCCGAATTAGAAGTTCTAAATGAATCGGCCATACAAGACAACTTTCCTGATGAATATCTATTGAAGATAGATTATAAAGAAATCCCATGGTTTGCAGACTATGCAAACTACTTAGTTTGTGGATTCCTTGAAAAAGGATTATCGTACCAAAGAAGAAAGAAATTCTTCAGTGATATAAAACACTATTTCTGGGAAGATCCACATCTGTTTAAAAGTTGTCCCGATGGAATAATACGCCGATGTGTATTTGGAGATGAAGCTAGTAAAATTTTAAACCATTGTCACACAGGACCAACAGGAGGGCATTATGGGCCTCAACTAACAGCAAGAAAAGTTTATGAAGCTGGATTCTATTGGCCTACAATTTACAAAGACGCACACCTTCTTTGCAAATTCTGTGATGCATGTCAAAGGGCCGGAAAAATAAGTCAACGTGATGAAATGCCACAAAATGTCATCCAAGTATGTGAAGTATTTGACATTTGGGGTATTGACTTTATGGGTCCATTTCCAAAATCTCATAATAATCTATATATACTCGTAGCCATTGATTATGTATCTAAATGGGCGGAAGCACAAGCTCTCCCAACTAACGATGCACGAGTTGTAGTCAACTTTTTAAAACGTCTTTTTGCAAGGTTTGGAACACCGAAAGCTTTAATAAGTGATCGGGGTACTCATTTCTGTAATAATCAACTTAAGAAAGTTCTTAAAAGATATGGAGTAACTCATAAAATCTCCACCGCATATCATCCACAAACAAGTGGACAAGTTGAAAATACCAACCGAGCTTTAAAACGTATTCTAGAGAAAACCGTAGGATCAAATCCAAAGGAATGGTCCATTAAATTGGAGGATGCACTCTGGGCTTTTAGAACAGCCTACAAAACTCCAATTGGAACCACACCTTTTAGACTTGTTTATGGAAAAGCATGTCATCTTCCAGTAGAAATTGAACACAAAGCATTTTGGGCTTTGAAGACATGTAATCTTGATTTACATGAAGCCGGACGTCTACGATTAAGTCAACTAAACGAATTAGAAGAATTAAGACATGAAGCATACGAAAATTCGTTAATCTATAAAGAAAGAACGAAGAAATGGCATGATAAAAGAATCAGAAGTTCAAAAGAATTTAAAGAAGGAGACAGAGTTCTTCTTTTCAATTCACGATTCAAGCTATTTCCTGGAAAATTGAAATCAAGATGGTCTGGACCATTCATAGTCAAAAGAGTTTTCCCATACGGAACGATAGAATTGATAAATTCAAATGGGATTGAATTTAAAGTTAATGGTCACAGAGTTAAACATTACATACATGGTCCGATGGAAGTCGACAACGAAGTTAATCACAATTTCGACACCACAGCTAACTAAGTGTGGGGAGAATCAAGTCTTTAAAGGATAATATGTATTTCTGTTAGAGTTAGATTGTCTGTTTTCGTATAGTTCTCGAAAATGGAACCCGAATGGTCTTTCCCTAGCAGACCCTAAAGAACTAGTCTTCTCCCCCCATTCTGAATTTTTATTTTTTTAGGTTTTTACAAAATGAAGACTGCCTGTGAACTAAAGCATGGTCTAATTCTACACGCTTTGATCACTAAAAGAAATAATGACATACTACCGAGTGAAATAGTATCAGTAATCAGAGAAAGAATGGACGGAGTTAGAAAAGAATCCAGATGCGAAGATAATAAGTTACAATTTGGTAAAGGAAAATCAAAATCCGCAGCGAAAAGAAGAGCACGACACCTAGAAAGATGTCACAAATGCGGAAAATGGTCACATGGAGGTAAATGTTCAAATAATCAAACCTATTCAAATACCGAATTTGTTACTTTATGCAGAGACGGACCGTTCATATGTTTAGAAGAAAAGACACTGAATGCTCGAGGTTACGCCTATGTAGCCATGGAAAATCAATTAAACCGACTATCTTATGAATGGGATAGATCATATAACTAAGAAATCTATTCCACAGGTATGTCTGTACAGTTTTTATTTTTATTTTTATTTTTAACCTTTTGATAATAAACGCTAATTTGTTCGCTAAAAAGTATTAAATTGGTATTAAATAAAATTAGGTTTGGCGACCGAAATTATTGATATCATTCAAAAATTTATTACATCACTGCGAAATTTAACGTTTATTCTTAAGGTATAAATATCTTTAATCAATCAACACAAAATATTTCAAAAATTCGTCATGAGTTAAAATTAGGTCTTGGAACCGAAATTACTTTACCGAAAAGAGGGGCGCATATTTTTGATAATATTTGATTGATTAAAGTGGGATAAAAAGACAAAAAGATTTTTAATTTTATTTTTTTTTACCATGTTTTTAAATCTTAAATTAATATTGTAAACTTTGTAAAAACAATATATTTAAAATTGTAAATATTTAAAAAATTAATATAAGTTTGGTATGAATTTATAAATTTTTAAATTAAGTTTGGTGTGAATTTTTAATTTTTAAAATATAAATTTTTAATTTTATGCATTTCAATTTTAAGTTTGGTGTGAATTTTTAATATAAATTTTGAATTTTATATTTAAGTTGTGTGAATTTAAAAACAAAAATTTACTTTATCTCATTAAGTTAAAAATATGATTTTTAAAATTCGTCGTAAGTTGAAGACTAGGTCTTTGAACCGAAATTGCTTTACCCGAGGGAGGGACGAGAACTTTTATTATCATTATTTTTAATCTTATTGAATTAAAGTATGCCAAAAACATTGAAAAAACCCAAATATCTTAGCTTTTAAAACAATCGCTACAAAAAGATAAATTTTAAAATTTTGTCGAAGGACGGACTAGGACATCAATCCGGAACGACCTCGTCCTAAATAACAAGGGAAACAAAATTTTAAAATTAAGTACTTAATTGTTTTATAAGTTATTGATTATAAAAAAAAAATAAATATATATATATATATATATATATATATATATATCAAACTCCGCGACTCGCGGAGTTTGAAAGGGAAATCTCCGCGACTCGCGGAGGGACCAAAACCCAGAAAAAAAATAAAACGTAAAAACAGATCAGTTTACTCCACACAAAAACACACTGCGAAGAACACAGCGAAAAAACTCCGAAAAACCACCCAAAAACACCCCAAAAATCACAATTTTTAACCGTTAATCATCAAATCTTTTGCTAAAATCATGTTGAGAAGGATGCTATCTAAGAATTACTCAAGAAAAACGGTAAATTTCTACACCTAAACACCATTTAATCCGAAATTTGGTGTTCTTGAGCAATTTTTTCCCCAATTTGATTTTGATGCTTTTTAGTGTAATTATGCTTAAATTGTTTATGTATTATGCTTGTATAACCTAGATTGATGATGTTTAACATGATTAGAAGCCTTAAACTTCAAATTTTGAATAATCTAGGGTTTGTGTTCTTGAGCAAATTTGGGGCTTTTTGATATAAACAGGTTATGGCCGATTTTTGTCTTGAATTGTTGCTAAAATAAGTAGTGTAACATGTTTAGGTAGTTAAATGATCCAAACTTTGAGCCTAAATATGATTTTGAGAATTAAAGTGGACTTTTTCAAGTCTAAAATTCATGAACTTGATTTTTGAAAGATAATGCCATTTGAGACTTGTTTAATTGCTAGTAATGATTATTTTGGCATGTTATTTGAGTTGAATGCTTATGAACTTGGCGAACATTTTCGTATATGCTTATTTGAAAAAGTGTAGATTTGATAAAAATGTGAAAATGAGCTTAAGTTTGATATAAATTGATCATGTCATTGTAATTATTTTGATTGATGATTTTGCTGACACTAATGCATATTTGTATGCACAAAATTTGTGTTTGATGTGTTTTGCAGACTGAAAGGGGTGAATCTTCATCCCAAGCCCGCAATGCTCCTGCTGAGAATTTGGAACAACAGGAGGTGGATAACTACTACAAGCAGGATATACCTCATCCAGTCATGACCTTTTCCGATATACACTTGGAAGAGTTGCACCCGAACCTGAGATTTGACAGACTTTGGATAGATTATCCAAAATATCAAAGGGGTTTGCATACTCTTCATTCTAAGGTTGTTGAGGTACCGAGGGTCATAGAATGGGGACCCTTAGAAGCTGTAGAATTGGCCGGGCCAATTAGGGAATTACTTGTACAGAGGTATGGTAATTCTTCTTTTAATGACTGGGTACGTTTATTCACCATGTGTAGACCTGTATATAAAGTATGGTGTGAAGAATTGTTATGTAGTATAGAGTTGAATGATCGGGTAGCTAGTTTAACCGATCGTTCTTTTATTAGATTTTTGTTAGGCGGTTCGATGCGCCACATGTCTTTACTGGACATGGCTCAGGCTTTACGTATATATACGCCTGAGGAGTTAGCGTCTGCCGATTGTAGAGGATTGATACTAAACGGTAGAAAGATAGATGAAAATTTTGATACACACGGTGTGTGGAGTCAAATGACAAGCCATCACCGTTTCAAAGGGGGAAATTACTCTTATTTGGATATAGATAGAGCCGAATTAAGAGTGATACATAGATTTTTAGCTAATTCGATTACACAAAGGGGTAAGAACAAGGAAAAAGTAAATGAACAGGATTTGTTTTACCATATGTGTATTCGAGACCCACAAAGCGCTGTAAGTATACCATATTGTGTGGGTTATTATTTATCAGCTATGGTTCGGGGGATGCGACCGCATAGCATAATAGGAGGTGGTATTTTTATTACTTTGATTGGTGAATATCTCGGTGTGGATATAAGTCGGGGGGGATTATTAGTAGAAGAACCAGAACCCCGCGATACTATAGGTTTGAATGTATACCATGGTGCGAAAGTTTTGAAGAGGCGAAATAACGCCGCAGTACGATACCATGGTAGACATCCACAGGTGGAGAGAAACCAACAACAAGGTAATGTAGGAGGGGGGAATGAGATGCAAGAAATGCAAAGGTTTATAGCTTCTCAGGAATACGAAAATGCTAGACAGAGAGCATTTGAAGATTGGCAAGTTCATCAGAACCAAATCATAGCTCATTGCCAACATATAGGTAGAAACTATATTCCTACACCGAAACCCATCTTCCCTCCTTGGTCTATAGAGATGCAGCCGCCGTATCCTACGTATGACCCTGCCGAAGCATTCTATAGCACCTATGGTTATGCCTGGAACCCCTATTGGTACCAATATCATCCTTAGTTTACTTATTATTTTTTTTTGTAATTTGTAATTATTGATACGTTTAATACTTTTGTTAATATTGTAATCATTTTTATAATTATCTAACTTTTATTCTTAGATTTTAATAATTTTTGAATGTGGGGTAATATACCAAACTTCAAAAATATGTATATATGTTTGCAGTTTATCTTATGTACACAACAGGGTAAAACAACGCATTTTCAAAGACTGGCATTAAGTTCAGCAAAAGCAACTAATTTTGACGACAAGATGCAAAATATATGTGAAATAACAACAAGACGGAATGAACAAATGATGTGCACCATTTATCATTCAGCAAACAAACGCCAATATATTTGGAAACTTTGGTAAAAATTTAATCATTTTCACACAAATCACCCTCAATAATTTAAATTATTCCTGATTTCTTGCAAATGAGGGCATTGCAAGATCTTAAGTGTGGGAAGGGGTTAAATTCTTTCGGATTTTAAAATTTTTTACTTTATACACTTGGTTACCATTAAAAATACTAGTAAAGCAGTAGTTGTATTAGAATCTAGTGCTCTCTGATAATAAAGAACAGCCCTGGTCTTATATACTGACTACCCAATTCTAGTAAAATTTTTCAAAATTTTCAATTAAATGAACTAAAAATCATGTTTATACATATTTATGAACGATAAAACTAGGTTTTAAACACCGAAATTATTGTTACCTCAAAAAGGACATAAATTGAGAAACAAACCAAAATGTTAAAATTCATTTAAAATGGAATAGAGGACGATAAAAAGGAAAATAAAAGCCAAGTGTGGGAAAATTTACCAAGTTATCTTAAACATATGTCACATATATCTGTAACAAATAACTGAAAATACTTTTGCTTTGGACTAAACTAAACTGTTTTACCCGATGAAAGAAAAGAAGAGATGGATCTACACGATGAATCAATTCCATCATTAAAAGGAAGTAAAGTCTTCCGAAAAAGACACGCGCTTCTTGATTTAGGTCATGAAGTTGTCGTCCAGACCAGCTGTAGGTTGACGAAAAATCTAGAAAAGTCATCACTAAAATCAGCAGGAAATCCACGGACCTCAGCATTAAACAGGGTCACCAAGTGGTCAGATTTATCCTAACCATGAGAAGGATTTATCTCGTACAATGGGGGGGCACCATGCAAATTAGCTGGATAAGACTAATGAATCAGATCCCCAGAAAGGATAATCTCCTTAAAGATTAAAAATCAGCTTTTAAGACTGATATTACTCAATCCTAGAGATTGACCTTAAAGATTGAGAATTCAAACTCATGGAATTCAATGATATCTAAACTCGAGCTTGAACGAGAAAATATTTTGATAAAAATTACAAACCGATTTGTTTTCTGAAAACCCTATTTTCAATGCGTTCATTACCATTGAACGTAAAATCCTAGGAATTCACCTGGAATTCATTAGGTCACCTGAACCAAATCGGGTGTCAACCGTAAGAACGGTGGTTGCATAGTGGTCAAAGACAGGACCTTGTGCCATACCGAAAAATTATAAGGGTGAGCTTTACTATTGCTCCTACCAAGGATAGTAATTGCGTCCGACACGTTATAGACCACAATTAAAAGCATGTCAGGGGACATTGCCTTAACAGTTGCTTGTTCAAAGCTTTCCTTTACAACCGGACGGTAGTTTATCGAAAGGTAATATACGGGACAAGTAAACTGGACGTGTTGCTTTCCAAATACAAGGTTAGCAAGTGGGTGACACAAAACAGCAAGTTTTGAGCTAAAATTTTCAATTCTGAAACCCACCAAACCCACAAAAATATTTTGCAAACACCGGTAAAGGGTTATCCCGAAAAACTTATCTAGGGTAAAAACTAGATTTAATTTTCAAAAGATCAAATGTTTTCATAAAGATCCAATTTCCTTAATGGATCTAAATTTTTATAGTCATGTAGGACTGTAAACCATATCGTTACTACCATTGTTTATACCGCCGTATAGAAATCACTGATGTACAAAGTGTGAAGAATAAAGATGTGATTCTAGTATTTCAAGACGATATTGCTTGAGGACAAGCAACGCTCAAGTGTGAGAATATTTGATAATGCTAAAAACGAACATATATTTCATAGCATTATTCCTCAAGAAAGACAAGCTTTTAGTTGCAATTGTTCTATTTACAAGTGATATTCGTTTAAATAATAAAAGGTGAAGACAAAAGACAGATTCGACGAATTGAAGACGCAAACGACCAAAAAGCTCAAAAGTACAAAAGACAATCAAAGAGGTTCCAATTATTGATAAGAAACGTCTCGAAATTACAAGAGTACAAGATTCAAAACGCAAAGTACAAAATATAAAATTGTACGCAAGGACGTTCAAAAATCCGGAACCGGGACCAGAGTCAACTCTCAACGCTCGACGCAACGGACTAAAAATTACAATTTAACTATGTATATAAATATAATATAATATATAATTAATTATATTAATTATATATATATTATATTTATAAATAAAAACCGTCGGCAGAGAAAGACTCCAAAGTGTGAGCTGGAATTTCAAACTCCGCGACTCGCGGAGTTTGAAGGCAAAATATGTCGCGAGTCGCGGAGCCCCAAAATGAAAAAATGCCTATAAAGCCAACCGAATTCTGATCATAAAAACCATCTTTTTCTTCCTCATTCATACGTAAAATTTATATTTATATTTATAATTTATATTTTAATTTTAATTATAATTCTAATAATAAGGGTATGTTAGCAAATGTTGTAAGGGTGTAAGTCGAAACTCTGTCCGTGTAACGCTACGCTATTTTTAATCATTGTAAGTTATGTTCAACCTTTTTACATTAATGTCTCGTAGCTAAGTTATTATTATGCTTATTTAAAACGAAGTAATCATGATGTTGGGCTAATTACTAAAATTGGGTAATTGGGCTTTGTACCATAATTGGGGTTTGGACAAAAGAACGACACTTGTGGAAATTAGACTATGAGCTATTAATGGGCTTTATATTTGTTTAACTAAATGATAGTTTGTTAATGTTAATATAAATATTTACAATTGGGCGTCCCTATAAATTACCATTTACACTCGATCGGACACGATGGGCGGGGTATTTATATGTACGAATAATCGTTCATTTAACCGGACATGGAAATGGATTAATAGTTAATAAACTTGTTGAAACAGGGGTAAATTACATTCAAGGGTAATTGGTGTAATTGTTAACAAAGTAGTAATACCTTGGTTTACATGCAGTCGATAACCTGGTGTATTCATTAAACAAAGTATTAAAACCTTGTTACAATTCGAATCCCCAATTAGTTGGAATATTTAACTTCGGGTATAAGAATAATTTGACGAGGACACTCGCACTTTATATTTATGACTGATGGACTGTTAAGGACAAAAACCAGACGGACATATTAAATAATCCAGGACAAAGGACAATTAACCCATGGGCATAAAACTAAAATCAACACGTCAAACATCATGATTACGGAAGTTTAAATAAGCATAATTCTTTTATTTCATATTTAATTTCCTTTATTTTATATTTAATTGCACTTCTAATTATCGCATTTTTATTGTTATTGTATTTAATCGCACTTTTAATTATCGTACTTTTTAATTATCGCAATTTTATTTTATCGCACTTTTATTGCAATTTCATTATCGTTATTTATTTTACGCTTTAAATTAAGTCTTTTATTTATTTAATATTTTACATTAGGTTTTAACTGCGACTAAAGTTTTAAAATCGATAAACCGGTCATTAAATGGTAAAAACCCCCCTTTATAATAATAATATTACTTATATATATGTTTGTATTTTTATATAGCGTTGAGCTTTGTTTAAAAAAGATTCCCTGTGGAACGAACCGGACTTACTAAAAACTACACTACTTTACGATTAGGTACACTGCCTATAAGTGTTGTAGCAAGGTTTAAGTATATCCATTCTATAAATAAATAAATATCTTGTGTAAAATTGTATCGTATTTAATAGTTTTTCCTAGTAAAATATAAACTATTTCGTATACCTTAGCTTTGACATCATAATGTAAAATATGTTGGAGGTCGTATTGTTATTATCACATGTAAAGTTTGTAAGTCTAAGATTATCGCTAAACGATAATCATTATTAAGTTGTTTAAACCTTGTATTTGTAATAAAAGCTATGGTTTGTATTGTAAAAACGAATGCAGTTTTTGAAAAATGTCGTATATAGAGGTCAATACCTCGCGATGAAATCATATGTTATGGTATTCGTCCTTATGGTTAAGGTCGGGTTATGACAATTTTATTCCCATCTTTTCAGCCATTCTCAAACCAGACAGTAATGCCTCATATTCCGCTTCATTATTGGAGGCGGGGAACTCGAAACGCAACGCGTAGGTATGTTCCTCTCCGTCAGGGCCAATTAAAATTAGATCTTCACCCGCTCCGTCAGAACTCGATGC
Organism: Rutidosis leptorrhynchoides; assembly: GCF_046630445.1. Classification (NCBI taxonomy): domain Eukaryota; kingdom Viridiplantae; phylum Streptophyta; class Magnoliopsida; order Asterales; family Asteraceae; genus Rutidosis; species Rutidosis leptorrhynchoides. The sequence continues at coordinate 142,405,919 of NC_092338.1, forward strand.
TCCATCAGTGAATAGTTCCCACGTGACGATATTTGGTACTTCTTCAACGACCGGCGCTGGTGGGGCGGCGCATATGAATTCAACCATAAAATCTGCCATAATCTGGCCTTTGACAGTGGTAAGGGGGGCGTAATGGATTACATGTTCACCCAGTTTGATTGCCCACTTTGCTAGCCTGCCAGAAACCTCCGGTTTGCTCAATACTTGTTTAATAGGCGAATCAGTTAGCACCAGCATTGGGTGCGCTTGAAGGTACCGTCTCAACAGTCTTGCGGTGTGGACCAACGCGAAAATAAGCTTCTCAATCGGTTTGTAGTTGACTTCGCCATGTTGTAGCACTTTGCTCACAAAATAAATTGGCATCTGTGTGCCGCCACGCTCCGCGACGAGCACTGAGCTAATAGCCTCAGTTCCCGTCGCCAAGTAAATTGTCAAAGTTTCGCCTGAGAACTCTTAACATGTTAGCATCACAATATTTATAAATTTGTAAAAAATTATTACGGAACGGTTACTTTACCCAGTACTGGTGCCGTCAACGTCGGCAACGTCCTTATCAAAGCCTTCATTTCCTGGAAAGCATGATCCGCTTCAGGAGTCCAGTCGAAGTTCCGTCCCACGTTGTCTTTCAACACTTTGAAGAATGGAAGTGACCGTTCTGCCGCCTTTGACAGGAATCTGGACAACGCTGCCAACTTTCCGTTCAAACTTTGTACCTCTTTTCTCGTTCGTGGTGCTGCCATTTCATCAATAGCTTGAATTTTCTTAGGGTTTGCCCATATACCACGCGTTGTGACGGCGTGCCCCAAGAACTTTCCCTCCTCGAATCCAAAACTACACTTCTCCGGATTCAGCTTCATGTTGATTTTTCTTAGAGAGTCGAACGTTTCCTGAATGTCCTTCAAAAGGTCCGTTTCGGAGTGACTTTTGATTACTATGTCGTCGACGTATGCTTCCACGTTTCGACCGATCTGTTCTTTGAACGCAGCGTCGATGACCCGTTGGTACGTTGTGCCGGCGTTTTTCAAACCAAAGGGCATCTTTTTTTAACAAAAAATGCCTTGATCTGTGTGGAACGCGGTTTTGTCCTCGTTGCGTTCCGCCATTTGGATCTGGTGATAGCCCTTGTAAGCATCAAGGAAACATTTGAAATGATCGCCCGCCAACGACTCTACCTTCCAGTCTATCTCCGGTAGGGGATAGTTGTCTTTGGGACAAGCCTTATTGATGTCTTTGAAGTCGACACACATATGCCACGAGCTGTTCGCTTTTTTGACCAGTACTGGATTGGCAACCCATGTTTGGTACTTAACCTCTCGCAGTATGTCTGCTTGTACCAATTTTTCCACTTCATTCCTTAGGAAGGCGCTACGCTCCAGAGCCATGCCCCATTTTTTTGCCTTACTTGAGTCATACTCGGGTTGGCGTTTAAACGATGTTCTGCAACGGAACGAGGTACTCCCGTCATATCTGACTCTTGCCATGCAAACACGTCAGCGTTGTTCACCAAGATTTCACATAACGCACTTTTCGTTGCGTCGGATAGTGTTTGTCCAATCTGTATTGCCTTCTCAGGAAAGGAATGGTTGATGATAACGCTTCCCCCTTGCTCAATGATAACGCTTCCCCCTTGCTTAATCAGTGCCGTCTAATGTAGCGGCTGTTCGACCTGGCCCACAATCGGGACCCGATCAGAGAAAGCAGTTGCAACGCCTAACGGAGTTGGGAATTTCATCATGCCATGCACAGTTGATACTATCGCGCCGAATTCGCACAACGCTTCCCGTCCCATGATAATGTTGTACTTCGTCTGGCTTCTGACAACCACAAAGTTTAAAGCTACCGTTCGTCGTTTCGTATTTTCCTCTAACGTAACGTCAATGCTTACTCGACCCAGAGGCCAAGTCATTTCGCCTGTGAATCCCGCGACGGGATGGAGTGGGGGTTTTAGTTTATCCTGCACATCTTGTGGTAGCTGTAAGAAGCAATGTTCGTATAAGACGTCAACGGTGCTTCCCGTATCTACATAAATTCTCGAGACCTTGCATCGTCCTACCGTGGTGGTTATCGTCACGGGCAAGTCGGTAGGACAGACTCTCCAAAAAGCAGGAAACATGATAGGGGCACATTCCCATTCCTCCAAAACTTCCGCCTTACGAACGTGACCCGCGTGCCACATTTGTACCATGTGGATGTGCTTTTCTGGAGCTTTTTATTTTCCCCATTGCCAGGAAAATTTCTTCGTCCCGGGGACTTTGACACGCGACGGTTTTAGATGGTCGAGTTCCCCCAATTTCAGCCGTTCAACTATCACCTTCTTTAGTTCCCTGCAGTCGTCCACGTCGTGACCTTTATCTTCGTGAAAAATACACCATTTACTTTCATCTACAGCGAAACGTGGCTGCATCGGCTTTGGTGGCGGGAAATCTTTACTTATCTCTTCCGTTGCCAAAATTTCTTTAGGCGTTTTTGACAATGACTTGACCAAACTTTCCTCTTCTACCGACAACCTCTTGGGGACGTACCGTTCATAAGGACGGTAGCTGTTACGGTGGTTAGACTTATGACTGGAACGTTCGTAGCCCCTGTTGCCGCCGCTGCCACTTCCTTTATACTTGTTACCTATATTACCTTTGCTGTTTCCCTTGTCGTCTTTATCGCTCCGGTCCGTTGTGCTATGATCCCCAATGACAGTGTCTATAAACTCCTCGGAACGTACATAATCCTTTACCATTTTTACAGCTTCAACGTACGTTTTTGGCAACTTACGCCGCATCGATTTTACCAACGACAAATGACGAGTTTGGCAGATTCCCATGATGTACGCGAAGATCTGCTGCGATTCAGGCAGGTCTAGAATTTTTTGGCATTCCGCTGTGAAGCGGGAAGTAAAATTCATTAGGGATTCACGCGACCTCATCTTGATGTTGTGCGCATCTAGGTGAGTCAGTTCGGTGCGTTTAAAGTTCTGGAAACGTTGCAAAAACTTAGTTCTAAGGTCCGTGTAGCTGGATATGCTCAAGGCAGGTAATTTGGCAAACCACTCTCTCGCGACAGCTTGGAGCTGTCCCGGGAACATGTGGCACGCCGTCGAGCTATCCCAATGTTGCGTCTTGACTGCGTGTTCGAATTGCTGCAGGAAGTCTTCCGGATCTGTGGTGCCATCATATAACCCTAGCGTGAGGGGAGTAGTAAGGACGGCGGGCAACGGATGGGTGGCTATCTCTCGAGTAAACTTCTCAGATGTCGCGGAAACCTCAAACGTCCGCTTAACGTTGTCTCCCATCATAGCGTACCAATTGTTCAACATGTTGTCCGCTACGCCAGGCCGCTCGACCTGAGCACTCATAGATTCTGGCGCGGCTAGGATTAAATTCTCAATTAAGTCCTTTCGTTCTTCCTCTCGGGTTTTGCCAGAACTTTTACCAGCCACTGACGCCAGACGTGTAGAGCTTCGTGGTTGAACTTTGGACATACCAGTTGGCCTTTCTCCGCCTTTGGACATGAGTGACGGTAAAACGAATCCCCCTTTTGCCAGAAAACGTATCGCTTCTTCACCGCCGATGGGTTTAACCTGGCTTAAATTCGTTTCTGGGTTTTCCGCCTCCTCGGCGTCACGCCTATTGGTTTCATCATCATCGTCAAATTGCAACCTGGTACGCTTGATGGAGTCATCTGGTGTCTCAAAAGAGCTATCGTCATTGGGCTTCAAAGGGTCATACGGTTCTTTGCCGGTGTCGGCATTTGATGATGGATTGGAATCGGCTGTCATCTTGTGTGAAAGTATTGATCAAACGGTCCCACGGATGGCGCCAAATGATTAAGCCAAAATTGACTTGAGTGCAATTAGTTGAAATGACTAACCTTCGGAAGGGTTTCCTTCGGTTAACGTGCTGAGTATGAGGGGTGTTGTGGTGGTTAACTTTTGCCGAGCCTCCAAGGTGAGCTTAGAAGAGTAATCAGCGGTGGTAAGTGCAAAATGTTGATTAATTCCTAAATGTGTGATTATGAGCAGTATTTATAGGCATAAGATGGCGGTTACCAAGGATAACCACCACTAGCCCACTAAACCACGATTACCACTCCTGGAATCCTCTAATCATGTCCACTAACTGCTCCACGTTCTCCTGATTTGTCGGACGGACAAGTAGCTGTGTAAACCAAGTCAAATGGTTAACGGTACGCTACGGGTGGCGTAGCGTAGGGATAATCGTGGCCTACATTGACTTGGTATCCAACCAGGAGCTGAAGCTAAACGTCCAGCTACAGGATACACCATGCGTCTCACATGACGGCCATGGCGGGACGTACGTCATTACATGAAATCATAATGTTTCATGCATACATAGAAAATATTTGCAAGATCAAAAGGAGATTAACTCAGATCTCCGACTTGATGGAACTGATTTTGCAAGTCTATGGAAACATAAACATATTCCATGGTCGCGATCACATCTTTTATCTTCATAAAACATAGACATAAATCTGACACGTGTCCCACCCATATTCCTCCTCACAGAATACTGTTTTGTCAGACTTTTGAATTAAAAAAATCTGGAAAATTGTACAGCTAACACGTGTCCCGCTATTGCTCTGTTAACTCAATTTATTTAATTATCAAACCCGTTATCGATGTTCATCAACAAAAAATAAAACCAAACAAACCCTAAATCTGAAACGGAAAAATTCATCTATAACTATTCATCTATAACCGTTCAAAAAAAATACTGCTCAATCTTGATTGAATCAGATCCACCAATCCTCTATCCATCGTCGATGAAAAAAATTAGGGTTTTTGGTTCAATCGGGGTGTTAACGTTCTGGATTCAAGACGAAAAAAATAGGGTTTTTGGTCCAATCGGGGTATTATCCATCATCACCTATACTCGAATTTATTCACACAATTCAATTCGATTCAAGAAACAGCCATTCTCTTCCATCTTTTGTTCAATCGAATCCCCAAATCTCAAATCAAGTTTCCTTCGGTTCCCTGCTTTGTTGAACGTTTCTCAAACCCTAATTCGTTTTTATATTGATGAGTTTATTATGATCGATTTTATTCAGTTTGTATAACTGCAAGTAGTTTTGGGGATTTGATTTTTAAATTTATTTCTCTAATGAAAATTGCATATTTAAGTTGTATGTGAGTTGAACCATCATGTTATATTGATTCGTTCATACTTACGTACGACTTTTGTTCAGAAAAATTCACACGGTCTTCTTAAGTTTGTTTGTTTTAAGAATCAAGATATAGGTAAGCAACGTCCTTTTATATTTGTATAGTAAGAATTAAACATATAGTAATAATGCATTTATAGTTTATTTGATCTTTTCTCTTGCTAAGTTCAAGATTTATTCTTTATGATGATCATTATATGTTCAAATAAATCAGGAATCACCATTTTTCATATTCCCCTGTACATATCAAACACAACCTAGATCTAGGTTCACAACCCAAACACTAAACTGTGCAAAACAATATACTTTCTTTCTCTTTACTTTAGCTATAATATATTTAGTTTCCTGACAATGTTTGGACAATAGTGTTATGCCATGGGTCTGAGAGGTGCTGTAATAGGTTGTCGAATGGGCCTTTCTCGGTCACGATGTGCTGAACCACGAACCCCAAGAACGCCAACGTAGCTAAACTCCCTGAAATCAGAATGAAAACTTATTACTATTGTTTTACAGTAAATTCGATTTGATTTTACCACTCATATATCTTTTAATGGGTGGATTATATTATTCTACCTCTAATGGGTCATACAGGTAAGATAAACCAATCTTTGTATAAGTCAAAACGGGTAAAATGGGTGTAATGGTACAAACATGTATTTTTTGTCATTAGATTACTATATCAAGATATTTAATGACATTAGCCAAGGGAGGCAATGTCGTTTTAAGTCAGAACAATGACCTGATCGTCGCTGATTCATCTCTTTCCACACTTACTGATAATCGATCTTCAGGCCAAATAGTAGTACTAATAATAGTGTTATTTTCATTAATTTATTGAACTCCGTTTTTTCGTTTGTGTTCATAAAATTGTGATGGGGTGTTGTTTAAGTTTTTTTATTTATTTTCATCAATTCTTTTAGTTAAATTAGTAGCTACTAGATTATTTTGCTCATAAGGCAGTTAAATTAACTTAATTTGTATCCCAACCCGGATTTGTGGAGACCAGTTAAGAGAAAGTTGGAACTTTTGAAATTGTTGCGGGTAAAATGTTGATCGAAGAGACTGATGAAAAGCCTAAACATATTAAAACACCTGAGCTTGAAATGGAAGATACTTCTTGAAGAGATACCGAAATAAAAACATCTGATGCCATTAGCAATGTTGTTTTAACTAAAAACAATGACCCGATTGTCACCATTTCATCTCCTTCTACACTTACTGAAAATCGATCAACAGGTCAAATAGTAATATCAATAGTGTTATTATTATTAATTTGTTGATCTCTGCTTTTTCGTTTGTTTTTGAAATTGTGATGAGATGCTTTTTTTTCATCAGTTTTATTCAGTTTTATTTAAATTATTATATATTTTGCTCAAAAGGTAGCTAAATATACAAAATGGTTTACATCCAGGACATTTTGGATGAAACAAGTTACGAGCGGATATGAATTGTTGAGATTGCTGCAGATAAACTGGCGATCGAAGAGACTGACAAAAAACGTAAACAGATTAAAACACCCGAGCCTGATATGGAAGTTACTGCTGGTATAGATATCAAATTTATAACCTCCGATGCCGTTAACAAGGTCGACATAAGTCAAAGCAATGACCTGAGTGTCACTGTTTTTGAGTTCTTTTGTCGTTTTTGAGTTCACGTGTGTTTAGTCTCATGATCATATGAGGTCATCTTGCCGCATTTAGGAATAATGTTAATTATCGTTGTTAAAAGCATTGTTCATAGTCATATATGTGGTTTAATGCCTTTCTTCCATGTTTTAAAATTTTTTTCATAGACTGTGCATCAATGAAAGAGAGTGATTTTAAAGAGCGTTGACTATATGATAAACGACTAATCGGATGACCTCGACCACCTGTTTACGAGATGTAGGTATGTCATACCGCTATGGAGATCATTTGTCCGGCGGTGGTGGGATGTTTCAGATCAAACACCTACTCGAGTGTCAAATGTTTTGAGCTGAGCAAACATGGATAAAGGTTCAAAATGGGGTAACAAGGCATGTCTACCATCTAGATATGTTCTTTTGTGACTTATTTGGAAATGAAGAAATAAGACAATTCACGAGGTTCAACCCGTCGGGTCGTATTGATAGAAAGATAAGAGTTTCCCCTTCCTGACATCAAAACCTTGGGCGATTCTAATACCTATTGGTCGCGGGCCTAAACCAAGTTTTTCATAACCCTATTATTATGAATTTTTTTATATTGCAATACAACAAATATAGTCACATATGTAGCTCACATGTACCTGTTAAAGCAATAGTGGGTTTTATTTTTATGTTTCAAATTTCAATGGTGGCTAATTGTGCAGGTTTTGATCGGAAGACTCAGCGGAGTAGCTGAGCGATTTCATTAAACCAGTGAAGAGAGTTACTTATCGATCCATCGAAAAAGAAGATTCAATCTATGGAAGCACTTCCACCCTGCTTAGTACTCTTCAGATGTATCTATCTAATCAAGGGGTTAGCTTTCAACATTTTTCTTTCATTACTTCAGTTTAATTTTGTTTATTATTGACTATGCATATGAATTAAATTGTTGTCTTTTTAACAAATGTTGAAGAGGGTTGATGGTTGTAGAGATATGTAGAAAGTGAAAATTATGAGCCATGAACACTGATATTCTGCAATATCAGATGGGGCTGGTGTACATGATTTTGATAAACTTTTGTAATTAAAAGTTTCTGAAAGTAATCAACATTTATTTCGATTTATAATTATTTTTTACATTATTTGCTAATATCAGTTGCTCATGTTAGTCTCTTAGTCACCACTTTCTTATCGTGAACCCCCTCACATGGTCAAGTCCAACAACTCTTTTACATGCATCCTATCTTAATATGTATTCGTTTGTTTGGTATCTATGAGTTCATGGTTACTAAATTATTCTATTATGTTACCTTTCAATGTTTTGCTAGAAAGTTCAGTTATATTATCTTACTAATGTAAACGATTTGTTATCACGGGAAAATAGATGCAGCTTTAAAGTGATCAAAACACACTGAAATGAAACTGAGATATCGAGATGAACACAATGTTGGACAGTCAAGGGAAGGAAAATGCAACAGAGTTTTGAAATAAATAGTAGCAGTTTATTTGCACAGCTATTTGCAGCTGCTTTTCTTTTGGTCATGGCTGCTGCTTCCAGTTTCGATGATGCTACTTCCTCCTGGTCTCGATATCATTCCCACAGTTATAAGGTGTGTTTGAGACTTTTTTATGAATTATTTATTTATTTATTTATTTAGTTGTTTTAAGCTGTAAAAAGGATGTTTTTTATACTTTGTGGCAAGGCTGCAATAATTATGTTGCTAAAAGGATGCGATAATTATGTTGCTAAAAGGATGCAAGAGTACACGTTTATAATTAATCTTTTTGAAAAACATACTGAAAATCGGTAACTTTGTTTTTTTTCGCGATTGTCTGATGATAATCTGCGATAATTATGTGTGTGTATCCGAAAATGAAGATCGAACGTTTGATTAATTATTCAGATGTGCACATGAATATAAATGGATCAAGAAATATCCACATTATGATTTATGTGTACTAAAAAAATTAATATGTATGCACTTATCATGGGATCTGAAACTTTGTATTTTTTGCGTTATTGATGAAATCAGTCTCACTTAAATGTTTGGATCATTTGAAGATCAACGAATTCGGTGAAAAAGCACGTCCATGGAAGGTTACACCAAATGAGTTTCATTGTGTCACCTTAAGGTGAGTACTTTTCTTTATTGTATATGATTAAGTTTTGAATTTAATCTTATCTTCAGACTTGAAGTTCACAGATGTATGAAATGAACTTTTAATTAATCTTACCTTGGTCTATAATAACGTGTAATTGTTATATTGAAGGAGCCACAGATTTCATTTGTGAAAATGTTGCTTCTTTGTTTGAAGTAAGTTCTAAAATTCTATTGCTCATGTTGATGTGGTTCATTTTTTAAAAATCAACATTTATTGTGGTTTAAGTTCTTTGATAAGTACTATTGGTACTTTTTAAGTTGTATCGATGGATTTTGTTAACTAAATGTAAAATTAGATGTGTTAGGACCTGAATTAATCTGTAACTCACTTAGATCTTTATTCTATATTAATTTAAATCCTGTATTTTGTCATAAAAATATATGTTTAGGTATCATTAGTGTTGTATTTGTGCATTAGCCCGTATTTAGTGTTTATTTGTACATATGATTTTACTATGGATGTACATGCTCAACATAAGGGTATGACAACCGACTTAAATTCAAGTCCACTTGGTAAGAGTGGCAATTTAATGATACATTTGGGCGTTTGAGACTTCATTTATGGATCACCCATTAAGGTGAGTAGTCTTTGTGTTATTGTATATTGTTTGTTGTTATTTCATGAGTAGTTAATAAGGTTCGTCGAATATGTGAACTTGATCGAGTAAAAAAATTTGAATTATTTTAGCTGCATTTTTGTCGATATTGCCAATTGATTATGTGACTTTGTTATTTTTTTGATTATGTGTGTTCGATATTTTTTTGATTGTGTGAGTTCGATATTGCTAATAAACTATGTTTGTTCATGCTTTCAGGGAATGAAGAACCAACCAAGTGATTAATCTATCTTGAAATTCTTACTACAAGTTGGAAATCAGATTTTACACCTTATTAGCTTTGGTTAGTACTTTATTGTGTAACGCACTAAAATATCGTGCAAAGCACGGGCTCTTTCATTTGAAACACATGTAATCTAATCCAAACTCGCCTTAAATCTTTGGTTGTTATTATACATGCGTTTTAGTGTAAGAAAACAGACATTTGAGCACCTATTGGTCAAGCATATGTCTTTTGCTCTCTTGGATTTTGTTATATTTGATATGATCTAATCATACCAATTGCAACGAATTCATGTATTTATCGAAAACAAACTTCACTTCAACGGTATTTTTGCTTTGTTATATATATTCACCAATTGCAAAAAACGTATATTTGCAACTTACGGGTTCAGCCAGATGTCTTCATATATGTTTTTGGCATTTATAACAAGGTTGGCTATTTAATTACATATATTTAACCATTGTCCAAACATTAGTCTACTTCATATCTAATTAATATAATTGTATTTAGTATCCTTAACTATGTGTTTTGTGTAACACACATAGATACTAAAGCAATTCACCCACAACAATACTTTGCATATTGTCTTTATCATATTGTTAATTAATATAACATTTTACGATTCAAGATTGTTTATTGAAGAGTCCCCGTGCAATGCACGGGCTTATAAATCTAGTAATATATGTAAGGTGAAGATAATTGTCAAAAATATCTCCGCAGTCGGGTACCATTTATGTCGGAGTAATAATCTCATAAGGATATTTATACAGATCCCGTTTTTTTTTTTTTTTTAATTTCGTAAACAAATTATTGTTGCGTAAGTGCAACCAAATAATTTTATAAACATAACTCGTTTATGTACATCTCACAACAAAAGCATGTTATTAATTATGTGGAGATGATCAATTAACATGATCAATTGCGTTCAACCACTTCATTGTTCCAATTATTTAATAGCATGAGTGTTCTCACCATGTACATATAATCGAGAAAGTTTGAGCGAGAGCTCTACATGAAGTTGAGTGCCCGGAACCAATAACATCTCCCCAGACGCGTCAGACCCGTCGAAAGGTGTCAAGATCAACCCGGAGGTGTCAAGATCAGCCCGAAGGCGCTGCGATCAGCCCGAAGGCGCTGCGATCAGCCCGAAGGCGCGGTGATCAGCCCGACTGCATTACAATCTGTCTGGAGTTGCAACGAAGCTGTTACGGTTTGCCCGAAGGCGTTAAGTTCGTGCCCGGAGTATTGAGATCAGTCCGAAGGCATCGAGTTCGGAATTGAGTTCGTGAACTCAAACACATAATTAATCGTTAATTTGGCATTCATAAATCCAATATGATAGAAATTAAAGTGACTAGATGTAAATACGTAGATCCGCTTAACCAAAATAGATCTCGCTTTTCGTTAACTTTGTAAATACACCATAAGTTAATTTAATTTCTTTTTGTGTGTAACGATTTCATGTGAAAATTATTTATTTATTCACAATAAACAATTCATATATTCATTCTATGGTAGCCAGTAAAGCTTACAATTGTTAGTGTGTAAATAAAATTGAACACGTGTACTGTGAAGGTGGACGTAGATCTAATTCTTCTAAATAATGCATTAGATCTCGTATTCACGTCCACCAATAATTTGTGCAACTACTTAAAATGCAAGAGTAAAAACTTACAGCAACTGTAACGTAAGCCGAAGTAGTTTCTGCAAGAATGAACTTTGAAACTTTTGTGAAGGTCTCACGGATGGCGCCATTTGATCGAACATAAATCTGCGGCTAGGGCAAGAAGTATGATCGAGTGCAAGAGAAGGGCTTTTAGATGTCAACGGCGTTAACACTCCGGTCATCGGTTACCGTGGATAATCCTTATTGAGATGAAGATCTACGAAATGGTGGTTATGGCTGAGGCCGGAGTAATCGTCGGCGAGGTAAAAACCCTACACGAAGTGTAGGTAAAACCCTATGTGAGGGGCCTCATGCCGTACCTCAAAAATTTTAGAAGATCGTTATGATGTTATTCCGTTGAGGATATCATTCCATCTCCGATTGTTGATCCGTAAAGGATGATGTGATTGTTAAATCGTTACATCACATGTTGTGTTAATGAGGTTAGGGCATATATTTATAGTGAAGCTCTAACCCTAGATATCCTTTAGTTTCATTCTAGATCCTTCCCGAATAATGACCATAAATAAAGGATTTATGGTTAGGAAAGGATCACAGTTAATTAAGGATAGAATTGCTTCTTGTGCACTAAGCAAAGTTGTGTGCATCCCTTTGGTCGTCTGGTGCACCCCTTCTAATTGCCTGGGTGCACCCCGTCTGGGCGCACGGCGCACTCCTTTTTGGATGCACCCCTTTCTGGGCGCACCCTCGTCTGTGCGCACCTCATCTGGAGCACCATCGTCTGGGCGCATCCTGGAGTTAGTGCAGGACTTTAATTAATAAGGGTGTGCAAGCACGTGATATGCATGAGCGCCTAATGCAGAAATAGGCATATCATCACATACGGTACTCAAGACATCTCCTTCCTCTCGTCTTCACTCTAGGACTCATAATGGAGGATAACTTGAGAGTAGTAGGAAGCGGGGTTGAGATTGGCTTACTATCTTGCATATTGAAGCGCTGCAGGATTTTTTTCAAATAGTTCTTTTGAGAAACCCAAATATTCCTATTATCTCTGTCTTGGTGAATTTGCATCCCTAGAATCTTGTTTGCGGCACCCAAGTCTTTCATTTCAAACTCCCTATCCAATGGAGCCTTTATCTTATTAATACGATCTTTGTTGGGGCCTGCAACCAACATGTCGTCTACATATAACAGTAAAATGACAAAATCATTGTCCGCAAACGTCTTGAAATATGCACAAGGGTCTGCATGAAGTCGGTTATATTTAAGGCTCATTACAAAAAAATCAAATCTCTTGTACCAGCATCTTGGCGCCTGTTTGAGACCGTACAAAGATTTCTTTAACCTATAAACCAAGTTCTCTTTTCCTTGTAGTTCAAAACCTTCTGGTTGAAGCATGTAAATTTCTTCTTCAAGGTTTTCATGAAGAAATGCATATTCACATCAAGCTGCTCTAGATGCAAATTAAATGTAGCATACATCGCTAGAACTACTCGAACTGTTGTAAGTCGAACCACATGGGCGAATATTTCATTAAAGTCTATAATTTCTTTCTGAGCATATCTTTAACCACCAGTATTGCATAATAATGCTCCACTTGATCATCGTCATTTCACTTAATCTTATAAACCCATTTATTTCCAATAGGTTTCTACCTTATGGCAATGGCACAAGTTCCCATATTTTATATATATGAAGAGCTTCAGTTTCTTCTTGCATAGTTGTCATCCACTAAGATGAATCTGAATAATTTAGTGCCTCGCGAAGAGTTGTTGGCTCTCTGTAACGACCCGGAATTTTCCGATCGTTCTATACTTATGAGATTAATATTTACACAAATTAAACCTTACCAACATGATAAGCAATTCAAACTGTTGAGACTTATATTTTTGAAAAGAGTTTTACACAACGTTTGACCGTCCAATTTGACCGATGATATCACGAACTATATAACACACGATAATTATACGATTATGTATATGTACATATCTATACATATTTAACATGATTTAAGGATGGTTTAACATTTCATTGTGAACTAACAACAATGAGTTATAAGTATACTTTGAGACCACTAACTTAAGTTTTCAAAACGATAACTATATGTAACGTTCTTTGACATATATACTTACAATCTATAATGTGTTGTGATTTATGTCACCAATATGATTTAAGTGTAATGGGATTAATTTGTAACCAAAATAATCTTGATAAATATCGAACAAGTTTGGGGAAGTGTGGAGTGCACATTTGTTTGAACTTATCTTGATTATGACGGGGGTTCGGGGGCAGCGCCCCCGATAAGCGGGGTCCAAGGGGTGGCAACCCCTGGCGGGGTCCAAGGGGCAGAGCCCCTGGCTGGGGTCGAGCTGACATTGCTTTATTAAAAATGTCTTAAAATTTTATTTTTGGCCCGGTTGGACCCAAAATAAAAGCCCGATTTTGAGCTTCTTTTACCGTATCATACTCATCATCCATACATATTTACTATTGGTAAATACACATCAAATCAATATCCTTATCAGCTTTAGATCTGCCCTAGATAAGAGGGAATCTTATTTGTAAGCTAGCATACATTATTACTCAAAAATTCAACACAATAATTTGTCCTTGTTCCCTCAACAACCAGACTGTCCTATAAGTATCACCATCACCTTGGTTTTTCATTTCATTCTTACAACCATCTTTCTCTAACCAAAAACACACTCTTAGGAACTCTAAGTGTTCTTCACAATCTCAGCAAATACTCATGAAGAACTAGCTTCATGAACAACCTATAATCATCATAAGAAAGTTTGATCAAGATTATTTTCTATCTTTTCCAGTAGCTTTATCCAAGTAACTTGAGGTAGTAACCTTATTCATAATCTTATTCAATTCATATTTATATAGCTATCTTATTTTGTGTTATAAAATTTTTAACAACAAGAACATAGTTTGAATGATTTCAAACCTGTTCGCAAACTAAATAGATCCTTCTAATTTGATTTTTAAAACACTTCAAAACCTGTAATATATCATATTATGACAAAATCGGATTAATCATATCTTGGCTAATTAACATAATATTTAATATATATTTACTTATGATTTGATTTTATATATTCCAGGACCACCCGTAAACAACACGAGAAAATTAATCATAAGACCTCATGATTGTACGCAACACGTCATCTGACAACACGGTACTTTATGTACGCAACACGTCATTTGATAACATGGTACCATGGGTCGAGATTAATTCTGATCAATACGAATACGATGGGGTCTTTATTTATTTTATTGAGCAACTAATTGTGGACCATTAACAACAGACTGCTAACTACGGACTAAGAAAATATTAAAAATATTATAAGTATATATATATATGTAACGATTACTTGAAAATAAAATATGTTGATATATTATATATATGGTTAGGTTCGTGATATCTATCGGAGACCAAGTCGAGTTAAATACCTTCAAGGAAAAGGTGAGTATATAGTCCCACTTTTAAACTCTAAATATTTCGGGATGAGAATACATGCATTTTATGATTTACGTTATGGACACAAGTAATTAAAAATATATATTCTACGTTGAGTTGTACCACTGGCATACTTCCCTGTAACTTGGTAACTATTATTTACATGAGGTATTGTAAACGCGAATCCTGTTGATAGATCTATCGGGCCTGACAACCCCAACCGGACTGGACGACCAGTATTCAACGGTTGCACAGTACTTCGTTTCGGTAACTACACTTGGTACGGTGTAGTAAGATTTCATAATAAAGGGAATATGCGACGTTGATTAAATGTTAAGTATGGTTATCAAGTGCTCAACAACTTAGAATATTTTTATTAAAACGTTTATATATGAAATCTTGTGGTCTATATTTATAACGCTGCCGGTATTAAACCTATATCTCACCAACTTTATGTTGACGTTTTAAGCATGTTTATTCTCAGGTGATAACTAAAAGCTTCCGCTGCAACATGTTGAATTTAAGCAAGATCTTGAGTATGCATATTTGTGTCAAAAATAAAACTGCATATCGGAGGATTTGTAATGTAAAATATGTTGGAGGTCGTATTGTTATTATCACATGTAAAGTTTGTAAGTCTAAGATTATCGCTAAACGATAATCATTATTAAGTTGTTTAAACCTTGTATTTGTAATAAAAGCTATGGTTTGTATTGTAAAAACGAATGCAGTTTTTGAAAAATGTCGCATATAGAGGTCAATACCTCGCGATGAAATCATATGTTATTGTATTCGTCCTTATGGTTAAGGTCGGGTTTTGACACTCTCCCTACTATGTTAGAATAAAATATGCAAAATTACTTTCCATAATATAATCTGAGTGCCACCCTGGACCTTTCCATTCCTTATTAGAAGTACGAGTCGTTGGAGCTTCATAAACGACTACTTGATATTCCTCGTGCTCTGATGTTGCTTCAGAAGAATCTTTATAAAATTCATTTCCAACCAGTATTCGGTGTAGTTTCTTTTGAAGTGCTAACAGCTTCAAGATCTGTCTTCCGTAAAGACAACATCTCTGTTGATGACTACTTTGTGGGTAGTGGGGTCCCACAAGCGATGCCCCTTGACCCCATCAGATACCTCAAGAACAAACACTTTCTGGACTGCGGATCCAACTATGTCATTTCTTGAGAATTTTACATTGCTTACACACGACTTCCA
The DNA here is from genome assembly GCF_046630445.1 of Rutidosis leptorrhynchoides. Lineage (NCBI taxonomy): Eukaryota > Viridiplantae > Streptophyta > Magnoliopsida > Asterales > Asteraceae > Rutidosis > Rutidosis leptorrhynchoides. Next base: position 142,422,019 of record NC_092338.1, read on the forward strand.
AATACATGAAGGTCCGAATAATCAACTGGTTTTCTAGTCCACAACTCAATAGCAGTTGACGGTGACCGATGTATCACGTAATAGGCAGTACTGAACACTTTTGTCCAGAATGATTTCTCCAAGCTTGCAGTTGCCAACATCGCCCTTGTTCTATCTAACAAGGTTCTGTTCATCCACTCTGCCACTCCATTATGTTGAGGAGTGTATGACATCGTGAACTTCCTTTTGATACCTTCTTGTTTGCAGAACTTATCAAATTCATCACCAGTGTATTCTCCTCTATTATATGTCCTCAAAAACTTGATCTTTTTACCAAATTAAAGTCCAACTCGCGCTTTGTAAAATTTGAAAACTTCAAACACATATGCCTTCCTCTTGATTGGGTACACCCAACATCTCTTAGTGTAATCATCAATAAATGATACAAAATACATTGCTCCTCTTAAGGATTGAACTGGTGTTTGCCACACATCAGAGTGAACTAATTCTAGAATCAATTTACTTCTAGAATTTGATGCGTTAAACTTCAGGCGATGCTGCTTGCTAATTACACAATGCTCACAAAAAGGTAGCGTTACCTTTGTAAGATCGGGAATAAGATTTCTTTCAACAGTAATCTTCATACCTTGTTCAGACATGTGTCCAAGCTTTTGATGTCATGTTATAGCAGCTTTATCACTTGAACTATTCGAAGCAACGGATGCTTCTACTTCCCGTACCGTCTCGCCTTTCAGAATGTATAGATTAGCACCCACCTTTTTTCCTTTCATAAGTACAATTGCGCCTTTCATGATTTTCATGATTTTGTCTTGTATCTCCTTCTTACAACCAAGATCATCTAAGTGTCCTAAAGACAATAAGTTCTTCTTCAAACCCTCCACGTGTCGTACACCTTGAATAGTACGAACTGTACCATCAAACATCTTCAAAATGATATCTCCAACTCCAATGATCTTTAGTTCATGATCATTGCAATTGTATACAGATATTACTAAGATACGTTCATAATGTTTGAACCATTCTCTTATAGAGGTCATGTGAAAAGTAGCTCCCGAGTCAAATAACCAGACATCAGCACTTGTCTTTCTACCTTCATTTGCTACCACTGCGTCACTAACCAAAGCAGTCCAATCTTCTGAAGTGCTTGCAATATTTCCTTGAGGATTAGAGTTATTTAAACACCGAAAATCCTTTTATAAATGACCTTTCTTGCCACAGTTGTAGCATGTGTAGGCCTTCTTTTTTAAACTTCAATTTCCCATTATTGTGACACGACAGAATCAGCTACCAAAAGAGAGTAAGGGTTTTATCATTCATATTTAGCTGGGGTGTCCTAGCTATAACTCCCCTACCTGTCTTCCTTTTAACGAGTAAGTGGTAAATATAACTCAGGTTCGTATTTTTGTATGTTTGCTCAATAACGTGGGACAAAAGTACCTATATAGTTAACCCTAGTTGACAAGTGGTGATAGATTAAGACTAACCACTAATGCTATAATATAACTATAAAGATAAAGATGGATAGGTATGAAGAATAGAATCCTGATGGGAAATTATCACAAGAGTTTAACTTCCTAGAATAAACACTAAACCTCAATCAACTGGCTATGAACCTAACTGATTTGTCACTAAGAGTTTAGGCCTTGAAGATTCTGGCTAAGACGGATATCCCTACTCCCAACGTTAACCTTAGAGGGTTTAAATGACCTTATGGATGGAATCCTAGGTACATGAACAAAGTGGTATATCCCTAAAGGAAAGTCTCAGCTTTTCTTAATCCTAGTTGGTCTTACTACAGTAACATTCCACCACTTAATACTAAGTTATGCCTTAACATTAACAGAGGTGCAATCTTAGATATTCTAAGGTACTGCTAATTGGATTAGAGATCTCTCCTTTGTTGATCACTTACTCAACCCCGGATCATCTTACAACATCTCAAGAGCGTTGCTTCTGACGCGAATCATGCTTTTGAGCAAGCCAGTGTTCACTAAACTCTATATTGCCTACTCTAATCACAACCTAAATGGGCAGCTCTTCTCTGACGAATAAATGGTTATTCATACGTAGGTACTATATCCCTATTGGGACGTTAAGCACACATAACTACTTACCCGTATCCTAGGGTTGATCAAGTCCTAATACTAGGTTATAGCCACGTGAATAAGCGGAAAGGGTGATCCGTAAATTAAACTTCTAAACCATCAAGGTTTCAGCATAACAATAGCATACGTTTCAGATAAAGTATTCAACATATAATAAACTTTTGCAACGGATAGATAAGCATGCAAGATGAAAGCAACTTAAAATAACAAGATAACTTTATTAAATTAAGGAAAGCGTTCACCGTTTACAGACGAGATCCGAACCATTACAAGTGCTGACATCCTCTAGACCGCTCCTATTACAATCTTCGGCATTCACCTTCGGGTACTCAATTTCCCGCTCGGAGGTGAGAAGGCCTTGAAAGCTCTAGTGAGAGAAAGTGTATTGTAGTGAGAGAGTGAAGAGAGGTGTGTTGAAAATGGATGACAAAAATCCTTTAAATAGAAGTGAAAACGGCCTGCAAACGGCTGACAGGCCGTATGGCAAGCCGTTTGACATGCCGTTTAGGGAGGCCGTTTGCCAGGCCAGCCCGTTTACTGTGCCCGTTTGTCTGGGCCATGTGGCAGGCCATTTGGCAGCCCATTTAGCAAGCCGTTTGGCTTGCTGTTTGATAGGTAGTAACTTGATTTCTTGTCTTTCACCGTTTCCGCTCTAGAATCTTCGTTTTAGCTCTGATTCTCTTAATTTTCTTTTTGCATTATCTTCGTAATTACTTCATCTATAAATTTAACCGAAAAAGCAATTATTTTGCCGACAAAGTTTTGAACTTTATTGATTGGGGACTCAATATCAGGGGTAAAAACGTGACTTTTTAGCCGCTATCATGATGTTGACGATCCACTCCCGTTGCAACCACAGAGCATAGGATAAGTAGATTAATACACACTAGATATTAGACCTTAGCTCTTGATACCACTTGTTGAGAAAAGCGACACCGAATTATAGCAAACCGCTAGTAATAACTGAAAATATCGACAATAAAGGACACATAGATTTAACATGGAAAACCCCTATAGGGTAAAAACCACGTGGAAGAAAAGAAACGTTTCACTAATAAGAATAATAGGAATTACACTTTTCTCTAATTACAAGGATAAGCACTAATCTTTATATCTCTTGTAATTAGGAGATTACTCACAAACTCTGTATTTAATCTTGTAGTACAAGAGGAGAAGAAGTATTTTTGGGATGCGGATAATGGAGCTCCATGCTTCCTTTTATAGTTGAAGTTTCATGAATGCTACCTACCCATTCACTCATACGTATGTACATGTAAATAAAACTACAACAAACATGTGGTCAAAGTAAGTTCTAGGTGGCCACAATAACAATAGTGTTATTGATTTGTATGATTTTAATATTCAGCCACATATTAAATGTGACTATATGCTTTGTTATTATTGTTTTGATTCACGACTGATGGCAGTATTTTATTTAATTTTAATTACTGATTGTTAAGTTACTATGCGGAATGTTACAACATATAGAAGGTGAAAGGGCTAGAATGGTGGTGAAAGGTGTGTTGGATACTGATAGCAACATGTAAATTGAATCAGACTTAAAGACACTTACAGATTTTATGAAATATAATGTACGTGTGGAAATTTAATTTTTCAATTAAATTTGTGAATCGTCTAGATTCAGCAAACTGATTTTCAGAGTTTATATTTAATAATAAGTCTATAAATAGCAAGTATTTATTAGTTTATTATAGAATTGATTATTATATTATATTATATTATATTATATTATATTATCTTATATTATATTATATTATATTATATTATATTATATTATATTAATGAAAACATGATCTGCAAGTCATAAATGTCCACCTGTATATGATGCTGATGATATTTGCTGGCATGTGATTTTGGATATAAAATTGTTTCCTTGCGAATGGGAGAGTCACATGCTTTTATTTCATGAAGATAGAAAGAACTTTTGAATAAAATATATGCGAGATATATAAAACGAATTTGAGAACAAATTTGTATAGGGGTTCAAGTACTCTAATGAACATATATGTAAGTATATATGTATTGTTAATAACTGGCCAACGGCTACAAGTACTATACATGTCTAGAACTAAGTGAGATGAGATAGGTTATGATTCATGTTTTCTCTCGGGAGGGATCCCTACATATCCAGATCACGGTCTAAAACCGTGGGATGACTTAATCAATCTAGCGGAGCCAAACTTAGAGTTGGTCTGTCTAGCGCTCTGCAGCTAGGTCTTCAAGTTTTAGAGTAAGAATGTACTGTGTGAGAGAGAAAGTGCATTCTCTATCACAAGTTCTTAGATTGTTTGAAAAGTGATGACCCATGTGACCTATTTATAGGCATGAGTTCTCCGTAATGTTCGAATACACGAGTCACGCTGCAATTGATTGATTTATGCGAGAAATGCATAACCGACATTGTGTTTTATGCTGACGTGACATGTGCGCTGCTCGCATGTTCTTTTTTTTGGGGTTAAGCATAAAAAGCATCCCTCGGGGCTTACGCATAACGTTTGACGACCAGTTTTATATTTAAATGTTTTTCTACACGTAACATGCTGAACGGCTATATATTAAAAATTACTTACGATGCTATTTTTTATGTTTTTTAAGCGAATTTCTGGCTTATATTGATCTTTTCATGCGTGCAAACCATAGGGCGCACTATTATGTATGTATGATAGCTATATATTCATAATAAGCTAGAAAAATAAATTTGAGAAACGAAACAAGCATGAACCTTGATTGATAATGAAATTTGAGAGAAAAATGAAGACAAATCATACTCTATGAAGACGATGATTTATTTTTGGAATACAGGGAAGTCATACTCTATGAGGACGACTGTTGATTTTTTTTGTTTTTTAAACACAAGGAAGTCATGAAATAGGTGTAAACGACATGGTTTTTAAAAAATTCTCTTAGAGGGTATATTCTGTAAATCAAAGTTTATTTGGTTTATTCTGTTGATTAATTTATCATCATACAAGACGATCAAACATGTGATCACAAATCAATACCAAGAACGTTAAAGTAAAACTTACTTGATGGAAGAATCGAATTGATACTAGGGTTTCATAACAGCGCCATAATCGATTAGGGTTAATCAATTTCAGTATTGATGCCAATAATCCGATAGACGAATTCTTCTCTTGAGTAATTGGTGTTCTAGAGAAAATCGTATACCGAAACCCACGCCCCAAATCCTTAGTTTATAGTTAATGACAGTTATTTCCATCAAATAACTGTGTTATATTAGTTAGGGTGGTCATTTGTCATTTAGGCAAACATAAGATGGAAAATGGTAAAGGGGAAAATAATTAATTATATTCTAACATTCTCCTACTTGGCTGAAATTATCATTGTAGATAAACTAATAAGGTTGGTCAAGTTTATCGTAATTATCATAATCTCATATAGCACCAAAGCAAAATGATATAGTCTTACATGTCACATTTACACGAGACCTCCAATAATTATACTAACGGTACTAATATAAAATGTATGATTCCATTAAGCCGAAATGACAATATCATAATGTGGTACACAAATTATTTTGTCTATAATGAAACATAAGTGTACACATTTGACGTAATTTATAGACAAAACAAGACATTATAGTGAAGGGTATTGCGTTAAAGCGTTTTCATTAAGAATTAAACATTATCATGAAATAGTACACTAACTACAACATCATGTAAGGTCTCGAAGAAATCTCATCTTAGTCACGTGACTTATAAGTACATTGTGTGTTTGACCTTTAGTTAGCGGATCCGCAAGCATTTCATGAGTTCTAATGTGCTCAATAAATATACGTTGTTCCTCCACCTTTTCACGTACGAATAAGTACTTTGTATCGAGGTATAAACCAGCTCCAGTCGAATTGCTACAGTTTGAGAAGCTCACAAATGCATTATTATCGCAGTAGATATTCAATGGCCTTGAGACGAAATTAACACTTTTGAGTCCGGTGATCAAGTTTCTCAACAGCATTACTTGACAATGTTGCATTATAAACCACGACATACTCAGTTATCATGGTTGAGGTCTTCGTCAGCACTTGCTTATGACTCTTCCAAGAAATAGGCCCACCTGACAACATGAAAATATATCCCATAGTCGACCTACTAGTTTCTTTTCATTTCGCAAAGTCCGAATTCGAGTATCCATTGACTTTAAGGTTTTCGGACCTAGTGTAGGTTAACTTGTACTCCTTCGTACCTTGAAGATATCGCAATACTTTATTAGCATCTTTCCAATGATGTAAGCCAGGATAAGATTAAAATCTTCCTAACATGTCACATATATATGCGATATCTGATCGAGTACAAAGTTAAGCGTACGCCAAGCTTCCTACTACAGAAGCATAAGGAATTGGCTTCATTTCCTCATGTTCAACCTCAGTTTCCAGACATTGATAAGATCCGAAAACATCACACTTAACTACCAAAGCGACCGTTGGGGAACAAATTTTACGTTTTAAACCGATTGAGTACACGTTCAATATATTCCTTTTGAGACAAACCTAATGTCCCATTGGCTCGATCTCGGTTAATTCCAATTCCTAAAACATAAGAGGCTTACCAAGATCTTTAATGTCAAAGTTTCTAGAAAGAAACGCTTTGACTCAAGCAACAAATCAATATTATTACTTGCCAAAAGAATATCATCAACATAAAGCACAAGTATAATAAAGTTGCTCCTACTCATCTTGAGGTACACGCGCCGTTCTACTTGATTCTTAACGAAGTTGTGTTTCTTCATTACTTCATCAAATTTTAAGTACCATTGATGAGAAGCTTGCTTAAGCCCATAAATAGATTTCTTAAGTTTACAAACTAAGTGTTCCTACCTTCAGATATAAAACCTTTAGGTTGAGCCATGAGCACATATTCATGTAAATCTCCATTAAGAAATGTCGTTTTGACGTCCATTTGATGTAAATCCAAGTCAAAATGAGCTACTAAGGCCATTATGATTAGGGAGTCTTTTCTCGATACAGGAGAAAAGGTTTCCTTGGAATCAATGCCATCTTTTTTAGTATACCCTTTCGCAACCAAGCGAGCTTTGTAACGCTCAACATTTCCATTTGGGTCAAGTTTAGTCTTAAAGACCCACTTGCATCCAATGAGTTTTGCACCCTTTGGTAGTTCAGCAACTTCCCAAACGTCGTTTTTTGCTCATGAAGTTCAACTCACCCTTTCTTGCTTCCCTCCAGTGAGCTGATTGGTCACAAGTAATGGCTTCTTCATATAAATCAGGGTCATTGCATTTCCCTAAGTCAAATTTATCCTCATTCAAATAGGTATAGTAATTGTCAAAAATTATGGAGACCAAGATGGATGGCTTATTTTTGTTTAGAATGAATAATATATAATCAATGTCTTGGTGAAAAGAGGTTAATCATCCACTTTTTTCTTTGTGCTTTGTAATTGATTATTTAGCTTGGGCAGCAAATTTTCCGAGTATTGAGATCTTGTGATTTTGTATTTCAAGTATTTCATCCATTCAACAAAATCACAGTTATCGTTTCATTATTTCATCATATACAACTTAGTGCTACATTCTTCATATTATATATCTATATCTACCAATTGGTTCCATTTTCTTCTTCCCTTCATTTCACCACAATAAACCCAGATCAACAACCACCAATCACCACCATATTGCAATCTAGAATTGACATCTAGGATTGAAAAATATAGCTCCTCTTAAACAAATTGCAAGAACTAACCACCAAAGTTTCTCTCCATGAAAGAAATAGTCCATGAATTACTTAATTGCATTGAAACCATAATCATTAATGCCATTCGATAGCAGGACACCACAAACCATAATACTTTTTTATCACCACATCACACTGGTCACCCATAGTTGAGAATTTGTTCAGATCATATAACACCAACATTGGAACCTTCAATAACCCACTTCCTAAACATCAAATTTATAACTCCATGTTTTCTCTTCCTAAAAAGTGAAGCTCTCAATGTTTGATGGTAATGATATTCGTGGCTGGATCACTACGAAAGAACACTACATTCAGGTTCACAATATCACACCCCCAGTTAGGGCCTGGGTGAATGTGACATTAATATCAAAAATACCAACATATTATATAATGAGAACAACACTATATGATAAAAACAAACTTTATTGAGTACGCAGCGGAAAATAGAATGTCGTTACAAGAATTGAAATTACAAGAATGTAAATAAATGCATAAATAATAAATGTGACTCTTTCTTCAAGTCCTAGAGTCTAAGTAGCATCACACAGATAAGAGTAAGCTAATCAATCGTAACCTGAGATAAAACATGCTAAAGTGTCAACCAAAAAGGTTGAGTGAAGTTCATAGGTTTAACAAAATAGTTGACCGTTGTTTAGACCACAAGATTTTTATTTATAAAAGTAGATCTCGCAGGGATCTAAAAGTAGTGCCAAGTTTGTGATATTTAGACTAAACAGTTTCAAAGTTTGCCCCGTGACAAGTTGTACTGTCCTTGTCGGTTTGAATCATTATTAAGTAATACAATGACTTGGTCAAATGTATCGGGGACGTTACTCCCGATAGACCTACCCGCAATAACTAAGCATGCGTTATGTAAAAGCAATTAAAAATATCACAGTGGGGACTTGCAGGAGATAGCCAGGTATAGCATAGTTTAATAGTTGGTACTTGTATCTAAGTTGTAAATATTAAAAGAAGCATGTGTCTCACCCCTGTAAGCTTAAATAAATTGCGCAATAGTAAGTGGGGCTATGAAGTTCACCTTAGTAAGTAGGAGAAGAGTTTGTTATTCCTCGGATAAGAAGAGTTGAATGAATGTGAGCAGAAAGTCAACATAATGACATTTAAGAGTAGTTAAATGTTTGCCCAAGTTTAAGTTTAAGTATGCAAGTACTTAAGTGTAGTTCGTTTTACTAAGTTCCCATTCTTAGTAAGTTTTCATTTTTAGTAAGTTTCCATGTTTAGTAAGTTAGTGTTGAACACTAGTTAGTCGTTCTTAATAAGTCCACCACTTATTAAGTGTGTAGGTGACTAGGTGTTGTTCACTTAGTGAGCGTATGATTACTATAGTCGGGTTTGATATTGTGCACCATACCCAAACATCTATGCCACCACCGAGTCACTTGAATGATCTATTGTTACCGGTTGGCCCAGGATCTCTTGACCAGAATCTAAGTCTTGGCATTCGAGATCCACAAGCATCCCATAATGGTACCAAGGATCACCCTAGGCCTTAAGTAGCGTTGATGTTCAAGTAATTTCACGCTATCGTGAATGACTATTGTAATCGTATGTCATAATCTTATAATATAAGTATTATAATATAAGTATTATAATATAAGTAGTACATTATAAGTGTCAGTAGTAGTATAAGTGTGTAAGTGTTAAGTAATATAAGTAGTATAGTATAAGTAGTATTAAGTAAGTGATTAGCAGTATTAGGGTTTAGTAGTTAAGTATTATTAGTAGTTAGGGTTAAGTAGTAAGTAGTAGTATTAATTAATTAGGTTTAATTAATTAAAGTAGTATTAATGATTAGGGTTTAGTGGTGTATTTAGGTTTAGGGTTTAGGTAGTAAATTAGGGTTTAATAAATTAGGGTTAGGTTAATTTGGGTTTTTAATAATTAATGTAATATATATATGTGTATGTCGTGTATAGTATATGTATATGTTTTATTATTTTTTTTATAAATATATATGTATGCCGATATGTATATATTTAAATATATATTATTATTTTTTTAAATAGTATATATATGTATATGTAACGTGTATATATATATATGTTTATATACTTTCCAATTATAACCATATTAACATAATCTTTATTAAGTTTTAGGTTTTTTTAGGGATCAAACACTTTTATCTTTTTTTTTGTCGATTACAACATATATATATATATATATATATATATATATATATATATATATATATATATATATATATATATATATATATATATATATATATATATATTTGTTACATGTATATGTATATATCTATGCGTGTATATGTATATAATGTATATGTATATATTTGCTTGAATTAACAAGATCGAAACATGAATATGAATTGAAAGTAAAGATCAAAGGTAATGTAATTAGGTTTAGAGTTTATGTTATACCTTGAAGATATGAAGATGATTAACAAAAGAAAAGAATAAACACTTGATGATGAAGATCAAACTCGAAAATATTATGAACACCTTGAAGATTCGATGAACGCGGCGAATATTAACCCAAAAACAAGAAGCAAACGAACACGATAACACTATGGTGATGGGTGGCGATCGGCTTATGGTAAAACCGAAGGGTGGCCTCGGTTTTGGTGATGACCGAGAGGTGGTGGTTGTGTGGTGTTTCTTGGTAGTCGATGGTAGTTGTAAGGTGGTAGGGTGGCGGATTTTGATGGTGGTGGTGGTGATTCCTTGGCCGAAAACCAAAGAAGAGAGGGAGGTTGAGATTGTGATTTTGAGAGAGGATTATAAGAATGTTTTGGTACAAGAAAAGCATTAGCCTAGGTCTCTATTTATAGGTGAGGTTAGAAGGTTCTAGGTTTAGGGTAAAATGGGAAAACTTGGTGCCAAAGTAATCGATTAGGGTTAGGGTTTGAATGGGTGGTGGTGGCCGTGAATATTGGGGGCAAAATAGTCTTTTTGCCCATTAAAAAAATCGGCCAAAAGGGTTTAGGGTTAGGGTTGGAACTTTTCACTTTAGTCCTTGATCTTGTGATTAGTTTAAATGGTTCTTTAAGTATCCAAGTTTAATCATTTAAGTGTACAAGTTTTGAGGTTATTCATTTTGTTCACGAAAGTTTATTAGCTCGTCATTTTTATCTTTTATTAACTTGACAATTATTGCACAAAGTTAATTAATATGTTTTATAACTCTTAATACTTAACAATTGTTGATTAAAGTTTAATCATTAAGTTTTAATTATATTGTTTGGGCATTTAATATTGGAAGAAATATAGAATGGAAAAATGAGGGTCGTTATAGTACCTCCCCGTTATTAGAAACTTCGTCCCGAAGTTTTAGGTAGACTTCTCGGATGCATCGGCATTTGAGAAGAGATATGGATATTTCCATATCATTTGGTCTTTGCGTTCCCATGTATATTCGGGGCCTCTACACGAATTCCAACGGACTTTAACGATAGGTATGTTGCTTTTACGCGTTTGTTTGACCTCTTCATTCATGATTTCTATAGGTTCTTCAACGAAGTGCATTTGCTCATCAATGCGGATATCATCCAAAGGAATAACAAGTGTGTCATCAGCAAGATACCTTTTAAGATTCGAGACATGAAACACATCATGTACCTAGCTAAGTTCAGTTGGTAGTTCTAATCGGTACGCCACGGGACCAACTCTTTGAGTGATTGTGAAAGGTCCAACATATCGTGGACTGAGTTTACTTCGTTTACCGAAGCGGACGACACCTTTCCAAGGGGATACTTTCAACATGACTTTATCTCCAACTTGGAATTCTATATCCTTCCGATGTTTATCAGCATAGCTCTTTTTGTCGGCTGCGGGCAGTTTCTAATCGTTGCTTAATCTGGACGATCTTTTCGGTGGTTTCATGAATAATTTCAGGACCAGTTAAATGTCTATCCTCGAGTTCATCCCAACACAAAGGGGATCAACATTTCCGTCCGTATAAGGCTTCAAAAGGTGCAGCTTTAATGCTAGAGTGATAACTGTTGTTGTAGGAAAATTCAGCTAAAGGCAAGTGTCTATCCCAACCTTTGCCGAAATCGATTGCACAAGCACGTAGCATATCTTCCATGGTTTGAATGGTTCGTTCACTTTGACCATCAGTTTGCGGATGATAGGCTGTACTCATGTCGAGTTGAGTTCCAAGAGCAGATTGCAAAGTTTTCCAGAATCTAGAAACGAATCGACTGTCGCGATCAGAAATAATTGATATAGGAACTCCATGACGTGAGACAATTTCTTTAATATAGAGTTGTGATAATTTCTCCATCTTGTCAGTTTTTTTGATCGGTAGGAAATGTGCAGATTTAGTAAGACGATCAACTATGACCCAAATAGTATCGTTACCGTTTGAAGTCTTAGGCAACTTAGTAACGAAATCCATAGTGATACATTCCCACTTCCACTGTGGGATATCGGGTTGTGTCAACAGACCAGAAGGCTTTTGATGTTCAGCCTTGACTTTCAAACAAGTGAGACACTTACTAACATAAGTAGCAATGTCGGCTTTCATGTTAGGCCACCAGTAGAATTCCTTCACATCGTGGTACATCTTACTGGAACTGGGATGAATAGAATACCTAGTCTTATGAGCTTCGTCCAAGACTAGATCACGAAGATTACCGAAGCAAGGAACCCAAATTCTGTTACCAAAGTACCGTGTACCATTAGATTTCACTTGGAGTTGGTTCTCGAAACAGATAGGTCCTTCACCTTCGATAAGTGTCGGTTTAATAGCTTCAAGTTGAGCTTCACAGATTCGTGATATAAGATTCTATTTGATTTTCAGGTTTAAAGCACGAACACGTCTGACATTGTCTTTTCGACTAAGGGCATCGGCAACTACATTCGCCTTGCCAGGATGATATCGAAGTTCACAATCGTAGTCATTTAATAACTCGATCCAACGCCTTTGCCTCATGTTTAATTGCTTCTGGTCAAAGATATGCTGAAGACTCTTATGATCGGTATACACCGTGATTCTAACTCCATAGAGGTAATGTCTCCACATCTTTAGTGCAAATACCACGGCTCCTAATTCAGGGTCGTGTGTGGTATAGTTCTTCTCATGTTTCTTCAACTGTCTAGATGCATAGGCAATAACCTTTTCACGTTGTATTAAAACACAACCAAAGTCTTGCTTTGAGGCATCGCAGTAAACAACAAAATCATCGGAGCCTTCAGGTAAAGATAGAATCGGGGTTGTGGTCAATTTCTCCTTCAGAATCTTGAAAGCAGATTCCTGTTCTTCGGACCACTCAAACTTCTTCCCTTTGTGAGTTAACTTTGTAAGGGGTTTAGTAAGGAGGGAAAAATCTTTTATGAATCTTCGATAATAACCGGCAAGTCCTAAAAATTGACGAATATGCTTCGTAGTCTTTAGTATCTCCTAGTTCTGAATAGCAGTAATCTTAGCTGGATCGACATGTATTTCATTACTATCAACAACATGTTCGAGGAATTGTACGGTTTTGAGCCAGAACTCGCACTTTGAAAACTTAGCATAGAGTTGTTCCTTTCGTAAGAGTCCAAGAATAATGCGCAAATGCTGCTCATGTTCTTTCTCACTCTTTTAGTAGGTTAAGATGTCATCAATTAAAACAATGAAAAATTTGTCGAGATACGGTTTGCAGACACGATTCATAAGATCCATGAACACGACAGGAGCATTAGTTAAGCTAAAAGGCATGAAACAAAATTCATAGTGCCCATAACGAGTACGAAAAGCAGTCTTAGGAATATCGGATTCCTTGACTCTAAGTTGGTGATAACCGGACCTCAGATCAATTTTTGAATAAACACTCGACCCTTGAAGTTGGTCAAATAGATCATCAATACGTGGTAATGGATAACGGTTCTTGATAGTAAGCTTGTTGAGTTCGAGGTAGTCAATGCACATTCTCAACGTACCATCTTTCTTTTTAACAAATAGAATAGGAGCTCCTCATGGGGACGAGCTTGGACGAATGAAACCTTTATCCAATAGTTCTTAGAGTTGGTTGGAAAGTTCCTTCATTTTGGAAGGTGCTAAATAGTATGGTGCTTTAGCAACAGGAGCAACACCAGGAGATAAATCAATCTGAAATTCGACTTGTCGAGGAGGTGGAAGACCAGGAAGATCTTCAGGAAATACCTCAGGATAATCTCTAACCACCGAAATGTCATCAATAAGCTTTTCCTTCGATTCTACTATCTTAACATGGGCTAATATCGTGGGATAACCTTTCATAAGGTATTTACGGGTTTTGATGCAAGAAATGATGTTGAGCTTGGAACCACTCTTGTCGCCTTGAATGACGAGAGTCTCTTCATTTCCCGATGGAATGTTAACGGTCTTATCGAAACAGAAGATTGCAGCATGTAATGGACGTAACCAGTCCATTCCGACTACGACATCGAAGCTTTCTAACTTGACCGGAAAAAGGTCAATCTTAAATTCTTGGTCGGCTAATTTTAGATTACAGTTTTTATAGATGCGATCAACTTTCATAACTTTTCCGTTTGCTACCTCTACTAGTCGTTTAGTTTCTAGGGGTTGTGGTCTCTCGGTGAATAAGGTACAAAATTCACGAGAGACGTAACTCTTATCGGCACCCGTATCGAATAAAATGTTTGCGTAGTAATCATTGACAAGAAACATACCCGTAATGACTTCATCTTCCTCACGGGCTTCCTCAGCCATTATGACATATGCACGGCTCTTCGCATTGGTGGTATTGGCTCCAGTAGCAGGGGTATCTTTCTTCTTCAGGCAGTGAGGACTAATATGCCCCTTCTCTCCGCAGGTGTAACAAGTAGGAGGAGCTTTAGCATGAATAACAGCTTTATCTTTCGAAGGAGTCTTTCAAGTCTTAGCTACATGTCCCACTTTCTTACATAAAGAACAAGTAGCTGTGCACCGCCCTGGGTGGTGCCTTTCACAACGACCACAATAGGGCTTAGTCCCTATATAACCGGTCCTAGTACCATCAGCAGGCTTCTTAGTAATATTCTGGTTTGAACTCTGAGACGGCTCAAATTTCCTTTTACCATCACTACTCTTAGTATCAACTTGCTTACTAGCTAAAGCTCTTCTTCTTTTGGCCATCATCAGATTTTGAGCCATGAGAATCACGGCATCAAGGGTAACTTTCTCAGCAGTGATAATATTTCCCTAAACATCCTCAGGGAGACCTTCAATGTACCTTTCAATCCTTCTCGGCTCAGTAGGAAACATTTCGGGACACAAAGTAGAAAGCTCAAGAAAACGATTAGTGTAGCTTTCAATGTCGGTACCCTTAACTTTGAGTTCCCAGAACTCGGCTTCAAGCTTTTGGACTTGACTTCTAGGACAAAACTTATTAACCATCATGTCTTTAAGTTCAACCCATGGGGTTGCATTAGCATTATCGATTCCCACAGACTTAGCATGAGTGGTCCACCAAGTCATAGCATTGCCAGCTAATGAACTAGTGGCATATTTAACTCGGTCATTGTCCCCGTAGTTGCAGACACGGAAGATGGACTCTAGTTTTTCGAACCATCGGACTAGTTCAACGGCCTCTTCACTTCCCTTGAAAGCTGGAGGATTGCAGTTCATAAAGTCCTTGTAAGAACAAGGTTTTGGTTCATTGTTAGCATGATTAGGTTGGACGTTGCCTTGGGAGGCAGCAAGTAACTGTTGAAATTGCTCATTGGTCAACACAATGTTATTAACGGTAGGTGTGCGAGCCATGATGCTTCACTACATAAAAGTGAACATAAGTTTGATAAGTTGATAAGTTATAAGTTTGAGCAATTACAAGTATGATAAAGATAAAGTATTGATATCAACATGATATAGATAGAACACTTTATATTATTAGAAACGAGGCATTAAATAAGCCTTTTTACTACACGAATTGAATATAGAAATAGTTTTAGGCAAAGCCTTTACATAATTAGGAAATAAAAGAATGGAAAAACAAAACAAAACAAATGTCGGGTTCACTTCTTCCTCTCAGCCTCCTTCATAAACTTCTCTATTTTCTCATTCTTCTCTTTTTGTTTCTCATAGAGATACTCGAGGTTATCATAGAGGTTAGTAACACGGCTGTTGACTGTGTTGTTGTTGTACTCCTTTAGAGCAAGCTGCTTATCAACTCAGTTTCTCTCCATCTTCATCTGGAAATCAATGTCCTCCTTTAGATAAGCAAGTGACTGCTTTCCCCAGCGGGTGTTGCGTTCTTCCTCATATCTCAGTATTATCAACTCTTTTCTTAGCTTAGCATTCTCTTCCACCAGTTTCTTAACTTCTCGGTCTTTCTCATCCATTCGAACCTCAATACTCGCCACGTGGCGAAGCAAACCTTCCAAGTTCTTTTCGGTAGTCTTTCGCAAGTTCATTATCTCATGCTTAGCATCAATATCACAAAAAGGAGATCGGGCTCTTTTCCTGGATGGACCAGTTTCCTCAGGACGTTTCCCCTTGTCTTCAGTTCTCGGGTTCAGGTAGTATTCGGGAGACTTAGGTGAATCTTGAAGAGTATTTGGACTATAGTTCAATGGTGGTGAGGCAGGTCCAAAAAGAGGGCTTCGGACTGGTCTTGCAGTTGAAGAGTATCCAGTATCTGCTTCGGTGGCAGGTTTGAAGTGAGCCATTACTTCAGATGATTTGAAGAGAGTTGTTTTGTTTGGTTGATTAACGCTTGACATCCTAACATTAGGAAAGAGACTTTGATTAGAATTTTTAAGCCAAGATTATTAAAGCAAAGTTGTTAAGATTATAAGGCAATCCTAAGTGCTTTAAGTCTAAGGCATGAAAGGTTATAGTTTCCTAGATTGCTAAGGCACCCTAGCTAGCAAGTAAGGCACACATAAAGATGCAATCCTGGTTATCTATAACAGCCTGGTTTTTCTCTGATACCAATCTGTCACACCCCCAGTTAGGGCCTGGGTGAATGTGACATTAATATCAAAAATACCAATATATTATATAATGAGAACGACACTATATGATAAAAACAAACTTTATTGAGTACGCAGCAGAAAATAGAATGTCGTTACAAGAATTGAAATTACAAGAATGTAAATAAATGCATAAATAATAAATGTGACTCTTTCTTCAAGTCCTAGAGTCCAAGTAGCATCACACAGATAAGAGTAAGCTGATCAATTGTAATCGGAGACAAAACATGCTAAAGTGTCAACCAAAAAGGTTGAGTGAAGTTCATAGATTTAACAAAATAGTTGACCGTTGTTTAGACCACAAGATTTTTATTTATAAAAGTAGATCTCGTAGGGATCTGAAAGTAGTGCCAAGTTTTTGATATTTAGACTAAACAGTTTCAAAGTTTTCCCCGTAACAAGTGGTACTGTCCTTGTCGGTTTGAATCATTATTAAGTAATACAATGACTTGGTCAAATGTATCGGGGACGTTACTCCCGATAGGCCTACCCGCAATAACTAAGCATGCGTTATGTAAAAGCAATTAAAAATATCACAGTGGGGACTTGCAGGACATAGCCAGGTATAGCATAGTTTAATAGTTGGTACTTGTATCTAAGTTGTAAATATTAAAAGAAGCATGTGTCTCACCCCTGTAAGTTTAAATAAATTGCGAAATAGTAAGTGGGGCTATGAAGTTCACCTTAGTAAGTAGGAGAAGAGTTTGTTATTCCTCGGATAAGAAGAGTTGAATGAATGTGAGCAGAAAGTCAACATAATGACATTTAAGAGTAGTTAAATGTTTGCCCAAGTTTAAGTTTAAGTATGCAAGTACTTAAGTGTAGTTCGTTTTACTAAGTTCCCATTCTTAGTAAGTTTTCATTTTTAGTAAGTTTCCATGTTTAGTAAGTTAGTGTTGAACACTATTGAGTCGTTCTTAATAAGTCCACCACTTATTAAGTGTGTAGGTGACTAGGTGTTGTTCACTTAGTGAGCGTATGATTACTATAGTCGGGTTTGATATTGTGCACCATACCCAAACATCTATGCCACCACCGAGTCACTTGAATGATCTATTGTTACCGGTTGGCCCAGGATCTCTTGACCAGAATCTAAGTCTTGGCATTCGAGATCCACAAGCGTCCCATAATGGTACCAAGGATCACCCTAGGCCTTAAGTAGCGTTGACGTTCGAGTAATTTCACGCTATCGTGAATGACTATTGTAATCGTATGTCATAATCTTATAATATAAGTATTATAATATAAGTAGTACATTATTAGTGTTAGTAGTAGTATAAGTGTGTAAGTGTTAAGTAGTATAAGTAGTATTGTATAAGTAGTATTAAGTAAGTGATTAGTAATATTAGGGTTTAGTAGTTAAGTAGTATTAGTAGTTAGAGTTAAGTAGTAAGTAGTAGTATTAATTAATTAGGTTTAATTAATTAAAGTAGTATTAATGATTAGGGTTTAGTGGTGTATTTAGGTTTAGGTAGTAAATTAGGGTTTAATAATTTAGGGTTAGGTTAATTAGGGTTTCTAATAATTAATGTAATATATATATATATATATATATATATATATATATATATATATATATATATATATATATATATATATATATATATATATATATGTGTGTATGTCGTGTATAGTATATGTATATATGTTTTATTATTTTTTATTTATAAATATATATGTATGCCGATATGTATATATTTAAGTATATATTTTTTTAAATAGTATATATATGTATATGTAACGTGTATATATATATGTGTATATACTTTCCAATTATAACCACATTAACATAATCTTTATTAGGTTTTAGGTTTTTTTTAAGGATCAAACACTTTTATCTTTTTTTTTTGTCGATTACAACATATATATATATATATATATATATATATATATATATATATATATATATATATATATTTGTTACATGTATATGTATATATCTATGCGTGTATATGTATATAATGTATATGTATATATTTGCTTGAATTAACAAGATCGAAACATGAATATGAATTGAAAGTAAAGATCAAAGGTAATGTAATTAGGCTTAGGGTTTATGTTATACCTTGAAGATATGAAGATGATTAACAAAAGAAAAGAAGAAACACTTGATGATGAAGATCAAACCCGAAAATATTATGAACACCTTGAAGATTCGATGAACGCGACAAATATCAACCCTGAAACAAGAAGCAAACGAACACGATAACACTATGGTGATGGGTGGCGATCGGCTTAGGGTAAAACCGAAGGGTGGCCTCGGTTTTGGATATGACCGAGAGGTGGTGGTTATGTGGTGTTTCTTGGTAGTCGATGGTGGTTGTAATGTGGTAGGGTGGCGACTTTTGATGGTGGTGGTGGTGATTCCTTGGCCGAAAACCAAAGAAGAGAGGGAGGTTGAGATTGTGATTTTGAGAGAAGATTATAAGAATGTTTTGGTACAACAAAAGCATTAGCCTAGGTCTCTATTTATAGGTGAGGTTAGAAGGTTCTAGGTTTAGGGTAAAATGGGAAAACTTGGTGCCAAAGTAATCGATTAGGGTTAGGGTTTGCATGGGTGGTGGTGGCCGTGAATATGGGGGGGGGCAAAATAGTCTTTTTGCCCATTAAAAAAATCGACCAAAAGGGTTTAGGGTTAGAGTTGGAACTTTTCACTTTAGTCCTTGATCTTGTGATTAGTTTAAATGGTTCTTTAAGTATCCAAGTTTAATCATTTAAGTGTACAAGTTTTAAGGTTATTCATTTTGTTCACGAAAGTTTATTAGCTTGTCATTTTTATCTTTTATTAACTTGACAATTATTGCACAAAGTTAATTAATATATTTTATAACTCTTAATACTTAACAATTGTCGATTAAAGTTTAATCATTAAGTTTTAATTATATTGTTTGGGCATTTAATATTGGAAGAAATATAGAATGGAAAAATGAGGGTTGTTATACACAACATGTCCTAAGACCAAGAGTCCCTTAGTACTCTAAAACTAATTGGTAGTAGATGGATAAACCCCTAGAATTACATGCATACATTTTTTTCCCATCTGATGCGGGACTTTGGCTTGCACCCTTACAAACCTCCCGTCAAACTCAAGACCATCCGGTCCTCCCCTCCAACTTTAGTTTGGCCTAACCTTTCCACCACCAAACAGATCTCTCAACTTGATGTGGGTCAGATCAAAGAGACTTTCGGTAAAAGGCTTCAGGATCGAGTCATCGTTACCCCGACATAGGAGTGTACACGCATGCAATCAGAGGTGCACCCATAATGCCATCCACCACATCCGGGATATGGTCTGGCTTTGGGTACCACTGATATGATTGAATTCCCCAAACAACATGTCCTACACATATGCCCAAGAATTCTTTAGTTTTCTAAAATCAATTGGTAGTAGAGGGAGGTAACCCTCAATCATCTCCTTTCTGTCTAGAATGTAGTGTAGAAAAGAAAAGAACTTTTATTGCTTCAGAGCTACTTAGAACTGATAGGATAGGCATTCTATTTGAAAGAAAATGGCTACCCTAAGGTGGGATAATATACATAATTTTTTTTTGTTCCCATATCCAACGTGGTATTTAATTTGCACCCTCACATGCACCGTTCCCCCTTTTGGGGGGTTACGGGACAACATTTTAACCCGAAAACTATATAGCATGAGTTACATTTCAACGAATTTCCCATCAAAACTCATGGCCGTTTGGTCAATAGTTTTTCTCGCCAAAAATGAAGGGATGCACCCTTTCATTTTCAACCACCGAATAACAGATTTATGACATTGATTTTTGGTTTCTAGCTTTTTCTTTAATATCTACATAATACCCAACACATTCTCTCTAATACACAACATTTGTTTGTTCTCGCCTAAAATCAAATTAAAGTTCATGTCTTATACCAATTGAGTTTTTGTGATTCCAATGCTCGATAGGGTTGAAATACTTAATCGAGAAATTGTAACTAGGGATGACAATGGATGTTCCATCAATGGATATCCACCCGATCCAATCCATATATAATAGATAAAGATAATGTAAATAGACGAATAATAGGTATGGATATAGATGATCTATATATTTTGTGGATCGGATATGGATAACAATTTATCATAAGAATTATGATAATGGTTATGATAGTCCAAATTAGCATTTTCACCATTCTAATGGAAACTTAATTCTGTGATCATTAAATTGTTATTTCTCAAAGTAACATATTTAGATTATTTTAAAAGTATATTTACTTATTGCAACGTATTTTGCTCAATTAAATTTACAATTGTACACAAATTATAATCAATACATGATTTGAATCAATCTAGATTTTCAATTCAGTTACCTTGTTTTCTTACACCCAGTATAGATAATGATTACCATATTTTTTACAATACATAAGACAAATCTAATTAACGAGCATATAATTAGTGCAGGTCCTTTAATTTGGTACGTGCTCTACTTTACATTACTAAACACGCATTTGGATTTTCGTCACTAAACAACTGAGGAGCGTAAACATAATGCACGAAATACGGGACCTCGCCATCTTTACCCTTCGCTGGTACTTTCGTCTTTTCTTCAGTTGCTTCAATCTTTGTAGATACAACATCAACAATCGCTTTCTCTTTCGGTTCCACCTTCTTCTCAATAACCTTTGAAGGAGGAGGTTCAGGTATAATTTCAGCGTGTTTGCGAGCTCTCTTTTGCATATACGTCACAATCTTGTCAGCCTCAATGGTCCCTTCAATTACAACAGTCTGTGATTTTATATCGGTTTTCACATTGTGTATACCTGTAGTTTAATCCCATATATCACACTTATTACAACGTGTTATATGGTTAAATTCATGTAATGGATTAAATGAATTGGATGTACATTCACCTTTGTGTTTGAGTAGCTTTGCTCGAAGATCATTCTCGCATTGATCACAATGCATATATGCTTTTATCTTGGTGGTCCTTATAGTTTCCTTCGGATAAAAACAAAATCTAATCATTATTAAAACTTTGATCATTCGAATTAAACTCGAATCATAGTACATCACATTTAGCTTTATTTAACTGATTCATGATTCGAGTTTACCATATTAGCTAATACGTATTATATATATTAAAGACCGATCTATTAACGATGTACAGAAATTAAAAAAAAAAAAAAATTAATCATCAACCATATGTACATATGTGTTAAGTTCTGGTAACTCTTACTTTCTTGGTGTCCTTCTTCTCTAGTGGTTTCTTGTCATGTGATATAATCTCAACCTTTCTCCTACTCCATTTTTCTAATCTTTCATGTAATTTCTTTACTTCAAAAGTCCCCTCCACTGTAATTTCACCTTTCTCATGCTTAACATCCACTTTATGGACCCCTTTTTATTACAAAAAGAAAAAGTACAACATAACACTTGCTTGGCAAAAAAAGATGAATGCGAAAAAGGATATCGCAACATTTCACGAACAATACAAAAAGGAAGGGTTATGATCTGCCCACTATTTTTTATCCATAGACCACCAAACAAGTTTTAAACTGTATATTGTACAACATCATAAAACATGTTTAGTGGTGTATAGATGAAATGGTGATTTATGGATCACTCTCCGTATGAATATGTTCATTGAATTTACATAATTTGAGATAAAATTTATATTTTTAAAGATTTTTTCTTAATATGATTGTCATTAATGTGCATAAAAGTGTTGTAAATTTCAATAACTGTCACTTTAATGTTGCTAGCATTAGAGATTGAACCGTACCTGGAGTTCTCATGAGAGGCTTCTTAATATCATGAGCACATTTTGGGCAATGCAGATTAACTTTGTAAACTGCAATGTTAATGGTTTCTTTCTTTTCTTCTACTTTGGCCATGAATTGAGGGGTAACTTAACTGGTTTCAGTTCTTAGAGTTATCTATGACCATGAATTAAGTGTTCTTTAAGTTACATGATTGGTGGGAATTTAACCAGAGTGGTTTACTAACCACTGAAAAACATATGAACCAATTTCATGTTTGGTAGCTTAATTCATGTCACAATTTGAAAAATTCTAACTTACTATCTCATGTCACTCAAACACAAGGTCAAAAGTTATTATATATATACGTATATATATACGTATATATATATACGTATATATATACGTATATATATACGTATATATATACGTATATATATATATATATATATATATATATATATATATATATATATATATATATATATATATATATATATATCGTTTGTTTGTTAAAATTATAATAATATTAAAATAATAGTAGTAATGGTAAAAATAATAATAATGATAATATTTGTTGCACATGTGGTGAATGTTTACATATTATATGGTGAAGTTAACATACATCTGGTTAATGTTAACATACATCTGATGAATTTCTATATTTATTACTTAATATAGTATCATACATCTCAAGAATGTTAATGTACCTTTAATTTTTATTGTACATTTGGTGAATGTTAACATACATCCGGTGTATATATATATATATATATATATATATATATATATATATATATATATATATATATATATATATATATATATATATAAACACAAGGTCAAAAGTTATTGTGACTATATGCGTACATGTAAGAAATACATATAACTGCCAACAATCATAATGAGAGGTGATAATTTTAAAAATGATTTTGATAGATCTACTAGTATTTATAAATCGATTTCTAAAATATCTTTTTATAAATGTAAAATAATTAGGCCGATGTGAGAGAAACTATAAAAGGTATTTTGAGAAAATATGTTTAAGTTTGATTTGACGGTTCTATCAAAATTTAGAGTGAAAATTTTATCACCCAACCAGAATACACAAAGTTTAAGAAAATACATTATATCATTGTATGCGTGTTAGAGCATTAGGTGTTCGTTACTATTTTGCAGTGTCCATTTCAAAGTCGAATATGACCTTGAAATTAATTAAAGTAAGGTGTCGTTCGGTGTTCATTTTTGTATTCATTTCAAGGTTGAATATGACGTGGACCAATAAAAAATATAATAATTAAAAAAAATTAAACCCACTGTCGGTTAACCGAAGATGGGAGGGGGATGGTGGAATGGAAGCCGGGGCGGGGTGTTGTTTTTGCCATTCATTTGGTCGATGGTGGAAATGAAGTCGGACACCCAATGCTCTTAAAATAAAGAATTTTAATTTATGAAATCCTTTTACAAATAACCATGAGATAGTATTTGAGACTTTTTTTTGTAAGCGAGTAAACTCTCTTATGAACGAGTACATTGGCTCACCATAGAAGGTAAAACTTCGGGTAATCAAGCCCTCCGAGTGCGAGACCTGGTACCGGGTGAATTGCGCATTATACGCACCCTTTAGTCACACTCTCTTTTTGAACTATTTGGCATAGTCAGGAATTAAACTCGGATGGTGTGCTTCATTGGACAACTCGGGAATATTTGAGACTTAATATGTTGTATTTGTAAAATATATATGAAGTTTGATGACAAACTATAAAGTTGAGAGATTGAAAATAAAATTTAAATACTCCGTATTAGTTTAGGGTTCTTAATTGGAAAGATGACCAAAGTTATCATCCCCAACAAATCTCACCTGCAACCGACCAATAAATAGAAAATTTTTGTTTTTAAAAAATAGTAAAACAAAATTAATAATAAAATTGACGCGCCATGAAAATGGTAGAATCAAATTTTCATGGGCTTTAAATCCTGTCTGAATTCAATTTAGACTTTAAATGGCAGTCAAGACGCCAATAAATCGACGCTTGCTGTTGACTAAAAAATAGAACCACTGGATTATATATTATATATGATAGATTTAGAATATATATATTTTAATAGATAAATATTTGAGGTTGCAATCATACTTTTCGAGTTTTCGAGTTTCACCTTCCTCATACACCACTCATGTGGTATTGGTTTTGTTGCTGTTGTTGATATACAATATATAATAATTGTTATAGAATTCATAAAGGGAGGTGATCCTCACATACTACTTTTTGATCCGTGTATACTTTTGTCTCATAAATTTACAGTTATGCCCCTAGATTAATTTAGAGAGTTGAACTTATATTATTATTATTATAAGTATAATTAAGAGTAAAATAGATAATTAGTTGTACATAGATCAAAAGGTAGTGTGTGATGATCGCATCCTATTTATAAAACCTATAAAATGGATTAAATACTAGATAAATTGAGGACTAGAAATTGCTCTTCCATATGGTTAGAAAGAACGACACTAGTAACTTCGCCCCTTCGACTAATAAGACATAGATTGATGTCTTTTTTTAGTAAGAATTGTTCCTAGTCGCAAGTATACCGTTGACAACTCTTCGTGGATAAACATCTAATTAAGCTTTAGTGGTACTTTTGAAAACCTGATTTTGGAGGAAGATGTTGGTGGCAAGGACGAGAGGATGATCAATGGTCGCTTGTTACGTGAGGATTTTCAACGGCCTATGTATTTTACAAGTGTTAGATTTTAAGTTCTAATGAAAAAATAAATAAACAAATAAATAAGAAGATGATGGTAAAAGGTAGAAGGTTTTTGTGTTCAGCTACTCGAGAGAGCGAGTAATCTGACCACATACCCTGCTGCAGTGGCGAAGCCACCTTATGGCTACCGGGGTCACTTGACTCCACTGAAAATGTCTTACATAGTGTTAACCAATCAGGACTCATTAATCAAGTTTATATTATGAAGCTAGTCTACAGTAACGTGTCAAGTAATGCTTCAATTTTTTATTGGGCCAAATTTTTTTAAATAGCCCAATATACTTATCTTTATGATCCAACTTAATATTCTTCAGGATTGTATGAATTAATTAATTTATATATTAAATTAAGTGTAAGTAATATTTGGCAACCAATTAAGTTTACCGCTTATCTAAATTCAGTTAATATTTACCATTTATCATTCTTAATTGTATTTTTATTACTTAATTTTAGACTATGATCCATATAGTTAATTATAAGCAAATAACTATAACTGGAAGCAAAACTAACTTATTATTTTGTTGATAACATTTAAAGTTTTCATTGTTGAAAAAAGTTGATTTTTATTTTATGACACCACTCACAAAAATTCTGGCTTCACCACTGCCCTGATGTATGCAGTATAGCAGGATTACTTAGTGGCTGTTCAAATCCTTCCCATCAGTAAATATTCTTTCTAGACAGGTTTCGAACCTTAAACCTCTTGCAATTATCCCATCAGTAAATATGCTATTTTATGATGGTTACCAACGGGTAATTTGTCAGCTTGTAATTATGATTTCACTATAAAAGAGGTAAACCCTTGAACTAAGAGACCGAGTTCAACGATTATATATATTCTTAAAAAATCATATCGAGTATTTAAATTTGCAACTAAACCCTTGAACTAAGAGACTGAGCTACTTTTATCGTTTTCACTTGTTATTCTTTTGGCGGAAAATATAAAATTAAATTAAGTTGATCCGAAGATCAAATAAGTACAATTGTTTCGAACTCTAAAAATCGAACAATTGTTTCGAAGTCTAAAAATCTTTGAATAGACCCAATGATCTACATGACTAGAAGTTTCCTATTGCGTCAGATTTAAAATACATTCAAAACCAATTACATAATATCACAATATGGCTTACAACAAAACAAATACATCGAGACGTCAAGCCAAGTAACCTCATGTATATATTAAGGATCAAAACTAGAAGCAATTGTAACAAATTGTAACAAGAATGAATGAAAGTGGGACCAAGTGACCTTCCGAAAACTCCGACCCTAAACAAAAGTCACAAGTACAAACTTCGACAAGACGCTAGAAGCTAATCGTCAGAAAACCAAAGAGCACCACCCTGGAGGCCGGCTACCATAAAACAAAAGATATACTTTCGTTGACAAACAATCCCCGAAGAAACTCACCTGTTTGTCAGAGAAACGCCGAAAACCACCAAGAATCGTCTGACAATGTAACACTATCGTCAGTCAACCGTAAAAACAACGAGAGACAACCCAAAAAACCATATAAACCAATGTTGAAATAAAAAAAAGTTCGTCAAATAAAACCGACAACGCGGTGCATAAGCAAATGTCGACAACAAACGTCTACCTCCTAACAAAAAGAGAAAGCCAAAGAGGTGAGGTGGAATAAAAAGAATAGGAACAAATCGAAGACCAAAGAAATGGAGGGAAGAGAAGATAGGAAGAATTATGCGGTAGTGCAAAAATTAAGAGGATAAGAAATAGATAAGATAAACGATCAGTGGGATCGAATCCTACAACCAACTTCGGCAACATCTAACCACTGGGGAACCAACTGTAACTGATAGCTACGAGACAGGTTCAAACATTTTGAGAAAATGCTTTGGTGAGCCTGCCATTGTGAAAAACAGAATCCACCGAAAAAAGCCGATGATAATCCCCATAACAAATCATTCACATCTCAAACACGTCGTAACAACAACTGAGTAAATCGTCGACCAAAAAACAAAGAAAAAAGGAGAGCAATTACCTTTTCAATGAACCAGCAAATAGAAAATTGCCAACTCAAGATCTACAATGGAAATCCGCAGAGTGCAATACGCCCGCCACTAAACGACCCCGGAAAAGATGAATGACGACTAAATCCTACCAGAACGCCGAAAGGGCGAAGTAGAGAGGGAACGAGATAGAACGAAAAAACTAAGGAAAATAAGCCCAAGAAGCTAGCAGACGGGGTACCAGTGCGGTGTCGGTGGCCGGAGAAATGGGGAGTGATGGAAAATAAACGATTCATTACACACCAGAATACCCTTAAGTGGTTAATGAACAAGTTAGGGAAAAATGAGAAGAACCCTCTAGATTTTCCCTTAAGTGGGTAATAAACTGTTGGTTAGTGATCCAATGATAATATTCAAATGTTAATCACTTTGTTTTGATGATGACACCAAGTCTTATGTGCTTAAACAACATATAGAACAACACAAGTTCACAAGCCTACACTATCTCAAGTAAAAGATCAATTCATAATAATAAAATTAGCAAAAATAAATCACGGCTGATCCACGGTCGACCGTAGGCCTGACCGTGGATGTCACAATAATAAAATTGACAAAAATAAATCACGGCTGATCCACGATCGACCATAGGCCTGACCGTGAATGCCCTGTACAATCAGTTTCAAACGATTTTTGAAAATATGATCCACGGTCGACCTCAAGGCTGACCATGGATCGACCGCAGTTCTTCCCGTTACCAAATCCATTCACTTTGAGTTAGACCACTTTGAGACATCTATAATTTACAAAACTTCTCTAAATATACTTAGAATATTTGCCTTCTTTGTTTTCAAAAGAGTTTTGAACCAAAAGATGTTTATCTTGATTATTCACACCTAATGAGACCTTAATGACAATTTAACTTGAAATAAGATTAAACACACAAGTGTTATATCTTTTTATCCTATTACATAGTGTCATTTAAACATACTAATAATGGTCATTAAAGTCCCAATTAAAGAGGTGCTCTCCCATTAGTTTTAAGTACCATTGTATGTATGTAAATGTAATTAGTTCAAGCTAGTCAAGGTTGTAACAAGGATCATTAAGTTCCAACTAGATTCAAACTAGTTCAATTAAGATATAACAAGGTTCTAAAGAGCTAGATAATTCCATCAAAGAAAAGACAAATGGTTAAAGTCATGGTGTCATGGTGCAAAATTCAGCATTTACGTCTTTTGGAATCAATGACAAAAGTCTCAAGAGAAGATGCTTTCCTCATTTGCAAACAACCAATGGAGCTAGATACTTCCACCCATGTATTGACAAGATTAGATGTTGACACATGCATATAAGTCTTACAAGAAAAATTTTGGAAGGTTGCTATTTGCCAATTATCACATGCATACTTACCTCTTTTGGATAAGCAAGTTTATGACAATGGTAAACTAAGGAAAAGATGCCATCCTTATTTGTAGAATGCTTCCAAGACCATTGCAAGTAACTTTGAATCTTTGTTTTGAAGATTCAAACGGCTAAGTATGCCCATCACCTTGCACTTCTATTTTGCCTATTTAAACAAGGCTTGAAGATACTTGAAGATTACCTCTTTCCAACACACTTTCAAATCAATACGAGTTGATCTCCTAAGCTTTAACAACACATTTTTAGAGAGATCATGATCATGAGAGAAAGAGAGATTCTACTTAATTAGTAGAATTATGTGTAACCTCCAAAGCTTAATTTCTATCATTTGTGAGTTTGTAAACTACATTCTTTGATAGTAATCAAAGAAATAGTATAGTTCTCTTTGGAGAATTTGTAATAGTGGGTGACATACTAGCTTTAGGTTAAGTTCTTGTGGTAAGAATATCATTGTACTTAGTGATCCCTCTTCCTTAAAGGGAATTAGGAAGTTGATCATATTCCGATTTGGAAATTTGGTGCTTGTCAAAGGTGAAGACAAGTGAGATCTAGGTAGTCTTTGGGGTGATCGAAGATGGTGATGATGTAGCTTATTGAAGAGCTTTTGGAGTAACCGGATCTCCACCGTATTTGGAGAAAGCTAGTGAAGATAACTCTCAATTGTTTGGAACGTAAATTTTATCTTGAAAGAGCTAGTCTTGCATCACGATAATAATTTTCGGTCGATAAGGCATGTTCAAGATTCAAATGAAGTTGAATGCTTCAACGAAGAGAATGAAGACAACATGTTTTCCAGCAACTTCAAAACACTCACGTGATGTGGATTCACGAAAGGAACACGAGTGCTCAAACTTACATCCATTACATTGAGGAAAAATACCACCATTCACATGGTGAGGTAAATTTTTTTGTTTTTTGTAAAAAAAACTATAAAATAATAGGTTTAAAGCTTCTGAACTCTAAATGTTGTGATAGTTAACAAAACATTGGTTAAAAATGAAACACTTGAACAAAGAAACTTTCTTTGAATAAACCAAGTTAAAGTTTGAAAAATAAGTCTCCCATATTAAACATGAAAAGAAAAATGTGGGGTTGGGTCAAAATCACAACTATAGTGTACACAATAGAAACACCATGAAACTTGCCATGAAACTTAGGTCAATACAATGTATGAAATTACTTGTGCCTTGAATCCTTGCATGAAAAATGACATGAGTTATTGTTTGATATGTGATTGATTGATTGATTTTACATGCTAGAATACGTAGGTTGTCACACATCTTAGAGCCTAAAGTGATAGACATAATATCTAAGATTAGACTCTAAGCATCTCAATAAGTATTCTAGAAACTCATATAGTCAAAAGGTTACTTAGTGGTAATAATGATTTGAAACTAAAATCACTAGCTTGTGACTATTTTGAACAAGGAAAAAAATTAACTTTCTTCAAAAATAAAAGTGATTTTAAAAGTCAAAGATATCAAATGATAAACCAACACTTGGCTATAAAAGACACCTTGAGTGAACCTATCATAAGTTTTTTGAAAACACACCTGATAAAACTCAAACCAGTCGGCGGTCGAACCTACGGTCGACCGTGGATCGACTGCATAGGCTCTGATCAAAATGTTCTTTTGCAATTTTAAGACCGGTCATGGTTTGATACTTTTAGATGTTGATTCTTTGTAAATTGGTTTTAAATTGTTTATTGGAAAGATCTAAACATTTGATAATGTAAAGCTATTTATTGTCATCAAATGACACTTGTTTATATAAGTGATAGTGATTCTCAAACAACTATAAGTATACACGATAAATTATTCTCACTCAAAACATGAACTTGGTTTATCAAATCTTATAATATAAACATGTCTAAAAGGATAAACTCTAGTGTTTGAGAAAGGTACTAAAATTGGTTAGGGCGAGAGTATTTAATGTTAAAAACCCCGGACCCAACAAATATTGGGTACCACGTTTTGTGTTTCTATCAAGTTGTAGGTTTGTTAACAAGTGTGGTGGAAGACGATGTAATCACAAGTACTCAAAACACATGTCCATGATAATTAAGTCACCCCGAGCACAAAGAACATGATGACGTGATGTAATGTTTAATGAACATATTTGAAGTACCATCATCGGTAGAGGTAACATTTCTTGCAAGTAAATATGCTACTTGAGTTCTAGCTTGCTATATGCATATATCTTAACATGGTAGCTAGGTCACAACTTATTTAAAAGTAGAAACATGTTATGCATATAATTGAGTAAAATGTCTTATGTGATTGCTAGTAAAACTAGAACTAAGATAAAAACATGTCAATATATGCATTGCATCAATACATATTCTCGTTAGATCTTACGAGCATAAAACTAATCACCCAAGATAAAATGTAATGGTCATTTGAGTGAATTCATCCTTAAAATATAAAGGGTCATTCTCATTAAATTGCTTTAACAAAGCAAATACTCAAGAAAAGATTCTAACATTAAGGGAGACAAGATCACAAAAGAAATCATAACAAATAAATCTTAGGAGACATCAATAGGAGACAAATTAGATCTTAAGTGTGTAGTCTAAGTTCTCCGTTTTCTAGGTGTAGTGTAGATTTTCAAAATTTAACTTTGTAGTCTTATTAAAAGAGTTGTATATGATTTCTATTGTGATGAGAGAACTCTTTCTAAGCTTATACTTAAATGATATTATTCTTGTCTAAATTGCTAGAGTAGTAGTCATCGATAAAAATTGTTAGCTACACGCTTAAGCATTTATTGAGTTGTCCAATGTCTAAAACACGCTTAGAAATATTAGGACGGATGATTGTTAATATTTGAGGTTAGAAAACTTTAGTTCATGCCCTTAATTTCTAAACTAGGATTAAGTTTGTGTCAAACAAACACCTAGAACAAACGAGTAAAATGAAAAGTTTCACCAACCTTTTATAAGTCAAAGAATTAGATAATTTTATCCCACACAAATGTTTATTCGAACTCTTTGTCCTAAGTCTTAATCTTACACGGAATGAAATTGATGTAAGTATGATGAGTGTTCTCAAATTCTTACTCAACTCATGAATCAAAGTGACTCCAAGATAGCACCCTTAAAATAAACCTAAAGAATACACTCAAATTTTAGGTTTGATAAGTGTTAAGGATTTAGACACATGTATGGAATTTAATGTTGAATTCTCACTCAAAGGTGAATGTGTGACTCTAAAAGGTAGGTACGTCTATAGGATACTCTTTAGAAAGCAAAACCTAACTAGGTCTAAATAGACGTCTGAGTAGCCTTAAGGATTAATAGAACATACATGAAAAGGCTACATCTTGCATCTTGATAGAATTTGGACATGCTTGCTTGATCATGTGTGTGAAATGGTAAAAGTTGGCAATACATTATTTGCTAAGAAGCATGAGAATAAAATGTTAATGACTTGGTTATTGATCCAATTAATCATTTTTCTTGTGAAAAGTTCTTCGAACTCATGGATGATAAGTATGAAATATACTTGATAGAGAAACTTGAATGCTTTATTGTACGCTTTACACTCTAGGTTTAACTCTAGGCTTCTGCTCATTATACACTAGGTGTAAACTGCATAATCTGTATCTCTTATATGTGCCATATATGTGTTCATTGCTTGTATAAGTGTGTGTGCAACATCTACATGCCATATTTGTATGCTTATGTGTTCGTATATGTGCAAATCTACTTGTCATACTTGCATGCTCATATGATCTTCATGCTTGACAACTTGAGTTATCTCTTTCGAACCTATGTTGTTTGAAACCACCTTGAAAAATGTTACCCTACACACTTAAAGATCATTAACTTGCTAATTGAATTATATTTATAAAGGCATTGTGCTCAATATTTGCTACATCCAACATGCTATATATTTTTCATCATGATTATGTGCTTACATGCTTATGATTTATTAAGATGTTGAAAAATTATGCTTGGATATTTTTATGCTCATGATCTAATAGAACACTCCAAATTGTTAACTAAAATACATGGACAATATTAACCGGTTAACATTATTCATAGTCAAGTTAACATATGTTGACATGATGATAATTATCTTAGATCATAGTTGTTGAGTGCATGATAAGTAATTGGATATTAGCTTGCTTGCCATGAATTATGTGATTGCTTGTTACACTATATCACTTAAGTGCACTCTGGGTTATATTTAAAAAAATAACTAAATAAGTAGTGATTTAACGTATATCGTATTTTGATATGAATTGCGAGTTAAATGCCTACCCGATCTAGTTATGTAGGTTATGAATATGCTCATCAAAATTCATGATGTGGAACATGCCTTTATTTGATTATCATGATTACTTGCTTGCCATGCATGATTGATACTTGTAGTGTGAATTCTAATTGAGTTTATTATGTGTGATTGCTTGTTTTGATGTGATATATGCTTTCCATAATGAAAATTATTCTTAAGTTCTATGTATGCATATATTTCTAACAATGCATGTGAGACTTCAAACGCAATGTTATGCTCATCACCCATGCAAAGGAAAGTCCAAATATGTCACACTTTTGAGCCGTTAAAAGGATTTTTTGAGAAATGTAAAGGGCTATATGAATTAGGGGTGGGCATAATATCCGAATCCGAATCCGAATCCGCAATCCGAATTATTCGAAAATTTGATCCGAAAATATCCGAAAATTCGGATATTCGAATTTTTGGATATTCGAAAATCGGATATCCAGATTTTCGGATTCGGATATCGAATCAATTTTCCAAAATTTTCGGATATTCGGATAATCCGATATCCGAAATAAAGTACACTTATTATTAATATATTTATTGTATTTATAGTTTAGTATCCCAATGTTATCGCTTATGGACCATATAGCTTTCAAGGTAAACTAAACTTTTAACTTTTAAGAGTAAAAGGAACAAAGATAACAGATAGAAACAATCAATCGTTACAAAGAGTAAAGTTAGTATCCTTTGAACTTTTATTAATACTGTTTCTTGTTGAAACTAACTTGCATTCATATTTGGATACACTTTTTGTTTGGTTCATCCTTAAAAGATGGATTTGTATCATTTTTATTGTAACAATTATGACATACTAATTATAAATTGATTCGCGTTCTAGAAAACATAAAGTTATTATTTGATATAGAATAAATCACTATATAAGAAATAAATCACAGTACATCAAAAGTTATAAGAAATATAGCAGTATATGTTAAGCAGATAATTTGTATGAATATCTCTATATAAACAGTTAACTAGATATAACTGTCATGTGTGTGTTACGATGATGTGTTAATCATGTTTTGAACTCTGTTATGTTTTTTACGATGATGTATTAATCGTGTTTTGAACTTTTGTAATACGAACTATAGAATGTTGAACTTATTCGTATGTGACTTGTTATGTAATATATGTATTGCCATTTGTATTTTTTGCATTTATTAGATATAGTTCGGATATTCGGATAATCCGGTATCCGAATCTGAAATTTTGGATATTCGATTTTCGGATATTCAAAATATCGGATTCAGATTTCGGATGGCCGTATTCATTATCCGAATTTTCGGATATCCAAAATTCCGGATATCCAGTTTTGCCCACCCCTAATATGAATCATGGGTATCATGTGCCTTGGAGATTCGGATGATGGTGGATAGCTACTGTTTAGAAGAGTGGTGTATGTGCATTAGTTGGTTTATGCATAACCTCTTGGTTCTTGAAAGAACAAACACGTGTAGCTCTCTCTACTACCAAATTCGAGTATATAGCGATTGAAATATCATGTGCTCAAGGCTTATGGATGAAACAAACTTTCCTCGATTAAGGTACTACTTCTTCCGAAACACATATATGTGTGCATTTTCTTGCTAAAATTGGACTAGTCAACCTAATAAGTGATTATTTGAACACCAATTTAGCTTTGATCATTGTATGATAAGTGAAAATTTAACATGCTCTATATGTTTAGGTTATACATATGTTCATCACTAAGTATACAAAGAGATACGCTCTTTGTAACGACACTGGATTTTCCAACTTTTATTAATAATATTTATTATTAATGCTTGCGTTTTATTAAATGTATTTTTATACATTTACTTGTTATCGTAATTGACTTTACATGTCCCGACTTGTCTTTGTGACACACGTACTTTTCACGAATAATATTTTGAATATTATTTACGTTCAAGATTAATTATTATTAATCATTTTTAATTAACTAGTGTAAGTAGTTAATTACTTGGGCTTTATTTAATTAATTGTTACATACTTGGATTTGGGCCTTTATTAATGGACATGGACTTGGAAGCCCACCCTACTTTTTTAATGGACTAATTAGCCCATTATTATGTAAGTATTTCATTAAGACAAAACAAGATTAATTAGTGATATGTGGAGACTTGTTACTAGTATACTTACACTTCTTTCCCATGCCATTTAGCTTTAATACCATTTTGAGCTCACACCATCTACCAACATTTGAAAGATTGCTTTTGACCTTTCCCCTTTTGTCCTCTAAACCGTCGGTGTCCATGGACAAAGAGGGAGTTCCATTTTCAAATTTTTTTGTTACTTATTAGCTTGTATTACTTCACTTTTACACACACTTCATTTTACTACTCTTTTTCTCTCATATTTTCTCTCTACATTGTATGTAACATGAACTATTTTCTTCTTCGTTTTCCCTTTGAAAACCAAATTCTAGCACAAGTATCATCATCAATTACTTGTTTTGTTACTTGTTCTTTTGTTGTTGTTTACTTACTAGTTGTTAAGAATCAAACTTTCTAGTTTATTCTTCATATTATCTTGTTTATACAAGAACATACAAGAAGCAAGGAGGATCAAGTTTATAGTTTGATTTCTCCATAAAACTTGTTAAAAAGAAAAGTTCATGAGCTTTATAATCATACTTGTGTTCATGTTTTGTAGACTTAAATTCTTAAGATCCAAGCTTGACTTGAATCTTCTTAAATATGAAACAAACATGAACATAATACTTGTAACTTTAGTTTATTTCTTTCTTTTATAAGTACTTTAAGTTGTGATGTTGTTAATTTGGTCAAGTATTACTAGTTAAGCTTGATCTCATATTTCTTGAAACTAAAGGTAACTTTATAAGTTCAAGAACATGGAAGTATAACTTTCTAGTTATAACTTCATACACTTGTGTTAGATCTAAGTTTCTGTAGCTTATGGTCTTCCAAATTTGTTGTAAACAAGAGCTTATAAGCTTATATACATTTTACAAGTTGAAAATCTAAGTTTCATAACTTATGGTTTCATTAAAGTGAAGATCCAAGTTTTGTAACTTAGGATCTAACTTAAGAACACTAGATCTAGACTTTCTAGTCTAGGATCTTTAAGATCTAGCTAAGATCTAAGTTCTATAACTTAATATCTTGTTTATTTAGTTTACTTTCAAGTTTGCAACTTAATATTACTATTAGAACTCATGTATGTGTCGGATCTAAGATCTTGATGTAACTTTGGTTCATCAAACTACTTACAACCCTTAATTGAGTTGTGCTACATATCTTAGACTCACACTAGTTTTATGATAGTCAAAACTTGTTTAAGATGATGCAAACACATCAACGAGTTGTACACTTGAAGCTATAAGCATCAAGGATGAGAACCGTGATGAGCATCAAGCACCAAGAACCCACTGGAACACCTTACTTACTGTTTTCTGGAATTTATCAGTAACCTAGGCTACTGGGAAAGTTGATTTCCAACTAGTTAGGTTCGAGTAGATGATTTTCCGTTTAGACCTCGTCTTAATCCGATTTACGGTTTAGGATTTATGGCCATCCGAAAGTCACTACACCCTTTTAACGTTGTGCTGAAATTTCTGACCTACTCGCACTTAAACTGTCACCAGGGTCAAAAAAAGACGAGTTTGGTTCTGGAAATTGGTCAGACTCTAGGGGACTCATATACGGAGCCATGGCCATGGGTCTCACCTCATTTCAGTTTGTATAGAGGTCGTGGCGACTGAACGAAGTCAGCCTTTATTTCAAACTCTATTCTTGATTGAAACTTACTTTACACTTTTTGATTAATGATGAATGATGATGATACTTAAGACCTAATTTACATACTTTTAAACCTTTGGGAATGATTTACTGACTTAGTAACTTTTGACTTAGGTTGAGGACCTTTCGGACCGACCACTTGCTTACTATTCCCGCGCATCGACTTTTACTACTTTCCACTGTGAGTTATAGCATCCCTTTTTACTTTAACTATTTTGGGACTGAGAATACATGTGTATTTTACGTATTACATACTAGGCACGAGTACTTAAACTTTATATATGTGTGGGTTATACAACGGCATAAACTTTCCCCTTAGCTCGGTAACGTTTAGTCATTGGTCTTTGAACCGGTGAATGCGAATCTTAGATATGGATCCATAGGGTTTGACATCCCCACTCGGGCTAGTAGCGCTAGCATTTAACGGGTGTTTAATACTTTGTAAACTTACGCACTCGCCAAGTGTACTTTTAGGGGGTGTTATTTACGTTAAGTTAGTTACCAAGTGCCCACGGTTATACATATACTTTTCATACTATTTTGAAACACTGAAATCTCGTGGCCTACCTTACATTACTGTTATACTTAAATTATAGCTCACCAACCTTTGTGTTGACATTTTTAAGCATGTTTTTCTCAGGTGCTTAAGGTTTGATTGCTTCCGCTGTAGTTTCCATGCTTTGTAGACTCCCGTTGCACTTATTAGAGATGTCTTCGCATGAAATATTTATTTTGCATTCAAACTTTATTACTTTTGAACAATGTATTCGTAACGACCATTAGGTCACGTACTATTATTAATTGCTTCTATTCATAGAAGCATACTTTCGTTGTAAAACTTTTAATGTCGGTTAAGACGTCACTCCGTTTTATGAATGCAAACTTATTTTAAAACAACATATAGTGTTTGACCTTGTAATGATCCTGTTGTTAATGATCCGTACACGATGGTTTTGTACGGGCCATCACATTTGGTATCAGAGCATTGGTTGTAGGGAATTAGGTTACATTAGTGAGTCTAGACCGGACCGAGTAGGATTCACTAATAGGACTAATCTACAACTTGCTAGTTTACTTGTTTCTGCGGAACTTGCTGCATGCT
This sequence comes from Rutidosis leptorrhynchoides, assembly GCF_046630445.1. NCBI lineage: Eukaryota > Viridiplantae > Streptophyta > Magnoliopsida > Asterales > Asteraceae > Rutidosis > Rutidosis leptorrhynchoides. The sequence continues at coordinate 142,459,795 of NC_092338.1, forward strand.
GTTGCTTACTTTTACTGCTATATGCCATATACTGTTACTTACTTTCACTACTGCATGCTATTATCTGCTTTCGATTGCATGATACTTGTCATTATTGCCATGTTACTTACTGCTATAGATGATCTAGAATGTGGTAGTTACTTTACCTAATACGTGCTTGCTATATGACTTACTGACATGGAAAAAGTTATTTTTCCTTGTTCAGATGCCGGATGTCCCGCCCGTTATCATTTTAGAGAGCGACTCAGACTCATCCGCCACCTCACCTGCTATTGCTGCTGACACACAGATCCCGTCCTCTCTACCCTCCAGTGACTCTGGCGCTTCGTCCTCTGGAGCCAGTAGCCACACACCCGACCCAGTGATCATCTCAGACGGACACGAGGATCCACCGGAGATTCCAGCTCCACTCATCCCAGGACCCTCGGAGCTAAGCACCATTCTGGTGGTGCTGTGATTCCTAGGGAATATGGGGACGTTCCTTTCCGGAATGAGCATGGTCATTAGGCTAGACGCCTTCCTGATGGACGTGTCGTGCCGATTCCACCCGGCAGATACCGACTGATGACTACCGGCCGAGCACATCCACCTTCCGATGATTCCGACGACTCATCATCTGACGACTCATCATCCGACGATTCCAGCGACGAGGATTCCGACGAGGACCCTGAGGAGGCACCCGTGCAGCCACCCTCTACCCCGCCGAAGAAGCGGTATCGTTTTGATGGTACTGTTATTCCAGGGGTTAACAGAGGTAGGTCGTTCATTAACGCACATGGACTGAAGGTTAGAGTTACCTCCCGTAAGCGACTTGTGCCGTATCCTGCTGATCCATTCATACGTAAGGCTCCCGTTACGCAGCATCTACTTCTGGTGCTGGACCATCTGCACCACCAGCTCCACCAGGATCATCTGCACCATCGAAACCACCTGCACCATCAGCACTGCCTGCTCCACCAGCCTCTCCCTCTGTCGAGGAACTAACGAGGGAGGTGGATATCCTTCGTGCTCGGGTAACTGAGCTCGAGGACCAGATGTCCCACATAATGGACATCCTTTACCCACCATCACCATAGGGATTTTGTATTAGATTTATTTATGTAACCCCATTTGTAGTTTCATGCTTTTCTAATGTATTGTACGAATCTTACACGAATGTATGCAACTTTTTATTAATCTTTGTACGGTGTTCTATTTACGTTACTGTATGATGATTTTGTGGTATCTGAATCTATTTGCGTTACTTAATTAACAAGTGTTGTGTTGATTCCATGTTGGTTACCATATACTGTATTATTATTATTTGAATGCTGGATTTTGACTTGAGTCAAAATTTTTGTTTAGAAGATCAATGGTCAACGGAAGATCAACGCCCACAGCAGCACAGATTGAAGAAATGATAGCCGAACGGGTAGCCGCAGCTATAGCAGAAATGAACCCCCAAGCTCCACCGGTTATCCAGCACAATCATAATGGGTGCACATACAAGGAATTCCAAAGCTGCAAGCCCTACAATTTTAGTGGTACTGAGGGGCCAGTTGGACTTACAAGGTGGTTTGAGAAATTAGAAGCTGTGTTCCGTGTAAGCAATTGTTCAGAAATGAACAAAACTAAGTATGCCTCCTGTACACTGTCGGACAGCGCCCTAACCTGGTGGAACACACTTGCTTAAGCTAAGGGTATTGATGAGGCGTATGCTACCCCGTGGGAGGAATTTAAGGGGGCCATGATTGAAGAGTATTGCCCCAGGACAGAGATACAGAAAATGGAGGCTGAGTTCTGGGATTTTAAGGTTGTGGGAACCGATCTCGATGGTTATAACTGTAGGTACCTGGAATTAGCTCTGATGTATCCCACGATGGTTACCCCGGAATTTAAGCGCATGGAACGGTATTTGTGGGGACTTCCCAAGTCCATCCAAGGAAATGTCACCTCATCAAAACCAGCTGATGTCCCAGAAGCTATGCGCATGGCGCATACCCTGATGAACCAAATCACCAGTAAAGAACCAGAAAAGGCTAAATCCGAATCGGGTAGTAGTGAGAAGCGTAAGTGGGACAACAACAAGGGGAGGGTCGTTGAACAAAATCCTGCTAAGAGGCACAACGACGGAAGGAACCCCAACCCGGACCCTAGCTCGAACTCTAACTACAAGGGTAGTCTTCAGCAGTGCAAGAGATGCTACAAGCATCACACCGGGTATTGCAATGTGGTCTGCGAAAAATGTAAAAGGACTGGGCATATTGGCAAAGACTGCAAGATCACCACCCTGAATGTGAAGACAAACCCTACTGGACCGAGAAAGTGCTATGAATGCGGACATATGGGCCACTTCAAAAATGAGTGTCCCAACAAGCGAAAGGACGACGGACCACCGCGTGGCAGAGCTTTCAACGTAAACGCAAGGGATGCCCGTGAGAACCCCGACTTGGTTACAGGTATATTCACTATCAACAATCTATTAGCTTCTGTTCTGTTTGATACTGGTGCCGATAGAAGTTATGTATGTAGACACTTTTGCTCTAAGATAAATTGGTCGTTAGTTCCTTTAAAGGAGAGTATGCTTGTAGAGGTAGCCAATGGAAAACTTGAGAAAGTTAACCAAGTTAGCCGAGGAGCTATTATCACCATAGCTGGTGTGGATTTCGATATTGACTTGATGCCCATTAAATTGGGAAGCTTTGATGTTATTGTCGGTATGGATTGGTTGACGAAGATAAGGGCCGACATTATCTGTGGAGATAAAGCTCTTCATATACCACACGGAGACGGTGAGCCACTGATTATTTACGGAGAGAGATGTAGCTCGAAACTGAATCTCATTAGTTGCATGAAAGCGCAAAAGATCATGAAGAAAGGACGTCTTGCTGTTTTAGCACATGTGAAAACATTAGAAACTGAGGTGAAGAGCGTGGATGACGTACGAATTGTGAACGAATTTTTTGATGTCTTTCCGGAAGAATTGCCCGGATTACCGCCACCGAGAGCAGTGGAGTTTTAGATCGATTTAGTGCCAGGGGCTGCACCTGTAGCTCGCGCACCTTATCAACTCGCACCTTCCGAAATGCAAGAGTTGCAGAGTCAACTACAAGAACTGCTAGACCGTGGATTTATCCAACCAAGTTTATCGCCTTGGGGCGCACCTGTTTTATTTGTGAAGAAGAAGGACGGATCATTCCGTATGTGTATCGACTACCGTGAACTCAATAAATTGACGATCAAGAATCGGTATCCTCTTCCCCGAATTGACGATCTTTTTGATCAACTACAAGGATCGAGCATTTACTCTAAGATCGATTTACGATCCGGTTATCACCAGTTGAGGGTGAAAGAGAGCGATGTGATGAAGACTGCATTCAGAACTCGTTATGGTCATTATGAGTTTCTCGTGATACCATTCGGTTTAACCAACACACCTGCCGTATTCATGGACCTCATGAATCGTGTATGCAAGCCATACCTGGATAAGTTCGTTATCGTCTTCATAGATGATATCCTCATCTACTCCAAAAGCGAAGAAAAACATGAGCAACATCTTCGTCTAGTGTTTGAACTCTTGAGACAAGAGCAATTTTACGCCAAATTCTCCAAGTGTGAGTTTTGGTTGAAGGAAGTCCAATTTTTGGGTCATATTGTGAGCGATCAAGGTATCAAAGTTGATCCCGCGAAGATTGAAGCTATCAGCAAGTGGGAAACCCCCACTACTCCGACTCATATCCGCCAATTTTTAGGCCTCACCGGTTACTACCGAAGATTTATTGAAGGTTTCTCTCTGATTGCGCATCCTTTGACCGCACTGACTCACAAAGGGAAGAAGTTCATTTGGGAACCCGAACAGGAATCAGCATTTCAAACCTTGAAAAAGAAGTTAACCACTGCACCTATCTTATCACTTCCTGAAGGCAGTGACGATTTCATCGTTTATTGCGATGCTTCGAAAAGTGGTTTTGGTTGTGTACTGATGCAACGCACAAAGGTTATCGCTTACGCCTCCCGACAACTGAAGATTCACGAACGAAATTACACAACGCACGATCTCGAGCTTGGAGCCGTTGTCTTTGCATTAAAACTGTGGAGACACTACCTTTATGGAACAAAGAGCACTATTTTCACCGATCATAAAAGCCTCCAACACATCTTTGATCAAAAGCAACTGAATATGAGACAGCGTCGATGGATCGAGACGCTGAATGACTATGATTGTAAACTTCGTTATCACCCTAGCAAGGCCAATGTTGTAGCCGACGCCTTGAGCCGAAAGGAGAGGATGGCACCTCTTCGTATCCGAGCCTTGAACATCACCATTCATTCGAACCTCAATAGCCAGATCCGAGTAGCCCAAGATGAGGCTCTCAAGGAGGAGAATATATCTCATGAATACTTGAACATTCTCGTTTCTCGATTCGAAGTTAAGGAAACTGGACTCCGATGCTATGCCGGAAGGATGTGGGTACCCCGTTATGGAGATTTAAGGAGTCTTATACTAGATGAAGCCCATAAGTCAAGATATTCGATTCATCCAGGAGCCGGTAAAATGTACCACGATCTCAAGGAACAGTATTGGTGGCCTAATCTTAAGAAGGACGTTGCAACTTATGTTGGGAAGTGTTTGACTTGCTCGAAAGTTAAGGCCGAACATCAGAAGCCATCTGGGTTACTTCAGCAACCGAAAATCCCGCAATGGAAGTGGGAAAGGATAACAATGGACTTCATTACGAAACTACCAAAGACGGTGGGCGGATACGATACCATCTGGGTTATCATTGACCGTCTTACCAAATCTGCACACTTTTTAGCCATGAAGGAAACGGATACGATGGAAAGACTCGCTCAACTATACATAAAAGAGGTTGTATCTCGTCTTGGTGTGCCCTTATCGATCATCTCAGATCGCGATCCCCGTTTTGCTTCCATATTTTGGCGTTCTTTGCAAGAAGCCTTGGGGACTCGTCTCGACATGAGTACTGCGTATCACCCACAGACCGACGGGCAAAGCGAACGCACGATTCAGACTTTGGAGGACATGTTGCGTGCATGTGTCATTGATTTCGGAAAGGCTTAGGAAAGGCATTTGCCGCTAGCCGAATTCTCTTACAATAACAGTTATCATTCGAGTATTAATGCCGCACCTTTTGAAGCATTGTATGGCCGCAAATGCCGATCTCCTATTTGTTGGGCCGAAGTAGGCGAAACGCAAATCACCGGACCCGAGATAGTCCATGAAACAACTGAGAAGATTGTCCAAATTCAAGCGAGACTCAAGACGGCCCGTGATCGCCAAAAGAGTTATGCCGACCTTAAACGTAAGGACTTCGAATTCAACGTAGGTGACCGTGTAATGTTGAAGGTCGCACCTTGAAAAGGTGTAATTCGTTTTGGAAAATGTGGGAAGCTCAACCCGCGATACATTGGTCCTTTTGAAATCTTGGAGCGTTTTGGACCCGTTGCTTACCGTTTGGATCTTCCAACTCAATTGAGCTCAGTTCATCCTACCTTTCATGTATCGAATTTGAAGAAGTGTCTTGCTAAACCAGAACATGTCATACCATCGGAGGAACTTACGATTGATGACAAACTCCACTTCGTGGAAGAACCTGTCGAAATTATGGACCGTGAGGTCAAAACTTTGAAACACAACACGATTCCGATCGTCCGAGTCCGATGAAATGGGAACGAGAGGATCAAATGATGCAGAAGTATCCTCACCTTTTCCCAACTCCTCCATCTACCTCAGCTTAAAATTTCGGGATGAAATTTTCTTTAACAGGTGGGTAATGTAACGACCCTGGATTTTCCAACTTTTATTAATAATATTTATTATTAATGCTTGCGTTTTATTAAATGTATTTTTATACATTTACTTGTTATCGTAATTGACTTTACATGTCCCGATTTGTCTTTGTGACACACGTACTTTTCACGAATAATATTTTGAATATTATTTACGTTCATGATTAATTATTATTAATCATTTTTAATTAACTAGTGTAAGTAGTTAATTACTTGGGCTTTATTTAATTAATTGTTACATACTTGGACTTGGGCCTTTATTAATGGACATGGACTTGGAAGCCCACCCTACTTTCTTAATGGACTAATTAGCCCATTATTATGCAAGTATTTCATTAAGACAAAACAAGATTAATTAGTGATATGTTGAGACTTATTACTAGTATACTTACACCTCTTTCCTATGCCATTTAGCTTTAATACCATTTTGAGCTCACACCATCTCCCAACATTTGAAAGATTGCTTTTGACCTTTCCCCTTTTGTCCTCTAAACCGTCGACATCCATGGACAAAGAGGGAGTTCCATTTTCAAATTTTTTGTTACTTATTAGCTTGTATTACTTCACTTTTACACACACTTCATTTTACTACTCTTTTTCTCTCATCTTTTCTCTCTACATTGTAAGTAACATGAACTATTTTCTTCTTCTTTTTCCCTTTGAAAACCAAATTCTAGCACACAAGTATCATCATCAATTACTTGTTTTGTTACTTGTTCTTTTATTGTTGTTTACTTACTAGTTGTTAAGAATCAAACTTTCTAGTTTATTCTTCATATTATCTTGTTTATACAAGAACATACAAGAAGCAAGGATGATCAAGTTTAAAGTTTGATTTCTCCATAAAACTTGTTAAAAAGAAAAGTTCATGAGCTTTATAATCATACTTGTGTTCATGTTTTGTAGACTTAAATTCTTAAGATCCAAGCTTGACTTGAATCTTCTGAAGTATGTGATCATATACATACATATGTATATGTACATTTTTAATGCGGAAAGGCATTTAAGAGCAAAAGCACAAGACACTGTAACAGCGGTAAAGCCCAAATGAATGCGGTAGAATTACGCAAAATATTAAAGAGTGCGAAGGATTCTCGCAGTGTTTGTGCGGAATTCCTAAGTGCCCGCACATCTTACTTCCGCGTAACTCCTGAGCCTATAAATAGGGAGCGTGGCCTCTCATTTTAGGTTGTTGATTCTGGAAGAATTGCTCTAGCCATATTAATCTCTCTCGTGACTTTGCCCGAGACTTGATCATTGTTTGGTTAAGGAAGGTGTTCTTAAATCTAAAAGAAGTGAAAATTTCAAGTTATTCTTGAATACACATGACTACGTGTAACAAAAAGAAGAATGCAAGCACTATAGGTGCATTGGATTCAAAAAATGCTTCGAATTTTGACTTTCAATCAAGTCCTGAAGTTAGTCAGCAAACTAAAGAACTGCTTGTGAAAGCATCTGCAAATGCTAAAGCAATGGAAGAAACACAATCAAATGTTTTAGCTGAAAAAATGAATGCGACAAGGCGGAATGTACCGCAGACGCGTGAAGAACAGCGAACAGAAGAAACAAATTCCAAATTAGCAACCGCAAATGCGCAGACAAAAATGGATAAAATGTCAGTTATTGAAGGTAATGCACCTAGTGGAGCTGAAACCGCAGAAAAATTAATGTCAAAAAAGAATGCGAAAAAAGTGCTCACGCCTTTAGAGGCAAAGCAATTGTTAAAGGAAAGAGGTTTTGACCTCCGTATTCCAAACAATTTTGAATGGCCACTCAATGAATCATCACCGAATATGCAAAGGTTAGTAATACAACATGATGAAGATGTGCGAGATGAAGTGCAAGACCAAAGAGCTTTTGGTTCACCAGTGATACTTTTAAAGAAAGCGAAAGGTGCTAAAGTTGTATTGCCAAATTCTGATAATTCTGAAAATTCTGAAAGTGATCCTGAAGTGGTGGAAATTGTGAAGTTAAAACGTAAAAGGCCTTCCACGCCTGTTCCGCGTTACTATGAAGAAGGAGAAACATCCCAGGCTGCAAAAATGGAAAATGCGCAAACATTTTTAGCAGATATGTTTAAAAAGTTGGCACCAAAAGATATGCAACACAAATTTGAGCATCCAGATGTTATACAGCAAATGATTGAGAAATATTGCACAGAAAATAAAGAAGTGCGGCCAAAAAAGGCAACTGAAATTACCTTTGCGATTGACAAGTTTGTGGAACACATATCTGATTACCCAATCACCACACCACCCATTGTGCCTGGAACTTTGGGTGTGTATTCAGGATTAACAGATCCGCTGGATTTTTTGCAAAGATTTGAAGGTGTTGTAAGCACGTATAATTGGGATGAGGCGGTTGCGTGCCGTGTATTCTTGATGGTGTTGCAGGGATTAGCGCGTGAATGGTTTCATAATCTAAACGCAAGAAGCATTGCGGGATTTGTTGATCTAAGAGAAAAATTTCTCTTGCAATTTCAAAACTTGTTACCGCAGAAAAAGACGCACATTGAGTGCCATGACATTAAACAGGGTTTTAAGGAAACATTGGGAGGATTATTGACAAGGTACATTTATGAATGTCAAAAAATCCCAAATCTTAATGAAGATCAAAAAATTTCTGGTTTTGTGCATGTTATAAATCCGCAAAGGCACCCAACCCTTGTGCGACGCCTTCGCAGAGATGTTCCGCGTAATTTTGCTAAAGTTATGCAGGAAACATATGATTATATTCGTTGTGGTGAGGACAGTAATATTGTGCAACATTGCGGATGGGGCAAGGACAGAAATTGGTGTGATGATAATGACACATACCGTGATAGTAATGGGGATAGATACTGCGATTATAACTGCGGATCTGGTCAGCAAAGAAGGAATAACAATGGTGTAAATTGGCATAATGATCGACAGTGTACTAATTTAGATGGCGGAAATCAAGGTTATAATAATCGCGACAGGAATTATACGCGAAAATGGAATAATGATTCCTTTGCTGTAATTCAAACATTGTCCAAGACGCCAAAGGAAATACTCTTGCAAGAGCGCGTTGCTAAGATATTTCCAGACCCACCGCAGTTAAGTGATAACAATAGGCATGACAAGTCAAAATTTTGTATCTTTCATGATGATTATGGGCATGATACAAACAGATGCCGCGACCTTGTTGAGTTAATCGCAGATGCGGTTGGGCAGGGAAAATTCAATCACCTTTTAATTAACAAGGAAGCAAGCTCCACTGACACAATCATTGTACCCGCATTAGCTGCTACTCCAAAAACACCGAATGTTAATTCGGTGGTACAACAAGAGCGTAAAGCACCCGCGGTCAAAAACTTAGGTGCGAAGGTGGTTGGAAAGAAGGATACTTTGCAGCAAATTCAAGTCATAAACATGGTGACTGTTAATGGTGATATAGAGATGCAAAAACCGCAAAGTTATGAAAAATGGCAACTTGAGCCTATAACTTTATCGTCAGAAAAAGTTTGCGGATTTTTAGAAGAACCAATTGTGATATCATGCAAGCTTGCGAGACTAGATATTCAGGTAATGAAAGTCCACGTGGACACTGGTAGTAGTGTTGATGTTATGTATAATCAGTGTTTTCGCAAGCTACCAAAGGTTGTTCAATCCAAGCTAAAGCCAACCGCAATATCTTTATCAGGCTTTTTCGGTGAGTCTGCGTGGCCTATAGGGCAGTTAGAGTTGGAAATCGAAGTTGTTGATGAACAAAATGCGTAGCTTTCACGTAAAGCTTTGTTGAATCTGTATATAATGAATACTGTTTCGCGCTATAACATTCTTTTTGGGCACACTGCTGTTCGCAAGTTGGGCATTGTTTCATCCCCAATTCATAGGATGGTAAAATTTGCAACATGTAAAGGCATTGCGACAGTTACATCTGCGGTTCAACAGCCATTGTGTGCATCTATAATAATGAATGGAAATGTGGGAACAGAAGGTTATGTAGTGGTTACAAACATGGAGGTTATGGTGATAGATTGATTTTAAATGTGGTTATTGGTAATTTCGCATGAAATTTTTAGTGCGAATAATGGAGATGCGGATTTTCACACGTGTATTATTGTCTAGAGGTGAAGTTGGAAATTGTCTTTACTTACTGTGTGTTGTTTGAGACAACAAAATGTTAATAAATAAAGTGTTTCAACTTCTGTTACAATATCATTATCACTATATCGCTTAAACTATGATATATAGTGAACATATAACTGAATGATGGAGAATGAGGCCTAAAGTGATGGAAAAGCCCACTTTATGCAGAATTATATTAAGGCTTAGAATGCAATTGGTTTTATCAAAATAATGCTGTTTTAATTAATATCCATTTTGTTATGCGAAATGAAACAATGGATATAATTGAAAATTTGCAAGAATTTGTGCGAAAATTGTAATTAAGGAGCGGTGTGAAAGTACCAGGCTCAAAATTGCATACGTGATGGTAAAGCCCACTTAATGTTACAATAAATAAAATGTGTATGCGAAAAGATTAATATTTATGATTTTTCCCAAGATATTTAAATGCTTGGATGCTTCGCATAAAACACAAATTTGCCTAAGGATTGTTTCGGCGGACTTAGAAGATTCATAATGTGTGAACACACGTGCATACAGGCTGTTTTGCATAAAGTAGTTGTTTATTATGTGCACAATAATAAACAGTGAAAATGCAAAGGACAATGCTAGTGATTATGAATATTGAAAAGTACTTAAAGCGCTATAAAAATAAAAAGTTACAACTGATATAAACATTTTCCATTAATGAAACCGCATACGACAGCGGTCGTGTGTTACAAAAATACACGCAATCATAATTGCAGATTTACTATGCGATTACAATTCAAGTTCCATAATGTCCTTAATAGTAATGCTCTCCTGTTGGCTAAGTGCGGCAAGAGCTGGAATATCAATATGCTCTATGCCTTGGCTGGTTTCGCTATAGATTTTCTCTGCAACCTCCATATCGCATACTTCCTTATCTATGACCTCTGGATATGGTGGACCAATACCATAAGCATCTGAGATTGTTGACAGAAACTCGTAGCGTTTGCGGAGCTTAACCGTGTTAAGGTACGCTTGGAATTTCTGCGAAACTGGTTTGGAATCCATGATCTTATGGCTAAGGTCGGGGAGATATGCGACAAGTTGTTTAAACTGGTCATCTGTAGTTGGAAACTGCTGTTGGGACTCAAGCACAGTTGTGAGCGTAGTCACTTGTGCCTCGGCTGATTGAAGTGCACTTTGAGACGTTCCAAGTTCTTTTTTAAGTTGGCATTTTCTTTTTCCAAACGTGCAATCTTGTTGTCGGCCTGTTTTAATGCTTTTTCTTGGGCTATAAGCTCTTGGACTAATTTGTCCATGCGAGGGATGTCATCCACAAGAAAACACACTGCCGCATACAGATTTTGCACTCTAGCACTTTCCATGGTTTCATCATCAAATTTTTCAAACTCCTCGCGGACATCTTTGGGAACTGCAGATCCAAGCATATATAATTGGTCTGCGGCTGTTTCACGATCGATGTTCACGTGTTCATGGAGATGGTCGAATTTAACTGACATAATTGGGCTTGCGGGAGTAAAGCCTTTATCAAAAATATTGTGCGGAATATCCTGAGAAATATTAAACTGCGGACCTTCTTGTGAACTTTTTGTAAGATCGATGGGTTCTGCGTAAAAAATATTTATATTAAGCAAAATCAGTATGAATGCGTAATAATTGCAGTACGAATGCAATATTTTTTATAATGAGATTGTAACATATATTTTGTATACCTTCCTCCTCGGAATCATCTTGAACAACGCGTTTTGAGCGTTTCTTTTCTGAAGCAGCGAGGTTAATTGTAGAACTTTTGCATTTCGACTTTTCATGAATTTCCGCAATCGTGTTCTCATTAATCAGTGGCTCTTCAACGTCGGTAATTTTGTCATCCTCTAATGAACGATGATAAGAAGTGTATCCTGTGATATTCTTCTGACGCATGAGCTGGGCGAGAGAAATCTCTGCGAAAATAATGGTAAATGTTAACAGTTGTATATATATGAAAATACTCATTAACAAAAGGAAAATTGTAAATAAGACAAGTATATACCGTTATCATCTGCATCCTTGAAGATGCCAATTTGGTCTGCCCATGGCCAGTGCGTAAAAATTCTGCCTACGTGTAAAGGCACAATTCCATAAGGGCGAATTTGGAGACGCGTATTGATGATCTGTTGAAAGGTTTCTGTTTCGTATTCATCAAGGGTACCGCGGTCTTTGCTGTATTTAGAACATCCAGTTACCCAGGTGTTGATCTTCTTGTATCCGCAGAGAGCCGTGCTTTTTATAAAGAAAAAAGATTGTTGCCAGTTACCAACATTCTCCTTTGGTGTGTCCATAACACCATTACGGCATTTGAAGGTAAACCAGCTGGCATCGTGAGTTAAGATGGTAGAAAACTTGCAGAATACATCTAGAGAAGCTGGCCTATTGATGGCATTACAGTACATTTCAAATAATATAAGTTTCGCCACCGCATTAGGATGCAATTGGCCAGGACCAACTGCGTAAAACTGGCATGCAGTTAAAAAGAAGTCAGTAAAAGGAAGCCTCAGATTGCCTAAGTACAACGATGTTTCGTATATGGTAATATAATCCTTTGGGGGATTGTCAGCAGTAACACCTGGTGCAGGTGCAATAGGTATGAATTGATCAAGCATTGGATAATTAAGCTTGATCTGTTCGAGTAACTCTTCGGTAATAAGTGAATTGTAATCAGTCACTAAAGGACTTGAGGTTGCTGGAGAACGTGATGTAGACATGATGGAAAGTAATTCGATGATTTGGCTAAATATGAGAAAGGAAAACGCAGTAAGTTGAATGAATGCGATGCAAATTGTAAACGTACTTTTTTAGAGAGAGAAATTAGTGGGAGAAAGTGAAAATGGAAATATGCGGTTATGTTCTCTATTTATACTCATAAGGTTGCAATATTACCATTTACAAATAATCATGATGATCCAACAGTTATTAAAATGCGAAGGGATTGTAACGGCTAGAAACATAGCCGTTAGAGTTAAAAATATAATGCGGGTGGATACTCTAGGTGATATGCGAAACTGCGTAACATATGTGAATGGTTTTTACGAACCGTACAGACTACAATTTTTTAGAGTTTATTGTCTTACATTTTCTGCGAAATTGTAACACAATAAACTGGGGGGACTTCATCATTTACATACATATGTATATGCACATTTTTAATGCGGAAAGGCATTTAAGGGCAAAAGCACAAGACACTGAAACCACGGTAAAGCCCAAATGAATGCGGTAGAGTTACGCAGAATATTAAAGAGTGCGAAGGATTCTCGCAGTGTTTGTGCGGAATTCATAAGTGCCCGCACATCTTACTTCCGCGTAACTCCTGAGCCTATAAATAGGGAGCGTGGCCTCTCATTTTAGGTTGTTGATTCTGGAAGAATTGCTCTAGCCATATTGATCTCTCTCGTGACTTTGCCCGAGACTTGATCATTGTTTGGTTAAGGTAATTTGCGAAGACCGGGACATGGTTGTTGATCGTTTAGCACTTAACGAAATATGACAATAAGGTCCCAAAATCATAATCGACATCCATTATACCCCCTCATTGCACTCAATCCTTGATTAACCTTAATAGGATAATCTAGGATTGATCAGTATGAAACAAACATGAACATAATACTTGTAACTTTAGTTTATTTCTTTCTTTTGTAAGTACTTTAAGTTGTGATGTTGTTAATTTGGTCAAGTATTACTAGTTAAGCTTGATCTCATATTTCTTGAAACTAAAGTTAACTTTATAAGTTAAAGAACATGGAAGTATAACTTTCTAGTTATAACTTCATACACTTGTGTTGGATCTAAGTTTCTATAGCTTATGGTCTTTCAAATTTGTTGTAAACAAGAGCTTATAAGCTTATATACATTTTACAAGTTGAAAATCTAAGTTTCATAACTTATGGTTTCATTAAAGTGAAGATCCAAGTTTTGTAACTTAGGATCTAACTTAAGAACACTAGATCTAGACTTTCTAGTCTAGGATCTTTAAGATCTAGCTAAGATCTAAGTTCTACAACTTAAAATCTTATTTATTTAGTTTACTTTCAAGTTTGTAACTTAATATTACTATTAGACCTCATGTATGTGTCAGATCTAAGATCTTGATGTAACTTTGGTTCATCAAACTACTTACAACCCTTAATTGAGTTGTGCTACATATCTTAGACTCACACTAGTTTTATGATGGTCAAAACTTGGTTAAGATGATGCAAACACATCAACGAGTTGTACACTTGAAGCTATAAGCATCAAGGATGAGAACCGTGATGAGCATCAAGCAACAAGAACCCACTGGAACACCTTACTTACTATTTTATGGAACTGATCAATAACCTATGCTACTGGAAAATCTGATTTCCAGCTAGTTCGGTTTGAGTAGATGATTTTCCGTTTAGACCTCGTCTTAATCCGAGTTACGGTTTAGGATTTATGGCCATCCGAAAGTCACTACACCCTTTTAACGTTGTGCTAAATTTCTGACCTACTAGCACTTAAACCGTTACCATGGTCAAACAAAGACGAGTTTCATTCTGGAAATTGGTCAGCCTCTAGGGGACTCATATACGGAGCCATGGCCACTGGTCTCACCTCATTTCAGTTAGAATAGAGGTATTGGTGACTGAACGAAATCAGCCTTTATTTCAAACTCTATTCTTGATTGAAACTTACTTTACACTTTTTGATTAATGATGAATGATGATGATACTTGTAATGACCCAGAATTTTCCGACCAAATTATACTTATGAGATTAAAATTTACATAAATTAAACCATACCAACATGATAAGCAATCCAAATTGTTGAGACTTGTGTTTTTGAAAAGAGTTTTACACAACGTTTGACCGTCCAATATGACCGATGATATCACGAACTATATAACATACGATAATTATACGTTTGTGTATATATATATGTATTTATATATATTTAACATGATCTAAGGATGGTTTAACATCTCATTGTGTACTAATGACAATGAGTTATAAGTATATTTTGAAACTACTAACTTAAGTTTTCAAAACGATAACTATACGTAACATTCTTTGATATATATACTTATAATCTATAATGCTTATAAATGTATCGTATATATAATGTATTTAATCACTTTTTAAGGACTTAAATACATAAAAAAAATATAAGTATATTCACAAAAGATAGCTATATTTGAATTCTCGTTCCGTTTCCTCAAGATTTCTATACGTATATCTAGGGTATATGTACCCGAATCATACCCAGCTTCTATACGTATTTACTATTGGTATATACACATCAAATCAACATCCTAATAAACATTATTACTGCCCTAGATATGAGGTAACTAGAATTTGTCAAGTAGTATGAATTATTAGTAAGAAAACAAAATTAGGAATCCTTTTCTTTCTTTATAAACTAAAAACGTTTTTATAAATGAACACCATTTCTTCACTCCATTTTTTCATACCTACACCCTCATTACTCTCTCAAATTACTCCTAACTTCATACTTGATCATCTCCAAGCATTTTCCCCATCATTTAGCTTCAATTACAAGCCTTAAACACCATAAGAAAACTCTTTCAAGAACATATCAAAATAACCACCCATTTAAAGAAGTTTACTTCCAACCTTTTGATCTAACTCCACAACACTTTGATTCCAAGATTATTTCTTATCTTTTGCAGTAACTTTGTCAAAGTAACTTGAGGTAGTAACCTTGTTCATAATCTTATTCAATTCATATTCATATAGCTATCTTATTTTGTGGTATAAAATTTTAACAACAAGAACATAGTTTGAATGATTTCAAACTTGTTCGCAAACTAAATAGATCCTTCTAACTTGACTTTTAAAACACTTCAAGACCTGTAATATATCATAATGATATGCTAACCTAACAAGATATAACTTGGTTTTACAAAGAACATCTTAAAAACTGAATCTACGTCGTCGGAGTGCAACCGGGGGCTGTTTTGGGTTGGATAATTAAAATTCATCTTGAACTTTGAATTGGAAGTTCATGTTCTGGAAAAATGATATTTCTTATGAATATGTTAACACATAAAAATTTCATGGTTTAACTCAAAGTGTAAGTATTTTTAGAAAAATGATCATTAAATGTTGTTTTTATGATGGAAAATGATCACTTTCATAAGTTTCACCAAAGTTTGACCTATAACCTATGATTTCGAATATAAACTAAGGTATTTTCAGTTCATATTATTAAAATTTGACTCGATCCAAGGAAGTGGCAAGTTGAACCAACAAAAACGGAGTTGTAATGAAGAAACTACGACTAAAACAAGATTGGGTATCCGAAGCTAGTTTAGCTACGAAAATATTTGGAGAAAAAGTAAATTAATCATATCTTTTCTAATTAATATGATAATTTATATATAATTACTTATGATTTGATTTTATATATTTCAGGACCACCCGTAAACAACACAAGAAGATTAATCATAAGACCTCATGATTGTACGCAACACGTCATTTGACAACACGGTACTTTATGTACGCAACACGTCATTTGACAACATGGTACCATGAGTCGAGATTAATTCTGATCAATACGAATACGATGGAGTCTTTATTTATTTTATTTAAGCAACTAATTGTGGACCACTAACATCGGACTGCTAACTACGGACTAAGAAAACATTAAAAGTATTAAAAGTATATATATATGTAACGATTACTTAAAAAGAAAATATGTTGATATATTATATATATGGTTAGGATCATGATATCTATTGGAGATCAAGTCGAATTAAATACCTTCAAGGCAAAAGTGAGTTTCATTTGCTCCCTTTTTAATTGTTTTTGTAATATATATTTTGGGCTGAGAATACATGCGCTGCTTTTATAAATGTTTACAAAATAGACACAAGTACTTAAAAATATATTCTACGTTGAGTTGTACCACTGGCATATTTCCATGTAGCTTGGTAACTATTATTTACATGGGTATTGTAAACGCGAATCCTGTTGATAGATCTATCGGGCCTGACAAACCCAACCGGACTGGACGACCAGTATTCAACGGTTGCACAGTACTTCGTTTTGGTGACTACACTTGGTACGGTGTAGTGAGATTTCATAATAAAGGGAATATGCGACGTTGATTAAATGTTAAGTATGGTTACCAAGTGCTCAACCACTTAGAATGCTTTACATACACTTGCGAGTGTATTATGTTTATGATTATGAAATCTTGTGGTCTATTAACATATTGAAATGATTGTTATGATAAACCTATGAACTCACCAACCTTTTGGTTGACAGTTTAAAGCATGTTTATTCTCAGGTACGAATTAAGTCTTTCGCTGTGCATTTGCTCAATATAAGGACATTACTTGGAGCCGATCATCGCAATGGGACCAAATGTTGATGACTTCGTCCAGGTGGATTAGGACGGGTCCTTTCAGTTGGTATCAGAGCGGTGGTCGTAGTGAACCAGGTCTTGCATTAGTGTGTCTAACTAGTAGTTTTTAGGATGCATTAATGAGTCTGGACTTCAACCGTGTCTACATGTCAAAAGTTTTGCTTATCATTTCTAGTCGAAAATCATCTGCTTATCATCCTTAGGAAATTACCTGCTTATCATTCATAAGTCTAGACACATTTTACTGCATTTACTACATTGATAGTGTATAGACGAATTCTTATCTTAGCATATCTGTTATTGCGAACTTTGACTGATATCTTTTCAAAGATTCTCCGTAATTTACGGGATTTTGGTATTATATATACATATGTAAATTATGTATTGAAGAGTACCAAATCTAACTCCTATAATCTATTCCATACCAAAAATTCATTTTCCCCATTATACAAGATGGATTCCGCATCTAGTTCGAATTCTTCAGATTCCGACAGTTATGCCGATATGGATTTCCATTCGAGCTCCGAAAGTAGCGTCACCGGAATGGATCAACCAATTTCCCATCATCTATTCTGGATGAATTGGGGATGGGTTCGTAATATACTAAATCACTGGAGACAAGAAGAAGGTGATCCATTCCATCCACCAAATTGCCCTCTTGGCGATGAACCTGAAGCACTTACCGGCGAACCTATTCGAAACACCATTTTCTCTCTCATTTCTAGAGTATCTCGTCACGATTATATACTATCCCATATTACAAATCTTGTTCATTCGCTCGCTCCAACCGCCAATCATCCCGGTGTACTAGCAGAAGTTAACGAACTTCGCGCTCGCGTGACGGCTTTGGAGAACATGGTGCGAAGGTTGCAAACACCAGCAGCAGCACCAGCAGCATAATCAGCACCACCATCAATAACATCAACAATACCATCATCACCACTAACAAACAACATCCGCATCACATGTCTCGACATCATAATCTGTCCCACAAACATCAACATCATACACACCATAGATACCAAGGAGTACCAACAATAATGAACGATAAAGTATTGATCCATAACTTCATTGATATTCTGCGAAGAATATGTGGTTTCAAAAAGTTTTAGAGATTTCTTATTCTAGCTCAAACCGAAAAGAAAATGAGATTAATATCATATTAACTCATTAAATTCATGATTTCATCTGAAGAAAATATATTTGTATATATGTTTTCATAAAGATTGTAATTAAAAGTTCTTTTGTACAAAATATTAATGGTGAACTTTTTTTTTAATGTGTAGGTAATACCCGAGGAATAATTAGATTTCATCTTAATAAGTTACATTGTACATTCGTCGAAGCTGATTCAACAGTCATTTACTATCCTACTTACAACCACCGATATACGTATCTGTTCACCACAGAATAACCATTTTCATTCAATTTCATATTTGGATTTTGACTTCCCAGAATCCAACAAGTGGCATATGAAGAAAACATATGACAAAATAAAATCTGTTAGAAACAAACAAATTAACTATGAAAAATTTTGTTAAGAATCCACGCTAATTGTTCTAGCTAACTATTCCTAGCTAACTGATTACATTTTATTTATCACAGTTTATTTATCGCAATTTAATTATCGCACTTTTATTTATCGTCATTTAATTTCTGTAATTATTTTACGCACTTTAAATATCGGGACACGTATACAATGTTTTGACATATCATATCGACGCATCTATATATATTATTTGGAATCACCATAGACACTCTATATGCAGTAATGATCGAGTTCTCTATACAGGGTTGAGGTTGATTCTACAATAATATATATAGTTTGAGTTGTGATCGAGTCTGAGAGGTATACGGGTCACGACACGTATTAATTAATTCGTATATTATATATTAAACTATATATGAATTATTGGACTGTTAATGTGGACTATCGACTGTGGACTAATGACATTGGACAATTAAAATGAATTAAAATATTGATTATAACATATGAAACTAAACATTTCTTCAAGATTGCCACTTGATTTCATCTTAAACCTCATTGTATCTCGACGATTACAATCAGCGTTCAAATCTATCATGATTCTTAAAAACACCTCAATCGAGAGGATAAACCAACCGCACTTCATCTACGGAAGAAAAGATTGATGCATATAGTTATGCACCTGAAAAACCCTCGGAAACTGAGTAAACGTTTGACACGTATCTGTTCTAGTTCCTTTGACATTGTTATTACTGAAGATCGTTTTGCAATCCCTTTCCAAAGTAGCTAATTTTGTCACAGCTCCAGCAAGTCAACTCCCACTTTTTATCCGAAACAACTTTATTATAACCGCGATATATATGCGTACTCTTTATTGTTACTGGGAACCTTTTATATTCCACAATATTACCATCAGCGATTAATCATTCTAAAAACACAATTCTCCTGAAACTACCTCGGTTTGATAACCGATGACCCAGATCAGTTAACTTTGAAAATGCTGACGAAGCAGCATGTTGTAGATGATCTTAATGGCCAAAAGTTTGATGATAAAGAAAGGAGTGTTAGGAACGCTCGACAGAAAATTTAGTACCGAAAAGCGGATTATGTGAAACTATGAAGAAAGCCGTGGACAAATCACAAAGAATAAGTTTGCCTTCAAAGAATCCAAATGATTCTGTGCCTGCTGAAATCGTTAGCAAACATCTTATTTCTCATTCTAAACCTTCACAGACAAATCTTCTTCATCATCCATTGATATTAGAAATTCTAAGATATTCTCATATGTTCTATTATAAATATCCTCCATATTTCTGGCGATATTTTCACAACTATTCTTATCTGAGATCATTTATCTCTCCGTAATATCTGCAACATAAAAGAAACTGTGTTAGTTTCTAAATTCTGAAACCTTCGAGTTTAAAATATGAATGTTTTGAAGTAGTGTTGGGAACTGAAGCATGGATTAGTATAATATAATGATACTTGATCAACGTCATTATATTACAGTAAGTCATGCTGAGTTTCTAATGAAGCATGATGATTCACAGTACCGTCATCATGTGCCATTTACACGACTCTTACATTCTATCTAATCTCTAAACATATCAAGAGAATATTTTTCTGAATGACTCGGTCTTCTCCAGGGTATTCTGGTAATTTAACAAATCAAAATCGTTCTATTACCATTTTCTTCTTAGAGCATTAGCTATGTTCATTCTGAATTTCATATCTACGAATTCCGGACCATTACTCGCTTGACTCGAAGTCGGGAAGAGAAAACGAAAGCATGAAGCTCCAAAAAAAATAATGAAGAATATAAACTTCGATAATATCCCCGAAATTACAAACCGTGTATATCGATGCAGATAGCAATATAGAGACACGGGAGAATTAGAAACACTATAAACACAAGAGTATAGTAGAAGTAAATAGATTCTTCTGGTGGTAGATGAAAAAGAAGAATGACAGATATAAAAGTTAGGAGTATATCTGGAGCATATTGATGAATGCTTTAAAGTAAGAATCAAGGGAGAAAGAATAGAAGGTGTGAGTCGCGGAAAATAAGGAAACGAAGGGGTGAATTTATAGTGAAATATCCGACAGAGCAATCGAAACAGATTATTGCATATAATCAAAGAAGATTCTGATTTCCTTAATCACCAAAGAACCAAATCTTATTACGTAAGATTCTCTTTAAATCCCTTAAATCCCGGAAATCAATCATAACTACGTCATCGGTTAAGACGAATATATTTTACTCATCTCACTCTTTTACGATAGTCTCATTTATATTCTTCGCATAATCGAATCGTTTTATCTACATTACTCAATGATGATATAACTCCATTATCACCTTATATGTGTCATGAAAACCTTCTTATTGTTATCCATAACAACCTCTATCAAATTTCGGGGACGAAATTTCTTTAACGGGCAGGTACTGTAATGACCCGAATTTTCCGACCAAATTATACTTATGAGATTAATATTTACATAAATTAAACCATACCAACATGATAAGCAATCCAAATTGTTGAGACTTGTGTTTTTGAAAAGAGTTTTACACAACGTTTGACCGTCCAATATGACCGATGATATCACGAACTATATAACATACGATAATTATACGTTTGTGTATATATATGTATTTATATATATTTAACATGATCTAAGGATGGTTTAACATCTCATTGTGTACTAATAACAATGAGTTATAAGTATATTTTGAAACTACTAACTTAAGTTTTCAAAACGATAACTATACGTAACATTCTTTGATATATATACTTATAATCTATAATGCTTATACATGTATCGTATATATAATGTATTTAATCACTTTTTAAGGACTTAAATATATAAAACAATATAAGTATATTCACAAAAGATAGCTATATTTGAATTCTCGTTCCGTTTCTTCAAGATTTCTATACGTATATCTAGGGTATATGTACCCGTATCATACCCAGCTTCTATACATATTTACTATTGGTATATACACATCAAATCAACATCCTAATCAACATTATTACTGCCCTAGATATGAGGTAACTAGAATTTTTCAAGTAGTATGAATTATTAGTAAGAAAACAAAATTAGGAATCCTTTTCTTTCTTTATAAACTAAAAATGTTTTTATAAATGAACACCATTTCTTCACTCCATTTTCTCATACCTACACCCTCATTTCTCTCTCAAAATACTCCTAACTTCATACTTGATCATCTCCAAGCATTTTCCCCATCATTTAGCTTCAATTACAAGCCTTAAACACCATAAGAAAACTCTTTCAAGAACATATCAAAATAACCACCCATTTGAAGAAGTTTACTTCCAACCTTTTGATCTAACTCCACAACACTTTGATTCCAAGATTATTTCTTATCTTTTGCAGTAACTTTGTCCAAGTAACTTGAGGTAGTAACCTTGTTCATAATCTTATTCAATTCATATTCATATAGCTATCTTATTTTGTGGTATAAAATTTTAACAACAAGAACATAGTTTGAATGATTTCAAACTTGTTCGCAAACTAAACAGATCCTTCTAACTTGAATTTTAAAACACTTCAAGACCTGTAATATATCATAATGATATGCTAACCTAATAAGATATAACTTGGTTTTACAAAGAACATCTTAAAAACTGAATCTACGTCGTCGGAGTGCAATCGGGGGCTGTTTTGGGTTGGATAATTAAAAATCCTCTTGAACTTTGAATTGGAAGTTCATGTTCTGGAAAAATGATATTTCTTATGAATATGTTAACACATAAAAATTTCATGGTTTAACTCAAAGTGTAAGTATTTTTAGAAAAATGATCATTAAATGTTGTTTTTATGATGAAAAATGATCACTTTCATAAGTTTCACCAAAGTTTGACCTATAACCTATGATTTCAAATACAAACTAAGGTATTTTCAGTTCATATTCTTAAAATTTGACTCGATCCAAGGAAGTGGCAAGTTGAACCAACAAAAACGGAGTTGTAATGAAGAAACTACGACTAAAATAAGATTGGGTATCCGAAGCTAGTTTAGCTACGAAAATATTTGGAGAAAAAGTAAATTAATCATATCTTTTCTAATTAATATGATATTTTATATATAATTACTTATGATTTGATTTTATATATTTCAGGACCACCCGTAAACAACACGAGAAGATTAATCATAAGACCACATGATTGTACGCAACATGTCATTTGACAACACGGTACTTTATGTACGCAACACGTCATTTGACAACATGGTACCATGGGTCGAGATTAATTCTGATCAATACGAATACGATGGGGTCTTTATTTATTTTATTTAAGCAACTAATTGTGGACCACTAACATCGGACTGCTAACTACGGACTAAGAAAATATTAAAAGTATTAAAAGTATATATATATATGTAACGATTACTTAAAAAGAAAATATGTTGATATATTATATATATGGTTAGGTTCATGATATCTATCGGAGACCAAGTCGAATTAAATTCCTTCAAGGAAAAAGTGAGTTTCATTTGCTCCCTTTTTAATTGCTTTTGCAATATATATTTTGGGCTGAGAATACATGCGCTGCTTTTATAAATGTTTACAAAATAGACACAAGTACTTAAAAATATATTCTACGTTGAGTTGTACCACTGGCATATTTCCCTGTAGCTTGGTAACTATTATTTACATGGGTATTGTAAATGCGAATCCTGTTGATAGATCTATCGGGCCTGACAACCCCAACCGGACTGGACGACCAGTATTCAACGGTTGCACAGTACTTCATTTTGGTGACTACACTTGGTACGGTGTAGTGAGATTTCATAATAAAGGGAATATGCGACGTTGATTAAATGTTAAGTATGGTTACCAAGTGCTCAACCACTTAGAATGCTTTACATACCCTTGCGAGTGTATTATGTTTATGATTATGAAATCTTGTGGTCTATTAACATATTGAAATGATTGTTATGATAAACCTATGAACTCACCAACCTTTTGGTTGACACTTTAAAGCATGTTTATTCTCAGGTACGAATTAAGTCTTCCGCTGTGCATTTGCTCAATATAAGGATATTGCTTGGAGCCGATCATCGCAATGGGACCAAATGTTGATGACTTCGTCCAGGTGGATTAGGACGGGTCCTTTCAATACTTAAGACCTAATTTACATACTTTTAAACCTTTGGGAACGATTTATTGACTTAGTAACTTTTGACTTAGGTTGAGGACCTTTCGGACTGACCACTTGCTTACTATTCCCGCGTATCGACTTTTACTACTTTCCACTGTGAGTTATAGCATCCCTTTTTACTTTAACTATTTTTGGGACTGAGAATACATGTGCATTTTATGTATTACATACTAGGCACGAGTACTTAAACTTTATATATGTGTGGGTTATACAACGGCATAAACTTTCCCCTTAGCTCGGTAACGTTTAGTCATTGGTCTTTGAACTAGGTGAACACGAATCTTAGATATGGATCCATAGGGTTTGACATCCCCACTCGGGCTAGTAGCGCTAGCATTTAACAGGTGTTTAATACTTCGTAAACTTACGCACTCGCCAAGTATACTTTTAGGGGGTGTTATTTAAGTTAAGTTAGTTACCAAGTGCCCACGATTATACATATACTTTTCATACTGTTTTGAAACACTGAAATCTCGTGGCCTACCTTACATTACTGTTATACTTAAACTATAGCTCACCAACCTTTGTGTTGATGTTTTTAAGCATGTTTTTCTCAGGTGCTTAAGGTTTGATTGCTTCCACTGTAGTTGCCTTGCTTTGTAGACTCCCGCTGCGCTTATTAGAGATGTCTTCGCATGAAACGTTTATTTTGCATTCAAACTTTATTACTTTTGAACAATGTATTCGTAACGACCATTAGGTCACGTACTATTATTAATTGCTTATATTCATAGAAGCGCACTTTCGTTGTAAAACTTTTAATGTCGGTTAAGACGTCACTCCATTTTATGAATGCAAACTTATTTTAAAACAGCATATAGTGTTTGACCTTGTAATGATTCTGTTGTTGATGATCCATACACGATGGTTTTGTACGGGGCATCACACTCTTAGTTGAATAACTTGAAACTTAGTGTATGATTTTTCAGTGATAACTTATCATGTGGATAATGTTTCGACTTATCATATCTGCCTTATTAATCATTATTGCTTGACATGCTATGCTTAAGATATGTGCCATATGTATGCCATGCTTGTGTCTTTACATGCTTGTTTGAAACTACTATGATAGTATATATATAGTGTTGCATGATATGATTACGTGTGCTACCCTTACTTGTTTTTCATGCTATGTTATGCTTGTGTTTTAACATGCTTGTTTGAACCTGCTTTCTTTTATATATGCTCTAGCATCTAAGCTTATGATTGTTATGCATGATTATTTTCTTGGCAATGGATCTCATGTATATTAGCTTTTGCATGCTACTCTCACTTATGTTTCCACATTGTGCTATGTGCAATACGTATACCATGCTATGCTATATGGTTCTACATGCTTGTTTAAACCTACTTGCTTCTATACATGCTTGAAATTGGTAGAACTAGTAGAGTAATGTTAGTACTTTATGATAGTGTTACATGATATACTAAGTCTTCTGTTCATTACATGTTATATCGTACATTCATGCTATACTATTAATTAACTTTGATATGTGGTGGTTCATATGCACTTTTAATCTTACATGCTCTCTAATGATCACATATATTGGTCAAAGTGCTTGCTCCACTATCTTAGTTATGTATGACGCACAACTATTCTTATGCTTGCTATATATTATTTTATGTGTGCACTAACCCTTGATTGAAGGTTTATCTAGCTCAGTGAGTTCATATCACTCCTTACTTGATATTATGGCTTATGTGTGGACTAATCCTCTTTTCTATGAGTCTTATATTGCACATTTCAATCATCTACCGCTTTATAAGATTTAAGGGGGAGCATTACTCTAGGGCGCGCTTAGTTTCAGGGGGAGCTAACATTTTTGCTTCGACAAAAGGGGGAGAAATGTATGGTAAGTGATGTTAACACATGTGTTGTATTGTACGCTTAAGCACACTTACATAGATTTGTCATCATTAAAAAGGGGGAGAATGTTGGTTAGTGATCCAATGATAATATTCAAATGTTAACCCCTTTGTTTTGATGATGACACCAAGTCTTATGTGCTTAAACAATGTATAGAACAAC
This sequence comes from Rutidosis leptorrhynchoides, assembly GCF_046630445.1. Taxonomy (NCBI): domain Eukaryota; kingdom Viridiplantae; phylum Streptophyta; class Magnoliopsida; order Asterales; family Asteraceae; genus Rutidosis; species Rutidosis leptorrhynchoides. The sequence goes on from NC_092338.1 coordinate 142,485,742, forward strand.
AGAAGTTCACAAGCCTACACTATCTCTAGCAAAAGACCAATTCACAATAATAAAATTGACAAAAATAAATCACAACTGATCCACGGTCGATCGTAGGCCTGACCGTTGATGTCACAATAATAAAATTGGCAAAAATAAATCACGGCTGATCCACCGTCGACCGTAGGCCTGACCGTGAATACCCTGTACAAACATTTTCAAACGATTTTTGAAAATATGATCCACGGTCAACCTCACAGTTGACCGTGGATCGACCGCAGTTCTTCCCGTTATCAAATCCATTCACTTTGAGTTAGACCACTTTGAGACATCTATAATTTACAAAACCTTTCTAAATATACTTAGAATAGTTGCCTTCTTTGTATTCAAAAGAGTTTTAAACCAAAAGATGTTTATCTTGATTAATCACACCTAATGACACCTTAATGACAATTTAACTTGAAATAAGATTAAACACATAAGTGTTATATCCTTTTATCCTATTACATAGTGTCATTTAAACATAATAATAATGGTCATTAAAGTCCCAATTAAAGAGGTGTTCTCCTATTAGTTTTAAGTACCATTATATGTATGTAAATGTAATTAGTTCAAGCTATTCAAGGTTGTAACAAGGATCAATAAGTTCCAACTAGATTCAAACTAGTTCAATTAAGATGTAACAAGGTTCTAAAGAGCTAGATACTTCCATCAAAGAAAAGATAAATGGTTAGAGTCAATGGTTATGAAGTTTGGATGGTTTCTAATTGTCATGGTGTAAAATTCAGTATTTACCTCTTTTGGAATCAATGACAAAAGTCTCAAGAGAAGATGCTTTCCTCATTTGCAAGCAACCAATGGAGCTAGATACTTCCATCCATGTATTGACAAAATATTGAAGACTTGGGATATGAAGTTTGGAGTATTGTGGTTTGTCACAAGATTAGATGTTGACACATGCATATAACTCTTACAAGAAAAATTTTGGAAGGTTGCTATTTGTCAAGTATCACATGCATACTTACCTCTTTTGGATAAGCAAGTTTATGAAAATGGTAAACCAAGGAAAATATGTCATCCTTATTTGTAGAATGCTTCCAAGACCATTGCAAGTAACTTTGAATTTTTGGTTAGAAGATTCAAACGGCTAAGTATGCCCATCACCTTGTAATTCTATTTTGCCTATTTAAACAAGGCTTGAAGATACTTGAAAATCACATCTTTCCAACACACTTAAAAATCAATATGAGCTGATCTCCTAAGCTTCAACAACACATTTTTAGAGAGATCATGATCATGAGAGAAAGAGAGATTCTACTTAATTAGTAGAATTATGTGTAAACTCCAAAGCTTAATTTCTATCATTTGTGAGTTTGTAAACTACATTCTTTGATAGTAATCAAAGAAGTAGTATAGTTCTCTTTGGAGAATTTGTAATAGTGGGTGACATACTAGGTTTAGGTTAAGTTCTTATGGTAAGAATATCATTGTACTTAGTGATCCCTCTTCCTTAAAGAGAATTAGGAAGTTGGTCATATTTCCATTGGGAAATTTGGTGCTTGTCAAAGGTGAAGACAAGTGATATCTAGGTAGTCTTTGGGGTGATCGAAGATGGTGATTGTGACGACCCGGAGATTTTCGACCAAAATTTAAACTTTAATCTTTATATGTTTCCGACACGATAAGCAAAATCTGTAATGTTGAGTCTCGAAAGTTTTACAATCTATATTCATGTAATCAATTACCCTCTGACTGTGCTCGACGATTCACGAACGATTGTTGTAAATAAATATATAGATATATAAATGTAAACATAAATAATAATTTGAAATTATAAAATTTAATTTAAACATTAGACATAAATATTTAAAATAATATACAAACTAATTAAGTGTAATTAAAAAGGAATCTATATATATATATATATATATATAATATAGTTTCTATGTATAATTATTATCATATGTATATTGTAACATATATAAAATTTATAAATAGTAAGTATTCAATAAAAGTTATCATATGATACATTATATGATGTTACATAATCAATAATATAGAGTGCTTCATTATTAATATAAATATTAATACCAATATCAGTATTAATAATATTAATGATATTATTATTGTTATAATTTTAATTAAAAAAAATATGAATATTAAATTTAAGATATTAAATAGAAAAATTATTATAAGGATAATTGAAGATAGAAACTTTAATTATTATGATTACTTATTATTGTGTTACTAAAAATCATCATCCTTATTAATATTAATATTATCATATTATTAATTATCATTTATTATTGCTAACTCCCTTATCAATAATATTATTAGTAGTTATATTATTGTTAGTAGTATTAATAGTATTACTATATTTTTAATTGTTAAAATTCCAAAATTTAGAACAAATATATATATATATATATATATATATATATATATATATATATATATATATATACAGATATATATATATATATAAGTATATGCGAAACGTTGAACAAGCAACTGTTAAGGCAATGTCCCCTGACATGCTTTTAATTATGGTATATAACGTGTCGGACGCAATTACTATCCTTTGTAGGAGCAATAGTAAAGGTCACCCTTATAATTTTTTCGGTCTGGCACAAGGTCCTGTCTTTGACCATGCTATGCAACCACCGTTCTTACGGTTGACACCCGATTTGGTTCAGATGACCTAATGAATTCCAGGTGAATTCCTAGGATTTTATGTTCAATGGTAATGAACGCATTGAAAATGGGTTTTCAGAAAACAAATCGGTTTATAATTTGATCAAAATATTTTCTCGTTCAAGCTCGAGTTTAGATTTCATTGAATTCCATGAGTTTGTAAATCTCAATCTTTAAGGTCAATCTCTAGGATTGAGTAATATCAGTCTTAAAAGCTGATTTTTGATCTTTAAAGGAGATTATCCTTTCTGGGGATCTGATTTATTAGTCTTATCAAGCTAATTTGCACGGTGCCCCCCATTGTACGAGATAAATCCTTCTCATGGTTAGGATAAATCTGACCACTTGGCTACCCTGTTTTATGCTGAGGTTCGTGGATTTCCTGCTGATTTTAGAGATGACTTTTCTAGATTTTTTATCAACCTACAGCTGGTCTGGACGACAACTTCATGACCTAAATCAAGAAGCGCGTTTCTTTTTCGGAAGACTTTACTTCCTTTTAATGATGGAATTGATTCATCGTGTAGATCCATCTTTCTTACAGTAAATCGGGTAAAACTGTTTAGTTTAGTCCAAAGCAAAAGTATCTTTAATTATTTGTTACAGAAATATGTGACATATGTTTAAAATAACTTGGTAATTTTTCCACACTTGGCTTTTATTTTCCTTTTTATTGTCCTCTATTCCATTTTAAATAAATTTTAACATTTTGGTTTGTTTCTCAAGTTATGTCCTTTCCGAGGTAACAATAATTTCGGTGTTAATAATTTTGTAGTATAGTGGTAAGTATTCCCGCCTGTCACGCGGGTGACCCGGGTTCGTTCCCCGGCAGCGGCGCCAAAAATACTTGATGTTATGCGAGGTGTATATGAAATAGCTTATATTTTACTATGAAAAATAATTAAATACGATACAATTTTACACAAGATATTTATTTATTTATAGAATGGATATACTTAAACCTTGCTACAACACTTATAGGCAGTGTACCTAATCGTACAGTAGTGTAGTTTTTAGTAAGTCCGGTTCGTTCCACAGGGAAAAATCTTTAAACAAAGCTTAACGCTATATTAGTTTTATTTTATAAAAATACAAATATATATATAAGTAATATTATTATTATAAAGGGGGTTTTTACCGTTTAATGACCGGTTTGTCGATTTTAAAAACTTAAGTCGCAGTTAAAACCAAATGTAAAATATTAAAAATAAATACAAGACTTAATTTAAAGCGTAAAATAAATAACGATAATGAATTTGCAATAAATAAAAGTGCGATAAAATAAAATTGCGATAATTAAAAAGTACGATAATTAAAAGTGCAATTAAATAAAATAACAATAAATAAAAGTACGATAATTAGAAGTGCAATTAAATATAAAATAAAGGAAATTAAATATGAAATAAAAGAATTATGCTTATTTAAACTTCCGTAATCATGATGTTTGACGTGTTGATTTTAGTTTTATACCCATGGGTTAATTGTCCTTTGTCCTGGATTATTTAATATGTCCGTCTGGTTTTTGTCCATAACAGTCCATCAGTCATAAATATAAAGTGCGAGTGTCCTCGTCAAATTATCCTTATACATGAAGTTAAATATTCCAACTAAATGGGGACTTAAACCATAACAAGATTTTAATACTTTGTTTAATAATTACACCAGGTTATCGACTGCGTGTAATCCAAGGTTTTAATACTTTGTTATCAATTATGCCAAGTGTCCTTGTACATAATTTCACCCCTGTTTTAATAATTCTAGTGACTATTAATCCATTCCCGTGTCCGGTTAAATGAACGATTATTCGTACATATAAATACCCCGCCCATCATGTCCGATCGAGTGTATATGGTTATTTATAGGGATGTCCAATTGTAAATCTTTATATTAAAATTAACAAATTATCATTTAGTTAAACAAATATAAAGCCCATTAATAGCCCATAGTCTAATTTCCACAAGTGTCGTTCTTTTGTCCAAACCCCAATTATGGTACAAAGCCCAATTACCCAATTTTAATATTTTTAGCCCAACATCATGATTACTTCGGATTAAATAAGCATAATAATAACTTAGCTACGAGACATTAAATTAAAAAGGTTGAACATAACTTACAATGATTAAAAATAGCGTAGCGTTACACGGACAGAATTTCGACTTACACCCTTACAACATTTGCTAACATACCCTTATTATTAGAATTAAAATTAAAATTAAAATTAAAATATAAATTTTATATATATATATATATATATATATATATATATATATATATATATATATATATTTACGTATATATTGAGAGAGAGATAGATTATGGATATATGGTACACCAGAGCTCGTGTTTTATAGGCCTTGTGAACTGAAAAAGTTAGCCATGCGATCGCATGGCTTTTGTGCCTCCAGGCCATGCGATCGCATGGTGGTAGGTGACAGCTCAAAATTCTTGTTTTCTTGTTTGTCGACGTTTTAATTAAATAAATATAATATATAAATAATTATAAGAATTATTTAAATATTATATTATATTTATGTGCATAGTTGACTTGTAATTTTTAGTCCGTTGCGTCGAGCGTTGAGAGTTGACTCTGGTCCCGGTTCCGGATTTTCGAACGTCCTTGCGTACAATTTAATATCTTGTACTTTACGTTTTGAATCTTGTACTCTTGTAATTTCGAGACGTTTCTTATCAATAATTGGAACCTCTTTGATTGTACTTTGTACTTTTGAGCTTTTTGGTCGTTTGCGTCTTCAATTCGTCGAATCTGTCTTTTGTCTTCACCTTTTATTATTTAAACGAATATCACTTGTAAATAGGACAATTGCAACTAAAAGCTTGTCTTTCTTGAGGAATAATGCTATGAAATATATGTTCATTTTTAGCATTATCAAATATTCCCACACTTGAGCATTGCTTGTCCTAAAGCAATATAGTCTTGAAATACTAGAATCACTTCTTTATTCTTCACACTTTGTACATCAGTGATTTCTTTACGACGGTATAAACAATGGTAGTAACGATGTGGTTTACAGTCCCACATGACTATAAAATTTAGATCCATTAAGGAAATTGGATCTTTATGAAAACATTTGATCTTTTTGAAAATTAAATCTAGCTTTTACCCTAGATAAGTTTTCCGGAATAACCCTTCACCGGTGTTTGCAAAATATTTTTGTGGGTTTGGTGGGTTTCAGATTTGAAAATTTTAGCTCAAAACTTGCGATTTTGTGTCACCCACTTGCTAACCTTGTATTGGGAAAGCAACACGTCCAGTTTACTTGTTCCGAATATTACCTTTCGGTAAACTACCGTCCGGTTGTAAAGGAAAGCGTTGAACAAGCAACTGTTAAGGCAATGTCCCCTGACATGCTTTTAATTATGGTATATAACGTGTCGGACGCAATTACTATCCTTTGTAGGAGCAATAGTAAAGGTCACCCTTATAATTTTTTCGGTCTGGCACAAGGTCCTGTCTTTGACCATGCTATGCAGCCACCGTTCTTACGGTTGACACCCGATTTGGTTCAGATGACCTAATGAATTCCAGGTGAATTCCTAGGATTTTACGTTCAATGGTAATGAACTCATTGAAAATGGGTTTTCAGAAAACAAATCGGTTTATAATTTGATCAAAATATTTTCTCGTTCAAGCTCGAGTTTAGATTTCATTGAATTCCATGAGTTTGTAATTCTCAATCTTTAAGGTCAATCTCTAGGATTGAGTAATATCAGTCTTAAAAGCTGATTTTTGATCTTTAAAGGAGATTATCCTTTCTGGGGATCTGATTTATTAGTCTTATCAAGCTAATTTGCACGGTGCCCCCCATTGTACGAGATAAATCCTTCTCATGGTTAGGATAAATCTGACCACTTGGCGACCCTGTTTTATGCTGAGGTTCGTGGATTTCCTGCTGATTTTAGAGATGACTTTTCTAGATTTTTTATCAACCTACAGCTGGTCTGGACGACAACTTCATGACCTAAATCAAGAAGCGCGTTTATTTTTCGGAAGACTTTACTTCCTTTTAATGATGGAATTGATTCATCGTGTAGATCCATCTTTCTTACAGTAAATCGGGTAAAACTGTTTAGTTTAGTCCAAAGCAAAAGTATCTTTAATTATTTGTTACAGAAATATGTGACATATGTTTAAAATAACTTGGTAAATTTTCCCACACTTGGCTTTTATTTTCCTTTTTATTGTCCTCTATTCCATTTTAAATGAATTTTAACATTTTGGTTTGTTTCTCAATTTATGTCCTTTCCGAGGTAACAATAATTTCGGTGTTAATAATTTTGTAGTATAGTGGTAAGTATTCCCGCCTGTCACGCGGGTGACCCGGGTTCGTTCCCCGGCAGCTGTAACGACCCGGATTTTTCCAATCATTTTATACTTATGAGATTAATATTTACATAAATTAAACCTTACCAACATGATAAGCAATCCAAATTATTGAGACTTGTGTTTTTGAAAAGAGTTTTACACAACGTTTGACCGTCCAATTTGACCGATGATATCACGAACTATATAACATACGATAATTATACGTTTGTGTATATATATGTATTTATATATATTTAACATGATCTAAGGATGGTTTAACATCTTATTATGTACTAATGACAATGAGTTATAAGTATATTTTGAAACTACTAACTTAAGTTTTCAAAACAATAACTATACGTAACATTCTTTGATATATATACTTATAACCTATAATGCTTATACATGTATCGTATATATAATGTATCTAATCACTTTTTAAGGACTTAAATACATAAAACAATATAAGTATATTCACAAAAGATAGCTATATTTGAATTCTCATTCCGTTTCCTCAAGATTTCTATACGTATATCTAGGATATATGTACCCGTATCATACCCAGCTTCTATATGTATTTACTATTGGTATATACACATCAAATCAACATCCTAATCAACATTATTACTGCCCTAGATATGAGGTAACTAGGATTTGTCAAGTAGCATGAATTATTAGTAAGAAAACAAAATTAGGAATCTTTTTCTTTCTTTATAAACTAAAAACGTTTTTATGAATGAACACCATTTCTTCACTCCATTTTCTCATACCTACACCCTCATTTCTCTCTTAAAATACTCCTAACTTCATACTTGATCATCTCCAAGCATTTTCCCCATCATTTAGCTTCAATTACAAGCCTTAAACACCATAAGAAAACTCTTTCAAGAACATATCAAAATAACCACCCATTTGAAGAAGTATACTTCCAACCTTTTGATCTAACTCCACCACTCTTTGGTTCCAAGATTTTTTTCTTATCTCTTACAGTAACTTTGTCCAAGTAACTTGAGGTAGTAACCTTGTTCATAATCTTGTTCGATTCATAATTATATAGCTATCTTATTTTATGTTGTAAAATTTTAACAAGAACATAGTTTGAATGATTTCTAACTTGTTTGCAAACTAAATAGATCCTTCTAACTTAACTTTTAAAACACTTCAAGACCTATAATATATCATAATGATATGCTAACTTAACAAGATATAACTTGGTTTTACAAAGAACACCTTAAAAACTGAATCTACGTCGTCGGAGTGCAACCGGGAGCTGTTTTGGGTTGGATAATTAAAAACCATCTTGAACTTTGAATTGGAAGTTCATGTTCTAGAAAAATGATATTTCTTATGAATATGTTAACACATAAAAATTTCATGGTTTAACTCAAAGTGTAAGTATTTTTAGAAAAATGATCATTAAATGTTGTTTTTATGATGGAAAATGATCACTTTCATAAGTTTTACCAAAGTTTGACCTATAACCTGTGATTTTGAATACAAACTAAGGTATTTTTAGTTCATATTCTTAAAATTTGACTCGATCCAAGGAAGTGGCAAGTTGAACCAACAAAAACGGAGTTGTAATGAAGAAACTACGACTAAAACAAGATTGGGTATCCGAAGCTAGTTTAGTTACGAAAATATTTGGAGATAAAATAAATTAATCATATCTTTTCTAATTAATATGATATTTTATATATAATTACTTATGATTTGATTTTATATATTTCGGGACCACCCGTAAACAACACGAGAAGATTAATCATAAGACCTCATGATTGTACGCAACATGTCATTTGACAACACGGTACTTTATGTACGCAACACGTCATTTGACAACATGGTATCATGGGTCGAGATTAATTCTGATCAATACGAATACGATGGGGTCTTTAGTTATTTTATTGAGCAACTAATTGTGGACCACTAACATCGGACTGCTAACTACGGACTAAGAAAATATTAAAAGTATTATAAGTATATATATATATATATATATATATATATATATATATATATATATATATATATATATATATATATATATATATATATATATATATGTAACGATTACTTGAAAAGAAAATATGTTGATATATTATATATATGGTTAGGTTGTGATATCTATCGGAGACCAAGTCGAGTTAAATACCTTCAAGGCAAAAGTGAGTATATAGTCCCACTTTTAAACTCTAAATATTTCGGGATGAGAATACATGCATTTTATGATTTACGTTATGGACACAAGTGATTAAAAATATATATTCTACATTGAGTTGTACCACTGGCATGCTTCCCTGTAACTTGGTAACTACTATTTACATGAGGTATTGTAAACGCGAATCCTGTTGATAGATCTATCGGGCCTGACAACCCCAACCGGACTGGACGACCAGTATTCAACGGTTGCACATTACTTCGTTTTGGTGACTACACTTGGTACGGTGTAGTAAGATTTCATAATAAAGGGAATATGCGACGTTGATTAAATGTTAAGTATGGTTATCAAGTGCTCAACAACTTAGAATATTTTTATTAAAACGTTTATGTATATGAAATCTTGTGGTCTATATTTATAACGCTACTAGCATTAAACCTATATCTCACCAACTTTATGTTGACGTTTAAAGCATGTTTATTCTCAGGTTCCTAGAAGTCTTCCGCTGTTTGAATATATGTTAGAGAAACCATGTGCATGGAGTCATACATGTTTTATTCGAGGAAGCATTGCATTCACAAAATCATCACCGTGTATTTATTTTGACTGCATTGTCAACGGAAGTATTCTTGTAAACTGTTATTTACGGTGATTGTCTATATGTAGAAATCATCAGATGTCAAAAACATTGAATTTTAAATATTCATTTATGGTATATCTTTTCAAAAGAATGCAATGTTTATAAAACGTATCATATAGAGGTCAAATGCCTCGCGATGTAATCATATGTTATTGTATTCGTCCCTATGGATTGGGTCGGGTCGTTTCATGTGGTATCAGAGCGGTGGTCTTAGCGAACCAGGTCTGCATTAGTGTGTCTAACTGACAAGTCGTTAGGTTGCATTAGTGAGTCTGGACTTCGACCGTGTCTGCATGTCAAAATTTTGCTTATCATTTTGTGTCGAAAATCATCTACTTATCATCTGTAGAAAATTACCTGTTTATCCTCTTAAGTCTAAACGCGTCTTACTGCATTCATTGCATGAATGGTGTATAGACAAAATTCATATCTTTGCGTATTTGCTAATTCATATCTACGCGTATCTGTTACTGTAAACTTTGTCTGACATATTCCGTAAATCCCTCCGTAATCTATGAGATCTTTTGTTCTATATATGTGGATATTCTATATAATTAGAATACCACCCGATAGCCAGAAAATCATTTCATATCGAAAAATCCTTTATTCAATCATACGAAATGGAACTCGTCACTAGTTGAAGTCCCTCGGATTCCGATATAGAATACCACTCAAGCTCCGAAAGCAGTATGACCGGAATGGATCAACCAATCAGTCATCATCTATTTTGGATGGATTGGGGATGGGATCGTAGCCTCGTCAATTATTGGAGACAAGAAGAAGGTGATCCCTTCCATCCACCAAATTGCCCTCTTGGCGATGAACCTGAAGCACTTACCGGCGAACCTGTTCGAGAAACCATTTTCTCTCTCATTTCCAGAGTATCTCGTCACGATTATATACTACATCAAATTCTAGATTTTATTTATCCGCTCGTCCGAACCGACAATCACCCCGGTGTAATAGAAGAAGTCAACGAGCTTCGCACTCGGGTAGTGGCTTTGGAGAATACGGTACGAAGGTTACAAACACCATCAGCAGCATCAGCAGCATAACCAGTACCGTCAATAACATCAACATCGCAAGCCTCAATACCCTAAGCACCAGCAGCATCACCAGCATCAACGTTATCACCATCATCAACATCAACAGGATCATTACCACCACCAACAATCACATCCGCATCACACGCCTCAATATCACCATCCGTACCTCGGATATCAACGTCACACGCACCATAGATACCAAGAAGTACCAACAACAACAAACGATGAAGTATTGATTCATAACTTCATCGGAGAAACATTCTATGGTGATTATGTAATCTCTAAATACATAGAGATTACCTATTTATGCCTTAACCATAAATCAAATGAGTGGACAGAAATGATAAAAGGAAGAGTAGAAACCCCGACAAGAATGATGCGTAAGGTACAAGCTAGACTTGTTTTACCAACAGCATCAGCGGTACCCTTAGCCTCACCAACACAGTCAGTGCTGTCAACATCGTTAGAATCGTCAGCAACTTTAACATCACAAGCTCCACCAGTTCAAGAATCGCCGTGGACATCATCAATAACGCGTATATTGCATCAACGAGTTATGAAGTATTAACTCATTCTTCTGAAGAATTTATATAAATATTTTATATATATGAATTCGGAAACCAAAATAAATCTTTTCGTACTAAGCTATTAAGTATGAATTGAAAAGGGGTAGATACTACTCGTTTAAATTCATACTACAAATATGCAATGATGTACGTCCTTCGTCAGCAACTTAATCATCGTTAACTACAATCCCTGTTTCAATTCAATGAATTTCGTTTTATAATAAACCAAGTATATTATTCAATAATATGTTTGATTTTACACTTTCATCTTCAATGTACTCGAAGCTTACTGGGAAACAACATTCATATCTTGCGAAGTTAGCAAGAGTTCAATGAGTATTAGCATGATTCACTAAGGAAATATATATAAGAATAAATAATGAAGTATTGATCCATAACTTCATTAATATTCTGTGAATAATATGTGGTTCCTAATTGTTTTAGAGATTACTTATTCTAGCTCAAACCGAAAATCAAATGAGTCTAATATTATATTGACTTATTAAATTCATGATTACATCTGAAGAAGATATATATGTACATATATTTTCATAAAGATTGTAATAAAATTCTCTGGTACAAAACATTACTTGTGAAATTTTTTTTTAACGGGTAGGTAATACCCGAGAGATATATAAATTCACAATTAATATGATTATATTATTCGACTCTGATTCAACAATCATCAACTATACTCACTACCTTCACAATAATATACATTCTTTCATAGAAATCAAAACAACCATTCTCATCCAAATTTGATTACGACAAAACGAAATCCAAGTCAAGACTTAACAGAAGACATCACTCTTAGGACTCTTACATCTTTCAAAACTATGCTAGAACATCATTCAATTCTTGGAACCCAGAAAAATATTTGTATCATTCAAAGTCCTAAAACATCATATGTATATTAACAATTACAATCTATGATCAAACCCTTTGAAATTCCTGAAGACACTTCAAATAATGGACAATCGAGATGATGATCCAACCACACATTACCCGCAGTCTTGCACCTGAAAAGCTCTCGAAACCAAGGACATAATTTAACACTTATCCGCATTAAATCTTTTAGCATTTATTAGCAAAAATAACTTTGCGATTCCTTTTCAAAATAGCAAATTTTGTCACAGTTTCAGCAAGTCAACCTCGACTTTCCATTCGAAGTAGCCTTATTATAACATGTAATACATACGATTACCCTTTTGTTACCAGGGAACCTTTTATATTTCACGACATTATCAGCAGATGTACCAGCAACTCGTTACCCCTTTGGTGGAATCAACAATTGGTATTTTGAAATCTCGCAGCATTTCTATTTCGGCAGTTATATATATATATATACAACGTCTATCCCCAAGAATTACATATTTCAAATGTGAAGTTTCTGAAAAATGCTCCAGTCTACGAATTAGTGCTATTAAGTTTTGGAAAAGACTGATAAAGTGGTAAAGACAGTAGACAACAATTACGGTCAGAAGTTTGACAATAAAGAATAATAGATTGGAAAAGCTCGAACGAAAAATTTGGTACTGGAAAACGAATTGACCAAAGTATAAAGGAGGCCGTGGACAAATCATAATGACGAAATCTACCTTCAAAGGATTCAAATAATTCAGTGTCTACTGAAACCGTTAGTAAGAACCTTACTCCTTATTCTAAACCTTCACAGACAGATTTTCCGCGTCATTCCCCGATCTTAGATATTCTAAGATATCATCGTATTTTTCATTATAAGTATCTCCGATATTCCTGAAGATATATTCCCAACTATCCTCATCAAAAATCATTTATCTCTTCACAATATTTGCGTTACAACATAAAAGAAACTGTGTTAGTTTCTAAATTCTGAAAAATTCGAGTTTAAAATATGAATGTTTTGAAGTAGTGTCGGAAACTGAAGCATGAATTAGTATAATATAATGACACTTGATCAACGTGATTATATTACAGTAATTCATGCTGAGTTTCTAAATGGAACATAATGATTCACAGATCATAACATCATCATGTGCCATGTTACACAACTCTTACATTCTACCCAATCTCCAAACATATTAAGAACATATCTCCTTGATAATTCTATCATTTCGGACATTCTGGTAACTAACCAAATCAAGATCGTGCAATTACTATTTCCTTCTTAGAACATTAACTATATTTATTTCAAAATCCATACCTACGAATTCCGGACCATTATTCGCTTGACTCGAAGTCGGGAATAAGAAACAGAAGTATGGAACTGTTGAATATAAAAGAAAATATAAAGCTCGACAACAACAAATAAATTACAAACCGTGTATATCAATACGTATTGCAACGTAAAGGCACGGGAGAATTAACAATACTATAACCCCAAGGTAATAGTAGAAATAAATAAAATCCTCCAGAGGTAGATGAAAAAGAAGAATGACAGAGATGAAAGTTAAGAGTATATCCAGGATCAGTACTGGATGAAGCATACTGATAAATGTTTTAAAGTATGAATTGAGGGAGGAAGAATAGAAGGTATGAGTTGTAAGGAAATGAAGGGAGGTGGATTTATAGTAAAAGATCCGACAGAGCAATCAAAATAGATGATCGCATTTAAAGCGGATTCTAATTTACTTGATTATCGAAGAATTAAATCTCATTATAAGATTTTACTCCAAATCTCTTGAACTTGGAAATCAATCCTATCTACGTCAAAAGATATGACGAATCTATACCTACTCATTTCACCCTTTGGTGATAGCCTCACTCGTACTCTTCATAAAAATCAAATTGCTTTATCAATATTACTTGATGATAATAAAACTCTAATTTCCAACTCGTATACATCATGAAAACATACTTATTGTCAGCCATGATCATCCCATTCAAATTTCGGGACGAAATTTATTTAACGGGTAGGTACTGTAACGACCCGGATTTTTCCAATCGTTTTATACTTATGAGATTAATATTTACATAAATAAAACCTTACCAACATGATAAGCAATCCAAATTGTTGAGACTTGTGTTTTTGAAAAGAGTTTTACACAACGTTTGACCGTCCAATTTGACCGATGATATCACGAACTATATAACATACGATAATTATACGTTTGTGTATATATATGTATTTATATATATTTAACATGATCTAAGGATGGTTTAACATCTTATTATGTACTAATGACAATGAGTTATAAGTATATTTTGAAACTACTAACTTAAGTTTTCAAAACAATAACTATACGTAACATTCTTTGATATATATACTTATAACCTATAATGCTTATACATGTATCGTATATATAATGTATCTAATCACTTTTTAAGGACTTAAATGCATAAAACAATATAAGTATATTCACAAAAGATAGCTATATTTGAATTCTCATTCCGTTTCCTCAAGATTTCTATACGTATATCTAGGATATATGTACCCGTATCATACCCAGCTTCTATATGTATTTACTATTGGTATATACACATCAAATCAACATCCTAATCAACATTATTACTGCCCTAGATATGAGGTAACTAGGATTTGTCAAGTAGCATGAATTATTAGTAAGAAAACAAAATTAGGAATCTTTTTCTTTCTTTATAAACTAAAAACATTTTTATGAATGAACACCATTTCTTCACTCCATTTTCTCATACCTACACCCTCATTTCTCTCTTAAAATACTCCTAACTTCATACTTGATCATCTCCAAGCATTTTCCCCATCATTTAGCTTCAATTACAAGCCTTAAACACCATAAGAAAACTCTTTCAAGAACATATCAAAATAACCACCCATTTGAAGAAGTATACTTCCAACCTTTTGATCTAACTCCACCACTCTTTGGTTCCAAGATTTTTTTCTTATCTCTTACAGTAACTTTGTCCAAGTAACCTGAGGTAGTAACCTTGTTCATAATCTTGTTCGATTCATAATTATATAGCTATCTTATTTTATGTTGTAAAATTTTAACAAGAACATAGTTTGAATGATTTCAAACTTGTTTGCAAACTAAATAGATCCTTCTAACTTAACTTTTAAAACACTTCAAGACCTATAATATATCATAATGATATGCTAACTTAACAAGATATAACTTGGTTTTACAAAGAACACCTTAAAAACTGAATCTACGTCGTCGGAGTGCAACCGGGAGCTGTTTTGGGTTGGATAATTAAAAACCATCTTGAACTTTGAATTGGAAGTTCATGTTCTAGAAAAATGATATTTCTTATGAATATGTTAACACATAAAAATTTCATGGTTTAACTCAAAGTGTAAGTATTTTTAGAAAAATGATCATTAAATGTTGTTTTTATGATGGAAAATGATCACTTTCATAAGTTTTACCAAAGTTTGACCTATAACCTGTGATTTTGAATACAAACTAAGGTATTTTTAGTTCATATTCTTAAAATTTGACTCGATCCAAGGAAGTGGCAAGTTGAACCAACAAAAACGGAGTTGTAATGAAGAAACTACGACTAAAACAAGATTGGGTATCCGAAGCTAGTTTAGTTACGAAAATATTTGGAGATAAAATAAATTAATCATATCTTTTCTAATTAATATGATATTTTATATATAATTACTTATGATTTGATTTTATATATTTCAGGACCACCCGTAAACAACACGAGAAGATTAATCATAAGACCTCATGATTGTACGCAACACGTCATTTGACAACACGGTACTTTATGTACGCAACACGTCATTTGACAACATGGTACCATGGGTCGAGATTAATTCTGATCAATACGAATACGATGAGGTCTTTAGTTATTTTATTGAGCAACTAATTGTGGACCACTAACATCGGACTGCTAACTACGGACTAAAAAAATATTAAAAGTATTATAAGTATATATATATATATATATATATATATATATATATATATATATATATATATATATATATATATATATGTAACGATTACTTGAAAAGAAAATATGTTGATATATTATATATATGGTTAGGTTGTGATATCTATCGGAGACCAAGTCGAGTTAAATACCTTCAAGGCAAAAGTGAGTATATAGTCCCACTTTTAAACTCTAAATATTTCGGGATGAGAATACATGCATTTTATGATTTACGTTATGGACACAAGTGATTAAAAATATATATTCTACGTTGAGTTGTACCACTGGCATACTTCCCTGTAACTTGGTAACTACTATTTACATGAGGTATTGTAAACGCGAATCCTGTTGATAGATCTATCGGGCCTGACAACCCCAACCGGACTGGATGACCAGTATTTAACAGTTGCACAGTACTTCGTTTTGGTGACTACACTTGGTACGGTGTAGTAAGATTTCATAATAAAGGGAATATGCGACGTTGATTAAATGTTAAGTATGGTTATCAAGTGCTCAACAACTTAGAATATTTTTATTAAAACGTTTATGTATATGAAATCTTGTGGTCTATATTTATAACGCTACTAGCATTAAACCTATATCTCACCAACTTTATGTTGACGTTTAAAGCATGTTTATTCTCAGGTTCCTAGAAGTCTTCCGCTGTTTGAATATATGTTAGAGAAACCATGTGCATGGAGTCATACATGTTTTATTCGAGGAAGCATTGCATTCACAAAATCATCACCGTGTATTTATTTTGACTGCATTGTCAACGGAAGTATTCTTGTAAACTGTTATTTACGGTGATTGTCTATATGTAGAAATCATCAGATGTCAAAAACATTGAATTTTAAATATTAATTTATGGTATATCTTTTCAAAAGAATGCAAT
The DNA here is from genome assembly GCF_046630445.1 of Rutidosis leptorrhynchoides. Taxonomy (NCBI): domain Eukaryota; kingdom Viridiplantae; phylum Streptophyta; class Magnoliopsida; order Asterales; family Asteraceae; genus Rutidosis; species Rutidosis leptorrhynchoides. The sequence goes on from NC_092338.1 coordinate 142,502,889, forward strand.
GTTTATAAAACGTATCATATAGAGGTCAAATGCCTCGCGATGTAATCATATGTTATTGTATTCGTCCCTATGGATTGGGTCGGGTCGTTTCAGCAGCGGCGCCAAAAATACTTGATGTTATGCGAGGTGTATATGAAATAGCTTATATTTTACTATGAAAAACTATTAAATACGATACAATTTTACACAAGATATTTATTTATTTATAGAATGGATATACTTAAACCTTGCTACAACACTTATAGGCAGTGTACCTAATCGTACAGTAGTGTAGTTTTTAGTAAGTCCGGTTCGTTCCACAGGAAAAAATCTTTAAACAAAGCTTAACGCTATATTAGTTTTATTTTATAAAAATACAAATATATATATAAGTAATATTATTATTATAAAGGGGGGTTTTTACCGTTTAATGACCGGTATGTCGATTTTAAAAACTTAAGTCGCAGTTAAAACCAAATGTAAAATATTAAAAATAAATACAAGACTTAATTTAAAGCGTAAAATAAATAACGATAATGAATTTGCAATAAATAAAAGTGCGATAAAATAAAATTGCGATAATTAAAAAGTACGATAATTAAAAGTGCAATTAAATACAATAACAATAAATAAAAGTACGATAATTAGAAGTGCAATTAAATATAAAATAAAGGAAATTAAATATGAAATAAAAGAATTATGCTTATTTAAACTTCCGTAATCATGATGTTTTACGTGTTGATTTTAGTTTTATGCCCATGGGTTAATTGTCCTTTGTCCTGGATTATTTAATATGTCCGTCTGGTTTTTGTCCATAACAGTCCATCAGTCATAAATATAAAGTGCGAGTGTCCTCGTCAAATTATCCTTATACATGAAGTTAAATATTCCAACTAAATGGGGACTTAAACCGTAACAAGATTTTAATACTTTGTTTAATAATTACACCAGGTTATCGACTGCGTGTAACCCAAGGTTTTAATACTTTGTTTTCAATTATGCCAAGTGTCCTTGTACATAATTTCACCCCTGTTTTAATAATTCTAGTGACTATTAATCCATTCCCGTGTCCGGTTAAATGAACGATTATTCGTACATATAAATACCCCGCCCATCGTGTCCGATCGAGTGTATATGGTTATTTATAGGGATGTCCAATTGTAAATCTTTATATTAAAATTAACAAATTATCATTTAGTTAAACAAATATAAATCCCATTAATAGCCCATAGTCTAATTTCCACAAGTGTCATTCTTTTGTCCAAACCCCAATTATGGTACAAAGCCCAATTACCCAATTTTAATATTTTTAGCCCAACATCATGATTACTTCGGATTAAATAAGCATAATAATAACTTAGATACGAGACATTAAATTAAAAAGGTTGAACATAACTTACAATGATTAAAAATAGCGTAGCGTTACATGGACAGAATTTCGACTTACACCCATACAACATTTGCTAACATACCCTTATTATTAGAATTAAAATTAAAATTAAAATTAATATATATATATATATATATATATATATATATATATATATATATATATATATATATATATATATATACGTATATATTGAGAGAGAGATAGATTATGGATATATGGTACACCAGAGCTCGTGTTTTATAGGCCTTGTGAACTGAAAAAGTTAGCCATGCGATCGCATGGCTTTTGTGCCTCCAGGCCATGCGATCGCATGGTGGTAGGTGACAGCTCAAAATTCTTGTTTTCTTGTTTGTCGACGTTTTAATTAAATAAATATAATATATAAATAATTATAAGAATTATTTAAATATTATATTATATTTATGTGCATAGTTGACTTGTAATTTTTAGTCCGTTGCGTCGAGCGTTGAGAGTTGACTCTGGTCCCGGTTCCGGATTTTCGAACGTCCTTGCGTACAATTTAATATCTTGTACTTTGCGTTTTGAATCTTGTACTCTTGTAATTTCGAGACGTTTCTTATCAATAATTGGAATCTCTTTGATTGTATTTTGTACTTTTGAGCTTTTTGGTCGTTTGCGTCTTCAATTCGTCGAATCTGTCTTTTGTCTTCACCTTTTATTATTTAAACGAATATCACTTGTAAATAGGACAATTGCAAATAAAAGCTTGTCTTTCTTGAGGAATAATGCTATGAAATATATGTTCGTTTTTAGCATTATCAATTATCATTATTAGTATTACTATTATTATTAAAAATTATTATTATTACAACTATATTATTAATAAAAGTATTTTATTTTGATTACCATTAATAATAAGAATGTCATAATTATTATTATCAACATAGGTATTAGTATGAAGTAATAGGATTATTAATATTATCATTATTAATTCCAAAAACTACCTTTTAAAACAGATAAATCTTTTGTTCATAAAATATACTTATTATGTATACTAAAATTATATTAGAATTTCAAATAAATAAATATATATATAAATATATTTCAAACCTATTAATATTAGTTACATAAATACATACAAATAACAAAACTATTGATTTTAAATATAATATTAAACAAGTATGGATATATACTAATATAACTATACCAGTAATAATCATTTTGAATATAAACACAAATAAAATATATAATATATAAACTAAGATATAATAAATTGTTCGATTATGATTATACGTTTTAATATATACACACCATTGATATAGGTTCGTGAATCCGAGGCCAACCCTGCATTGTTCAATGTCGTCATATGTATTTTTACTACAAAATACAATGTGTGAGTTTCATTTAATCCCTTTTTACTCTTTACATTTTTAGGCTGAGAATACATGCAAATGCTTTATTAACTGTTTTACAATATCTATATGCGTGAGTTTCATTTGCCTTTTTACCCTTTATATTTTTGGGCTGAGAATACATGCGCAATTTTTATAAATGTTTTACGAAATAGACACAAGTAATCGAAACTACATTATATGGTTGAATTATCGAAATCGAATATGCCCCTTTTTATTAAGTCTGGTAATCTAAGAATTAGGGAACAGACACCCTAATTGACGCGAACTCTAAAGATAGATCTATCGGGCCTAACAAGCCCCATCCAAAGTACCGGATGCTTTAGTACTTCGAAATTAATATCATGTCCGAAGGAGGATCCCAGAATGATGGGGATATTCTTATATGTATATTGTGAATGTCGATTATCAGGTGTTCAATCCATATGAATGATATTTTTGTCTCTATGCATGGGACGTATGTTTATGAGAAATGAAGATATGAAATCTTGTGGTCTATTAAAGTTATGAAATGATTATTTATGATAAACTAATGAACTCACCAACCCTTTTGGTTGACACTTGAAAGCATGTTTATTCTCAGGTACAAAAGAAATCTTCCACTGTGCATTTGCTCATTTTAGAGATATTACTTGGAGTCATTCATGTCATATTTCAAAAGACGTTGCATTCGAGTCGTCAAGTTCATCAGAGTTATTATTAAGTCAATTATAGTTAGATATATTATGAAATGGTATGCATGCCGTTAACTTTCGATGAAATGAAAGATTGTATTTTCAAAAACGAATGCAATGTTTGTAAAATGTATCATATAGAGGTCAAGTACCTTGCGATGTAATCAACTGTTGGGAATCGTTTATAATCGATATGGACTTCGTCCGGATGGATTAGGACGGGTCCTTTCAGTTGGTATCAGAGCGGTGGTCTTAGCGAACTAAGTCTGCATTAGTGTGTCTAACTGATAAGTCGTTAGGATGCATTAGTGAGTCTGGACTTCGACCGTGTCTGCATGTCAAAAATTTTGCTTATCATTTCGTGTCAAAAATTACCTGCTTATCATTCTTAGGGAATCACTTGCTTATCATTCTTAGTCTAGACACATTTTACTGCATTGATTGCATGAATAGTAGACAAAAATTCATATCTTAGCGTATCTGCTAATTCATATCTTAGCGTATCTACTACTGTAGACTCTGCCTGACAGCTTCCGTAGATTCCTCCGTAACTTATGGGATTTTAGTATTATATATGCATATGTAAAATCATGTATTACAGAGTACTAAACTACATCCTATAATCTAATTCTTATCGAAAATCCTTCATTCTGATCGTATGGGATAAATCCTTCAATCAGTTCGAGTCCCTCGAATTCCGATAACTATTCTGATAGTTATTCTGACAGCTATTCCGACGTGGATGTTCACCTAAGCTCCGAAAGCAGCGTCACCAGAATGAATCAACCAACCAACCATCCCCAATTCATATGATGAGTTCGCAGTCTACTTAATCATTGGAGACAATAAGATCCGATCCTTTCCACCCACCAACCTGCACTCTTGGCAAAGAACCTGAAGCACTTATCGGCGAACCTATTAGAAACACCATTCTCATATTCATTTCCAGAGTATCTTACCACGATTATATTCTATATAAAATTCTAGATCTTATTCATCCGCTCGTCCGAACCTACAATCATCCTGGAATAATGGAAGAAGTCAACGAGCTTCGCGCTTGATTAATCAATCTAGAAAATATGGTGCAAAACGTACCAGCTTCAGCAACATCACCGGCACCAACATTACCACCAACATCAATACCAGTATCACCAACAACCCAAATTTCAACATCACACGCCTCAACATCTCATTATGTACCTCGAGTATAATCAACGTTCTACATATCGTTCTACATCAATTATCTTCGTCCTTCATGGCGATTATGTAATCTCTAATGTTTTAGAGATTATGTACTCTAGTTCTAGCCGAAAATCTGATAAGTTTAATATCACATTGACTCATTAATTCCATGATTACATCTGAAGAAAATATATATGTATATATATTTTCATAAAGATTGTAATTAAAAATTCTTTCATACAAACCATTAATGGTGAAAATATTTTAACGGGTAGGAAATACCCGAGGAATATTTAGATTTCACATTAATAAGTTACACTGTACACTCTTCGAATCTGATTCAACAGTCATTTACTATTCTACTTACATCCACAGATATACGTATCCGTTCACCGCAGAATAACTATTTTCATTCAATTTCATATTTGAATTTTGATTTATCAGAATCCAACAACTGGCATAATGAAGAAAACATTTGACAAAAATAAAATTTGTTAGAAACAAACAAATTAACTATGAGGAAATTTGTTAAGAATCCACGCTAACTGTTCCTATCTAACTGTTCCTAGCTAACTGATTACATTTTATTTTATCGCAATTTATTTATCGCAATTTAATTATCGCAATTTATTTATCGCAGTTTATTTATCGCAATTTTTATTCTCGCAATTTTATTTATCGTCATTTAATTTCTGTTATTTATTTTATGCACTTTAAATATCAAGACACGTATACAACGTTTTGACATATCACATCGACCCATCTATATATATTATTTGGAATAACCATAGATACTCTATATGTAGTAATGCAGGAGTTAGCTATACAGGGTTGAGGTTGATTCTATAATAATATATATACTTTGAGTTGTGATCGAGTCTGAGACGTATACGGGTCATGATACGTATTAAATAATTCGAATATTATATATTAAACTATATATGAATTATTGAATTGCTAACTGTGGACTATCAACACTGTGGACTACCAACATTGGACAATTAAAATGAATTAAAATATTAACTATAACATATGAAACTAAACAATTCTTCAAGTTTGCCACTTGATTTCATCTTAAACCTCATTTGTATCTTGACGATTACAATATGCGTTCAAAACCTTTCATGACTCTTGAAAACACCTCAATCGAGAGAATGAACCAACCGCACTTCATCTACGAAAGGAAGAACTTATGCATATAGTTATGCATCTGAAAAACACTAGAAACCTGAGTAAACGTTTAACACGTATTTGTGCTAGCTCCTTTGGCGTTGTTATTACCGAAAATAACTTTGCAATCCCTTTCCAAATTAGCAAATTTTTTCACAGCCCCAGCAAGTCAACTTCGACTTGTCATTCGAAGTAGTCTTATTATAATCCTGATATATACGATTACCTTTTTGATACCGAAGAATTCTTTTATATTCCACCATATTACCAGTAGACGTACCAGCAACCTCGTTGCTTCTTGGCATAAATCTCTCTGACAAATCATTATATTTATTCATTGAAACCCTATCAGATACTCATCCTCATCTTGTAACGAGAACTGCCATACCAATTACCGGGAATCAGCAATTAGTATTTTGAAAACTCACATCATATCTACATCAATAGTTATATGTATACATATAACAATTATCTCCTAGAATTACGATCTTCAATTCTGAAATTCTGAAAAGCACTCAGTCTACAAATCAATATTCTGAATGTTGAAAAAGCTGAATGAAGCAGCAGAAACCGTAGACTACCGTAAACGACCTTAATCATCGGAAGTTTGATGATAAAGAATGGTATGTTGGAAAAGCTCAGAAAAATTGGAACTGAAAAACGGATTGAGCTAACCACGAAAGAGGCCAAGGACAAATATAAGGACCATACCCTATATTCAAAGAATTCAGATAATTCTGGATCCGTTGAAATCTTTAGAGAATATCTTACTCCGAGGTCATGTTAAAATCTTGCGGAAAATCTTTCTTCATCAACCATCGAACCTAGAAATTTCAAAATATCATCATCAATATCTTCGATATTTCTGAGGATATTTTCATAAATATTCTCGTCCGAAATTATATATCTCTTCGTGCTTCCTGTGTATCATTATATCGGAAACATTCAATAGAAAATTTAATACCAAAAAGCAGATTATGCGAAACTATGAAGGAAGCCGTGGATAAATAACAAAGAATAAGTTTGACTGCAAAGAATCCAAATGATTCTGTTTCTGATGAAATCTTTAGCGAATACCTTGCTTCCGAATCTAAACCCTTACAGATAAATCTTCTTCATCATCCATCGATATTAGAAATTCCAAGATATCATCGTATCTTTCATTATAAATATCCTCCATATTTCTGAAGATATTTTCATAACTATTCTTATCTGAAATCATTAATCTATTCCTGATATCAGTGTTACATCATATAGAAACTGTTAGTTTCTATATTCTGTAAACTTTCGAGCTTAAAATATGAATGTTATTGAAGTAATGTTGGGAACTGATGCATGAGTTAGTACAATATAATGACACTTGATCAACGTAATTATATTACAGTAAGTCATGCTGAGTTTCTAAACGGAACATGATGATTCACAGATTATAATATCATCATGTGCCATGTTACATAACTCTTTCATTCTGCTTATCTTCTGAACGTATCAAGAAAATATATTCTTGATAGTTCTATTCATAGTGATTCTGGTAATTTGACAAATCAAATCGTACTAATACGTTCTTTCTTGTTTAGAACATGATGTTCATTCGAAAATTCATACTTACGAATTCTGGACCATTATTCGCTTGATTTAAAGTCGGGAAGAGAAAACAAGAGCATGAAGCTCCGATATATAACAGAAAATATAAAGCCCAATGACAACACCGAAATTACAAACCGTGGATATCAGTACGTATAGCAATATAAAGACACGGGAGGATTATAAATACAATAATCCCTAGAGCATAATAGAAATAAACAGATTCTTCAGGTGGGAGTTGGAAAAGAAGAACGGTCATTGCGATAGTTAGAATAAGAACAAGGATCAGAACAGGGTTAAGCATTTTCATAAATCCTTTGAATTTGGGAATTGAGTATAGAAGTGGTGAAAATAAATGGAACGGAAAAGGTAAATTTATAAAGGAAATATCAGACGTAGTAATCGGGGCAGATCACCGTATTTAATTAAAGAGATCTTAATTTCCATAAATCCCGAAGAATCAGATCTTATAGATCTTCAAGATTTTTCTTTAAATCCCTTGAATTCTGGAATTCAACCAAGGCAATGTCGAAAGTTAAGACACGCCTTATTTTCTAAATTCAAACCTATCTACGTCAAAAGTTAAAAACAAATCTTTGTTTATCATTTCATTCTTTTGTGAATAGCTTCACTCGTGCTCTTCGAATAATCAAATTGTTTTATCCATATTACTCAATGATGATAAAACTCTATTTATCAACTCATATTCGTCATGAAAACATTTTTATAGTTAGCCATGACGACCTCACTCAAATTTCGGGACGAAATTTCTTTAACGGGTAGGTACTGTGACGACCCGGAGATTTCCGACCAAAATTTAAACTTTAATCTTTATATGTTTCCGACACGATAAGCAAAATCTGTAATGTTGAGTCTCGAAAGTTTTACAATCTATATTCATGTAATCAATTACCCTCTGACTGTGCTTAACGATTCACGAACGATTGTTGTAAATAAATATATAGATATATAAATGTAAACATAAATAATAATTTGAAATTATAAAATTTAATTTAAACATTAGAGATAAATATTTAAAATAATATACAAACTAATTAAGTGTAATTAAAAAGGAATCTATATATATATATAATATAATTTCTATGTATAATTATTATCATATGTATATTGTAACATATATAAAATTTATAAATAGTAAGTATTTAATAAAAGTTATCATATGATACATTATATGATGTTACATAATCAATAATATAGAGTGCTTCATTATTAATATAAATATTAATACCAATATCAGTATTAATAATATTAATGATATTATTATTGTTATAATTTTAATTAAAAAAATATGAATATTAAATTTAAGATATTAAATAGAAAAATTATTATAAGGATAATTGAAGATAGAAACTTTAATTATTATGATTACTTATTATTGTGTTACTAAAAATCATCATCTTTATTAATATTAATATTATCATATTATTAATTATCATTTATTATTGCTAACTCCCTTATCAATAATATTATTAGTAGTTATATTATTGTTAGTAGTATTAATAGTATTACTATATTTTTAATTGTTAAAATTCCAAAATTTAGAACAAATATATATACACAGTTATATATATGTGTATATATATATATATATATGTATATATATATATGTATATATATATATATATATAAAATATATACATATATATATATATAAGTATATGCGAAACGTACAGATATATACATATATGAAATCAGTATTATTACTTATTAATACTTATTATTTATTTGTTATTATTATTATGATTATTATGATTATTATTATTATTATTATTATTTTAATACAATTATAATTAATTATTAAAATTCTGTGATGTAAATCGTAAACTTGGGTTGGGAAATCATTCAGGTCGTTATCCACCTATTGCTAATTACTTAAACTAGTACAAATCATGAACAATAACATCCAAAATCAGTTAGCACTCATTGTCTCATTTTTATTTTTATTTTTATCTTCTTTGTACTGATCGGATATATATCCTGTCTATATTTTTGTCAAAAGTCGATTCAATCACAGTGTAAAAGGATACCAGACAAAATTACTTCAAACCAGTGAATTAAACAGAATCATTAATTTTTTTTCTCTCTTTCTTTCTCCTTTCAGCTCGTTACCTATGTTTCATACAATTTTTCTTAAACTTCGAATTTGAATGATTTTCCAAAATGTGTAAATGCAGTCTTATTAGGAATCAATCACTATAACTACCTGCAAAATTTTGAGCCTCAATTCTTTATATCAAGTTCCAATTTGCGAGTCAAAGATTTAAAATAAAAAGTCAAACTTTTATGTTCTTCGCGAAATTTAAATCTGTTTTGATGATTCATGTTAAATTGATGAATTAGAAAGTTTATAGGAGGGATTTGAAATCTATTTTGTGTAGAAATCATTATCTAAAACGATTCGAATTTCAAAAATCAGGAATGGAGTTTAACGACGAGGAGTTCTTGCTGCGAGACTTTTTTTTTATTTATTTTTTTCTGTCAATCGAAACTTTCCCAAGAACTGATTGTTTCTAATTACAATACGACTTTTAAATTAGATTAGAAGGTTATTGTTTTAATTATGGATGATCTCTGGTCGAGTTCTTTGGAAAAGAAGAAGTAAAAACAGAAAGTCGGGTTAAATGAATTAGAAAGGGAGTTAAGACAGATATGCTTGGACGGAGGAGTGGTTGGGTGCTCTGTTGGGAGAACGTGAGGTCTTGGGTTCGAGCCCCACTGAGTGCTTCTTGGTCCATTTTTTTTTAGAAAGGGCTCTAGAAGGTAGTTTACTATAATATAATTATTATTTATAACATATTATTTTTTATTTTTTTAAGTATAATTATTATTAATATTGTCATTATTAATATTATTATCATTATCAATTTATTATTATTATTGATTACTGTTATTGTTATTGTTATTTGTTATTAGTATTATAACTATTGTTATTATTATTATTATTACTAAAACATGAACAAAGTATCATTTATTATTATTATTACTATGATTATGGTTATACTTATGATTATTATTAGCACTATTATAAGTATCCAGTATTATTATCTTTATTATCATGATTATTATTAATAAACATTATTATTATCATTATTAGTATTGCTATTATTATTAAAAATTATTATTATTACAACTATATTATTAATAAAAGTATTTTATTTGATTACCATTAATAATAAGAATGTCATAATTATTATTATTATCAGCATAGGTATTAGTGTGAAGTAATAGGATTATTAATATTATCATTATTAATACCAAAAACTACCTTTTAAAACAGATAAATCTTTTGTTCATAAAATATACTTATTATGTATACTAAAATTATATTAGAATTTCAAATAAATAAATATATATATAAATATATATCAAACCTATTAATATTAGTTACATAAATACATACAAATAACAAAACTATTGATTTTAAATATAATATTAAACAAGTATGGATATATACTAATATAACTATACCAGTAATAATCATTTTGAATATAAACACAAATAAAATATATAATATATAAACTAAGATATAATAAATTGTTCGATTACGATTATACGTTTTAATATATACACACCAATGATATAGGTTCATGAATCCGAGGCCAACCCTGCATTGTTCAATGTCGTCATATGTATTTTTACTACAAAATACAATGTGTGAGTTTCATTTAATCCCTTTTTACTCTTTACATTTTTGGGCTGAGAATACATGCAAATGCTTTATTAACTGTTTTACAATATCTATATGCGTGAGTTTCATTTGCCTTTTTACCCTTTATATTTTTGGGCTGAGAATACATGCGCAATTTTTATAAATGCTTTACGAAATAGACACAAGTAATCGAAACTACATTATATGGTTGAATTATCGAAATCGAATATGCCCCTTTTTATTAAGTCTGGTAATCTAAGAATTAGGGAACAGACACCCTAATTGACGCGAACTCTAAAGATAGATCTATCGGGCCCAACAAGCCCCATCCAAAGTATCGGATGCTTTAGTACTTCGAAATTAATATCATGTCCGAAGGAGGATCCCGGAATGATGGGGATATTCTTATATGTATATTGTGAATGTCGATTACCAGGTGTTCAATCCATATGAATGATATTTTTGTCTCTATGCATAGGACGTATGTTTATGAGAAATGAAGATATGAAATCTTGTGGTCTATTAAAGTTATGAAATGATTATTTATGATAAACTAATGAACTCACCAACCTTTTTGGTTGACACTTGAAAGCATGTTTATTCTCAGGTACGAAAGAAATCTTCCGCTGTGCATTTGCTCATTTTAGAGATATTACTTGGAGTCATTCATGTCATATTTCAAAAGACGTTGCATTCGAGTCGTCAAGTTCATCAGAGTTATTATTAATTTAATTATAATTAGATATATTATGAAATGGTATGCATGTCGTTAACTTTCGATGAAATGAAAGATTGTGTTTTCAAAAACGAATGCAATGTTTGTAAAATGTATCATATAGAGGTCAAGTACCTCGCGATGTAATCAACTGTTGGGAATCATTTATAATCGATATGGACTTCGTCCGGATGGATTAGGACGGGTCCTTTCAGTGATGATGTAGCTTATTGAAGAGATTTTGGTGTTACCGGATCTCCACCCTATTTGGAGAAATCCAATGAAGATAACTCTCAATTAGTGAATCGATGAGTGGATTAAGGTGGATTAGTTAACATCCACCCGAACCACTATAAATCCTTCTGTTTGTGTTCTTTATGTTTATATTTTGCAAACACATATGATTTTATGTTAAAACTTATACTTTGGTCTTAAGACATCAAAAGTAATCGAAAAAGTTTTAACAAATCACTAAGGAACTATTCACCCCCTCTAGTTCCTTACATAAACTATACATCATAACACACGGGTATTTACCAGTTATCTAATGTTTAACGTACCTCGTTAGGCGGACCTAATGGGGTCCAAATCTAACAATCAAATATATTTTGTGACTCTTGTCATAAAACGAATCTAATTAAAGCATCAAGTAACTGTAAACACATAATAATAAGCATATAATAATCAAAGGAAAAATTAGTAAACTTACACCTAGGCCCTAATCCTTTCTATTACAAATATACCCCTTAAAGAGGTTCCGTCCTCGGAATCTAGTCTTGATCAAACAGGTGAGGGTAACGGTCCTTCATTAACTCTTCTGTCTCCCAAGTTAAATTTTCACCCAAACTGTGTTTCCACGCGATCAATACCATTGGTATCTGTTTCTTTCTGATGTGTAAAATCTAGTATATAATTTATATATGAAAGTACCGGTTAAAATGACTATTACACACTTAGGCAAATGTACCTATCGAATAGTAGTATCAAGTTGGTAAATCCAACATCGTCCCCATGACAGTTATATCGTGCAAATACAAAATTGTCAACTAAGTAATAATAAACTAATAACAAACTAGGAATAGAGAAAGTACGAAATTGTTTTGTTTTTGGCTATTTAACAATTAGCCGAATCAATGGTAGGATTAAAGTAAAAGACAATGTTTTTGGTTTTTAAGGTTTATAGAAAATGCAAAACAAATAAAAGCAAATAAGATAGATTTGATATCAAATAGAATGAGGATGCTCCTCTAGACCTTTTACCCTAGGTTATGGATTTTCTTATAATTTAGCTCCGATTAAATGACTCATGCATGTAAATTACCCGGTCGACTCGCCAAGTGTTCTATTTAGCAAGTACTCAAATTAGAATTACTAAATGAAGGGTTCTCTTTCATTTAAGACCTTTTTGTTCGTGACTAGTTAATTATCTAAAACAAAGACTTGAATAACAGTTGCCTTTGCGTTCGCTCTACAGAATTCAAATTTAATCTACCACCCTTGGTCCGGTTTAGCACACAATCACTTAAGACAAATCAATTGTAAACTAGTGTATTAAATTGACATGAGTTCTCTTTATCAAACAAACACACTAATCAATCAAACTCATAAGATTAAACATTAACAAGATTTGATCTTTTATTCAAACTATTGAAATAAACATGCATAATTCATCAATCACAAATATAACATTCAAAAACCTTGGTTATTAATCTAGACGAACATTAAAAGATTAGCCAACAATCATGGTTAAACACAAAATCACAAATAAAGAAAAGAAAGAATTCATTGTATTGACAAAGAAATCAACCTAGATGAATAAGTAATCTTGAATGGTAGACGGATTGATCCTTGATCCCGGAATGATTGAGTTGTTAGGATGATGATGGATTTCTCCAAAATATTCCAAAAATCGCCTATGATCTGCCTAAAATTGCCCAAAGTGAAGATAATGTGAATTAGGGTTTAATTTAGCCTTAAATACGCTGCAGAATCAGACCTGCCCACAAATGCGTGCGGCGCGCCAGTAGTCTTCATCGGGTTGCGCGACACTCCAAACTTTAAGCGGCGCGCCACTGCACTGCACTGCACTTTCAACTTCACTTCTTTATTCAGCATCGGCCTTAAAAACACACACACTAGGGCGGCGCGCCAAGTATCCGTGCGGCGAACCACTTCGAAATTTCCTTTTCCTTCACCAAAACTTCCATATTTAAACATCAATCTTGAACCAAATCAACTCCTTAAACCCCATTGTGCAGAAAACATGCAATAAACTACAAAAATCCTTCAATAACCAACTTTAACATATTTACAGCTCTCAAACTCATTTCTTCATAATAACCATCAAAACGTCTCCAAATCGTATTCAAAGGACCAAAATATGAACGATATTGCTAAGATAAACGTGTACAATATGCAATATCACTTTCTTAATTTCGTAACCTTCATATCAACAATTATGATTGGTTCATCCACTAATTTCTGATTGATATCCACTTTCTGATCTTGCAAAGGTAAATCTGCATTTCATCTTCCTCTTTACACTTACGTAGATAACATACGTTGAAAGTGTTGTGAATCTCAGCTAACTCTAATGGTAAATCCAAAACTACCATCTCATCATTCAATACTTTCTTTTTACTGAACAGACCAATGAATCTTGATGCTAACTTACCTCGTTTGCCAAATTTGATTACCCCTTTCCATGGAGAGACTTTCAAATACACTCGATCTCCAACACTAAAAGTTACATGACGTCTACGCGGATCTGCATATATTTTTTGTCAATCTCGTGTCGCTTTTAACTTTTAATAGAAATTTTATCGTCACGTATTTACTTATAGTCTAAGTGGATCTGCACACATCTATCTAGACATTGGTTTCTCAAATTGTTTGCAATCATTTTATTCGTAAATATATACTACATATTTATTATATTTTTTGCATCCATGTTTCTAAGTAATCTTACATTACACAACTATACGCTTGATTTTACAATGAAAGTTGAGTCTTTCAAAATATTGGAAGGTTCTTAATTTTGAGAAAACTAATCAATCAATAGCTTTGTAATAAGCTCCAACTTTCTAAAAGATTGGTTATCTCATCGGAAGAGGCTTTTTATAAAAAAGTTGGTTCTCACCGAAAGAGGCTTTTATACTTGGGAAATTGGTCAAAATACCCTCATTATTGAAAGTGTTTAACAATATGTCTTCAAAAAATCGAAGTTGAAAAAATGCCACCTAACTACACACCACGCACCATGCTTGTTCTACGCGATGCCTGTTACCGAGATATTCATAGAGACAACCATTCTTCCTCGCAAACACACACACCACACACGGTACATGGTGCTTGGTGCGTGTTGAGCCATAATTTTGATTGGCTGTATTTTTTGACTCGTAGCTCCGATTTAGTCACCAATTTTATGAAATGGTTTATTATTTCGAGATCTATCTGTTGGCAAACAGACAAAGGCGGCTTGTGTGATGACCCGGAAATTTCCGACCAAATTTAAACTTAACCTTTATAAGATTCTGACACGATAAGCAAAGTCTATTAAATCAAGTCTCAAAAGTTTTGAACTATTTCATGAAATCATATAACCTTTGACTATTTTCGACGATTCACGAACAACTAATTTGTAAATAGATATATATAATTTTATTTGAAATATTATTTAAAATAATATATGATTTAATTGTTAGAAATAAATATATAAAATAATATAAGTACATTTAATATTATTAATTTAAATTATAATATATAGATATGCATATAATTAAATATATATATATATATATATATATATATATATATAAACATATATGTAAATTATAAAAAGAAATATTATATATTGTTATAATCAATGTTGAAGAATAATAATAATACATAATTATTATTATTTAAAGAATATATATAAATAAAGTATATAGAATATATATTTTGTGATTTCGAAAATATTTAATAAACGATGGTAACGCTCAATTGTCATATTGATTGTTAATAAAAGAGTTAAAAAGAAACTTAAGTGATTTTAAAATAAACAGTAACACGAAAATGGGTTATATCAGTTGTAGGCTTATTAAAAGTATATATTTAGGATCTAATTAATTAATTTTATCACTTTTTATATTTTACCCTTAAATGAGAGGGACAGTTGATGTAATTTTTATTTAATAATTAATGATCAAATTTTATAGTATAATGACCAAAATAAATAAATATAATAACTGTAAAAATTTGGGATTTTTTTTTCAAAGACTTTTACCCGCCACTAATTTCAAATAGTGCACGATAATAGTCCATAAAAACTGTCGGTAGAATTAAATTCTTAATACACGATTTGTAAAATGAATTAATATTATAATGAAGATGACTGTGCCTGATTGAAATTTAGATAATACTGTTTTTGTTTGATTTGCCAATATCTATCCATTTTCCTTTACCAGACAAAAACCAAATTCATGTGAGTTGTAAAGTGAGGTGATTATTATGATTATCATTGTACTAGTTTCATTTTAATATTCAAATTTTATATCACATATTTACATGCATATGTATACTGCATATAGAATATATATATAAACCACTCTCATCAAATTGAACACCATATTGTGAGCCAAGATCCACCCATCTCCAAACTATATATATACATACATACAACCGCTCTCTCTCTCTCTCTCTTGTCTCTCTGCTCGGAGAACATTTAAAAATAAACACCATTACTCATAGTCACCCCCACATTTCAAAAACCAAAACTAAATCACTTGCTTACTTTTGTTCCCTGTACGTTCTTATGTTGCACCAACCAAATTATCGGCTATCATGGTCTTTTGTCTAAATCATGAACAACCGTTACCACCTTCATGGCCTTCCACCACCTCCGTTAAACTACACCCTTGTCGCCACCCTCTTATACCATTGAGCTCATCAAACATCACCACCAACCTCGACTGTTTGAACACAACCGGAACTCATCACCACCATACGGACCATCACCATCATGTTTGATGATTGAGAACCAACACACCTCAACCCATCTAACTCGTCACCTAAATGCGTACTGTTTCTTGGTTAAATTGTTTTGTTGTAACCCTCAAACAAACCGTGAGCCAACCATCAAAACCCATCTCGATATATTGTTGCTGTTTCTGTGGGAGTAAAACGCGAAAAAGATAATGAGGGCGAGATTATTGTAAGTAATGAAAAGAACCGTTTATGCTCACAATTTAAGGTGACAACTTGGGTATAAATAATATAATATACACAGTTTTGTTTTAATCAAACAAGTGGAGCAAAAAGGAGTCCCATGGCCGACCTATTTTATCAATGTGATTAAAATACTAATGCATGCGTGATATTTTAAATCAAGTGGGACAGTGTATACAAGGATAGTCGACCCTTTAGGCAAGTGGATCCAGCGATTTTTTTTTAAAAACTTCTGTCGGCAACAAATATCATGAAAACATTGAAACCTCATTTACTTTATTCACATGACCCTTCATGTATTTGTTGACAACCGAATTTTTTTCTTTATACTTCGAAGTGGGCAACAGGCCGCAGGTCTTCATCTTAGGAGATGGGCCAAGTAATTGGTTTCATGGTGGATCAAGATTTGTGTTGAATAAACCGCGTTTTTCTTTTTATATTGGGCCGTGAGAGTTTATGAATACTTGGGCCATGTTTGTTTAGGTGTTGATCCGTAACAATGAAGGAAGATGAGGGTTACGGGATGAAGTGATGATATTAAATGAAAATGGCGATAAATATGATGATGATATGATAATACATGAAATGTAAAGATGATAATGATAAGGTTTAGATGATGATGATGATAAGGTTATGCATGATGATGATGAGGAGATGTTACGAATGAAATTGATAATAATACGTGTGAAGATGATGTTATGTATTATAGGTGATGGAAATGAATGATGAGATGATGATTAGATTAAGATGGAAGTTGTAATGATAATGAGTTAGTGAATCATGATTATAAATATGATCATGATGATGTTGATATAAAGATCATGATGGTGATAGATGATCATATGAGGACGATATGTATGATATGACGATTATGATGATCGATGACGAAGACATTTATGTTGATTATGTCGATATTGATACATGAATCCATGATGTTTAGGATGGTATAAACCTATTTATTATTATTAATTTTATTTATCATTTTATTAATATTATTATTATTATTATTATTATTTACATTATCTTTGCATTATTATAAAAATCATTATTTTAACAAATCAAAAATTATTTATATAAAAATATATCCGGTACACATATAATAACTATATATAGAAATTACATACTATTTTGTTTTTAAAATAAAATGTTATTATTTATTATTATACAATATTACTTAAATTACATATAAGAAATAAATATATTTTAATCAGATATATAAATATTATTATTAATATCATATAAAAAATAATAATAAATACTTATAGGTATAATATTAATATAACATATATATATATATATATATATATATATATATATATATATATATATACACACACATAACATTTGAAATGATAAATACATTACTATATGTAATATGATATATAATTAATATAGAAAATGTTTTGATTACTATTACATGCTCATTATATTTCTTAACATATATAAATGATATAGATTCGTGAATCCGAGGCCAACCCTGCATTGTTCAATATGGTCATGTGTATTTTTACTACAAAATACATTATTGTGAGTTTCATTTGCCTTTTTACCCTTTATATTTTTGGGACTGAGAATACATGCGCTTCTTTTATAAATGCTTTACGAAATAGACATAAGTAATCGAAATTACATTCTATGATTGAATTATGGAAATTGAATATGCCCTTTTTATTAAGTCTGGTAATCTAAGAATTAGGGAACAGACACCCTAATTGACGCGAACTCTAAAGATAGATCTATCGGGCCCAACAAGTCCCATCCAAAGTACCGGATGCTTTAGTACTTCGAAATTTATATCATGTCCGAAGGAGGATCCCGGAATGATGGGGATATTCTTATATGCATATTGTGAATGTCGGTTACCAGGTGTTCAATCCATATGAATGATTATTTTTGTCTCTATGCATGGGACGTATATTTATGAGAAATGGAAATCTTGTGGTCTATTAATATGATGAAAATGAATATTTATGATAAACTAATGAACTCACCAACCTTTTGGTTAACACTTTAAAGCATGTTTATTCTCAGGTACGAAAGAAATCTTCCGCTGTGCATTTGCTCATTTTAGAGATATTACTTGGAGTCATTCATGACATATTTCAAAAGACGTTGCATTCGAGTCGTCGAGTTCATCAAGATTATTATTATTAAGTCAATTATAGTTGGATATAGTATGAAATGGTATGCATGCCGTCAACTTTCGATGAAATGGAAGTTTGTCTTTTAAAAACGAATGCAATATTTGTAAAATGTATCGTATAGAGGTTAAGTACCTCGCGATGTAATCAACTATTGTGAATCATTTGTAATCGATGTGGACTTCGTCCGGATGGATTAGGACGGGTCGCTTCAGTTGGTATCAGAGAGGTGGTCTTAGCGAACCAGGTCTTGCATTAGTGTGTCTAACTGATAGTCGTTAGGATGCATTAGTGAGTCTGGACTTCGACCGTGTCTGCATGTCAAAAGTTTTGCTTATCATTTAGTGTCGAAAAATTATTTGCTTATCATCCTTAAAGTCTAGACACGTCTTACTGCATTTATTGCATAGACAGTGTATAGATAAATTCATATCTTAGCGTATCTGTTATTGTTACCTTTACCTGACAGTTTCTGTAGATTCCTCCGTAACTTATGGGATTTTAGTATTATATATGCATATGTAAATTATGTATTGCAGGGTACTAATCTACATCATATCCTATTCCTTATCGAAAATCCTTCATCTAATCATACGAGATGAGTCCCTCAACCAGTTTGAGTCCCTTAGATTCCGATAACTATTCTGATAGTTATTCCGACAGCTATTCCGACATAGAGTTTCACTCAAGCTCCGAAAGCAGTGTGATCGGAATGGATCAACCAATCAGCCATCCTCAATTCATCTGATGGGTTCGTAGCCTACTAAATCATTGGAGACAAGAAGAAAGTGATCCTTTCCATCCACCACAATTCACCTCTTGGTGAAGAACCTGAAGCACTTATCGGCGAAACAGTCTGAAACGCCATTCTCACCCTCATTTCCTGAGTACCTCGCCATGATTATATTCTATCCACAATTCTAAACCTTATTCATCTGCTCGTTCAGACCGACAATCATCCCGGAGTAATACAAGAAGTCAACGAACTTCGCGCTCGAGTAATCAATTTGGAGAATATGGTGCGAAATGTACCAGTTTCAACAACATCACCGGCATCAACAGTACCACCAACAATACAAGTTTCAACATCACATGCCCCAATATCTCATTCTGTACCTCGAGCATAATCATTGTTCTACAAATCATTCTACATCATTTATCTTCGTTCGACATGACGATTATGTAATCTCTAATGTTTTAGAGATTATATATTCTTGTTCTAACGGTAAATTAAATGAGTTTAATATCATATTGACTCATTAAATCCATGATTACATCTAAGGAAAATATATATGTAAGTATATTTTCATAAAGATTGTAATTAAAAATTCTTTTGTACAAACTATTAATGGTAAAAATATTTTAACGGGTAGGTAATACCCTAGAAATATTTAGATTTTACATTAATAAGTTAAACTGTACATTCTTCGAATCTGATTCAACAGTCCTTTACTATCCTACTTAGATCTAAAAAGATACGAATCTGTTCACCGCAGAATAACCATTTTCATTCAATTTCATATTTGAATTTTGACCTATCAGAATCCAACAAGTGGCATAATGAAGAAAACATTGGACAAAATAAAATTTGTTAGAAACAAACAAATTAACTATGAGAAATTCTGTTAAGAATCCACGCTAACAAAATCCTAGCTAACTGTTCCTAGCTAACTGATTACATTTTATTTATCGCAGTTTTTTTATCGCAATTTATTTATCGCAATTTTATTTATCGTCATTTAATTTCTGTATTTATTTTACGTACTTTAAATATCGGGACACGTATACAAGGTTTTGACATATCATAGACACTCTATATGCAGTAATGATCGAGTTCTCTATACAGGGTTGAGGTTGATTCTATAATAATATATATACTTTGAGTTGTGATCGAGTCTGAGATATGTACACGGGTCACGATATGTATTAATTAATTCGAATATTATATATTAAACTTTATATGAATTATTAGACTATCAACTGTGGACTATCGACTGTGGACTAATAAGATTGGACAATTAAAATAAATTAAAATATTGATTATAATATATGAAACTAAACAATTCTTCAAGTTTGCCACTTGATTTCATCTTAAACCTCATTTGTATCTTGACGATTACAATCTGCGATTCAAACCTTTCATAATTCTTGAAAACACTTCAATCGATAGGATGAACCAACCGCACTTCATCTACGAAAGAAAAGATTGATGCATATAGTATTGCACATAAAAATACTCGGAACCTGAGTAAACGTTTAACACGTATCTGTACTAATTCCTTTAGTGTAAATATTACCCAAAATAACTTGGTAATTCCTTTCAAAGTAGCAAATATTGTCAAAGCTCCGGCAAGTCAACTTCGATTTTTCGTTCGAAACAACCTTATTATCACCTTGATTTATATGTATGCTCTTTATTGTCACCGGGGAACCTTTTATATTCCACCATATTACCAGCAGATGTACCAGCAACCTCATCGCTCCTTGGTTTAAATCCCTCCGGCAAATCACTATATTTATCTATTGAAGTCTCATCATGTACTCATCCGCATCTTGTAACAAGAATTGCCATACCAATTACCAGGAATTAGTAAGCAGTATTTTGAAATCTCGCAGCATGTCTACATCAACAGTTATATGTAAACATATAACATTTATCTCTTGGAATCATGATCTTCAATTCTAAAATTTTGAACAGCACCCAGTCTACAAATCAATACCACAAATTCTGAAAAAGCTGAATACAGCAGCAAAAACTGTACACGACCTTAACCGTCGAAAGTTTGATAAGAAAGAATGGAGTATTGGAAACACTCAATAGAAAATTTAGTACCAAAAAGCGGATTATGCGAAACTATGAAGGACGTCGTGGATAAATCACAAAGAATAAGTTTGACTTCAAAGAATCCAAATGATTCAATGCCTGCTGAAGTCTTTAGCGAATATATTGCTCCTTACTCCAAACCCTTGCGGACAATAGTCTCCATCATCCTCTGATCTTAGATATTCAAAGGTATTATCGTATCTTTCATTATAAATATCCTCCATATTTCTGAAGATATTTTTATAACTATTCTTATCTGAAATCATTAATCTCTTCGTGCTATCAGTGTTACATCATATAGAAACTGATAGTTTCTATATTCTGTAAACTTTCGAGCTTAAAATATGAATGTTATTGAAGTAATTTTGGGAACTGATGCATGAGTTAGTATAATATAATGACACTTGATCAACGTGATTATATTACAGTAAGTCATGCTGAGTTTCTAATGAAACGTGATGATTCACAGTTCATAACGTCATCATGTGCCATGTTACATAACTCTTTCATTCTGCTTAACTTCTGAACATATCAAGAAAGTATACTCTTGATAATTCTATTCACAGTGATTCTGGTAATTTGACAAATCAAATCGCGCGATCACGTTCTTTCTTGCTTAGAACATGGAGTTCATTCGAAACTCCATATTTACGAATTCTGGACCATTACTCGCTTTACTAGAGGTCGAGAAGAGAATAAAAAGGCAAAGAGCTCCGAAATATAAGGGAGAATATAAAGCCCAATGACAACACATAAATTACAAACCGTGGATATCAATGTTTATCGCAACATAAAAACACGGTATAATTAAGAATAGTATCATCCCAAGGTAATAGTAGAAGTAAACAGATTCTTCTGGTGGAAGATTAAAAAGAAGGATGACAGAAATGATAATTAGAAAAATATCAAGGATTAGAACTGGATTAAGCATTCTCAAAATCTTTTGGATGTATGAACTAAGAAAGAAAGTAAAGGAATGGTGAGAATAATGGAACGGAATAGCTTAATTTATAATGGAAATACCAGACAGAGTAATCGAGGCAGATCACCGTATTTATTTATAGAGATCTTCATTTCCTTTTTCGCCGAAGAATCAAATCTTTTAAATTTCGAAGACTTTCTTTTAAATCCCTTGAATTCCAGAATTCAACCAAGGCAACGTCAAAAGTTAAAACGAAACTCCATTTATTCATTTCACTCTTTTGTGATAGCTTCATTCGTGCTCTTCGAATAATCGAATTATTTTATCTGTATTGTTCAATAATGATAAACCTCTATTTATCAGCTCATATTCGTCAGGAAAACATATTTATTGTTAGCCATGACGACCTCACTCAAATTTCGGGACGAAATTTCTTTAACGGGTAGGTACTGTGATGACCCGGAAATTTCCGACCAAATTTAAACTTAACCTTTATAAGATTCTGACACGATAAGCAAAGTCTATTAAATCAAGTCTCAAAAGTTTTGAACTATTTCATGAAATCATATAACCTTTGACTGTTTCCGACGATTCACGAACAACTAATTTGTAAATAGATATATATAATTTTATTTGAAATATTATTTAAAATAATATATGATTTAATTGTTGGAAATAAATATATAAAATAATATAAGTACATTTAATATTATTAATTTAAATTATAATATATAGATATGCATATAATTAAATACATATATATATATATATATATATATATATGTATATATATATGTATATATATAAACATATATGTAAATTATAAAAAGAAATATTATATATTGTTATAATCAATGTTGAAGAATAATAATAATACGTAATTATTATTATTTAAAGAATATATATAAATAAAGTATATAGAATATATATTTTGTGATTTCGAAAATATTTAATAAACGACGGTAACGCTCAATTGTCATATTGATTGTTAATAAACGAGTTAAAAAGAAACTTAAGTGATTTTAAAATAAACGGTAACACAAAAATGGGTTATATCAGTTGTAGGCTTATTAAAAGTATATTTAGGATCTAATTAATTAATTTTATCACTTTTTATATTTTACCCTTAAATGAGAGGGACAGTTGATGTAATTTTTATTTAATAATTAATGATCGAATTTTATACTATAATGACCAAAATAAATAAATATAATAACTGTAAAAATTTGGGATTTTTTTTTCGAAGACTTTTACCCGCCACTGATTTCAAATAGTGCACGATAATAGTCCGTAAAAACTGTCGGTAGAATTAAATTCTTAATACACGATTTGTAAAATGAATTAATATTATAATGAAGATGACTGTGCCTGATTGAAATTTAGATAATACTGTTTTTGTTTGATTTGCCAATATCTATCCATTTTCCTTTACCAGACAAAAACCAAATTCATGTGAGTTGTAAAGTGAGGTGATTATTAAGATTATCATTGTACTAGTTTCATTTTAATATTCAAATTTTATATCACATATTTACATGTATATGTATACTGCATATAGAATATATATAAACCACTCTCATCAAATTGAACACCATATTGCGAGCCAAGATCCACCCATCTCCAAACTATATATATACATACATACAACCGCTCTCTCTCTTGTCTCTCTGCTCGGAGAACATTTAAAAATAAACACCGTTACTCATAGTCACCACCACATTTCAAAAACCAAAATTAAATCACTTGCTTACTTTTGTTCCCTGTACGTTCTTATGTTGCACCAACCAAATTATCGGCTATCATGGTCTTTTGTCTAAATCATGAACAACCGTTACCACCTTCATGGCCTTCCACCACCTCCGTTAAACTACACCCTTGTCGCCACCCTCTTATACAATTGAGCTCATCAAACATCACCACCAACCTCGACTGTTTAAACACAACCGGAACTCATCACCACCATACGGACCATCACCATCATGTTTGATGATTGAGAACCAACACACCTCAACCCATCTAACTCGTCACCTAAATGCGTACTGTTTCTTGGTTAAATTGTTTTGTTGTAACCCTCAAACAAACCGTGAGCCAACCATCAAAACCCATCTCGATATATTGTTGTTGTTTCTGTGGGAGTAAAACGCGAAAAAGATAATGAGGGCGAGATTATTGTAAGTAATGAAAAGAACCGTTTATACTCACAATTTAAGTTGACAACTTGGGTATAAATAATATATTATACACAGTTTTGTTTTAATCAAACAAGTGGAGCAAAAAGGAGTTCCATGGCCGACCCATTTTATCAATGTGATTAAAATACTAATGCATGCGTGATATTTTAAATCAAGTGGGGCAGTGTATACAAGGATAGTCGACACTTTAGGCAAGTGGATCCAGCGATTTTTTTTTAAAAACTTATGTCGGCAACAAATATCATGAAAACATTGAAACCTCATTTACTTTATTCACATGACCCTTCATGTATTTGTTGACAACCGAATTTTTTTTCTTTATACTTCGAAGTGGGCAACAGGCCGCAGGCCTTCATCTTAGGAGATGGGCCAAGTAATTGGTTTCATGGTGGATCAAGATTTGTGTTGAATAAACCGTGTTTTTCTTTTTATATTGGGCCGTGAGAGTTTATGAATACTTGGGCCATGTTTGTTTAGGTGTTGATCCGTAACAATGAAGGAAGATGAGGGTTACGGGATGAAGTGATGATAATAAATGAAAATGGCGATAAATATGATGATGATATGATAATACATGAAATGTAAAGATGATAATGATAAGGTTTAGATGATGATGATAAGGTTATGTATGATGATGATGAGGAGATGTTACGAATGAAATTGATAATAATACGTGTGAAGATGATGTTATGTATTATAGGTGATGGAAATGAATGATGATGAGATGATGATTAGATTAAGATGGAAGTTGTAATGATAATGAGTTAGTGAATCATGATTATAAATATGATCATGATGATGTTGATATAAAGATCATGATGGTGATAGATGATCATATGAGGACGATATGTATGATATGACGATTATGATGATCGATGACGAAGACGATTATGTTAATGATGTCGATATTGATACATGAATCCATGATGTTTAGGATGGTATAAACCTATTTATTATTATTAATTTTATTTATCATTTTATTAATATTATTATTATTATTATTATTATTATTATTATTATTATTATTATTATTATTATTATTATTATTATTATTATTATTATTATTATTATTATTATTATTATTATTATTATTTACATTATCTTTGTATTATTATAAAAATCATTATTTTAACAAATCAAAAATTATTTGTATAAAAATATATCTGGTACACATATAATAACTATATATAGAAATTACATACTATTTTGTTTTTAAAATAAAATGTTATTATTTATTATTATACAATATTACTTAAATTACATATAAGAAATAAATATATTTTAATCAGATATATAAATATTATTATTAATATCATATAAAAAAATAATAATAAATACTTATAGGTATAATATATATATATATATATATATATATATATATATATATATATATATATATATATATATATATATATATATACACACATAACATTTGAAATGATAAATACATTAATATATGTAATATGATATATAATTAATATAGAAAATGGTTTGATTACTATTACATGCTCATTATATGTCTTAACATATATAAATGATATAGGTTCGTGAATCCGAGGCCAACCCTGCATTGTTCAATATGGTCATGTGTATTTTTACTACAAAATACATTATTGTGAGTTTCATTTGCCTTTTTACCCTTTATATTTTTGGGACTGAGAATACATGCGCTTCTTTTATAAATGCTTTACGAAATAGACACAAGTAATCGAAATTACATTCTATGGTTGAATTATGGAAATTGAATATGCCCTTTTTATTAAGTCTGGTAATCTAAGAATTATGGAACAGACACCCTAATTGACGCGAACTCTAAAGATAGATCTATCGGGCCCAACAAGCCCCATCCAAAGTACCGGATGCTTTAGTACTTCGAAATTTATATCATGTCCGAAGGAGGATCCAGGAATGATGGGGATATTCTTATATGCATATTGTGAATGTCGGTTACCAGGTGTTCAATCCATATGAATGATTATTTTTGTCTCTATGCATGGGACGTATATTTATGAGAAATAGAAATCTTGTGGTCTATTAATATGATGAAAATGAATATTTATGATAAACTAATGAACTCACCAACCTTTTGGTTGACACTTTAAAGCATGTTTATTCTCAGGTACGAAAGAAATCTTCCGCTGTGCATTTGCTCATTTTAGAGATATTACTTGGAGTCATTCATGATATATTTCAAAAGACGTTGCATTCGAGTCGTCGAGTTCATCAAGATTATTATTATTAAGTCAATTATAGTTGGATATAGTATGAAATGGTATGCATGCCGTCAACTTTCGATGAAATGGAAGTTTGTCTTTTAAAAACGAATGCAATGTTTGTAAAATGTATCATATAGAGGTCAAGTACCTCGCGATGTAATCAACTATTGTGAATCGTTTGTAATCGATGTGGACTTCATCCGGATGGATTAGGACGGGTCGCTTCAGCTTGTCCCAAGTTATTTTAAAAATTAGGCCTCGAAGACCTTCAACTTAGACGTTTTCGTTGATTTGAATTTTTAACATACTTCGACCGCTCATAACTTGCTATAGAACATTCTAATTGTGATCCGTTAAATTTATCACCAATTTTGTGAGTGTTTCACTGTGGGTAGAGAAATGACTTGTTTTTATTCTCGGATAGGGGGAAAGATTATCTACATCTCACCTTCCACATACACCACTCATGTGGTATTGAATTTTGTTGTTGTTGTTGACTAAACTACATGAAACCCCTCAATCAATTTTAATAAACGTCACATTTTGCACATCGAGCCTTTTCTACGTTAACTCGTAAATCACAATATCAGGTCTAATATTAAAATTAATTTTGTCACTTCGGGAGCTTACCAACTGATAGATCTCGAAAAAAATACACATTTTCAAAAATGAAAACGGTGACTAAATCGGAGCTACGAGTTAAAAAATACGATCATTCAAAGTTCTGGCTCAACAAGCACCATGCACCATGCGTGGTGCGTATTTTCGAAGAAAAATGGTTGTCTAGGTGAATATCTCGGTATTCATCATGCACCAAGCATGATACGTGATATGTGGTCATGATATATTTTTGCAATTACGAATTTTTGAAAACATATAACATATTATTACACACTTTCGAAAATGAAGACATTTTGAGAAATTTTCCGTAGGAATAAGCTTTAAACTCAAGACCATTAAGATAACTAACATCAGTGTCTGGGCCATAACAAAACCCAAGACTGTTCCAAGCCCATTCTGTAGATCTTTCAACGCCACTAGTTTTGTCTATATATATAGTAAAACTATCAGTGTGAGTGACTAATTTTTTTTTCCGAAGAATCATCATCTTAATTGTACAGTAAATCAGTCAATAAATCAATGTCTTCAACAAAATTTGGGAAAAATGAGTTCATTGCATGTTGTGGTAGCACTAAATTTGCGGAACAAATGGTAGCTAATGGACCTTTTCTTAACTACAACGAAGCTGTTGCTGCAGCCAATGACATATGGTTCAATAAGGTCTCCTATATTTATTTACTTTAATTAAATTAATATGATCAAGATTCTTTAAAGTTTTGATTTTGATGGGTTTAATCATTTCAGGTTGATATAAGTGGTTGGCTTGAAGCATTTGCTGCTCATCCCCAAATTGGTCAAAACCCTTCTGCAACTGCTCATAAAACAAGTGCAAAGTTAGCATCTTTATTGTTAATTTATATAATTCTTGCTTGATTGAAAAATTTCAAGGTTCATAGTTTTGTTGTAATTGGGTTAAAGTAATCTGAAATCTTGGTTCTTGGATCTGGAAAAATATTTGATTTGGTGTTTTGAGGTAAAAGGGGTAAGTTTAGAGATAGAAACTGATCTGAAATTTCAGAGGATTTTTGCAGATTTTTAGTATATTTTTTTTATCTACTGTAATCTTTATAACTAAATTGTAGAAAGAGCTTATATTGGGATTAAAGATTATAGAGTGCTTATGATTTGTTATGTTTTTTTGAATTCAATCGCGGTTTGAAGTATTTCAAACATAAGATATCTGCTTGTGGCTACTTGCACATATTGGGGAGTAAACTAGTAATGTGTGTATCCTATAACTTATAAGCAATTGGGTAGATGCTCGTTTCATCAAACGCAGTAATTACTTTAAATTATGCAATCTTAAATTCCGTTTGAATTTTCATCCTTTTCTTGTAAAGAACTGCTAAAGGGCTATTCAGTTTTACCGTAGGATAATGAAATATGAAATATTGCAAAATGTAAACCATGAATATAAGAGGATTCTTAAATGCAATACAATGAATTATATGTTATGTTTAATTATTATTATTATCATTATAATTTCTTTTTTGAGGCAGGGGAGGGTAGATAGCATGTTATCTAGAATAATCCGATGTTAGCATAATACAATTTAGTTGGGTCACAAAGTATTCGGGTACGATTAGGTGTGTTAAGCAGCTTGTAACATTTTTCTGCAGAGGAAAACACGAAAACGAAATTTATCGAACTTTAGTATTATTATACTATCATTATAGGCTATAAAAACACAAAAGCCCCTGTCTTGTTCGATCATTGCATTGTTGTTAGATAGGTGCCTAAATCATGTTTTGTTATGTTTGTAGTTGGAGTAAAGGGGAGCAGTCCACTGCTCTAGCCACTGCAACCGATTCTACCCTACAGGTATTATATATATATATATATATATATATATATATATATATATATATATATATATATATATATATATATATATATATATATATATATATATTGACCTTTGTTTATATTCAAGGTTGTTGCAAATAAAAATAAGGTACGTCGCTTTGGATTGTTGTAGATATATAAACTGGATTTTTTTTGGCAGGAATTATATGAGTGGAATTCTCGATATATGCAAAAGTTTGGATTTGTTTTACTTATATGTGCATCTGGAAGGACTACTCCTGAAATACTATCCGAGTTGAAGGTATTGATTACATATGTACCAGTTTTATGTACTAAAAGCATGTTTAATAACTTGCTTCTGGTAGTAATATGAGTGAGTCTGCTGTTGATAATTGATCTAACTGAATGATTTGGCGTTAAATGGTTCATATTCTGAATAATTCAAAGGTTCTGAATAAAATTGGTTCTCAATGAAAATATAATAACCTGAAATATAATAACCTGTTTGATAATCATTTTCAGTGAACAATATGAATGATTAGTATTACCTTATTAACCTTTAATTTTTTATTTTTTATTCTTTTTTGAACGGCGATTTTTGCATCAGCAGATCATTTATTTCAACGACCCTCATCATTTGCACGAAACACACACGTTCGGGCGGAAACCTGAACCCGATCGACGGTACCCAGGAACACATCCATACGGGCAGTGTCCGGGTAGAGGTCCGCAAATGGATCCTGTAAAACCTCTCAGCCAGGCTTATTTTAATGAGACACCTTCTCTCACGAAGAGATTTAAATTGGTTTCCAACCCAGGCGTCCCACGTAATGTGGGGGTGAACTTGAGAATTAATTGTGTGTGAAAAGATTCGAACCCGCATCTCCCCTACGGGAAGAATGCGTCAATCCACTACATCACAACCACAAGTTCTATCTTATTAACCTTTTGCATGAATAGAAAGGCAATATAGTTGTTTAATAAGTGTTCTTGATACAATTTATATAGGATAGGATATTACATAAAATTTAGGTACTTAATGGTAAGAGTAGTTCAGCTATAAATAGTTTAACACTGAATTTTGAACAATTCAGCACCATATGTCATTCAGATGTCAGAAAAAAGCGCGCTGAATGCCGAATGGTAATCAAACGCACCCTGAATGAATGGTGGTAGTAGTAATTTTCTTTTAATCATGTTTATGAATCTATTTTTGTAGTGAATATATTTTCTTTTTGTTTTAGTTTTTATGGAATTGTGAATTTAACATTACAGGCAATTGTGTTATCTACAGAACGTTTTATATGTAATTGTGTTTTTATGGGCTACGTAGTCTACAGAACGTTTTATATGTCGTTGTGTATGAATATTGGTGAAATATTTTTGTTTGTCCTTCCTCATATGCAATATGTTAATAACTAATTTATGTATCGATAAGCTTCTCTCATATATATTATGTTATGTTTTACTATTGTAGCGACGTTTCTCAAACAGGCCAATTGTTGAGTTTGAGAATGCAGCCCAAGAACAAATGAAAATAACTGAATTGCGTCTTCAAAAGCTTTTCTCAAACAAAGAATTTACTGCTTCAACTCAAGTCCAGTCCACTGCAAGTGATGTCACCAAAGCAGAGGGTAATGTTTTTTTTTTCACAAATTCATTTTCCAACCAATAAAGTTGGCAAATTGGGCGGGTCGGGCAGGTTGCATTTAGAGTTGACTTAAAACACCTTTATTGCAAAAAATTTATAAAATTGCTGTTTGCTATAACTATTAAATTAAGGATTCTTGACTTATAACAATAATAAGTAATTAGGCAAATTGGGCGGGTTGGGCAGCTTACGTTGAGTTTGATTGACTTAAAACCCCTTTTTTGCAGTTTTTTTTCTAAAATTGTTATTGTTATACTTAATAAATTAAGGTTTATTTAACGACAACCTTCAGGGCTGTCGTGGAGGTGCATAAATTACTTGTAAAGAGTGTTTAAGTGGAGACTTAAAAGAGGCAGTTTTGAATTGTACAAGCATTTTATGCATCTTAACAACAGAAATTAAAAGAATCTGTTGTGTCGACCCGACCCATTTCAGTCCCACATATAAAATACATACTTTGGCTAATTTGTTAATCCCTTTTCAATGACGTAATTATTTTTATAATATAGAAGGTAGGGTGACTATTTTGGGATCGCATTTGACTGCTCCATTAACAACATCCGATACAAAATCGGCTCCGAAAACTACACGGACCCGCCCACCTATCACAACTCATGTACTAGATGTAGCTCGAGGGTGTCCTGCTTCTGGGATTGAAGTCATGTTAGAAATGTACAGTGGTGCCAACCTGGCAGGACCGGTGTTTGGTAACGTGGATAACGACAAGTGGATTTTACATGGTTCATCAACTACCGATAAAGATGGAAGAAGTGGTCAACTGATGAAAATGGTCAATGATTTGAGCCCCGGTGTGTACAGAATAAGTTTCAACACCGGAAAATATAATCCGCATGGTTTCTTTCCGTTTGTATCGATTGTTTTTGAGATCAAAGAATCACAAAAGAACGAACATTTTCATGTTCCTTTGTTGCTTTCACCTTTTTCATTTTCGACGTACAGGGGCAGCTAGATATGGATTGCGTATATCTTCCATAATAAATGTGCAAGACTCAACGAAGATTAAACCCTAGTTTCTTAATTCGTTGTGTAAACTCAATCAGAATGTGGTCTCGCCTTCTTGAGAGTTAATTGTGTTAATAACAGGTTTAGGGCATGTTCATGCTACACTAAACTGTGTTATTAAACTTTTTTTTATCATTCTAAATATAAAAAGTAGGGTGATGATCTGTATATGTTTCTGTTTATTTTAATAAAAAGCTTGCTTATAAAAAAACATATATAAGTAAGGTGATGATCTGTACATCACCATAAATGTCGGTACACCACTAATAATATGCATTATAATATAATGTTATACTGGACGGATAATGTAATATTGTACTTATGCATATACATCATATGTATTTTATTTTAGACCCTTTTTTTTTTTTTTATGGCATGTTAAAAACAACTCTATTGTTAATTAGAACTTATATTTCATTTACAAAATGCAAGGTCAACCTTAAATAACTCCTATGTTTTATGTGTTCCAATGCTTTGTCATTAACCACAATAAAGGACATTTTTATTTAGGTAACATTCAATTGTATACATACATTTAAATGTTTACATGGTTAAATTTACTTTTCATAGCTTCAAAAACCCACATCTAAATTCCAAGATTGACTTTTACAAATCATAAAAGTCAAGAATATGCAGGCAATTAGAGAAAAAACAAGCGATATTCGGGGGATTCGCAAGCTAAAGTCCGACGACATACATGAACAGCAACAGGTCTGAACCATTCAATCTGAACCATTCAATCGTAATAAAAACGCAGAGATGGACAACATTTCGAGGACCGGGACGAAAGTCCCTATGGCTAGTTTTAGCCATTCTGTGCCTGGTTAAATCTTGCACGAATGATATAGGACGATTAAAGAAAATGACATTTTGGAACAGACATAAAATTTAGAGTCAACATTTAATTTAAACATAATCATTTTTGCATATATTTCTTATCAGGTTTAGCAGTTGTTGACAGCACCTCAAAATCTGCCAGTAGCAGCATATAATATTGTCCCTTTTTGTTAAATGTTAAATACAATACAAGAAACAAAAGTGTCGTTATGAACCGAATTTCTCTTGCAGGCCGAGTTGGAAAGAGCACAAGAGGTAGCTGACGAGGCAAGGCTAATACGACATGCTGAAGCCGCAATGGGTCTGCGTACAGAAGAATATATACAACAACGGGCTAAGCTTACAGGTGACCACATGAACACAACTGGCTATGGCGGCAGTGGTTTAAACAATCGTCATGTTTCTGATCATGGTTCCCCACATTATTTGGGTAGCACGTACGCAACATCGCCAAGTCATGATAGTCGAAAAATGGCCATACATCACAAATATTTGTAGGTTGTAAGATTAGTTATTGATTTTCTGGTTAGAGTTTCGATCAAGGAGTGGTACATGACCAATCTGGTAAATGGGTTTAACATTGATTAAATAGGTCATTTGGTACAGTCTGATGTTATTTAAAAATTCACAGCAATCAATTTGGTATTCCTTGTTATTATAGATTTAAGTATTAGAATTAAGGAAAATGTTAAAAAAAAAATTATTGGTACCAAATGGGTATTAAAAACAAAATAGATGAGCAAATAAAGCAAGATTGTTTGGTCAAGGTTTCAGGCTAGAAGAAGAGTTGAATTGTGATGAAACGTATGTCCCTATAGCAAGAATGAACCTATAAATTTTTAATATATATATTTTTTTACTTTTCTTATATACAAGATTTTCAAAGTGATTCGAATAAATGTAAAGTGAGCATATTCTTAAATGACAAGTTGCAAAGAATTTTGTTTGCCTAAATAATATTAAATTTCATTAACTTTGTAAATTGTAGTATCACCACGTTCAAATTTTTGGTTTTACAAATTCAGTGCCAGACATGCAAACTAACGTTCGGAAAGCCGGTATGTCAAACCCATTTGTGAACGCCGCTTAGTCATGGTCCATTATTGTACGGTAGCTACCAACTTTATTACCAACATTATTGCATGTTTGACTAACGATCGCATGATATGGATGTCACGTGACAAACCGGCCTTTGCAAGGTTGGTTTGTCAATCATCTTTATAGGCTTATAGCCGACAGCTGAGTGTATGTGTGTGTGTTCTTAAGAGAGTGTCCAAATGTTGTTTATAAAGATGGTTGACAAACCAACCTTGCAAAAGCCGGTTTGCCACGTAGCATCCATGTAGCCGTTAGTCAAACATGCAATAATATTTATAATAAAATTCGTAGTTGCAATAATGGACCAAGACAAACCAGTGTTGGGAACATGGGTTTCACAAAGCTGCCTTCCGAACGTTGGTTTGCATGTCTGATGCTAAACAAGTGCTCTGATTCTGCTGATGTACGATCCTAGTTGGCGACAGAGAACAAGACAGCAGCAAAAAAGTGAGAACAAGTGGCAAACTTGTGACAACCCGGGAATTTCTGACCAAATTTAAACTTAATCTTTATATGTTTCCGACACGATAAGCAAAGTCTGTAATGTTGGGTCTCAAAAATTTTGGAACGATGTTCATATATTCAATTGACCTTCGACTGCTCTCGACGATTCACGAACCACTATTTGTAAATAGATACATATATATATTTAAAATATATGAATTTAAAATATAAATTGAAATAATATATGACGTAACTGTTAGAATTAATAATGTAAAATGAAATAATATATAATAACTATTATTTAAAAAAAATAATTATGTATGTAAATAATTTATAATGAATATATATATAGTTTTGAATTTATTTTGTAAGCAACAATAACGCTCAATTGTCTTTCGATCGATAATAAGTAAGTTAAAATCAAACTTATGTAATTTTAAAATAAACGGTGATTGGAAAATGAGTTCTACAAATTTTAGACTTACTAAAAATGTATTTATGAACTATTTGTTAAGTTTTAACATTTTTTTATATTTCACTCATAAATGAGAGGGACAGTTGATGTAATTTTTATTTAATAAATTAATGATCGAATTTTATACCATAATGATCAAAATAAATAAATATAGTTAATTTAAAAATATGGAATTTTTCTGAACACTTTTATCCGCCACTGACTTACAACGGACTACGATATAATATCCGTATCGATAAGAAAGACCCAAGATTTGAGGCTGCTATATATGATTCACACATTCTTTATTTTCAATTATTATTATATGATTATTATTAAAGTTAGAATCTATACCACTTGTCCATTTTAATTGCGTCAGTGAATTGTAAATGAATGTATTATTAGTACTGTGTTTATGATTGAGATTAAAATATGTCAAATGTCGGTACAATAATTAAATCATTTGGCTGTTAGACTGCTTCTCTGCATTATCCTTCCACTTTATGACTATAACAAGTAATATTATATTAATATAATTATTATTATTATTAATATTATAATTATAATTAATATTTACTACATAATATATCTACATATCTATATATACATAGAGGGATTTAGATGAAGAAGGAGATCAACCGAGAATTCTTTGGCAACCCACATTGCCCACCACTGTGACCACCTTCCTGCACAATACCACCACCCTAAACCACCTCTACACCACTCACCACCACCGGAACAACCAATAACCACCACCCACCATTTTTTTTTCTTTCTTTTCTCCTAATTCGTTTTTCTATTTCAGCAAGTCACCATCACCAATGTCTATTGCTTCTTTACATTTGTTTTATGTTTCAACAACCACCGCCACCTTTACCATCATTTAAATCCGACTATTGTTGAAGTTCACTGCTACGGTTTTGATGATCTATTACCTTCGGTTTTCCACTGCTATTACGTTCATGTTGCAATGGCTACTACTGTTAAAGTGCTGTTACTTCTGCAGTCGAATAACAAAGAATAAAATGGTGATGATAAATTGAAGAAGACGATGAACAGTACTTAGTCACAAGGTCATGCTTTTTGCGTAGGTTTAGTTTCTATCTCTGTTTTTCGTTTGAAACCACCATTAAATCACCAACCTAGCTGTTGCGTTTCTATTACAAGAATGATGAACGTGACTGTGATGATTGAAATGATGATGAGGATGACTGTGATGATTCTATGATGATACATGTATAACGAATAGTGTTGATGATGATTGGTGATGGTATACGATGGGGAGGATGATGATTAGATTAAAATGGTGTATGTTGATGATAATGATTCGATGTAGGATGATAATGAAACTATGTTGATAATGGTGTTAAACAATCACGAAGTTTTGATGATGATGAGATATAGATTAGAATAATGGATTCGTGATATATGTGATGGTAAACGGATTATATATTTTTATTTATGTTACAAACAAGAAAGAAAAGAATGGATCAATAGTTAAGAGTGGTTGCGGGTGAGCGGGAGGTCACGGGTTCGAGCCCGGTCCAGGGCAATTCTTTTTAAATAAAGCTTTTAAGGGTATACACAATTCCTTTTATTTTTATTTTTATTATTATTATTATTATTATTATTATTATTATTATTATTATTATTATTATTATTATTATTATTATTATTATTATTATTATTATTATTATTATTGTTACTTTTATTATTATTGTTATTACTAATATTATTATCAAAATAAGTATTATTATTAAGTAATATGATTATCATTATTAATAAGATTTTTATTACTATTATTATAAGTATCAGTATTAACAAAATCATTATTAGTATTATTATTAATAAAGTTATTATTATTAGTAAATCATTATTATTAACAAAACTATCCTTTTAAAACAAATGAATATTTTGTGGATAAAATATACTTACTACATATATATTATAATTATATGAATATTTTACATAACTATATATATATATATATATATATATATATATATATATATATATATATATATATATATATATATATATATATATATATATATATATATATATATATCAAACTTATTAATTTATATAAATAATTACATATAACAAACTAATGATTTTAAATATAACACTAAACAACAATTATATATATATATATATATATATATATATATATATATATATATATATATATATATATATATATATATATATATATATATATATGTATGTATGGATATATTAATATAACTATATAAATATTAATTATTGTGATTATATCCACAAATTAAATATATATATAATATATAAATTAAAATATAATAAATAAATTTGTTCAGTTACGATTATATGTTTTAATATATATATATATATATATATATATATATATATATATATATATATATATATATATATATATATATATATACAAATGGTATAGGTTCGTGAATCCGAGAACAACCCTACACTTGTTCAATGTCGTCATATGTATTTTTACTACAAAATACAGTATGGTGAGTTTCATTTGCTCTCTTTTTAAATGCTTGATAA
Organism: Rutidosis leptorrhynchoides; assembly: GCF_046630445.1. Classification (NCBI taxonomy): domain Eukaryota; kingdom Viridiplantae; phylum Streptophyta; class Magnoliopsida; order Asterales; family Asteraceae; genus Rutidosis; species Rutidosis leptorrhynchoides. Next base: position 142,540,613 of record NC_092338.1, read on the forward strand.
TGCTAAAAACGAACATATATTTCATAGCATTATTCCTCAAGAAAGACAAGCTTTTAGTTGCAATTGTTCTATTTACAAGTGATATTCGTTTAAATAATAAAAGGTGAAGACAAAAGACAGATTCGACGAATTGAAGACGCAAACGACCAAAAAGCTCAAAAGTACAAAAGACAATCAAAGAGGTTCCAATTATTGATAAGAAACGTCTCGAAATTACAAGAGTACAAGATTCAAAACGCAAAGTACAAGATATTAAATTGTACGCAAGGACGTTCGAAAATCCGGAACCGGGACCAGAGTCAACTCTCAACGCTCGACGCAACAGACTAAAAATTACAAGTCAACTATGCACATAAATATAATATAATATTTAAATAATTCTTATAATTATTTATATATTATAATAAATAATAAAAACCGTCGGCAAGAAAGACTCCAAAGGGACTGAGCTGTAATTTCATTCTCCGCGACTCGCGGAGTTTGAAGGCAAAATTGGCCGCGAGTCGCGGAGCCCCCAGTTTTGAAACTCCCTATAAAGCAAACCGAAATCTGATCATTTTCATCATCTTTTTTCTCCTCATTCATACGATATATTTATATTTATAATTTATATTTTAATTTTAATTTTAATTATAATTCTAATAATAAGGGTATGTTAGCGAATATTGTAAGGGTGTAAGTCGAAATTCTGTCCGTATAACGCTACGCTATTTTTAATCATTGTAAGTTATGTTCAACCTTTTTACATTAATGTCTCGTAGCTAAGTTATTATTATGCTTATTTAAAATGAAGTAATCATGATGTTGGGCTAATTACTAAAATTGAGTAATTGGGCTTTGTACCATAATTGGGGTTTGGACAAAAGAACGACACTTGTGGAAATTAGACTATGGGCTATTAATGGGCTTTATATTTGTTTAACTAAATGATAGTTTGTTAATGTTAATATAAAGATTTACAATTGGGCGTCCCTATAAATTACCATATACACTCAATCGGATACGATGGGCGGGGTATTTATATGTACGAATAATCGTTCATTTAACCGGACACGGGAATGGATTAATAACCACTAGAATAATTAAAACAGGGGTGAAATTATGTACAAGGACACTTGGTATAATTGATAACAAAATATTAAAACCTTGGGTTACACTCAGTCGACATCCTGGTGTAATTATTAAACAAAGTATTAAAATCTTGTTGCAGTTTAAATCCCCAATTAGTTGGAATATTTAACTTCGGGTATAAGGATAATTTGACGAGGACACTCGCACTTTATATTTATGACTGATGGACTGTTATGGACAAAAACCAGACGGACATATTAAATAATCCAGGACAAAGGACAATTAACCCACGGGCATAAAACTAAAATCAACACGTCAAACATCATGATTACGAAAGTTTAAATAAGCATAATTCTTTTATTTCATATTTAATTTCCTTTATTTTATATTTAATTGCACTTCTAATTATCGCATTTTTATTTATTGTTATTGTATTTAATTGCACTTTTAATTATCGTACTTTTTAATTATCGCAAGTTTATTTTATCGCACTTTTATTATTCGCAATTTCATTATCATTATTTACTTTATGCTTTAATTTAAGTCTTGTATTTATTTATTTTTTTACATTTGGTTTTAACTGCGACTAAAGTTTTAAAATCGACAAACCGGTCATTAAACGGTAAAAATCCCCCTTTATAATAATAATATTACTTATATATATATATATTTGTATTTTTATAAAAGTAAACTAATATAGCGTTAAGCTTTGTTTAAAAAGATTCCCTGTGGAACGAACCGGACTTACTAAAAACTACACTACTGTGCGATTAGATACACTGCCTATAAGTGTTGTAGCAAGGTTTAAGTATATCCATTCTATAAATAAATAAATATCTTGTGTAAAATTGTATCGTATTTAATAGTATTTCCTTGTAAAATTTAATAGTATTTTATACCACTCCGCTACCACATCAAGTATTTTTGGCGCCGCTGCCGGGGAAACTTTCTAAACGCCGGAAGCGCAACGCTAATATAAAAAAAAAAAAAACGTTTTAATTATTCTAAAATATAAAAAGAAAAACAAAAATATAAGTATTTTTAAGATTTTGTTAAATATTTAAGTTTTATAAGTTTCTTTATTTTTATTTTAGTTTATAAAAATATAAGTTTTATTTAAATATATCTTTTATTTATATAAAAACAGAAAACAGAAAAAAAATAAATAAAGAAATAAATAAATAAAGAAAAACGCGTCGAAGATTAAACCTGTCATCTGAATTTCTGAACCCCGCGAGTCGCGGGGTTTGAAGCTTTGAATACCGCAAGTCGCGGAGGGGACCTGACACACGAACAGGAAGCCCTAATCCTGCATTTATTACGGATTATTATTAATTATTATTATTATTAACCCTAATTATTATTATTATTATAATTAAGTTTATTTTTAATTTAAGTTTTATTTAATTAATATTTTAGTTAAATTAGTTTAATTAAATTGTAAAATTAGTAGTTTTATTAAATAAATAATATAAAAATAATATTTTTATAAAAATTGTACTTTTTACAACTTTTTGTATATTTTTATATTTTGTCCCTTTTTAATCGTTGTAGCGTAATATTTGTATTTTTCGCTCATATTTAATTTTAAACTTAGTTTTTACTATAGTTATTTTTACTCCTAGATTTTTAGGCTTTGCCGTAGAATTCCTTAAGTGCTTTTTCTTTAGACTAAGATTTAGGTGCTTTAGAATTTTGCGACGCCTTTTTAAGTTTTAGTTTCTTTTTAAGTTATTTCCATTTGGGATTTAGTTTTTCCTGTAAGCTTTAATATTTTTAGACGACTTTTACCTATGTATCAATTATCATTCCAATTAGTAATCTCAATTTGCGATTATAATTTTAAGTTAGTTGTAGTAATAAGGTTAGGTTAGTCAAGTATTTTTAAGTTTTATAAGTTTCTTTTATTTTTTCGTCACCTTTTATTTTTTCAACCATTTTTCTTTTTCAACCTTTTTCCGACGAACTCTTTTTCTTTCTTATTTCTCGCTATTCTAGTTTTTAGGACATAGATTTTTATTCTACTTCTTATCTAAATTTCTTAAAATTACGAAAATTTATTTTAAGTGGTTAAATTAATAGACATCAAAATTTTCTGGTTAGTAGTAATAGTTGAATTTGTACGTGGACCGGGTTATTGGAGCCAAACAGTCCTCAATTATATTGAGACCAAACGAATCCTGCCCCTCTGCTGCATCTTTTGGCTATTCGAAACGTGGGCAAAATCAGAAAAGTCTATTGATTGGATAACTTATTATAATTTTTCTTTCTTTTTTAAAACTAATAGGATATTCAGTGAATGCATCGAGCAAGACGTTCACCACCTTTTGTACGTTCACCACCTGTAACTAGATCAAGACATTTAGCAAATATAATCGCCGTTGATTTTTCTTTAGAATCGTCATCCAGTCGACCAAGTACTTCAGTTCAAATTTCCGATAATCCATTTTTTGAACCCGACCTCACAATTGAGAATCCGGAGAATATTCAGGAACGGTTCGTAGATCCTGAACCACTAAACTTTCCTCCGGAACCACCAATCATTCAAACAGAGATTGTTGAGGAACGAACCATTAAATCAGAATCATCTAGTGATTCCGATTCAACAAATTCAATTATGGAGAATCTGGAACCTTTAAGTATGGAAGACCGAATGAGAGCTAAACGCACTGGCCAAGGTCACGCAATTACTCATCCTGACATTAATGCGCCAGATTATGAAATCAAAGGACAAATTCTACACATGGTGACTAATCAATGCCAATTTAGTGGTGCGCCGAAGGAAGATCCAAATGAACATCTACGTACCTTTAATAGGATCTGCACACTATTTAAAATCCGAGAAGTGGAGGATGAACAGATATATCTCATGTTATTTCCCTGGACTTTAAAGGGAGAAGCCAAAGATTGGTTGGAATCGTTACCTGAAGGGGCGATCGATACATGGGACGTTTTAGTTGACAAATTTCTTAAACAATTCTTTCCTGCATCTAAAGCCGTAAGACTTCAAGCAGAAATTGTTACGTTTACACAGAAACCAAATGAAACTCTATATGAGGCGTGGACTAGATATGGAAAGTTATTAAGAGGATGTCCGCAACATGGTTTAGACACCTGTCAAATAGTACAAATATTCTACCAAGGATGCGACATCACTACAAGAAAAGACATAGATATAGCAGCTGGTGGTTCTATTATGAAGAAAACCGAAACTGATGCTTACAAAATTATTGATAATACTGCTTCCCACTCACATGAGTGGCACCAAGAAAAAGACATCGTTAGATCATCTAAAGCAGCTAGAGCCGATTCTAGCCATAACTTAGATTCCATTTCCGCAAAGATAGATGCTGTGGAGAGACGAATGGAAAAGATGACTAAAGATATTCACTCAATACGAATTAGTTGTGAGCAGTGTGGAGGACCACATTTGACAAAAGATTGTCTCAGTATTGAATTAACAATGGAACAAAGAGAGAATATTTCATACATAAACCAAAGGCCTAGAAATAATTATCAGAATAATTATCAACCGCCAAGACCGATTTACAATCAAAACCAGAATTATAACAGAAATATTCCATACAACAACCAACAAGGTCCTAGCAATCAACAAGTATCCAATAATACTTATAATCAGCAAAGACCTAATTTTCAAAACAAACCACCACAACAAACCGATGATAAAAAGCCGAATTTAGAAGATATGATGACAAAGCTAGTTGAAACTCAAACACAGTTTTTCACATCTCAGAAACAAACCAATGAACAAAATGCTCAAGCATTTAGAAATCAACAAGCTTCTATTCAAAATCTGGAACAAGAAGTGAGTAACCTAGCAAGGTTAATAGGTGAAAGAAAACCGGGAAGTCTACCTAGTGATACAAATGCTAACCCCCGGAATGAAACAGCTAAAGCTATTACCACAAGAAGTGGTACAACACTTAAACCACCGGAAATACCTGTAACTTCTGATGAAACTATTCCTACTCCACAAGAACCACAACCTAATCAAGATAAGGAAAAAGAACCGGTAGTTGAAAAGGTTAATGAAGATAACACAGTTAAGGCTAAACCTTATGTTAAACCATACCAACCACCACTTCCTTACCCGAGTAAAATGAAGAAAGAGAAACTTGAAGCCGAGCAATCCAAATTCTTGGATATGTTTAAACAGATAAATGTAAATCTTCCTTTCATTGATGTGATTTCAGGAATGCCTAGATATGCTAAATTCTTGAAAGATCTAATCTCAAATAGAAAGAAAATGGAAGAACTCTCGGCTGTTACTATGAATGCTAATTGTTCAGCAGTGCTGTTGAATAAGATACCAGAAAAATTATCTGATCCAGGGAGTTTCACAATTCCATGTTTTCTGGGTAGTCTTAGTTCAATAGAAGCATTGGCAGACTTAGGTGCTAGTATAAATCTAATGTCGTATTCACTATACACTAAACTAAACCTTGGAGAATTGAAACCAACCAGAATAAGCATACAACTAGCCGATAGATCAATAAAATATCCTAGAGGGATAATGGAGAACATGCTAGTTAAAGTTGGTACTTTAGTATTTCCAGTAGATTTTGTTGTTTTGGACATGGAAGAAGATTCTCAAGTTCCTCTCATATTAGGAAGACCATTCTTAAACACGGCTAAAGCAATGATAGACGTGTTCGGTAAGAAACTGACCCTAAGTATAGAGGATGAGAGTGTTACCTTTTCAGTTGATAGAGCAATGCAACAACCACAATCTGCAGATGATACATGTTATTATATTCAAACTATAGATGCACATGCAGAATTATTAGAAGCATTTCCAGAATTATAAGGAACAGGAGAATGTTCTTTAGGAGAAGGTAATGAACCAATTGATGAAGCTGAAATGTTAGCTACACTTATAGCTAATGGATATGAACCAACAACAGAAGAAATTCAAATGCTAAAAGAAGAAGACAGATATCGATATAAATCATCGATAGAAGAACCTCCGAAATTAGAGTTAAAGCCACTTCCAAACCATTTGGAATACGCTTATTTACATGGTGAATCTGAATTACCTGTAATAATATCGTCTTCTCTTACTGAAAATGAGAAATCACAACTCATTTCTGTGTTGAAAGCTCATAAACCCGCCATTGCATGGAAGATTCATGATATTAAAGGAATAAGTCCTTCGTATTGCACACATAAAATCCTTATGGAAGAAGGTCATAAAACATATGTGCAACGCCAACGAAGACTAAATCCTAATATGCAAGATGTAGTTAAGAAAGAGATTATTAAACTGCTAGATGCAGGATTGATATATCCAATTTCTGATAGTCCATGGGTAAGCCCAGTTCAATGCGTACCTAAGAAGGGTGGCATGACTGTCATTACAAATGAGAAAAATGAGCTTATTCCTACTAGAACTGTAACAGGATGGCGTGTGTGTATTGATTATAGAAAATTAAATGACGCCACCAGAAAAGATCACTTTCCCTTACCTTTCATTGATCAAATGTTGGAAAGATTAGCCGGAAATAGTTACTATTGTTTTCTAGATGGATTTTCCGGATATTTTCAAATTCCAATAGCACCCGAGGACCAAGAGAAAACCACATTCACGTGCCCTTATGGTACTTTTGCTTACAAACGCATGCCATTTGGACTTTGCAACGCCCCTGCAACCTTTCAAAGGTGTATGATGACGATTTTTCACGACATGATAGAAGAATGCATGGAAGTATTCATGGATGACTTTTCAGTCTTCGGTGATACATTTAAATCATGTCTAGTTAATCTGGAACGAATGCTAATTAGATGCGAACAATCAAATCTAGTACTTAATTGGGAGAAATGCCATTTCATGGTTAAAGAAGGCATCGTTCTTGGACATAAAATTTCAAAAGAAGGAATTGAAGTGGATAGAGCTAAAGTAGATGTAATTGCTAAACTTCCACATCCCACCAATGTTAGAGGAGTTAGGAGTTTTCTAGGGCATGCCGGTTTTTACCGACGTTTCATAAAAGATTTTTCTAAAATTGCCACTCCTATGAATAAACTCCTAGAAAAGGATGCTCCATTCATCTTTTCAGATGAGTGTATCAAATCTTTTAATATTCTTAAAGAGAAACTCACTAATGCACCGATCATGATAACACCAAATTGGAATCTACCATTTGAACTAATGTGCGATGCAAGTGATTTTGCAATGGGAGCCGTTTTAGGACAAAGGATTGAAAAATGATTTCAACCTATATATTATGCTAGTAAGACGTTACAAGGAGCACAAACAAACTATACAACTACTGAAAAAGAACTCCTTGCTATTGTCTTTGCTTTTGACAAATTTCGATCATATCTCGTTCTAGCAAAAACGGTGGTCTATACCGACTATTCTGCTCTTAGATACCTATTTTCAAAACAAGATGCTAAACCAAGATTAATCCGTTGGATCTTACTCTTACAAGAATTTGATATTGAAATCCGAGATAAAAGAGGAGCAGAAAATCTCGCCGCTGATCATCTTTCTCGTCTTGAAAATCCCGAATTAGAAGTTCTAAATGAATCAGCCATACAAGACAACTTTCCTGATGAAAATCTATTGAAGATAGATTATAAAGAAATACCATGGTTTGCAGACTATGCAAACTACTTAGTTTGTGGATTCCTTGAAAAAGGATTAACGTACCAAAGACGAAAGAAATTCTTCAGTGATATAAAACACTATTTTTGGGAAGATCCACATCTGTTTAAAAGTTGTCCCGATGGAATAATACGCCGATGTATATTTGGAGATGAAGCTAGTAAAATATTAAATCATTGTCACACAGGACCAACAGGAGGGCATTATGGGCCTCAACTAACAGCAAGAAAAGTTTATGAAGCTAGATTCTATTGGCCTACAATTTACAAAGACGCACACCTTCTTTGCAAATCCTGTGATGCATGTCAAAGGGCCGGAAAAATAAGTCAACGTGATGAAATGCCACAAAATGTCATCCAAGTATGTGAAGTATTTGACATTTGGGGTATTGACTTTATGGGTCCATTTCCAAAATCTCATAATAATCTATATATACTCGTAGCCATTGATTATGTATCTAAATGGGCGGAAGCACAAGCTCTCCCAACTAATGATGCACGAGTTGTAGTCAACTTTTTAAAACATCTTTTTGCAAGGTTTGGAACACCGAAAGCTTTAATAAGTGATCGGGGTACTCATTTCTGTAATAATCAACTTGAGAAAGTTCTTAAAAGATATGGAGTAACTCATAAAATCTCCACCGCATATCATCCACAAACAAGTGGACAAGTTGAAAATACCAACCGAGCTTTAAAACGTATTCTAGAGAAAACCGTAGGATCAAATCCGAAGGAATGGTCCATTAAATTGGAGGATGCACTCTGGGCTTTTAGAACAGCCTACAAAACTCCAATTGGAACCACACCTTTTAGACTTGTTTATGGAAAAGCATGTCATCTTCCAGTAGAAATTGAACACAAAGCATTTTGGGCTTTGAAGACATGTAATCTTGATTTACATGAAGCCGGACGTCTACGATTAAGTCAACTAAACGAATTAGAAGAATTAAGACATGAAGCATACGATAATTCGTTAATCTATAAAGAAAGAACGAAGAAATGGCATGATAAAAGAATCAGAAGTTCAAAAGAATTTAAAGAAGGAGACAGAGTTCTTCTTTTCAATTCACGATTCAAGCTATTTCCTGGAAAATTGAAATCAAGATGGTCTGGACCATTCATAGTCAAAAGAGTTTTCCCATACGGAACGATAGAATTGATAAATTCAAATGGGATTGAATTTAAAGTTAATGGTCACAGAGTTAAACATTACATACATGGTCCGATGGAAGTCGACAACGAAGTTAATCACAATTTCGACACCACAGCTAACTAAGTGTGGGGAGAATCAAGTCTTTAAAGGATAATATGTATTTCTGTTAGAGTTAGATTGTCTGTTTTCATATAGTTCTCTAAAATGGAACCCGAATGGTCTTTCCCTAGCAGACCCTAAAGAACTAGTCTTCTCCCCCCATTCTGAATTTTTATTTTTTTTTAGGTTTTTACAAAATGAAGACTGCCTGTGAACTAAACCATGGTCTAATGCTACACGCTTTGATCACTAAAAGAAATAATGACATACTACCAAGTGAAATAGTATCAGTAATCAGAGAAAGAATGGACGGAGTTAGAAAAGAATCCAGATGCGAAGATAATAAGTTACAATTTGGTAAAGGAAAATCAAAATCCGCAGCGAAAAGAAGAGCACGACACCTAGAAAGATGTCACAAATGCGGAAAATGGTCACATGGAGGTAAATGTTCAAATAATCAAACCTATTCAAATACCGAATTTGTTACTTTATGCAGAGACGGACCGTTCATATGTTTAGAAGAAAAGACACTGAATGCTCGAGGTTACGCCTATGTAGCCATGGAAAACCAATTAAACCGACTATCTTATGAATGGGATAGATCATATAACTAAGAAATCTATCTCACAGGTATGTCTGTACAGTTTTTATTTTTATTTTTATTTTTAACCTTTTGATAATAAACGCTAATTTGTTCGCTAAAAAGTATTAAATTGGTATTGAATAAAATTAGATTTGGCGACCGAAATTATTGATATCATTCAAAAATTTATTACATCACTGCGAAATTTAACGTTTATTCTTAAGGTATAAATATCTTTAATCAATCAACCCAAAATATTTCAAAAATTCGTCATGAGTTAAATTAGGTCTTGGAACCGAAATTACTTTACCGAAAAGAGGGGCGCATATTTTTGATAATATTTGATTGATTAAAGTGGGATAAAAAGACAAAAAGATTTTTAATTTTATTTTTACCATGTTTTTAAAATTAATATTTAAATCTTAAATTAATATTGTAAACTTTGTAAAAAAAAATATATATTTAAAATTGTAAATATTTGAAAAAATTAATATAAGTTTGGTATGAATTTATAAATTTTTAAATTAAGTTTGGTGTGAATTTTTAATTTTTAAAAATATGAATTTTTAATTTTATGCATTTCAAATTTTAAGTTTGGTGTGAATTTTTAATATTAATTTTGAATTTTATATTTAAGTTGTGTGAATTTAAAAACAAAAATTTACTTTATCTCATTAAGTTAAAATATGATTTTTAAAATTCGTCGTAAGTTGAAGACTAGGTCTTTGAACCGAAATTGCTTTACCCGAGGGAGGGACGAGAACTTTTATTATCATTATTTTTAATCTTATTGAATTAAAGTATGCCAAAAACATTGAAAAAACCCCAAAAATCTTAGCTTTTAAAACAATCGCTACAAAAAGACAAATTTTAAAATTTTGTCGAGGGACGAACTAGGACATCGATCCGAAACGACCTCGTCCTAAATAACAAGGGAAACAAAATTTTAAAATTAATTACTTAATTCTTTTAATAAGTTAAAGATTATAAAAAAAATAAAATAAAAAAAAAATACCAAACTCCGCGACTCGCGGAGTTTGGAGCTTTAATCTCCGCGACTCGCGGAGGGGTCGAAAAATCAGAAAAAAATATAAACACCCGAACTGATCAGTCCCAACACAGAAAAAAAAAACTGCGAAAACCTGCGCGAAAAACCCGAAAAATACACCCCGAAATCACAATTTTTAACCGTTAATCATCAAATCTTTTGCTAAAATCATGTTGAGAAGGATGCTATCTAGGAATTACTCAAGAAAAACGGTAAATTTCTACACCTAAACACCATTTAATCCGAAATTTAGTGTTCTTGAGCAATTTTTCCCCAATTTGATTTTGATGCTTTTTAGTGTAATTAGGCTTAAATTGTTTATGTATTATGCTTGTATAACCTAGATTGATGCTGTTTAACATGATTAGAAGCCTTAAACTTCAAATTTTGAGTAATCTAGGGTTTGTGTTCTTGAGCAAATTTGGGGCTTTTCGATATAAACAGGTTATGGTCGATTTTTGTCATGAATTGTTGCTAAATTGAGTAGTGTAACATGTCTATGTAGTTAAATGATCCAAACTTTGAGCCTAAACATGATTTTGAGAATTAAAGTGGACTTTTTCAAGTCTAAAATTCATGAACTTGATTTTTGAAAGATAATGCCATTTGAGACTTGTTTAATTGCTAGTAATGATTATTTTGATATGTTATTTGATTTGAATGCTTATGAACTTGGCGAGCGTTTTCGTATATGCTTATTTGAAAAAGTGTAGATTTGATAAAAATGTGAAAATGAGCTTAAGTATGATATAAATTGATCATGTCATTGTAATTATTTTGATTGATGATTTTGCTGACACTAATGCATATTTGGATGCAAATAAAAATTGTGTTTGATGTGTTTTGCAGACTGAAAGGGGTGAATCTTCATCCCAAGCCCGTAATGCTCCTGCTGAGAATGCGGAACAACAGGAGGTGGATAACTACTACAAGCAGGATATACCTCATCCAGTCATGACCTTTTCTGATATGCACTTGGAAGAGTTGCACCCGAACCTGAGATTTGACAGACTTTGGATAGATTATCCAAAATATCAAAGGGGTTTGCATACTCTTCATTCTAAGGTTGTTGAGGTACCGAGGGTCATAGAATGGGGACCCTTAGAAGCTGTAGAATTGGCCGGGCCAATTAGGGAATTACTTGTACAGAGGTATGGTAATTCTACTTTTAATGACTGGGTACGTTTATTCACCATGCGTAGACCTGTATATAAAGTATGGTGTGAAGAATTGTTGTGTAGTATAGAGTTGAATGATCGGGTAGCTAGTTTAACCGATCGTTCTTTTATTAGATTTTTGTTAGGCGGTTCGATGCGCCACATGTCTTTACTGGACATGGCTCAGGCTTTACGTATATATACGCCTGAGGAGTTAGCGTCTGCCGATTGTAGAGGGTTGATACTAAACGGTAGAAAGATAGATGAAAATTTTGATACACACGGTGTGTGGAGTCAAATGACAAGCCATCACCGTTTCAAAGGGGGAAATTACTCTTATTTGGATATAGATAGAGCCGAATTAAGAGTGATACATATGTTTTTAGCTAATTCGATTACACAAAGGGGTAAGAACAAGGAAAAAGTAAATGAACATGATTTGTTTTACCATATGTGTATTCGAGACCCACAAAGCGCTGTAAGTATACTGTATTGTGTGGGTTATTATTTATCAGCTATGGTTCGGGGGATGCGACCGCATAGCATAATAGGAGGTGGTATTTTTATTACTTTGATTGGTGAATATCTCGGTGTGGATATAAGTCGGGGGGGATTATTAGTAGAAGAACCCGAACCCCGCGATACTATAGGTTTAAATGTATACCATGGTGCGAAAGTTTTGAAGAGGCGAAATAACGCCGCAGTACGATACCATGGTAGACATCCACAGGTGGAGAGAAACCAACAGCAAGGTAATGTAGGAGGGGGGAATGAGATGCAAGAAATGCAAAGGTTTATAGCTTCTCAGGAATACGAAAATGCTAGACAGAGAGCATTTGAAGATTGGCAAGTTCATCAGAACCAAATCATAGCTCATTGCCAACATATAGGTAGAAACTATATTCCTACACCGAAACCCATCTTCCCTCCCTGGTCTATAGAGATGCAGCCACCGTATCCTACGTATGATCCTGCCGAAGCATTCTATAGCACCTATGGTTATGCCTGGAACCCCTATTGGTACCAGTATCATCCCTAGTATACTTAGTTTTTTTTTTTTTGTAATTTGTAATTATTGATACGTTTAATACTTTTGTTAATATTGTAATCATTTTTATAATTATCTAACTTTTATTCTTAGATTTTAATAATTTTTGAATGTGGGGTAATATACCAAACTTCAAAAATAAGTATATATGTTTGCAGTTTATCTTATGTACACAACAGGGTAAAACAACGCATTTTCAAAGACTGGCATTAAGTTCAGCAAAAGCAACTAATTTTGACGACAAGATGCAAAATATATGTGAAATAACAACAAGACGGAATGAACAAATGATGTGCACCATTTATCATTCAGCAAACAAACGCCAATATATTTGGAAACTTTGGTAAAATTTAATCATTTTCACACAAATCACCCTCAATAATTTAAATTGTTACTGATTTCTTGCAAATGAGGGCATTGCAAGATCTTAAGTGTGGGAAGGGGTTAAATTCTTTCGGATTTTAAAAATTTTTACTTTATACACTTGGTTACCATTAAAAATACTAGTAAAGCAGTAGTTGTATTAGAATCTAGTGCTCTCTGATAATAAAGAACAGCCCTAGTCTTATATACTGACTACCCAATTCTAGTAAAATTTTTCAAAATTTTCAATTAAATGAACTCAAAATCATGTTTATACATATTTATGAACGATAAAACTAGGTTTTAACACCGAAATTATTGTTACCTCGGAAAGGACATAAATTGAGAAACAAACCAAAATGTTAAAATTCATTTAAAATGGAATAGAGGACGATAAAAAGGAAAATAAAAGCCAAGTGTGGGAAAATTTACCAAGTTATCTTAAACATATGTCACATATATCTGTAACAAATAACTGAAAATACTTTTGCTTTGGACTAAACTAAACTGTTTTACCCGATGAAAGAAAAGAAGAGATGGATCTACACGATGAATCAATTCCATCATTAAAAGGAAGTAAAGTCTTCCGAAAAAGACACGCGCTTCTTGATTTAGGTCATGAAGTTGTCGTCCAGACCAGCTGTAGGTTGACGAAAAATCTAGAAAAGTCATCACTAAAATCAGCAGGAAATCCACGGACCTCAGCATTAAACAGGGTCGCCAAGTGGTCAGATTTATCCTAAACATGAGAAGGATTTATCTTGTACAATGGGGGGGCACCATGCAAATTAGCTGGATAAGACTAATGAATCAGATCCCCAGAAAGGATAATCTCCTTAAAGATTAAAAATCAGCTTTTAAGACTGATATTACTCAATCCTAGAGATTGACCTTAAAGATTGAGAATTCAAACTCATGGAATTCAATGATATCTAAACTCGAGCTTGAACGAGAAAATATTTTGATCAAAATTACAAACCGATTTGTTTTCTGAAAACCCTATTTTTAATGCGTTCATTACCATTGAACGTAAAATCCTAGGAATTCACCTGGAATTCATTAGGTCACCTGAACTAAATCGGGTGTCAACCGTAAGAACGGTGGTTGCATAGTGGTCAAAGACAGGACCTTGTGCCATACCGAAAAATTATAAGGGTGAGCTTTACTATTGCTCCTACCAAGGATAGTAATTGCGTCCGACACGTTATAGACCATAATTAAAAGCATGTCAGGGGACATTGCCTTAACAGTTGCTTGTTCAACGCTTTCCTTTACAACCGGACGGTAGTTTACCGAAAGGTAATATACGGGACAAGTAAACTGGACGTGTTGCTTTCCAAATACAAGGTTAGCAAGTGGGTGACACAAAACCACAAGTTTTGAGCTAAAATTTTCAAATCTGAAACCCACCAAACCCACAAAAATATTTTGGAAACACCGGTAAAGGGTTATTCCGGAAAACTTATCTAGGGTAAAAACTAGATTTAATTTTCAAAAGATCAAATGTTTTCATAAAGATCCAATTTCCTTAATGGATCTAAATTTTTATAGTCATGTGGGACTGTAAACCATATCGTTACTACCATTGTTTATACCACCGTATAGAAATCACTGATGTACAAAGTGTGAAGAATAAAGAAGTGATTCTAGTATTTCAAGACGATATTGCTTGAGGACAAGCAACGCTCAAGTGTGGGAATATTTGATAATGCTAAAAACGAACATATATTTCATAGCATTATTCCTCAAGAAAGACAAGCTTTTAGTTGCAATTGTTCTATTTACAAGTGATATTCGTTTAAATAATAAAAGGTGAAGACAAAAGACAGATTCGACGAATTGAAGACGCAAACGACCAAAAAGCTCAAAAGTACAAAAGACAATCAAAGAGGTTCCAATTATTGATAAGAAACGTCTCGAAATTACAAGAGTACAAGATTCAAAACGCAAAGTACAAGATATTAAATTGTACGCAAGGACGTTCGAAAATCCGGAATCGGGACCAGAGTCAACTCTCAACGCTCGACGCAACGGACTAAAAATTACAAGTCAACTATGCACATAAATATAATATAATATTTAAATAATTCTTATAATTATTTATATATTATAATAAATAATAAAAACCGTCGGCAAGAAAGACTCCAAAGGGACTGAGCTGTAATTTCATTCTCCGCGACTCGCGGAGTTTGAAGGCAAAATTGGCCGCGAGTCGCGGAGCCCCCAGTTTTGAAACTCCCTATAAAGCAAACCGAAATCTGATCATTTTCATCATCTTTTTTCTCCTCATTCATACGATATATTTATATTTATAATTTATATTTTAATTTTAATTTTAATTATAATTCTAATAATAAGGGTATGTTAGCGAATATTGTAAGGGTGTAAGTCGAAATTCTGTCCGTGTAACGCTACGCTATTTTTAATCATTGTAAGTTATGTTCAACCTTTTTACATTAATGTCTCGTAGCTAAGTTATTATTATGCTTATTTAAAACGAAGTAATCATGATGTTGGGCTAATTACTAAAATTGGGTAATTGGGCTTTGTACCATAATTGGGGTTTGGACAAAAGAACGACACTTGTGGAAATTAGACTATGGGCTATTAATGGGCTTTATATTTGTTTAACTAAATGATAGTTTGTTAATGTTAATATAAAGATTTACAATTGGGCGTCCCTATAAATTACCATATACACTCAATCGGATACGATGGGCGGGGTATTTATATGTACGAATAATCGTTCATTTAACCGGACACGGGAATGGATTAATAACCACTAGAATAATTAAAACAGGGGTAAAATTATGTACAAGGACACTTGGTATAATTGATAACAAAATATTAAAACCTTGGGTTACACTCAGTCGACATCCTGGTGTAATTATTAAACAAAGTATTAAAATCTTGTTACAGTTTAAATCCCCAATTAGTTGGAATATTTAACTTCGGGTATAAGGATAATTTGACGAGGACACTCGCACTTTATATTTATGACTGATGGACTGTTATGGACAAAAACCAGACGGACATATTAAATAATCCAGGACAAAGGACAATTAACCCACGGGCATAAAACTAAAATCAACACGTCAAACATCATGATTACGAAAGTTTAAATAAGCATAATTCTTTTATTTCATATTTAATTTCCTTTATTTTATATTTAATTGCACTTCTAATTATCGCATTTTTATTTATTGTTATTGTATTTAATTGCACTTTTAATTATCGTACTTTTTAATTATCGCAAGTTTATTTTATCGCACTTTTATTATTCGCAATTTCATTATCATTATTTACTTTATGCTTTAATTTAAGTCTTGTATTTATTTATTTTTTTTACATTTGGTTTTAACTGCGACTAAAGTTTTAAAATCGACAAACCGGTCATTAAACGGTAAAAATCCCCCTTTATAATAATAATATTACTTATATATATATATTTGTATTTTTATAAAAGTAAACTAATATAGCGTTAAGCTTTGTTTAAAAAGATTCCCTGTGGAACGAACCGGACTTACTAAAAACTACACTACTGTACGATTAGGTACACTGCCTATAAGTGTTGTAGCAAGGTTTAAGTATATCCATTCTATAAATAAATAAATATCTTGTGTAAAATTGTATCGTATTTAATAGTATTTCCTTGTAAAATTTAATAGTATTTTATACCACTCCGCTACCATATCAATGCTTTTGCAATATATTTTTAGGACTGAGAATACATGCGCTGCTTTTATAAATGTTTTATGAAATAGACACAAGTAATTGAAACTATATTCTATGGTTGGATTATCGAATCGAATATCACCCCTTTTAGCTTGGTAGCTTAAGAATTAGGGAACAGACACCCTAATTGACGCGAATCCTAAAGATAGATCTATGGGCCTAACAAACCCCATTCTGGAATTTGGAATGCTTTAGTACTTCGATTTAAATGGTGATTGCGATTGTCAATATTTATGGCATACTTGTGAGTATGCAGGGATATTCTATATGCATTATGTTAATGTCGGTTACCAGGTGTTCATCATACGAATGGATTTTTATACACTTGCGAGTGTAATGTTATTTATGAAAAATAAAATCTTGTGGTCTATTAAAATGATGAAAATGAATGATTATGATAAACTAATGAACTCACTAACCTTTTGGTTGACACTTGAAAGCATGTTTATTCTCAGGTATGAAAGAAATCTTCCGCTGTGCATTTGCTCATATTAGAGATAATACTTGGAGTCGTTCATGACATATTTCAAAAGATGTTGCATTCGAGTCGTCGAGTTCATCAAGATTATTATTAAGTCAATTATAGTTGGATATATTATGAAATGGTATGCATGTCGTCAACTTTCGATGTAATGAAAGTTTGTCTTTTATAAACGAATGCAATGTTTGTAAAATGTATCATATAGAGGTCAAGTACCTCGCGATGTAACCAACTGTAATGTACTCGTCCTGATGGATTAGGACGGGTCATGAAAGTTGGTATCAGATCGGTGGTCTTAGCGAACCAGGTCTTGCATTAGTGTGTCTAACTGATAGTTGCTTAGATGCATTAGTGAGTCTGGACTTCGACCGTGTCTGCATGTCGAAAGTTTTGCTTATCATTTCGTGTCAAAAATTATTTACTTATCATTCTTAAAAGTCTAGACACGGCTTACTGCCTCTATTGCATAGATAGTGTATAGATAAATTCATATCTTAGCGTATCTGTGACGACCCGGAAATTTCCGACCAAATTTAAACTTAATCTTAATATGATTTCGAGATGATAAGCAATATCTGTAATATTGAGTCTTAAAATGTTTGAACTGGTTACAGTGATTCATTTACCCTTTGACTATGTCTGACGATTCACGAACAAGTTGTGTAAATATATAGATATATAAATATAAGAGTATATATAATATTTTGAATTAATAAAAATATACCTTATTCAATTGAAAGCAAAAAGGTAAAATAATATACAGAATAATTAAATTGATATTAAAGTGAATATATATTATAATTTATTAACTATATTATATTTACCAAGTATATAATATATTAAATATTTAATATTTATTAATTACAATATATTTATATAGTATTACTTATGTATAGAATTCATATATATATATATATATATATATATATATATATATATATATATATGTATGAATTCTATACATAAGTATATATATATGTATAAATTCTATACATAAGTATATATATATGTATGAATTCTATACATAAGTAATACTATATAAATATATTGTAATTAATAAATATTAAATATTTAATATATTATATACTTGGTAAATATAATATAGTTAATAAATTATAATATATATTAAAACTGATTACAAGTTTAAAAATAATTGTTATACTATTATTATTAGTACCTTTATTATTATTATTATTAATACTATTATTATTAGTTATTATTATTAATAACAATATTATTATTAATGTGTTTATATTTATTAAATATTAATAGTATAAATAAATTGTAAAAGCAGATATATACTAATCGAATATGTTAAAAATCTAGCTATTTAACTGTATTTCATTCTAACTCTTATCTTTGATCTGGCTGTAAAATTTAATCTTAACTATGTATATAAATAAAATAATAATAATTATTATTTAATTCATATATGTAATTACAGATACGTATATAAATTCATATATATAAAATACAGATTAATATATATATAATTGCAAATACAGGTATAGATATATATAAATACATACGAAGATATATCTAAATAAATATGTAATCTATTGACATCACAATCGAATCCTTTCATGACTGTGCTATTATGCTCGCAAGAAATCAGATAAATAGATAACACCAAAATCAGTTTAAAGTCGATATCAAGCTTTCACTTTCTTAATTTTTTTTATATATGCATGTACGATTGATTTTCTGGTCGAACTTTATCTTATTATAAAACAATTACAATGTCCATGATATTCATTCAATCACTCAGTATCTTTTTCAATACAACCAAAATATTAATTCAGCAGATTTGATTTATTGAATTTTAAAATGTAACCAAAAGTATACAGCTCGTCGCCCTGTATCTCCAATTTTTTTGCCAGATTTCGATTTTTAAACCATTCTAAAAATGTAATTATGCAAAGTTGTTAGATATCATTCATGTAAACTTCCTGTAAAATATCAAAGCCCAATTCTTCATATTGAAATCAAATTTTTTGAGTCAAACTTTATTTCATAAAAGTCAACTGATGGGTTCATGAGGAAATTCGCTGTTGTTTTGATGTAAATTGTTCAATTGATGATTGGAATAGTTTCTAAGAGTAATTTGAAATATATTTCATGTTTTAATTTATGGCTAAAACGTTCAAAATCTTTAAATCAAATGTTGAGTTTGAGTTGTTCTTCGCGAGACTTAAAATGCAACACGTATTTTTATTTTTTTTCGTTTTGATTTGATTACCTGTTGAAAAAATACCCCAACACCAGTCGGTTATATTAAATCCCAATCTTAATCAAAACCTCAATTCATTATTTTGATATTGGATTCGTCTCTGGTCGATTGCTGTTAAAAAGAAAGAGAAGAGAGTTTAAACAGACAAGGATGGTTTAAATAAAATTTAGAAAGGATGTATTTCAGAAAGACAGTGAATGGAGGAGTGGTCTTGAGCGTTGGCGGGTGAACGGGAGGTTGCGGGTTCGAGCCCCGCTGAGGTGTTTTATTTTTTTGATAAGCTTTGAGGTAGTTTTCACTATTATTATTATTATTATTATTATTATTATTATTATTATTATTATTATTATTATTATTATTATTATTATTATTATTATTATTATTATTATTATTATTATTATTATTGTTATTATTATTATTAATAAGCATTATAATTATTAGTATAATTACCATTAATATAAGTATTATTATCATTATTAGGATTATAATTATTATTATTATTATTACTATCATAAAAATGATAAAACGTATTATTATTTTCATTAATATTGATACTAGTATCATTTTATAATTATTAGTATTGTTATTGTTAAACTTATTATCATCATTAGTAGTAAAAGTATTATTTGTATAGTTATTATTAAAAATAGTATTTCCATAGAAACTATCCTTTGTATCTTATCATTATTATCATTTTTACCATTATTAACATTATTAAAAATACTACATAATTTTTTTAACAAACAAATTATATATAAAAATATGTTCAATACATATAATATAATGAAATTTATATTTTTCTATACAAAAGGAATATAGGAAACATATATATATATATATATATATATATATATATATACATATATATATATATATATATATATATATATATATATATATATATATATATATATATATATATATATATATATATATATATATATATATTTGATTACAAACATGTATATTAATAAATACACCAATGATATAGGTTCGTGAATCCGAGGCCAACCCTATACTTGTTCAATGACGTCATATGTATTTTTACTACAAAATACAATAGGTGAGTTTTCATAGCTCCCTTTTTTATATATATTTTTGGGCTGAGAATACATGCGTATTTTATAACTGTTTTACGAAATGGACACAAGTATTAAAAACATATTCTACGTTGAGTTGTACCACTTTGCATATTTTTCCCTAATAGCTTGGTAACTAATATTTACATGTTGTAAGAACATGTAAGCGCGAATCCTATTGATAGATCTATCGGGTTTAACAACCCCAACCGGGCTAGTCGCTCTAGTATCGTAAACGGTTGCATAGTACTTCATTTTTACTACACTTGGTATATTGTAGGGAGATTTCATAATAAAGGGAATATGCCACATTAATTGTTAAGTATGGTTACCGAAGAGCTCAACAACTTATAGAATACTTTTATACACTTGCGAGTGTACATATATTTATTAATGGAAATCTTGTGGTCTATTAATATATTGAAATGATTGTTATGATAAACCTATGAACTCACCAACCTTTTGGTTGACACTTTTAAGCATGTTTATTCTCAGGTATGAATGAAATCTTTCGCTGTGCATTTGCTCATTTTAAAGATATTACTTGGAGTGATTCATGGCATATTTAGGTCAGTACCTCGCAATAGGACCAGATGTTGATGACTTCGTCCAGGTGGATTAGGACGGGTTGTTAAAGTTGGTATCAGAGCGTTGGTCCTAGCGAACCAGGTCTTGTATTAGTGTGTCTAACTGATAGTTGTTAGGATGTATTAGCAAGTCTGGACTTCGACCTTAGCTGCATATTATAAGTGTTGTTTATCATTCCTAGTGGAAAATTATCTATTTATCATTCCTAAGTCTAGACACGCCTTACTGCCTTTATTGCATAGATAGTGTATAGACAAATTCATA
This sequence comes from Rutidosis leptorrhynchoides, assembly GCF_046630445.1. Lineage (NCBI taxonomy): Eukaryota > Viridiplantae > Streptophyta > Magnoliopsida > Asterales > Asteraceae > Rutidosis > Rutidosis leptorrhynchoides. The sequence goes on from NC_092338.1 coordinate 142,562,139, forward strand.
TCTTAGCGTATCTATTACGGTAAACTTTGCCTGATATCTTCCATAAATTTCTCCGTAATTTAAGGGATCCTGGTACTATATATATCTATGCATATTATAAATTTAGAATACTATCCAACTATCATTTGCTGTTACTAAGGTTTTCATACCAAAAATCTTTTCTGTGATTGCGTACGATGGCCTCTACGAATCGACCAAGTTCCTCTGACTCCGAAGATAGCGTGACGGGAGCGTACCAACCGATCAACTACCGTGATTTCTTTAGAAAATGGGGATGAGTTCGCGAAATACTTACTCTATGGAGAAATGAAGAAGGTACTCCATATCACGAGCCGAACTTACCACCTAACGTCGGAGTGCTCGATCCGTTTACCCGCGAACCTGTTCGCAATACCGTTTTCACTCTTTTCGCACGTATTTTCTGCCACGAAGGTCGACTCGATGTAGTTAAAGATAGTATTCGTCCTCTACTCCCGAACTCAAATCAGATAGGATTATTAGAAGAAGTTAGAAGACTTCGAACTAAATATCAAGAATTGACAAACCTTACGGAAGAATGGGTAGAACTAATCTATAGACTCGAGCGTAAAGTAGAAAACTTGGAGGTGACGGTGTTCTATTTGGAAGCTAGGCTCGCATCTACTACGCAGGTACCACAAGCAGTACCAATACCAACAGCAACACCACCCGCACCAGCATCATTTCCATCACCACAAGCTCTGTAAGCACCACAGACATCGAAGAGTACCGAGAATAATGAATTATGAAATATTAATTAATTACTTTCTGTTCACGATTAAAGGATATATGTATATATTTATGTATATCTCGAGATCCTAATAAAAATTCTTTTCATATTAACTATGACGTGTGAATGTTTTAACGGGTAGGTAATACCCGAGAAAGATAAAAGAAGCTGTAAAGGGCTCCTATCATAATTAATTCACATATGTTATCATTCACATATTTCATCATCGATTTAACAATCGATATCTATAAATCCTTGACTACATCTAAAGAAGATATATATATAAGTATATTTTCATAAAGATTGTAATTAAAAATTCTTTTGTACAAACTGTTAATCGTGAAAATATTTTAACGGGTAGGAAATACCCTAGAAATATTTAGATTTCACATTAATAAGTTACACTGTACATTCTTCGAATCTGATTCAATAGTCATTTACTATCCTACTTACAACCACAGAAGTACGAATCCGTTCATCACAGAATAACCATTTTCATTCAATTTCATATTTGGATTTTGACCTAACGGAATCCAACAAGTGGCATAATGAAGAAAACATTGGACAAAATAAAATTTGTTAGAAACAAACAAATTAACTATGAGAAAAATATTGTTAAGAATCCACGCTAACTGTTCCTAGCTAACTGATTACATTTATTTATCGCAATTTATTTATCGCAAATTATATTCTCGTAATTTTATTTATCGTCATTTAATTTCTGTTATTTATTTTACGCACTTTAAATATCGAGACACGTATACAAGGTTTTAACATATCATATCGACGCATCTATATATATTATTTGGAATAACCATAGACACTCTATATGCAGTAATGATAGAGTTAGCTATACAGGGTTGAGGTTGATTCTATAATAATATATATACTTTGAGTCTGAGACATGTACACGGGTCACGATACGTATTAATTAATTCGAATATTATATATATTAAACTATATATGAATGATTGGACTGTTAACTGTAGACTATCGACTGTGGACGAATAATATTGGACAATTAAAATGAATTAAAATACTGATTATAACATATGAAACTAAATAATTATTCAAGTTTGCCACTTGATTTCATCTTAAACCTCATTTGTATCTTGACGATTCTAATCTGCGTTCAAACATTTCATAATTCTTGAAAACACTTCAATCGAGAGGATGAACCAACCGCACTTCGTCTACGGAAGGAAAGATTTATGCATATAGTTATGCACTTGGAAAACTCTCGGAAACTGAATAAACGTTTAACACGTAGCTGTGCTAATTCCTTTGGCGTTGTTATTACCGAAAATAACAATATAAGTTTTTTTTCAAATTAGCCAATTTTGTCACAGCTCCAGCAAATCAACTTCGACTTTTCGTTCGAAAACAACCTTATTATAACCTTGATATATATATATATATATATATATATATATATATATGTGTGTGTGTGTGTGTGTGTGTGTGTGTGTGCGCTCTTTTATTTTTACCAGGGAACCTTTTATATTCCACCATAATACCATCAGCGTTTAATCATCTAAAAACACAATTCTCCTGAAACCACCTCGGATTGATAACCGATGATTCAGATATCGTAGCATTAAATGCAGAGGAAACAGAAAAATTGTAGATGGTCTAAACGACCAAAAGTTTGATGATAAAGAAGAGAGTGTTAGGAACGCTTGATAAAAAAAATTGGTACTGAAAAACAGATTGAGCAAACCATGAAGGAGACCAAGGCCAAATACAAGGACCATACCATATATTCAAAGAAATCACGTAATTCTGGATCCAATGAAACCTTCAACGAATATCTTGTTCCGTACACATGTTAAAATCTTGCGGAAAATCTTTCTTCATCAACCATCGAACTTAGAAATTCCAAAATATCATCATAAATATCTTCGATATTTCTGAAGATATCTTCATAAATATTCTTGTCCGATATTATTTATCTCTTCATGTTATCTGTGTTATATCATAAAAGAAAATATTTTAGTTTCTAAATTCAGAAACCTTCAAGTTTAAATTATGAATGTTTTGAAGTAGTGTTGGGAACTGATGCATGAGTTAGTATAATATAATGACACTTGATCAACGTGATTATATTACAGTAAGTCATGCTGAGTTTCTAATGGAACGTGATGATTAACAGACCATAACGTCATTATGTGACATGTTACATAACTTATTCATTCTACTTAACTTATGAACAAATCAAGAAAATGTATTCTTGATGGTTCTATCTTCCGTGATGTTGATAAATTTGAAAATCAAATCGTGCTATCACGTTTCTTTCTGCTTAGAACATTATAATCATTCGAAACTCTATATCTACGAATTCTGAACCATTATTCGCTTGAGTTAAAGTCGGGAAGAGAAAACAAAAGCATAGAGCTTCGAAATATAAAGGAGAATATAAAGCCCTATAACAACACATAAATTACAAACCGTGTATATCAATGTTTATCGCAACATAAAGACACGGGAGAATTAAAAACACTATAACCCCAAGTGCAAAGTAGAAAAAAAAGCAGATTCCTCCGGTGGTAGTTGGAAAAGGAGAATGATTGTGGCGATAGTAAGGATAACGACAAGAATCAGAACCGGATTAAGCATTATTATAATATTTTGAATATATGAACTGAGAAAGAAGGTATAGAAGTGGTGAAACTAATGGAACGGAAAAGGTATATTTATAATGGAAATATCAGACGTAGTAATCAAGACAGGTCATCGCATTTAATTAAAGAGATACTAATTTCCTTAAATCTCGAAGAATCAGATCTTATAGATTTCCAAGATTTTCTTTTGAATCCCTTAAATTCCGGAAAAACAACTGTGACTACTTCACCGGTTAAGTCAAATCTTCAATTACTCATTTTCACTCTTTTGTGATAGCTTCATTTGTACTCTTCGAATAATCGAATTGTTTACTCATATTACACAACGGTAATAAAACTCTATTTATCAGCTCAAATTCGTCATGAAAACATTTTTAATGTTAGCTATGATGACCTCGATCAAATTTCGGGACGAAATTTCTTTAACGGGTAGGTACTGTGACGACCCGAAAATTTCCGACCAAATTTAAACTTAATCTTAATATGATTTTGAGACGATAAGCAAAGTCTGTAATATTGAGTCTTAAAATGTTTGAACTGGTTACAGTGATTCGTTTACCCTTTGACTATGTCTGACGATTCACGAACAAGTTGTGTAAATATATAGATATATAAATATAAGAGTATATATAATATTTTGAATTAATAAAAATATACCTTATTAAATTGAAAGCAAAAAGGTAAAATAATATACAGAATAATTAAATTGATATTAAAGTGAATATATATATATATATATATATATATATATATATATATATATATATATATATATATATATATATATATGTGTGTGTGTGTGTGTGTGTGTGTGTGTGTGTGTATGAATTCTATACATAAGTAATACTATATAAATATATTGTAATTAATAAATATTAAAGATTTAATATATTATATACTTGGTAAATATAATATAGTTAATAAATTATAATATATATTAAAACTGATTACAAGTTTAAAAATAATTGTTATACTAATATTATTAGTACCTTTATTATTATTATTATTAACACTATTATTATTAGTTATTATTATTAATAACAATATTATTATTAATGTGTTTATATTTATTAAATATTAATAGTATAAATAAATTGTAAAAGCAGATATATACTAATCAAATATGTTAAAAATCTAGCTATTTAACTGTATTTCATTCTAACTCTTATCTTTGATCTGGCTGTAAAATTTAATCTTAACTATGTATATAAATAAAATAATAATAATTATTATTTAATTCATATATATAATTACAGATACGTATATAAATTCATATATATAAAATACAGATTAATATATATATATAATTGCAAATACAGGTATAGATATATATAAATACATACGAAGATATATCTAAATAAATATGTAATCTATTGACATCACAATCGAATCCTTTCATGACTGTGCTATTATGCTCGCACGAAATCAGATAAATAGATAACACCAAAATCAGTTTAAAGTCGATATCAAGCTTTCACTTTCTTAATTTTTTTTATATATGCATGTACGATTGATTTTCTGGTCGAACTTTATCTTATTATAAAACAATTACAATGTCCATGATATTCATTCAATCACTCAGTATCTTTTTCAATACAACCAAAATATTAATTCAGCAGATTTGATTTATTGAATTTTAAAATGTAACCAAAAGTATACAGCTCGTCGCCCTGTATCTCCAATTTTTTTGCCAGATTTCGATTTTTAAACCATTCTAAAAATGTAATTATGCAAAGTTGTTAGATATCATTCATGTAAACTTCCTGTAAAATATCAAAGCCCAATTCTTCATATTGAAATCAAATTTTTCGAGTCAAACTTTATTTCATAAAAGTCAATTGATGGGTTCATGAGGAAATTCGCTGTTGTTTTGATGTAAATTGTTCAATTGATGATTGGAATAGTTTCTAAGAGTAATTTGAAATATATTTCATGTTTTAATTTATGGCTAAAACGTTCAAAATCTTTAAATCAAATGTTGAGTTTGAGTTGTTCTTCGCGAGACTTAAAATGCAACACGTATTTTTATTTTTTTTCGTTTTGATTTGATTACCTGTTGAAAAAATACCCCAACACCAGTCGGTTATATTAAATCCCAATCTTAATCAAAACCTCAATTCATTATTTTGATATTGGATTCGTCTCTGGTCGATTGCTGTTAAAAAGAAAGAGAAGAGAGTTTAAACAGACAAGGATGGTTTAAATAAAATTTAGAAAGGATGTATTTCAGAAAGACAGTGAATGGAGGAGTGGTCTTGAGCGTTGGCGGGTGAACGGGAGGTTGCGGGTTCGAGCCCCGCTGAGGTGTTTTATTTTTTTGATAAGCTTTGAGGTAGTTTTCACTATTATTATTATTATTATTATTATTATTATTATTATTATTATTATTATTATTATTATTATTATTATTATTATTATTGTTATTATTATTATTATTATTAATAAGCATTATAATTATTAGTATAATTACCATTAATATAAGTATTATTATCATTATTAGGATTATGATTATTATTATTATTATTACTATCATAAAAATGATAAAACGTATTATTATTTTCATTAATATTGATACTAGTATCATTTTATAATTATTAGTATTGTTATTGTTAAACTTATTATCATCATTAGTAGTAAAAGTATTATTTGTATAGTTATTATTAAAAATAGTATTTCCATAGAAACTATCCTTTGTATCTTATCATTATTATCATTTTTACCACTTTTAACATTATTAAAAATACTACATTATTTTTTTAACAAACAAATTATATATAAAAATATGTTCAATACATATAATATAATGAAATTTATATTTTTCTATACAAAAGGAATATAGGAAACATATATATATATATATATATATATATATATATATATATATATATATATATATATATATATATATATATATATTATTAATATAAAATGATATAACTAATATAATTATATATATATATATACATATATATATATATATATATATATATATATATATATATATGTATATATATATATATATATATATATATATATATATATATATATATATATTTATTTATTTGATTACAAACATGTATATTAATAAATACACCAATGATATAGGTTCGTGAATCCGAGGCCAACCCTATACTTGTTCAATGACGTCATATGTATTTTTACTACAAAATACAATAGGTGAGTTTTCATAGCTCCCTTTTTTATATATATTTTTGGGCTGAGAATACATGCGTATTTTATAACTGTTTTACGAAATGGACACAAGTATTAAAAACATATTCTACGTTGAGTTGTACCACTTTGCATATTTTTCCCTAATAGCTTGGTAACTAATATTTACATGTTGTAAGAACATGTAAGCGTGAATCCTATTGATAGATCTATCGGGTTTAACAACCCCAACCGGGCTAGTCGCTCTAGTATCGTAAACGGTTGCATAGTACTTCGTTTTTACTACACTTGGTACATTGTAGGGAGATTTCATAATAAAGGGAATATGCCACATTAATTGTTAAGTATGGTTACCGAAGCGCTCAACAACTTATAGAATACTTTTATACACTTGCGAGTGTACATATATTTATTAATGGAAATCTTATGGTCTATTAATATATTGAAATGATTGTTCTGATAAACCTATGAACTCACCAACTGTGACGACCCGGAAATTTCCGACTAAATTTAAACTTTATCTTTATATTATTCTGACACGATAAGCAATGTTTGTTAAGTTAAATCTCAAGGATTTTAAACTATGTTTATACATTCATTTAAACCTCGACCAAATTCCAATGATTCACGAATCATTAAATGAACATATATGAATATGTATGTATATGTGTATATGTTATAAATTGAAAATGTCAACAAAGTATTTAAAAGTATAATGCTTTATATGAACGTATTTGTTTCAATATGATTATCGACGAAATTAAAAAAAAAATATATTAAATGATTGGATTATCAGAAACATTGAATTATGATTACAAGTCTCTGTTGAGAGGTCCACTATGATTTGAGAAATCTATTCCTCTTAATGATATTGGGAATAATTTGTAAAGCTATTTATAAATAAAAATAAAAAGTGTCATTTACGAAAGTTAGACAAAAGCTAGTGGAGAATTGGTTTCCATAATATTCTATTAATCTATTTTCAAACGTACAAAAACGTTTTCAGTTTAAAAAGAACTTTATTATTAAAACGTATATAAATTTTATAAATATCTAGAATCACTTTTGACAACTCATTACTTAACCAGTATAATAAATATAACGATATTTATATTTTATTTCATTAAATATATATAACGATTTAAATTAATATTATATATATTTATACACGTATTATACATACATAGTTTTTATACTTTTACTATACTTTAACTTTACCTTTACTTTACTTTTACTTTACTTTAACTTTAATAATTCACTTTAATAATTCATACTTTAATAATTCACTTTAATAATTCAAAAATCTATTATAAATAGAATTCAATAGGTTTCATTATTTCATAGAAACTTAAAAATATATTTCTCTAAACTCTCTCAATCGATTTACATATATATATATATATATATATATATATATATATATATATATATATATATATATATATATATATATATATATATATATATTTGCTCTGTATTATTTCAAGATATTATTAGTATACATAAAATATTACGACGGAGTGATGTCCGAGTGATTTCAAAATAGTTTTTTTGAATGAGTCGAAGCTAAGAAAATTATGGGTTATAGCTATGGAGGTGATGGGTATGGTTCATGGGTATGCTCGTGAGGTCAATCTAGTGTTTATCATCTCCGTTGCGTCTACGTACTTTCCTGCAATATTGAATCTCAATATTGATACGTGAGCACTCATAACTTAACTTTTATATATCAATAGTGTATCCCTAACTAGTGCTCGAGTATATAGGATTATGCATAGTTGTACATTCGATATTGTCCTTAGATAGGTTTGTTGAATCCTGAATTAGATACATATGCTACTGAGATAGGGTATATGATATGCATGTCATTGGAAAGCTAGTGAAAAATTAAGAACTTTTCATTTAGATATCGAATGGTTTCGATGAACGGATTTGAAGTATAGGCAACTGAATTTTAGTATTATTGTTAAAATGATTATTATTACTATCGTCGTTATTATTTTAATAAAAATATCATTGTTATTATAAAATATCATTATTACTATTATGTTAGTATTATCATTTTATCATAATAACATTTTTAGTAAATATAAATATTGTTATTTTTTATAGAATAATAATAATTATTATTACAAAATAATACAACTTTTACTTATTATTATTATGATCAATATTATTTTATCAAATAAATAGGGGATACAAAGATATTTTTCACCACGCGTAATATAATTACATTAATAATACTTACCACTATAGTTTTAAGATATTAAGTGAACTTTATAAATTTTACTACTTAAGATATATAAAAGTATATTTTATCATATATAAACGTTAATATAAATTTTTATTAATAAATGCCTTTTATTATTATAAAATCTAATAAATATATTTAAATATATAAAACGACTATAGTTAAGTTATAAACACGTATAAATTTTAGAAGTCATTTTGGGTCAAGTTGACTTTTGTTGACTTTTGCATATTAGTCTCGAGCATTAGGATTGTGGTACACTATGACTTGACCAAAAATTGTTAGACAAATATTGACCAACATATAAATATATATAATTAATATAGGTTCGTGAATCCGAGGCCAACCTTGCACTTGTTAAATGACGTTATATGTATTTTTACTACGAAATACAGTATGGTGAGTTTCATTTGCTCCCTTTTATATATATTTTTGGGACTGAGAATACATGCGCTGTTTTTTTATAAATGTTTTACGAAATAGGCACAAGTACTAAAACTAATTCTACGTGGGTTTAAACCAGAAATATACCCTTAGCTTGGTAACATTAAACTACTTGTCTATGTACGGTAGGCGCGAATCCTAAAAATAGATCTATTGGGCCTGACAAACCCCATCCTGACTATGGGATGCTTTAGTACTTCGAGGTTATTTTAAACACACCTGATCTGGTGTACTTCAGAGGGTAAAACATGAACGTTAAGGCTTGTTACCGGGTGCCTACAATTTATAGAATACTCTTATACACTTGCGAGTGTACATATATTTATAAACAGAAATCTTGTGGTCTATTAATATATTGAAATGATTGTTATGATAAACCTATGAACTCACCAACCTTTTGGTTGACACTTTAAAGCATATTTATTCTCAGGTATTAAAGAAATCTTCCGCTGTGCATTAGCTCATTTTAAGGATATTACTTGGAGTCATTCATGGCATATTTTGAAAGACGTTGCATTCGATTCATTGAGTTCATCAAGATTATTATTATGTCAATTATAGTTGGATGTATTATGAAATGGTGTGCATGCCGTCAATTTTCGTTGTAAAGAAAGTTTGTCTTTTAAAAACGAATGCAATGTTTGTAAAATGTATCATATAGAGGTCAAAATACCTCGCGATGTAATCAACTATTGTGAATCGTTTATAATGTATATGAACGGGTCCTTTCAGTTGGTATCAGAGCGGTGGTCTTAGCGAACCAGGTCTGCATTAGTGTGTCTAACTGATAGTCGTTAGGATGCATTAATGAGCCTGGACTTCGACCGTGTCTGCATGTCAAAAGTTTTGCTTATCATTTTTGTCAGAAATTGCCTGCTTATCATTCTTAGTCTAGACACGTCTTACTGCATTGATTGCATGAATAGTGTATAGACAAAATTCATATCTTAGCGTATCTGCTAATCCATATTTTAGCGTATCTGTTACTGTAAACTTTGCCTGACATATCCCGTACTTTCCTCTGTAATCTACGAAATCTTTTGCGCTATATATATAGATATTCTATGTAATTAGAATACCACCCGATAGCCGAAAAATCATTTCATATCGAAAAATTCTTTATTCAATCGAACGAAATGGAATTCGTCATTAGTTCAAGTCCATCGAATTCCGATATGGAATCCCACTCAAGCTCCGAAAGCAGTGTGACCGGAATGGATCAACTAATTAGCCATCATCTATTCTGGATGAATTGGGGATAGGTTCGTAGCCTCCTCAATAATTGGAGACAAGAAGAAGGTGATCCCTTCCATCCACCACATTGCCCTCTTGGCGATGAACCTGAAGCACTTACCGGCGAACTGGTCCGAAACACCATTTTCTCTCTCATTTACAGAGTATCTCGTCACGATTATATACTACATCAAATTCTAGATTTTATTAATCCGCTCGTCCGAACCGAAAATCACCCCGGTGTAATAGAAGAAGTCAACGAGCTTCGCGCTCGAGTAGTGGCTTTAGAGAATATGGTGCAAGAGTTACAAACACCAACAAATAACGAAGTATTAATTCATAATTTCAATTTTATTGAATAAATACTCCGTAAAAGTTATGTAATTTCTAAAGTCTTTAGGGATTATTCAGTTCTAGTTTCAACCGTAAATCAAATGAGTTTAATTTAATATTAACTCATTAAATCTATGTTACATCTGAAGAAAATATGCACATATATATATTTTCATAAAGACTGTAATAAAATTCTGTTGTACAAAATATTAATTGTGAAATTTTTTTTAACGGGTAGGTAATACCCGAGAGATATATAAATTCACAATTAATATATTACATTTTTCGAATCTGATTAAGCAAATCATCAACTATACTCCTAAAATCTCACAACAATATACATTCTTGTATAGAAATCAAAGCAACCATTCTCACCCAAATTTGATTACGCATTCTGATTTTAACAAATTAAAATCCAAGTCATGATTTAACAGAAGACATCACTCTTAGATTCCTACATCTTTCAAAGCTATACTTTGACTTCAAAACCGTGTTAGAACATCATATGTATATTAACGATTACAAACTGTGTTCAAACTCTCCGGAGTTTTCGAAGACACTTCAAACAATGAACAATTGAGATGATGATCCAACCACATATTGAAATGTCCCGTTCTTATTGATTAAAAACGTTCCATATTAATTGATTTCGTTGCGAGGTTTTGACCTCTATATGAGACGTTTTTCAAAGACTGCATTCATTTTAAAACAAACCATAACCTTTATTTCATCAATAAAGGTTTAAAAGTTTTACGTAGATTATCAAATAATGATAATCTAAAATATCCTGTTTACACACGACCATTACATAATGGTTTACAATACAAATATGTTACAACAAAATAAGTTTCTTGAATGCAGTTTTTACACAATATCATACAAACATGGACTCCAAATCTTGTCCTTATTTAAATATGCGACAGCGGAAGCTCTTAGTATTCACCTGAGAATAAACATCTTTAAACGTCAACAAAAATGTTGGTGAGTTATAGGTTTAACCTATATATATCAAATCATAATAATAGACTACAAGATTTCATATTTCAACACACATCCCATACATAGAGATAAAAATCATTCATATGGTGAACACCTGGTAACCGACATTAACAAGATGCATATATAAGAATATCCCCATCATTCCGGGACACCCTTCGGATATGATATAAATTTCGAAGTACTAAAGCATCCGGTACTTTGGATGGGGTTTGTTAAGCCCAATAGATCTATCTTTAGGATTCGCGTCAATTAGGGTGTCTGTTCCCTAATTCTTAGATTACCAGACTTAATAAAAAGGGGCATATTCGATTTCGATAATTCAACCATAGAATGTAGTTTCACGTACTTGTGTCTATTTTGTAAATCATTTATAAAACCTGCATGTATTCTCATCCCAAAAATATTAGATTTTAAAAGTGGGACTATAACTCACTTTCACAGATTTTTACTTCGTCGGGAAGTAAGACTTGGCCACTGGTTGATTTACGAACCTATAACAATATATACATATATATCAAAGTATGTTTAAAATATATTTACAACACTTTTAATATATTTTGATGTTTTAAGTTTATTAAGTCAGCTGTCCTCGTTAGTAACCTACAACTAGTTGTCCACAGTTAGATGTACAGAAATAAATCGATAAATATTATCTTGAATCAATCCACGACCCAGTGTATACGTATCTCAGTATTGATCACAACTCAAACTATATATATTTTGGAATCAACCTCAACCCTGTATAGCTAACTCCAACATTCACATATAGAGTGTCTATGGTTGTTCCGAAATATATATAGATGTGTCGACATGATAGGTCGAAACATTGTATACGTGTCTATGGTATCTCAAGATTACATAATATACAATACAAGTTGATTAAGTTATGGTTGGAATAGATTTGTTACCAATTTTCACGTAGCTAAAATGAGAAAAATTATCCAATCTTGTTTTACCCATAACTTCTTCATTTTAAATCCGTTTTGAGTGAATCAAATTGATATGGTTTCATATTGAACTCTATTTTATGAATCTAAACAGAAAAGTATAGGTTTATAGTCGGAAAAATAAGTTACAAGTCGTTTTTGTAAAGGTAGTCATTTCAGTCGAAAGAACGACGTCTAGATGACCATTTTAGAAAACATACTTCCACTTTGAGTTTAACCATAATTTTTGGATATAGTTTCATGTTCATAATAAAAATCATTTTCTCAGAATAACAACTTTTAAATCAAAGTTTATCATAGTTTTTAATTAACTAACCCAAAACAGCCCGCGGTGTTACTACGACGGCGTAAATCCGGTTTTACGGTGTTTTTCGTGTTTCCAGGTTTTAAATCATTAAGTTAGCATATCATATAGATATAGAACATGTGTTTAGTTAATTTTAAAAGTCAAGTTAGAAGGATTAACTTTTGTTTGCGAACAAGTTTAGAATTAACTAAACTATGTTCTAGTGATTACGAGTTTAAACCTTCGAATAAGATAGTTTTATATATATGAATCGAATGATGTTATGAACATCATTACTACCTCAAGTTTAGTAGGTAAACCTACTGGAAGTGACAAGAAATGATCTAGCTTCAAAGGATCTTGGATGGCTTGAAAGTTCTTGAAGTAGGATCATGACACAAAAACAAGTTCAAGTAAGATTTTTGCTCGAATTAAGATAGTTTATAGTTATAGAAATTGAATCAAAGTTTGAATATGAATATTACCTTGAATAAGAAAGATAACCTACTGTATATAACAAAGGTTTCTTGATCTTAGATGATTACTTGGAATGGATTAGAAAGCTTGGAAGTAAATTAGTAAACTTGAAGGGATTTTTGAAGTGTTCTTGAAGTGTTCTTCCTATGATGATTATAGCTTGATTCTTGAAGTGATTTTTGATGAAGATGATGATTAACTACTGGAAAAATACGTTCATAATAGTGTGGGTGTGTTGAGAGAGAATTAGAAAGAGAATTGGAAGTGAAATGGAGTGAATGATGAGTGGTAATTGGTGAGTGGTGAGTGGGGTTAAAAGGAGTTCTAGTTAGTTGACTAGCTCATGGTAGAAGTTAAAATTGATTAGTCATACATGACATAATCAAGAGTGGAATCCCATGCTAGTTCCTATTGGTATATACTCATAGTAAGTACGTTTTGAAGCTGTGTATAATACGGGTAAGAATACGACTAGAATTCTTGATGAAAGAAAAGAATGGAAAAGTAACTGTAACCATTTTCGTTAAGTATGAGTGTTTTGATATATGTCTTGAAGTCTTCCAAAAGTATTTTAATACATCTAAATACACTACATGTATATACATTTTAACTGAGTCGTTAAGTCATCGTTAGTCGTTACATGTAAGTGTTGTTTTGAAACCTTTAAGTTAACGATCTCAATTAATGTTGTTAACCCATTGTTTATTATATCTAATGAGATGTTAAATTATTATATTATCATGATATTATGATATATTAATATATCTTAATATGATATATATACATTTAAATGTCGTTACAACGATAATCGTTAAATATATGTCTCGTTTCGAAATCCTTAAGTTAGTAGTCTTGTTTATATGTATATAACTCATTATTAATATACTTATGGAGATACTTACTTATCATAATCTCATGTTAACCATATGTATATCCATATATATATCGTCATATTGTTTTTACAAGTTTTAACGTTCGTGAATCGCCGGTCAATTTGGGTGGTCAATTGTCTATATGAAACATATTTCAATTAATCAAGTCTTAACAAGTTTGATTGCTTAACATGTTGGAAACATTAAATCATGTAAATATCAATCTCAATTAATATATATAAACATGGAAAAGTTCGGGTCACTACACATATTACCTACATTTATGTACCTAAAAAGCTTTCGAAGCCAAAGTCATAGTTCGACGCGTATCCGTGTCAGACCCTTTGGCATTTATTAGCTAAAATGACTTTTCAATTCCTTTTCAAAGTAGACAGTTTTGTCACAGCTCCAGCAAGTCAACTTCGACTTTTCAGTCGGACTACTCTTATTATAACCTCGATAGATACGTTGCCCTTTCGTCATCGTTACTGGAGACCTTCATATCTCACCACCTTAGCAATAAACTTACCAACAACTTCAATTATCTTTGACTTTTCGAAAAATCATTATATTTATTGAAATCACATCATTTACTCATTCGCATCTTGTAACGAGAATTGTCATACGAATCATCGAAAAACAGTAACCAGTATTTTGAAATCTCGCAGTATGTCTACGCCAACAGTTATATGTGTACGTAAAACGTCTATCTCCTGGACTTACATACTTTGAATGTGAAGTTCTGAAAAATATTTTGAACTGCAATCTAGTTCTTGAAATGCTGACGAAGCATCAAAAACTGTAAACGATCTTAACAGTAAAAAGTTTGATGACAAAGAAAAGTAAGGTGGAAAAGCTGAGAAAAAGAGAAGGTTTGGAACTGGAAAACGGATTGAACAGACTATGAAGGAGGCTGTGGACAAATCACAAAGACTAAATCTGCCTTCAAAGAATCCAAATGATTCAGTGCCTGCTAAAGTCATTAACGAATACCTTACTCTTTATTCTAAACCTTTACAGACAAATCTTCATCATCATCCATCAATATTAGAAATTCTAAGATATTATCATATCTTTCATTATAAATATCCGCGATATTTCTGAAGATATTTTCACAACTAATCTTATCTGAAGTCATTTATCTCTTTACGCTATCAGTGTTACATCATATAAGAAACTATTAGTTTCTATATTCTATAAACTTTCGAGTTTAAATTATGAATGTTTTGAAGTAGTGTTGGGAACTGAAGCATGAGTTAGTATAATATAATGACACTTGATCAACGTGATTATATTACAGTAAGTCATGCTGAGTTTCTAATGGGACATGACGATTCACAGACCATGCCTTCATCATGTTCCATGTTACACGACTCTTATATTCTATTTAATCTCTAAAAATATCAAGAATATATTTTCTTGATGATTCGGTCTTTTCAGGGTATTCTGGTAAATTAACAAATCAAGATCGTGCCATTACCATTTCCTTCTTAGAACATTAACTATGTTCATTCTGAAATTCATATCTGCGAATACTGGACATTACAAACGTTGCTTAATCGCAAGAAGAAGAAACGAAAGGACAAAACTCCAAAATAGAAATTGGAGTATAAATCGCAGCAAATAGAAGGGAGCATTAACTGTGGATGTCAATGATTATAGAAGACAAAAGCAGGGGCTTTGAAATATAAGGGAAGATATAAAACCCAACAACCACCCAAAAATTATAAACCGTATATATCGATGCATATAGCAATATAAAGACACGGAAGAACTAAAAACACTATAAAACCGAGAGTATAGTAGAAGTAAATAGATTCTTCCGGAGGCAGATGAAAAAGAAGAACGACAGATATGAAAGTGAGGAGTATATCGAGAATCAGTACTGGATGAAGCATATTGACAAATACTTTAAAATATGAGTTGAGGGAGAAAGAATAGAAGGTGTGAGTTGTAAGGAAACGAAGGAGGTGGATTTATAGTGAAATACCCGACAGATAAATCAAGATGGATTATCGTATTAATTCGAAGAGAATCATAATCTCCTTAATCACCGAAGCATCAAATCCAACATAGATTACAAAGTTTTTCTTTAAATTCGGAGATCAATTGTGATGACGTCAAAAGATATGACGAATCACTATAATCTTATTTCCTTCATTTACTATAACTTCCCTCATACGCTTTGAGTAATCGAATTATTTTATCCATACTTCTTAGACATGATAAAACTTCATAATCGTCATAATAACATTCTCATTGTTAGCCATAACGACCTCTATCAAATTTCGGGGACGAAATTTCTTTAACGGGTAGGTACTGTGACGACCCGGAAATTTCCGACTAAATTTAAACTTTATATTTATATTATTCTGACACGATAAGCAATGTTTGTTAAGTTAAATCTCAAGGATTTTAAACTATGTTTATACATTCATTTAAACCTCGACCAAATTCCAATGATTCACGAATCATTAAATGAACATATATGAATATGTATGTATATGTGTATATGTTATAAATTGAAAATGTCAACAAAGTATTTAAAAGTATAATGCTTTATATGAACGTATTTGTTTCAATATGATTATCGACGAAATTAAAAAAAATATATTAAATGATTGAATTATCAGAAACATTGAATTATGATTACAAGTCTCTGTTGAGAGATCCACTATGATTTGAGAAATCTATTCCTCTTAACGATATTGGGAATAATTTGTAAAGCTATTTATAAATAAAAATAAAAAGTGTCATTTACGAAAGTTAGACAAAAGCTAGTGGAGAATTGGTTTCCATAATATTCTATTAATCTATTTTCAAACGTACAAAAACGTTTTCAGTTTAAAAAGAACTTTATTATTAAAACGTATATAACTTTTATAAATATCTAGAATCACTTTTGACAACTCATTACTTAACCAGTATAATAAATATAACGATATTTATATTTTATTTCATTAAATATATATAACGATTTAAATTAATATTATATATATTTATACGCGTATTATACATACATAGTTTTTATACTTTTACTATACTTTAACTTTACCTTTACTTTATTTTTACTTTACTTTAACTTTAATAATTCACTTTAATAATTCATACTTTAATAATTCACTTTAATAATTCAAAAATCTATTATAAATAGAATTCAATAGGTTTCATTATTTCATAGAAACTTAAAAATATATTTCTCTAAACTCTCTCAATCGATTTACATATATATATATATATATATATATATATATATATATATATTTGCTCTGTATTATTTCAAGATATTATTAGTATACATAAAATATTACGACGGAGTGATGTCCGAGTGATTTCAAAATAGTTTTTTTGAATGAGTCGAAGCTAAGAAAATTATGGGTTATAGCTATGGAGGTGATGGGTATGGTTCATGGGTATGCTCGTGAGGTCAATCTAGTGTTTATCATCTCCGTTGCGTCTACGTACTTTCCTGCAATATTGAATCTCAATATTGATACGTGAGCACTCATAACTTAACTTTTATATATCAATAGTGTATCCCTGACTAGTGCTCGAGTATATAGGATTATGCATACTTGTACATTCGATATTGTCCTTAGATAGGTTTGTTGAATCCTGAATTAGATACATATGCTACTGAGATAGGGTATATGATATGCATGTCATTGGAAAGCTAGTGAAAAATTAAGAACTTTTCATTTAGATATCGAATGGTTTCGATGAACGGATTTGAAGTATAGGCAACTGAATTTTAGTATTATTGTTAAAATGATTATTATTACTATCGTCGTTATTATTTTAATAGAAATATCATTGTTATTATAAAATATCATTATTACTATTATGTTAGTATTATCATTTTATCATAATAACATTTTTAGTAAATATAAATATTGTTATTTTTTATAGAATAATAATAATTATTATTACAAAATAATACAACTTTTACTTATTATTATTATGATCAATATTATTTTATCAAATAAATAGGGGATACAAAGATATTTTTCACCACGCGTAATATAATTACATTAATAATACTTACCACTATAGTTTTAAGATATTAAGTGAACTTTATAAATTTTACTACTTAAGATATATAAAAGTATATTTTATCATATATAAACGTTAATATAAATTTTTATTAATAAATGCCTTTTATTATTATAAAATCTAATAAATATATTTAAATATATATAACGACTATAGTTAAGTTATAAACACGTATAAATTTTAGAAGTCATTTTGGGTCAAGTTGACTTTTGTTGACTTTTGCATATTAGTCTCGAGCATTAGGATTGTGGTACACTATGACTTGACCAAAAATTGTTAGACAAATATTGACCAACATATAAATATATATAATTAATATAGGTTCGTGAATCCGAGGCCAACCTTGCACTTGTTAAATGACGTTATATGTATTTTTACTACGAAATACAGTATGGTGAGTTTCATTTGCTCCCTTTTATATATATTTTTGGGACTGAGAATACATGCGCTGTTTTTTTATAAATGTTTTACGAAATAGGCACAAGTACTAAAACTAATTCTACGTGGGTTTAAACCAGAAATATACCCTTAGCTTGGTAACATTAAACTACTTGTCTATGTACGGTAGGCGCGAATCCTAAAGATAGATCTATTGGGCCTGACAAACCCCATCCTGACTATGGGATGCTTTAGTACTTCGAGGTTATTTTAAACACACCTGATCTGGTGTACTTCAGAGGGTAAAACATGAACGTTAAGGCTTGTTACCGGGTGCCTACAATTTATAGAATACTCTTATACACTTGCGAGTGTACATATATTTATAAACGGAAATCTTGTGGTCTATTAATATATTGAAATGATTGTTATGATAAACCTATGAACTCACCAACCTTTTGGTTGACACTTTAAAGCATATTTATTCTCAGGTATTAAAGAAATCTTCCGCTGTGCATTAGCTCATTTTAAGGATATTACTTGGAGTCATTCATGGCATATTTTGAAAGACGTTGCATTCGATTCATTGAGTTCATCAAGATTATTATTATGTCAATTATAGTTGGATGTATTATGAAATGGTGTGCATGCCGTCAATTTTCGTTGTAAAGAAAGTTTGTCTTTTAAAAACGAATGCAATGTTTGTAAAATGTATCATATAGAGGTCAAAATACCTCGCGATGTAATCAACTATTGTGAATCGTTTATAATGTATATGAACGGGTCCTTTCACCAACCTTTTGGTTGACACTTTTAAGCATATTTATTCTCAGGTATGAATAAAATCTTCCGCTGTGTATTTGCTCATTTTAAAGATATTACTTGGAGTCATTCATGGCATATTTAGGTCAGTACCTCGCAATGGGACCAGATGTTGATGACTTCGTCCACGTGAATTAGGACGGGTTGTTAAAGTATCTGTTACTGTTACCTTTGCCTGACAGCTTCCGTAGATTCCTCCGTAAATTATGGGATTTTAGTATTATATATGCATATGTAAATTATGTATTGCAGGGTACTAATCTACATTCTATAATCTATTTCTTACCAAAAATCCTCCATCTAATCGTACGAGATGAATCCATCAACCCGTTCGAGTCCCTCAGATTCCGATAGCTATTCCGACATGGATATTCACTCGAGCTCCGAAAGCAGTGTGACCAAAATGGATCAACCAATCAGCCATCATCACTTCTGGATGAATTAGGGGCTGAGTTCGTAATCGACTTAATCAATGAAGACGAGAATAAGTCGATCCTTTCCACCGACCGAATTCATCTTTTGACGAAGAACCTGAAGCACTTACCGGCGAACCTGTTCGTAATACCATTTTCTCTCTCATTTCCCGAGTATCTCGTCACGATCCGCTCGTCCGAACCGACAATCATCCCAGAATAATGGAAGAAGTCAACGAGTTTCACGCTCGAGTAATCAATTTGGAAAATATGATGTAAAATTTACCAGCTTCAGCAACATTACCGGAACCAACAGTACCACCAACAACCCAAGTTTCAACATCAAATTCCTCAACATCTCATTATATACCTCGAGTATAATCATCGTTCTACATGAAGTTCTACATCATTTATCTTCGTTCGATATGGCGAGTATGTAATCTCTAATGTTTTAAAGATTATGTATTCTTGTTCTAATGGTAAATCAAATGAGTTTAATATCATATCGACTCATTAAATCCATGGTTACATCTGAAGAAAATATATATGTATATATGTTTTCATAAAGATTGTAATTAAAAATTCTTTTTTACAAACTGTTAATGGTGAAAACATTTTAACGGGTAGGTAATACCCGAGAAATATTTAAATTTCACATTAGTAAGTTACAAAGTACATTCTTCGAATCTGATTCAACAGTTAGTTACTACCCTACTTATATCCACAGCTATACATATTCGTTCACCGTAGAATAACCTTTTTCATTCAATTTCGTATTTGGATTTTGACATATCAGAATCCAACAAGTGGTGTAATGAAGAAAATATTTGACAAAATAAAATTTGTTAGAAACAGACAAATTAACTATGAGGAATTTTGTTAAGAATCTACGCTAACAAAATCCTAGCTAACTGTTCCTAGCTAACTGTTAATTCCTTATTGTATATTTAATTATCGCAATTTATTTTATCGCAATTTAATTCTCGCAATTTTATTTATCGTCATTTAATTTCTGTTATTTATTTTACGCACTTTAAATATCGGGACACGTATACAAGGTTTTGACATATCATATCGACGCATCTATATATATTATTTGGAATAACCATAGACACTCTATATGCAGTAATGATCAAGTTAGCTATACATGGTTGAGATTGATTCTTTAATAATATATATACTTTGAGTTGTGATCGAGTCTGAGACATGTACACGGGTCACGATACATATTAATTAATTCGAATATTATATATTAAGCTATATATGAATTATTGGACTGTTAACTGTGGACTATCAACTGTGGACTACTAACATTGGATAATTAAAATGAATTAAAGTACTGATTATAACATATGAAACTAAATAATTCTTCAAGTTTGCCACTTGATTTCATCTTAAACCTCATTTGTATCTTGATGATTACAATCCGCGTTCAAACCTTTCATGATTTTTGAAAACACCTCAATCGAGAGGATGAAGCAACCGCACTTCATCTACGGAAGAAAAGATTGATGCATATAGTTATGCACCTGAAAACACTCGGAACCTGAGTAAACGTTTAACACATATTTGTGCTAGCTCCTTTAGCGTTGTTATTACCAAAAATAACTTTGCAATTTCTTTTCAAATTAGACAATTTTGTCACAGCTTCAGCAAATCAACTTCGACTTTCATTCGGATTAGTCTTATTATAACCTTGATTTATTAAGTTTGCCTTTCGTCATCGTTATCAGGGAATCGTTTATATCCCACCACATTAGCAGTCAACTTACCAACAACTTCACTACCCTTGACTCAAGTCTCTCTGAAGAACCATTATACTTGTTCATTAAAACCTTATCATATACTCATCCATATCTTATCAAGAAAATTACCATACCAATTATCGAGAATTAGCAATCAGTATTTTGAATCTCATAACGTTTCTACATCAACAGTTATATGTATACATATAACATTTACCTCTTGGAATTATGACCTTCAGTTCTGAATTTTTGAAAAGCACCCAGTCTACAAATCAATACTTCAAATTCTGAAAAAGCTGAATACAGCAGTAAAAACTGTACACGACCTTAACAATCAAAGGTATAAAAATAAAGAATAAGTGTGTTGGCAAAGCTCAGAAAAGTTAGAACTGGAAAACGGATTAAGCAAACCATGAAGGAGGCTGTGGACAAATCACAAAGACTAAACCTGCCCTCAAAGAATTCAAATGATTCAGTACCTGCTGAAGTCATTAACGAATACCTTTCTTTTGACTCTAAACTCTTGCGGACAAATTTTCATCATCATCCATCTATATTAGAAATTCTAAGATATCATCGTATTTTTCATTATAAATATCCTCGATATTTCTGAAGATATTTTCATAACCAATCTTATCTGAAGTCATTTATCTCTTCGTGTTGTCAGTGTTACATCATATAAGAAACTGTTTAGTTTCTATATTCTGTAAACTTTCTAGTTTAAACTATGAATGTTTTTGAAGTAGTGTTGGGAGCTGAAGCATGAGTTAGTATAATATAATGACACTTGATCAACGTGATTATATTACAGTAAGCCATGCTGAGTTTCTAATGGGACGTGATGATTCATAACGTCATCATGTGCCATGTTACATGACTCTTACATTCTATCTAACCTCTAAACAAATCGAGAACATATATTCTTAATGCCTCTAACCTTCGTGATTCTGGTATTTTAACAAATCAAATCGTGCTATTACGTTTCTCTCTGCTTAGAATATTCTAATCATTCGAAACTCCATACTTACAAATGCTGGGCCATTACTCGCTTTACTAGAGGTCGAGAAGAGAATAAAAAGGTAAAGAGTTTCAAAATATAAGAGAAAATACAACGCCCAATAACAACACGGAGGTTACAAACTATGGATATTAATATGAATAGCAATATAAAGATACGGTAGAATTAAGAATAGTATCACCCCAAGGTAATAGTAGAAGTAAATAGATTTTTCTGGTGGAAGATTCAAAAGAAGGATGACAGAAATGATAATTAAGAAAATATCAAGGATTAGAACTTGATTAAGCATTTTCACAATCTTTTGGATGTATGGACTAACAAAGACAATATAGGAATGGTGAGGATAATGGAACGAAAGAGTTTAATTTATAATGGGAATATCAGACAGAGTAATCGAGGCAGATCACCGTATTTAATTATAAAGATCTTAATTTCCTTACTCCCCGGAGAATTAAATCTTATAGGTTTCAAAGATTTTCTTTAATCCCTTGAATTCCAGAATTCAACCATGACTAGTCAAAAGTTATGATGAAACTTGTCTTTCTCATTTTACTATTTAGTGATAGCTTCATTCGTGCTCTTTAAATAATCGAATTGTTTTATCCATATTACTCAATGATAATAAAACTCTATTTACCAACTCATATCTGTCATGAAAACATTTTTATTGTTAGCCATGACCACCTCACTCAAATTTTGGGACAAAATTTCTTTAACGGGTAGGTACTGTGACGACCCGGGAATTTTTGACCAAATGTAAACTTAATCTTTATATGTTTCCGACACGATAAGCAAAGTCTGTAATGTTGGGTCTCAAAAATTTTGGAACGATGTTCATATATTCAATTGACCTTCGACTGCTCTCGACGATTCACGAACCACTATTTGTAAATAGATACATATATATTTAAAATATATGAATTTAAAATATAAATTGAAATAATATATGACATAATTGTTAGAATTAATAATGTAAAATGAAATAATATATAATAACTATTATTTAAAAAAAATAATTATGTATGTAAATAATTTATAATGAATATATATATAGTTTTGAATTTATTTTGTAAGCAACAATAACGCTCAATTGTCTTTCGATCGATAATAAGTAAGTTAAAATCAAACTTATGTAATTTTAAAATAAACAGTGATTGAAAAATGAGTTCTACAAATTTTAGACTTACTAAAAATGTATTTAGGAACTATTTGTTAAGTTTTAACATTTTTTATATTTCACTCATAAATGAGAGGGACAGTTGATGTAATTTTTATTTAATAAATTAATGATCGAATTTTATACCATAATGATCAAAATAAATAAATATAGTTAATTTAAAAATATGGGATTTTTCTGAACACTTTTATCCGCCATTGACTTACAACGGACTACGATATAATATCCGTATCGATAAGAAAGACCCAAGATTTGAGGCTGCTATATATGATTTCACACATTCTTTATTTTCAATTATTATTATATGATTATTATTAAAGTTAGAATCTATACCACTTGTCCATTTTAATTGCGTCCGTGAATTGTAAATGAATGTATTATTAGTACTGTGTTTATGATTGAGATTAAAATATGTCAAATGTCGGTATAATAATTAAATCATTTGGCTGTTAGACTGCTTCTCTGCATTATCCTTCCACTTTATGACTATAACAAGTAATATTATATTAATATAATAATTATTATTATTAATATTATAATTAATATTTACTACATAATATATCTACATATCTATATATACATAGAGGGATTTAGATGAAGAAGGAGATCAACCGAGAATTCTTTGGCAACCCACACTGGCCACCACCGTGACCACCTTCCTGCACAATACCACCACCCTAAACCACCTCTACACCACTTACTACCGCCGGAACAACCAATAACCACCACCCACCATTTTTTTCTTTCTTTTCTCCTAATTCGTTTTTCTATTTCACCGAGTCACCAGTTGTAAGACCCTAATAATAATTGTACAGCAGTGTAATTAGGGCACATGAAGTGTGGGTGACTTTGTATATTAAAACAGAGGTCAGAGAGCGATCTGGGCCGGGTGCGCTCAGCGCACACTTAAGGGTGCGCCTGGCGCACTCCTCACTGAGGTTGTTCATCTACTCACTAGCTACGTTGTGGTTGTAGTGGTAAGCTCTAACCTTGATTTCCTTGTTTTAATTTTGTGTAAGGGCTAGGGTTTGGGGATAGTGATGAACATGAAACCCATATTTAATGATTTTGGGTGTTTTTAGGTAAGACGGAGTCATGAAGACTCAATGGTAACTAACCTAGGGTTTTGAAGTGTTAATTGATGTTTATGAGTCCTAATTGGGTAGTTAATCACTAGCACATCTAGTTAATTAGTAAATGGGTGTTAGATGGGTTAGTGGATGACCTGAAATGTGTGTGTTGACTTTAAATTAGTCAAAGAGCTAATGTTTGACCTAGTTTGGAAATATGAGTATGAAATCCCCTAATTGTGTAATAGTTTGTGTTGTTGGACCATGATCACTAGCTTTTGAGTGATTAATGATGGTCTTGACCCTTAAGGGCGGTTTTGGTGAAAACAGGGCATTTAATGCATTTAAGTCATTAAATGCACTTGAGTGAAGTGTTGATATTTAGTCCAACAAGTTTGTTTGTTGATCGAGTACTTATTATATTAGGTACCTTGCTTTGAAGCTTGTGGAGGTATAAATCGTCACCAAATCGTTAAGGTGAGTGGAATGATTATATGCATATGTATGTAATGTATTAATTTGTATGCTATGGTATGAACCAAAGAGCCGGTAGTGCCATAGAATGTGCGAGCGTGCTATGATGTGAACCAAAGAGCCAGTAGCGTCATTGTACGTGTGTTACAGTGTGAACCAAAGAGCCGGTAGTGCTATAGCACGATTAGTTAGGGTGTGAACCAAAGAGCCGGTAGCACCTTAGCGTTGTTAGAGTGTGAACCAAAGAGCCAGTAGCACTCTAGCATGAGTATGACTTGAGTTGTGATGTGAACCAAAGAGCCGGTAGCATCATGACAAACGCGTATGGTGTGAACCAAAGAGCCGGTAGCACCATGACGCGAGAATGGTTAACCATGGTTGTGTATTGTTTTGTAGCATATTATATTATGTCGATTATATGTTATTGATTACGCTAGTAGGGGCTTGTTGGAGAATATTAGCTTTGTACTTGTGATGGTATGCTAATTGTATTGCTAGCGTGTATGCGGTAAATGTGTAAGTGATTGTAAGTAGGTATATTATATATATATATATGGGTATAATTATTGCATTCAGCTTTGCTTACCCTCTCATTGTTTATCTTTTTATAGGCTCCAGCGTTGATAAGGGTAAGGGCCTTCGATTGGATTAGAGAGCTCGCTTGTTGTTTAGAGGACGCATTTGAGATGTGATAACTTTTGGAGTTTGACCGAGATTTGGGTAGTTTAACCCCAAACACCATGCTCATAGTGTCGTTTGGAATTTAAACTAGTGTGGTCGAAACTCGAACTTTTGTATGAAACTCGTAAAACGGCCGATGTGGGCCCCGTTTTGTAAAACTCATTTTATGTTTGAATCGTATGAGTTTTCCATATTAGAACATGTTGTGAAAAGCGTTTCGTCTAATTATGTCGGGAAGTGGGAGATCTTTATTTGAAAATTTGCAAATTCGGACAGAACTGAATTGGGGCCTGTGCGCGCCGCGCACAGGATTGGTGGTGCGCGTGGCACACTCTTCTGAAATAAAAAAAAAATTATTACACGTGTTCGATTGTATATTGGGTTGGGTTGTTACAAGTGGTATCAGAGCATGGTCTAAGGGATTTAGGCGACTTGAGATAGGTGCCTAGACTTAGATTTAATTGTGTATGCGTGATAATGCTAAAAACGAACATATATTTCATAGCATTATTCCTCAAGAAAGACAAGCTTTTAGTTGCAATTGTCCTATTTACAAGTGATATTCGTTTAAATAATAAAAGGTGAAGACAAAAGACAGATTCGACGAATTGAAGACGCAAACGACCAAAAAGCTCAAAAGTACAAAATACAATAAAAGAGGTTCCAATTATTGATGAGAAACGTCTCAAAATTACAAGAGTACAAGATTCAAAATGCAAAGTACAAGATATTAAATTGTACGCAAGGACGTTCGAAAATCCGGAACCGGGACCAGAGTCAACTCTCAACGCTCGACGCAACGGACTAAAAATTACAAGTCAACTATGCACATAAATATAATATAATATTTAAATAATTCTTATAATTATTTATATATTATATAATATATTATAAACCGTCAGCAAGCTAGGAGCCAAGGCTGTGTGAGCTGTAAAAACAAACTCCGCGAGTTGCGGATTTTGAAGAAGAAAAATACCGCGAGTCGCGGAGCCCCAAAATATGAAACTGCCTATAAAAGCTCGTGCATTCTGATCGTAAAAATATCCATAATATCAATCTCTCTATCTATATTATACGATATATATATATATATATATATATATATATATATATATATATATATATATATATATATCTTAATTTTAATTTTAATTTTAATTTTAATTTCTAATAATAAGGGTATGTTAGCGAATGTTGTAAGGGTGTAAGTCGAAATTCTGTCCGTGTAACGCTACGCTATTTTTAATCATTGTAAGTTATGTTTATATTATTTTCATTAATGTCTCGTAGTTAAGCCGTTATTATGCTTATTTAATCCGAAGTAATCATGATGTTGGGCTAATTACTAAAATTGGGTAATTGGGCTTTGTACCATAATTGGGGTTTGGATAAAAGAACGACACTTGTGGAAATTAGACTATGGGCTATTAATGGGCTTTATATTTGTTTAACTAAATGATAGTTTGTTAATTTTAATATAAAGATTTACAATTGGACGTCCTTATAAATAACCATATACACTCGATCGGACACGATGAGCGGGGTATTTATATGTACGAATAATCGTTCATTTAACCGGACACGGGAATGGATTAATAGTCTATGGAATTATTAAAACATGGGTAAAATTATGTACAAGGACACTTGGCATAATTGATAACAAAGTATTAAAACCTTGGGTTACACGCAGTCGATAACCTGGTGTAATTATTAAACAAAGTATTAAAACCTTGTTACAGTTTAAATCCCCAATTAGTTGGAATATTTAACTTCGGGTATAAGGATAATTTGACGAGGACACTCGCACTTTATATTTATGACTGATGGACTGTTATGGACAAAAACCAGACGGACATATTAAATAATCCAGGACAAAGGACAATTAACCCATGGGCATAAAACTAAAATCAACACGTCAAACATCATGATTATGGAAGTTTAAATAAGCATAATTCTTTTATTTCATATTTAATTTCCTTTATTTTATATTTAATTGCACTTTTAATTATCGCACTTTTATTTATTGTTATTGTATTTAATTGCACTTTTAATTATCGTACTTTTTAATTATTGCAATTTTATTTTATCGCACTTTTATTTATCGCAATTTCATTATCGTTATTTACTTTACGCTTTAAATTAAGTCTTTTATTTATTTAATATTTTACATTAGGTTTTAACTGCGACTAAGTTTTAAAATCGACAAACCGGTCATTAAACAGTAAAAACCCCCCTTTATAATAATAATATTACTTATATATATATTTGTATTTTTTAAAACTAATATAGTGTTAAGCTTTGTTTAAAGATTCCCTGTAGAACGAACCTGACTTACTAAAAACTACACTACTGTACGATTAGGTACACTGCCTATAAGTGTTGTAGCAAGGTTTAAGTATATCCATTCTATAAATAAATAAATATCTTGTGTAAAATTGTATCGTATTTAATAGTTTTTCCTGTAAAAATATAAGCTATTTTATATACACCTCGCATAACATCAATGCGCTTTATGCGGGACTTGTAGGAGACGGGTCGGACTGGGAGTTGATTAGTGCTTAGGTTTATGTGAACTAACCTTGCGCTAATTGTTTTATGTTGTGTTAGCAATCATCAAGCGAGATAGACGTTGTACTAGCAAGTTAATGCGACGTGCTCGCGTAACAATGATTAGCTACCATTGTTACGGGTTCAAATCGTGTCAAACAAGCGATGTACAACGATTGTTGAGCAAGATGAGGTAGTGTGGTGTATATGTATATACATATGTGTTAAGTTTTCTCGTTCGTTGCTTAACCTTTTCCGTTTTATAGTATGAAGACGAGAAACGGACCCGAGACCAATGAAGGGGGTTCGAGCGAGGATGTTGAGTTTACGGCCAAGGTTGAGGCCATTATGCAAAGGCGTCATGAGGCCTTCTTAGAGGATGTTAAGGAGATGTTTTTGGATTCGATTGACGAACAAGTAGTCAATCTAGTCAAGGAACAAGTTAGGATTGTTCTTAAAGAGGATAACGCGGGAAGGCGAGACTTCCACTATAAAAACTTCAAAGATGCTCAACCTCCCACCTTTGAAGGTGAACGAGACCTACTCAAGAGTGCTCGATGGATCTCCAATATGGAGGGGGCTTTCCGTACTAGTGAGTTCCCTCTCGATAAAAAGACGAGGTTTGGTAGTAGCATGATGAGGGGTGATGCCAAGTTGTGGTGGGACGCGAAAATCCGACTTTATGGCGAAGAACAAAGTATGAGTTTGACGTGGGACGGGTTTAAAGAAGAATTTTTCAAGGAGTACCGAACTTCGGCCGATCTTTCAAAGCTTAAGGATGAGTTACGTACTCTAAGGCAAGGGTCAATGGATTTGAACACTCTCAAGTACACTTTCTTATCAAAGACCCAATTTTGCCCGGAGTATGACGGGAACGATCATATGTTGAAAGAAGATTTCTACCGAACTTTGAATGATAACTATCAAGAAAGGATTAGTAGGAATTCGGCGAAGACTTTTGATGAGCTATTTGATATCGCTAAGGGTTTTGAGTCGCTTGCTCCCAGAAAGAGTGACTTCACCTTTGGAAAACGAAAATTTGAAGCTACTATCACTCGAACAAGAAGAACAAGAGTGTGACCGAGAGCGTCGGTAGTGCGAAAAAGGGGGCTTCTAAAAGTTTTGGGCCCACATGCTACAATTGTGGTCGACAAGGGCACTTGGCCCGTGATTGTACAAACTCTTCTTCCAACAAAATCGTTTGTTTTAATTGTAACAAAGAGGGGCACAAGAGGAAGGAGTGTCCCGAATTGCGCAACGATAATGTTAAGCGACTAGAGAAAGCGGCGGGTACAGCTAGGGTTCGAAATTATTTGATGACCAATGAGGAGGCCAAGCAATCTAGCGAAGTTGTCTTAGGTACTTTCATGGTTAATTCCAATCCGGCAAGGATACTCTTTGATAGTGGTGCAAACTTGTCGTTTGTGTCACCAAAATTTGTGCCTAAACTTAATAAACCGTTAGCTAAGTTAAGTCGTCTGGTAGAAGTTGAAATAGCGGATGGCAAGACGGTGCTAGTGGTTGATGTGTGTAAAAATTGTAATGTTGTGTTTGGTGTCGAAAACTTTAAAATCGATCTCATCCCGATGAATTTGGGTGATTTTGATATCGTTGTTGGTATGGATTGGCTCGATCATAATAGAGTCGATATTGCATGCCATGAAAAATCTATTCGAGTGAAGACCCCTAGTGGGGGAAAGTTAATTATTCATGGCGATAAACGAAGAAGACTTGTGCCGATATGCACTTTTGCACGAGCACGTCGTTTTCTTGTTGGTGGTGGCATGGCTTTTCTTGCCCATGTTGTTGATACTCGAGATGAGCCACCATCTATTTGTGAAATTCCGGTGGTAAATGAGCTTGAAGACATTTTTCCGAATGAGTTACCGGGTGTTTCGGTGGAAAGACAAGTTGAATTTCGCATTGAGTTGGTTCCGGGAGCTACTCCCATTGCTAAAACTCCTTATCATTTAGCGCCGACGAAAATGCAAGAGTTGTTAAATCAAACTCAAGAGCTACTTGAAAAGAGTTTTATCCGACCGAGTGCTTAACCATGGGGCGCTCCAGTTTTATTCGTGAAGAAGAAGGATGGTAGTATGCGGATGTACATCGATTATCGGGAGTTGAACAAAGTGACGATCAAGAATCGTTATCCATTGCCTAGGATTGACGATTTGTTTGACCAACTCCAAGGTGCAACGTATTTCTCAAAAATTGACCTACGGTCCAGCTATCACCAAATGCGGGTCAGTGAGGAAGACATCGAGAAAACGGCTTTTCGAACACGCTATGGGCATTTTGAATTCGTAGTTATGCCTTTTGGACTTACGAATGCACCGGCGGCATTCATGGATCTTATGAACCGAGTGTGCCAACCTATGTTGGACAAGTTGGTAATTGTGTTCACTGACGACATACTTGTCTATTCGAAGAGTATGAAGGAACATGAACATCATTTGCGGTGCGTGTTAAAGACGTTGCGAAAAGAGAAGTTGTATGCTAAATTCTCCAAATGTGAATTTTGGCTAAGGGAAGTTCAATTCCTTGGCCATATTGTGAACGAAAATGGTATTCAAGTATATCCGGGGAAGATAGAGACGGTCAAGGGTTGGGGACGACCGACTACGCCTACGGAAATCCGAAGTTTTCTCGGATTGGCCGGTTATTATCATCGGTTTATCCAAGACTTTTCTAAGATCGCTTCTCCATTGATGAAATTGACAAGAAAGAACGCAAGATTTAATTGGGAGAACGAGCAAGAAATTGCTTTTCAATTGTTAAAAGAGAAGTTATGTCAAGCTCCGGTGTTAGTGTTGCCGGAAGGTGTGGAAGACATGACGGTTTATTGTGATGCTTCTTTAAATGGGCTCGGGTGTGTTCTAATGTAAAGAGGTAAAGTCATCACTTATGCCTCTCGACAATTAAAGGAACACGAAACGAGGTATCTGACTCATGATCTTGAGTTGGCGGCGGTTGTTCATGCGTTGAAAATTTGGCACCATTACTTGTATGGTGTCAAGTTTACGATTTATTCAGATCACAAGAGTTTGAAACATCTTTTTGATCAAAGATATTTGAATTATCGTCAACGTAGATGGATGGATGTGGTGAAAGATTATGATTGTGAAATACTTTATCATCCGGACAAGGCGAATGTGGTCGCGGATGCGTTAAGTCGAAAGAGTCACCACCCGGCGTTACGATTAGGATTGTTACATATGATTATTACTAACGATTTTCTTGAAAAACTTAGTGTGGTTCAAATTGAAGCTTATGTTCACAACAAGCATGCGGAACAAATTGTGGGGCAATAGGAATTCATTACTATGGGTTCGTGTGGTTTGTTGTCTTTTTAAGGAAGAGTGTGGGTGCCTAAGATGGTGGATTATCGACGAGTGCTACTTGATGAAGCACATAAGTCAAAGTATTCCATCCATCCGGGCGCAACGAAAATGTATCTTGATTTGAGGAAAGAGTATTGGTGGCCGGGCATGAAACGTGATGTTGTTAAGTATGTTGAGCAATGTGTCACGTGTTTGCAAGTTAAAGCCGAACACCAAAAGTCGTATGGTAAGTTACAACCGTTAGAAATCCCGAAGTGGAAATGGGAGCACATTACCATGGATTTCATCACAAAGTTACCTAAAACGGCAAGAACCCAATTTGATTCAATTTGGGTGATAGTTGGCCGATTGACGAAAAGTGCTTTGTTTCTTCCCATTCGGGAAGCGATATCGTCGGAGACCTTGGCTAAATTGTTTATCAAGGAAGTAGTCGCTCGACATGGGGTTCCTATATCTATTATTTCGGATCGAGATACCCGTTTCACATCTCGGTTTTGGGAAAAGTTTCATGAAGATATGGGCACACTATTGAAATTGAGCACGACGTATCATCCTCAAATGGACGGTCAAACCAAACGTACGAATCAAACTTTAGAGGATATGTTACGGGCGTGTATTATTGATTTCGGTGGTAGTTGGGATGAGCACTTGCCTTTGGTGGAATTCTTGTACAATAATAGTCATTATACTAGTATTGGGATGCCACCTTACGAGATGCTTTATGGGCGGAGGTTTCGAACTCTGATTTGTTGGGGTGAAGTTGGTCAAAAAGAAATCGGGAGTACCGATTTGGTCTTACAAACGAATAGTAAGATTGATATGATTCGAGATCATTTGAAAAAGGCGCAAGATAGACAAAAGTCGTATGCCGACAAACGTAGACGAATGATCGAATTTCAAGAAGGTGACATGGTGATGCTTAAGGTTTCGCCATGGAAAGACATTATTCGGTTTAGAAAGTGGGGAAAATTAGCTCCTCGGTTTATTGGGCCATAAAAGGTTTTAGCTCGTGTTGGTGAAGTCGCGTATCGTTTGGAATTACCCGAAGAGCTTGCGGGGATCCATAATACATTTCATGTTTCCCATCTCCGTAAGTGCCTTACGGATGATTCATCTTGGGTGCCGTTAGACGAGATTGAGCTAAACAATAAGTTAGAATATATTGAGGAGCCGATTGCTATACTCGATGAGAAGGTCAAAAGGTTGAGAAATAAAGAGGTGAGAACTTATAAAGTTCAATGGCGTCGTAGTATAGGTTCCGAGTTTACTTGGGAGCCCGAAGAGTTTGTGTTAGTGTATCTTCCCTCTTGTCATGCGGCTTGGATCGCGAGGACGCGCTCCGATTCAAGTGGGGGACAGTTGTAAGACCCTAATAATAATTGTACAGCAGTGTAATTAGGGTACATGAAGTGTGGGTGACTTTGTATATTAAAACAGAGGTCAGAGAGCGATCTGGGCTGGGTGCGCTCAGCGCACACTTAGGGGTGCGCCTGGCGCACTCCTCACTGTAGCCGGGTTTTGCTTATTTTATTCAGATATTTTGATGGGTATTTTGGTAATTTCACTTGTGGACGAGTTGGAGGCCAGTAGGTCAGATCTTGGGGTGTCATTCACTCCATTTTCAACAACCTTATCTTCTTCACTTTAATTTTAGAGAGAGAGTGGGATTTCTTGAGTGAGAAAGCTTAAATCCAAGAGGAAGAAGTTGTTCTCGGGCCAAAGTGCGGGTATTAAAGTAGTTCATCTACTCACTAGCTACGTTGTGTTTGTAGTGGTAAGCTCTAACCTTGATTTCCTTGTTTTAATTTTCTGTAAGGGCTAGGGTTTGGGGATAGTGATGAACATGAAACCCATATTTAATGATTTTGGGTGTTTTTGGGTAAGACGGAGTCACGAAGACTCAATGGTAACTAACCTAGGGTTTTGAAGTGTTAATTGATGTTTATGAGTCCTAATTGGTTAGTTAATCACTAGCACATCTATTTAATTAGTAAATGGGTGTTAGATGGGTTAGTGGATGACCCGAAATGGGTGTGTTGACTTTAAATTAGTCAAAGAGCTAATGTTTGACCTAGTTGGGAAATATGAGTATGAAATCCCCTAATTGTGTAATAGTTTGTGTTGTTGGACCTTGATCACTAGCTTTTAAGTGATTAATGATGGTCTTGACCCTTAAGGGCGGTTTTGGTGAAAACAGGGCATTTAATGCATTTAAGTCATTAAATGCACTTGAGTGAAGTGTTGGTATTTAGTCCAACAAGTTTGTTTGTTGATCGAGTACTTATTATATTAGGTACCTTACTTTGAAGCTTGTGGAGGTATAAATCGTCACCAAATCGTTAAGGTGAGTGGAATGATTATATGCATATGTATGTAATGTATTTATTTGTATGCTATGGTATGAACCAAAGAGCCGGTAGTGCCATAGTATGTGCGAGCATGCTATGATGTGAACCAAAGAGCCGGTTGCGTCATAGTACGTGTGTTATAGTGTGAACCAAAGAGCCGGTAGCGCTATAGCACGATTTGTTAGGGTGTGAACCAAAGATCCGGTAGCACCTTAGCGTTGTTAGAGTGTGAACCAAAGAGCCGGTAGCACTCTAGCGTGAGTATGACTCGAGTTGTGATGTGAACCAAAGAGCCGGTAGCATCATGACAAATGCGTATGGTGTGAACCAAAGAGCCGGTAGCACCATGACGCGAGAATGGTTAACCATGGTTGTGTATTGTTTTGTAGCATATTATAGTTGATTATATGTTATTGATTACGCTAGTATGGGGTTTGTTGGAGAATATTAGCTTTGTACTTGTGATGGTATGCTAATTGTATTGCTAGCGTGTATGCGGTAAATATGTAAGTGATTGCAAGTAGGTATATTATATATATATGGGTATAATTATTACATTCACTAAGCTTTGCTTACCCTCTCGTTGTTTATCTTTTTATAGGCTCCGGCGTTGACAAAGGTAAGGGCCTTCGATTGGATTAGAGATCCCGCTTGTTGTTTAGAGGACGCTTTTGAGATGTGATAGCTTTTGGAGTTTGACCGAGATTTGGGTAGTTTAACCCCAAACACCATGCTCATAGTGTCGTTTGGAATTTAAACTAGTGTGGTCGAAACTCAAACTTTTGTATGAAACTCGTAAAACGGCCGATGTGGGTCCCGTTTTGTAAAACTCATTTTATGTTTGAATCATATGAGTTTTCCATATTAGAACATGTTGTGAAAAGCGTTTCGTCTAATTATGTCGGGAAGCGGGAGATCTTTATTGGAAAATTTGCAAATTCGGACAGAACTGAATTGGGGCATGTGCGCGCCGCGCACCCTATGGTGGTGCGCGTGGCGCACTCTTCTGGAAAAAAAAAAATTATTACACGTGTTCGATTGCATATTGGGTTGGGTTGTTACACATCACCAATGTCTATTGCTTCTATACATTGGTTTTATGTTCAACAACCACCGCCACCTTTACCATCATTTAAATCCGACTATTGTTGAAGTTCACTGCTACGGTTTCGATGATCTATTACCTTCGATTTTCCACTGCTATTACGTTCCTGTTGCAATGGCTACTATTGTTAAAGTGCTGTTACTTCTGCAGTCGAATAACAAAGAATAAAATGGTGATGATAAATTGAAGAAGACGATGAACAGTACTTAGTCACAAGGTCATGCTTTTTGCGTAGGTTTAGTTTCTATCTCTGTTTTTCGTTTGAAACCACCATTAAATCACCAACCTAGCTGCTGCGTTTCTATTACAAGAATGATGAACATGACTGTGATGATTGAAATGATGATGAGGATGACCGTGATGATTCTATGATGATACATGTATAACGAATAGTGTTGATGATGATTGGTGATGGTATACGATGTGGAGGATGATGATTAGATTAAAATGGTGTATGTTGATGATAATGATTCGATGTAGGATGATAATGAAACTATGTTGATAATGGTGTTAAAACAATCACGAAGTTTTGATGATGATGAGATATAGATTAGAATAATGGATTCGTGATATATGTGATGGTAAACGGGTTATATATTTTTATTTATGTTACAAACCAGAAAGAAAAGAATGGATCAATAGTTAAGAGTGGTTGCGGGTGAGCGGGAGGTCACGGGTTCGAGCCCGGTCCAGGGCAATTCTTTTTAAATAAAGCTTTTAAGGGTATACACAATTCCTTTTATTATTATTATTATTATTATTATTATTATTATTATTATTATTATTATTATTATTATTATTATTATTATTATTATTATTATTATTATTATTATTATTATTATTATTATTATTATTATTATTATTATTATTATTGTTATTACTAATATTATTATCAAAATAAGTATTATTATTAAGTAATATGATTATCATTATTAATAAGATTTTTATTACTATTATTATAAGTATCAGTATTAACAAAATCATTATTAGTATTATTATTAATAAAGTTATTATTATTAGTAAATCATTATTATTAACAAAACTATCCTTTTAAAACAAATGAATATTTTGTGCATAAAATATACTTACTACATATATATTATAATTATATGAATATTTTAAATAACTAAATATATATATATATATATATATATATATATATATATATATATATATATATATATATATATATCAAACTTATTAATATTATTTATATAAATAATTGCATATAACAAACTAATGATTTTAAATATAACACTAAACAAATATATATATATATATATATATATATATATATATATATATATATATATATATATATGTGTGTGTGTGTGTGTGTGTGTGTGTGTGTGTGTATTAATATAACTATATAAATATTAATTATTGTGAATATATCCACAAATTAAATATATATAATATATAAATTAAAATATAATAAATAAATTTGTTCAGTTACGATTATATGTTTTAATATATATATATATATATATATATATATATATATATATATATATATATATATATATATATATATACAAATGGTATATGTTCGTGAATCCGAGACCAACCCTACACTTGTTCAATGTCGTCATATGTATTTTTACTACAAAATATAGTATGGTGAGCTTCATTTGCTCCCTTTTTAAATGCTTTTGCAATATATATTTTTGGGACTGAGAATACATGCGCTGCTATTATAAATGTTTTACGAAATTGACACAAGTAATCGAAACTATATTCTATGGTTGGATTATCGAATCGAATATCACCCCTTTTAGCTTGGTAGCCTAAGAATTAGGGAACAGACACCCTAATTGACGCGAATCCTAAAGATAGATCTATGGGCCTAACAAACCCCATTCTGGAATTTGGAATGCTTTAGTACTTCGATTTAAATGGTGATTGCGATTGCCAATATTTATGGCATACTTGCGAGTATGCGGGGATATTCTATATGCATTATGTTAATGTCGGTTACCAGGTGTTCATCATACGAATGGATTTTTATACACTTGCAAGTGTAATGTTATTTATGAAAAATGAAATCTTGTGGTCTATTAA
Organism: Rutidosis leptorrhynchoides; assembly: GCF_046630445.1. Lineage (NCBI taxonomy): Eukaryota > Viridiplantae > Streptophyta > Magnoliopsida > Asterales > Asteraceae > Rutidosis > Rutidosis leptorrhynchoides. The sequence continues at coordinate 142,599,757 of NC_092338.1, forward strand.
AATGATGAAAATGAATGATTATGATAAACTAATGAACTCACCAACCTTTTGGTTGACACTTGAAAGCATGTTTATTCTCAGGTATGAAAGAAATCTTCCGCTGTGCATTTGCTCATATTAGAGATATTACTTGGAGTCGTTCATGACATATTTCAAAAGACGTTGCATTCGAGTCGTCGAGTTCATCAAGATTATTATTAAGTCAATTATAGTTGGATATATTATGAAATGGGATGCATGTCGTCAACTTTCGATGTAATGAAAGTTTGTCTTTTAAAAACGAATGCAATGTTTGTAAAATGTATCATATAGAGGTCAAGTACCTCGCGATGTAACCAAGTGTAATGTACTCCTCCTGATGGATTAGGACGGGTCATGAAAAAACTGGTGTTGTCAACGTTGGCTTGATGTGACATGTGGACAAGCCGGCCCTAAGAACATTGGTTATATTGGTTTTGCAAAAAAAAAAAAAAAAAAAAAAAAAAAAAAAAAAAAAACTGTTACTTCAGAGTTGATGAAATTTAATATTATTTGACAAAAAATTCGTAATTATTGACGTTGAATATATATATATATATATATATATATATATATATATATATATATATATATATATATATATATATATATATACACTAGTGAAATGATCAGTGGAACCACGAGTTTGTTTAAACGAAACAGTTTAATGATATGTTTTAGGTATTAAGTGAACGTAAATGTTAAAGTTATTTAGTTTAATGACCCGTGAAACCACATAGTCCGACTAAGAAACTCATCAGCTGAACATTTCATCAAACACCTAAAATGCATATTAAACAATCCTCATTCAATCATAAGCAATAATATTGGTTGTCATTTTATTTTAAAATGTAAATTAAAAATATAAATATAAAATTAGTTTCCTTCTGCCTAACTTTTATACCTTCTCGTACTCAATTCAAAATAATTAATTACAATAATTTAAAATTATTTAATCTTAATAATTATATTAATTATTAATAAGATTTAATAACAATAATAATTAATTAATAAGATTTAATTTTAATTCAAAATTATTTAAATTAATGACATCACCCACCATGCTTAATTTTTTTTTCTTTTTCTTTTTGACATCATCATTTTAGCAATATAATAGAAACTATATATATATATATATATATAGGGGCAGGATCAATGGGGAAGTAACCAATCGGGGGGAAGCGGGGGGAAGCAAAATTTAATTTTTTTTTTCGTTTTTTTTGGAATTTTTTTTCCGGCATCAAGATCACACGAAAATATGAACATTTAGAAGAGACACTTCGTGATGAATGTTATTATTTAGGCGGAAAAACGATCGACAAAAATAACATTCAAGATAATATTGTTCGTGAAGAATATGAATGTTTTTTTTTTCCATGTTTTGTGAAGTAAAATTTAGCCCGATTTAGAGTTTAGGGTTTAGGGTTTGGTGTTTTGGGTTTATTTCATAAACCCAAAACACCAAACCCTAAACCCTAAACCCTAAACCCTAAACTCTAAACCGTTCGTGTTAAAAACTCAATCTAAATCCTAAATCTAAACCCTAAATCTAAACCCTAAACCCTAAATTTCTAAACCCTAATATCTAAACCCTAATATCTAAACCCTAATATCTAAACCCCAATAGCTAAAACCTCAACATACGCTCGAAAAACACGATAATTGTTATATATTGCTTCTTCGAGCGTTTTCCCGCCAAAATAAAAACATTTATCACAAAGTGTCTCTACTAAATGTTCATATTTTCATCCCATCTATAATGTTCGTGAACAAAGTTTTTTCAAAAAACGAAAAAAAAAAAAAGTTTTTGCTTCCCCTCACTTCCCCCCGATTGGTTACTTCCATCTTGATCCTACCCCTATATATATATATATATATATATATATATATATATATATATATTATAAAGCTCAGTAAATGAAATAACACTGTAGCATAAGAAGTAAGAATCATACAAACTTCAACGCAGTTGAAAACCTTCTTCAACACAACAACCTATAATGATATAACCGAATTTTTATGATGTGAGTTTGCTAGGTAGAACACGGGAATGGGAACAATTAAGTATATTGGATGTTTTGGATTTAATATCGATGAAAAATAATTAGGGTTTATTAAGTAAAGATGAAGATGATAGTGTTGAGAAGATAAGGGAAATGTAAAAATACAAAAATACTCTCACATGTTCAGCACATGACTGGATTTAATAAAAATAGTTAATGTCCATTAGCAGTGGCGGAAGCAAAAATTTATTTCACCCGGGGTGAAATTTTTCTTTAAAAGCATAGCAAATTTTGGGGTAAAATATGGATTTTTTTGGACAAAATATGGAGGTTTTTAGACAAAATACGGAGATTTTTGAGCAAAATACGGATGCTTTGAGGGCAAAATATGAAGACTTTTGGGCAAAAAAAAATCCACCGAGGGAAAAATCCAAAAATCCAAAAATTTTGCACTGAAAAATACAAATCCACTGGGGGCGGGCGTCCCACCCTGTCCCCACATATTTCCGTCCGTGTCCATTAGTGAGAGGGATAATCGTTGATTCAAGTGCAAACCACAAAATGATGAAAAAAAAAAATAAGGGCAGTGATTTCTGTTACAAACTACATGGACTATCCTTGATGTTATGCTAAGATAAATTGATACTCCATCTTTAACAATAGGAGTAATTGTCTCAGCGATATCTAGGTCCTTAAAACTAAGAGTTTAAGTCATGGAGTAGGCTGTTCGTGATATGAGTGTGTGTGATGTTTACAAAAAATAAAAATAGTAATTTGTTTAATCTCTTTTAGAAAGAAAATTAGTTGAGATGCACCTTTTTTACAGTTCATTTTTTTTCTTCAAAATCGTCAAAATACCCATTTATTTGACCAAAGATTGGTTCGAACTCGGACATAGCCGTTCAAATTCAACACACGTGTTCATGGTCGATAAAATGTGTCACGTTTTTGTACCCTGAGTTCGAACAAGTTCCGTTGTTCGATCAAATTTTTGTTCGAACTTGAGTTCGAACACTTTATTAATTATGTTCGAACTCAAGTTCGAACTCAAGTTCGAACAAGAATTCGCTCGAATAAACATAACTTGTTTGAACTCAGGGTACGGAAACTTGATACGTGTTATTGGCCACGACGTCGTGTACTGAGTCCGAATGGTTATGTAAGTTCAAACCAACCTTGAGTGGAACGAATTATGTATTTTGACAATTTAAAAAAAAAATGTAAATGAAAATAAAAATATATCTCGGCTAGTTTCCCCTATTGAATCAACAATGAGCGATCCAGGCCCATTTATTTTGCCCAGAGAAACCACCAGATCTGTTTGGCATATTGTTCTGACCCGATAGGACCCGACCCGACCCTACCTAACTTGACACCATCCGACTCGAAAATGTTTTGGTGCTCTACTGCTGCAAGTTGCGCGCAATAAATCAATCTTTCTAGCTTGATCACTTTCCTCTTCTGTATCTAACTCCGTATTGATCTTTCATGGCGCCAACAAATCAGGTTTTATTATTTTTAAATTAATTTAATTATACTTTTATATCCTAAAATTGCACTGTTATCTTTGTAGTTCGTTACTTGATCATACACAGTTCACCTTTATCTACTTCAATCAATTCCCCAATTTCCGTAGTTATGCAGACATCTGAATTTACATAGATGTGTGAGGAAGCTAACTTCAATTTATACTTCAGTAGTTATCGATAAAAATCAACTTAATTACTTCTGTTTAGATTTTACATTTTCTTCTAAAGATGTACTATAAATATAAATTAGTACCTATTTTTAATGTATGTCAGGTATTGGTTAAAGAAAGCTCAAATGTTAGAACCATCATATTGAACAGGCCTAAGCAACTAAACGCTCTTTCGCTTGAAATGGTAACTTATGAAATTTATTACTCCGTATATATTTTGTTTGTTTTATTTGAAGTTTATATGTTGCTTAATTTATGTTGGCTTCTTATTTTTGACATTTTTATGTTTTCTCCTATCGTTAAAAGGATACATGGTGGAAGAAGATACTCAACTTTGTTCAAATTCTCTTTTTGTGTACTCATTATTTTTATGACTAATCTAAGGTTTTATGCCTTTATGAGGTAAAGTATATTATTTTTCGTATTAACTTTTAGTGGCATAACGGCAGTGAAAAAAAAAACTTTTTCGCTGGTCATTCGACTGCACTTTTATGTTTCGCTACCATCATAAAGCGGTTTTTGAAAATCCCTTCTGAAACATAAAAAATAAAAAAATTTAGATTTCCTAAATTTTGAATTTTTTCGTGGTGAAAAAAAAAAAAAAAAAAAAAAACTTGGAAACCATTAATAAATTATTAAATAAAATTATTTGAGTTTCCGAAATGAGAGAGTTGGTATAGTTGGGTACCTTTCGCGCCATTTAATCTTATTATTATAACCATTTTGTGTAGCTAATTGTTGGAATGTATACTTTGTATCTTATCACCAAGGTATCTCGACTGTTGGAACTTTTTCATGCATACGAGAAGGATCCCAGTGTCAAGATGATAATTTTGAAGGTACTCTGTACGTGCATACCAGATAATTTCTATGCAATGAAATAGCACGAGATTCATGTTTTGTGATCTTACGTAGTATGTATAAAAATTTACTACTTTTATATACTTATGAAATGAAATATGGAAATAGGCTGAAGGACGGGCTTTTTGTGCTGGTGGTGATGTTGCAGCAGTTGTTAATGATATCAATAAAGGTTAAGCAAGCTTTAAGCTTTTATGTACATTTGTATGCATTGTCACATTATAATATAAGCAGTTTTTGTGTCACTAGCAGATTTTTCTATCAAATTTTGTAAATTGTTACTTTAATTTATGAGATAATTATGTATCAGGTGGCTGGAAAGTAGGTACAGATTTTTTCTCAAAAGAATTCACATTAAATTATTTAATGGCAACATACACTAAACCTCAGGTAAACAATTATCAGTTGATACTTTTCTTATAATAGCGTGGTTGTTCAGAAAAACTTGTATTACATTTTTTGTGCATTGCTACTTATTATATGTACGGTCCTTATGCTAACTTGAAATCAATATTTGAAGGTCTCACTCCTTAGAGGAATTGTAATGGGAGGTGGTGCAGGGGCATCAATGCACGGTAGATTTCGTGTTGCTACTGATAATTCGGTACATCTTTTGCTACAATAAGACGTGAGCATTTTCATATAGGATGTGAAATGAAATTTACAATAGGACCTACCGATTTTCATCAAAATTTGGAGCGCTATCTTTTATTCTGTTCTTCTCCCGACTCGATAATGAGCATTTTCTTACACAAATTTGATCCTTGAAATACAGTTAATCTGTTCTGTGTTTTATAAGATGATTTATGGCACTGCTAATAATTTTTAAAATTGATTGAACACTTATATATGTAGCAGTATGCTGAATATTTTTATAAAGCCATAATTCAGCATTCTCATTTCCCTCCTTTCGTCGAGAATTTTCTTTTTCTTTCTTGTTGACTTGAAACTCTACACTTTATATTCGTTTGTATATATGTTACTGCATTACTGTTGTAAAAGTGCTCCATTGTAAGTTACGGAGGTATGTGACCAAATCTGAACCGGAATTGGCTATATTTTGTATTTTTCGATTAAAGTTGCTATAAATTATAGTATGGTTTCTGGTGCGATTCTTGGTTCAGATGAGAGTAGTAATTTTTCTAAATACCGCATTTCTGTCAAGGTTAACATGTTCTATATCAACATTTTGCAGGTTTTTGCAATGCCCGAAACTGCATTAGGGTTATTCCCAGATGTAGGTGCCTCTTATTATCTATCAAGACTACCTGGATTCTTTGGTAAATTGGATATAAACTTATTCTAGTTCTGTCTTACTAAACAATCTATGATGATTTAGCATGTTTTAATACGGAGTATTTTTTATAATGTGAATGAATATAGGGTAGTATGTTTTTCAGCCCCTAATCTCTATTTGTCTTTTGTGACATGATAAATGATACATAATGCCTAAACATACATGCCTAAATATGTGCCTAAGAATGTGATTAGTGCACTTGTCAAAATCATTAGTGGATATAAGGAAAGAGAGAAAGTGGAAATAATGTATTGTGATACGAATCAAGATAGATTAACTTTTGATTAAAACATAACACGAACTAAATACCAAGATAGTTTATACAATTCGAGAAGTAGGGATCTCAAACCAGTTCATTCATTATATTTACCATAATTCAGTTACAATTATAAAACTCTATATAAAAAGTTCAACTAACTTGTTCCCTAAGACTTACCTTGTTAAACTAGACACTAATTATACTATCCTAATTATAATGAGCCACTAATTAAAATCCTATGTAATAGAACATATTATAGCTCCTATTAACATCTGGATCATATGATATTGTTAGGCAGATATTTAGGCACCGCATGTGTCATAGGCATGTATAGCATTACTCTTTTCACATGTGATTTGTCTCGGATGATTTTTTTTTCTTTTCAAATTTACGTTATAAGTTAGATAAATGTTGTTGTTGGTTTAAAATCACAAGTACTTAGCTAATCATGAATCAGTTAATGTCCATGTAATATTTTGATGTTTGAATTTATATTCTGCGCAGGGGAATATGTGGGTCTTACAGGTGCTAGATTAGATGGTGCGGAAATGCTTGCATGTGGGCTTGCAACCCATTTTGCCCCATTAGAGGTACATTCCGTTTAATATCTAGATCTATTCCCACTCAAAACTGGCCAGGTCTGTTGGGCCCACCTGCAAACTGTTCTTTTGATCCAGTTTTTCATAAATAATGTATTGAACATAATCACGAAAGTTAGAATATAATAGGAATGACGTATTCAACTTTGAAAATTTGTAGCAACTGTTATGTTAATTTAGCATCATTTGTACAAGTCCAGGCCCGTACACTATAAAAAAACTATCAATAGTTATGTGCCATATTCTATCTCTATAGCTCAAGTACATAATTAATACTTGACTGACGAGCATTCTATATTGGAACAGAAGTTATCCTCATTAGAAGATGCATTATGCAAAGCAAATACGTGCGATCCGATTGTTATCAGCAATATTATAAATGAATACTCGATCACTCCTAAATTAAAAGAGAAGAGTCAGTATTTTCGGTATGCTTTTCTTGTATTCATTTTTTTTCTTTTCTCTTTTTACTATTATCTTACACTTTTCACCCACTCGTATTTATTCTTGACTATTATGACTTGACATTTTCTTCCCTACGATGGAGGTTAAAAACCATTGAAAGGTGTTTTTCTCGAAGAACAGTTGAAGATATTATCTATGCACTTGTAAGTTCCATTGACATAAAATGCATTTCATGCATTTCTGTCTGATAATGTGATTAATGGCCTGCAAACTACCTTGAAATATCGTTTTACTCATGTAATTGGCTATGTATATTCTTAAGACTCATTCGAGATGGTATTTTTGTAATATTGCTAGGAGAAAGAGAATGCTAAAAGCATGGATGATTGGATCTCGTGGACCATCCAGTCCATAAAGAAAGCATCACCAACAAGTCTCAAAATTTCACTTCGATCCGTATGGATTCACCATGCAATTCAATATTAGATTAGTTTTATAATAATTTCATTTACAACATAATTTTTAAAAGTTTATCCGCTTATGTCTCAGCAAGTCGTTTGATGTTAGAACACTGTAAAAGATCCCATTTTTACATACCATATGTAGTTATCAAATTAAGGATCATCGGCATTAAATGGTTTTCTTTTTACGTTAAGAAGTAATGAAATAGTTGATCTCTGAAGCTAAATTGTGTATGGTGTGCAGATTAGAGAAGGAAGACTTCAAGGGGTTGGTCAATGCCTTATCCGTGAATACCGGATGGTTTGTAACGTCATGAAAGGTGAATTTAGCAGGGATTTTTTTGAGGTACCATTTTTTTAACTTTATTTGTTCCTTGAAAATTTTGAAGTTTGACTGACCATGAAGTTAATAAAGTATATGACTTCCAATAATAGATCCTTGTAAATCCAAATAAGTATAAGTATAGTTAACTGGAGCAGGAACGTAGATACTTATGCGTGCTCTGGAATTTAAAGAATTATCAATTTTTTGGACATGTTTTTGTGTGCATAATTCATGTACTTTATGTAATAGTTTTATACTTTACAAAGCCGTAACTCATTCTAATGCAGGGATGTAGGGCGTTGCTGTTAGACAAGGATAAAAATTCAAAGGTAATAAAACTACTACCCCTAGTATACTAGTATTACATGTGTCAAAATGGGTGGGTTGGGTAACGAGTCAAAACATGTAATTTTAAGGAGCATTTTGAAACAAGCAAGATCGTGTTGGTCCTAAACACTTTCTGGCCATTTTGAGCATTTTACAAGTACTTATTGATGTGCAAATATGATTACAGATTGATATTGATATATTATTTTATATCAACAATGATAATAATGTTCGATTAATATGACTATGGTTTTATGCATTATAATTACACGTTTGTATACATTTGAGGTTTGACCCGTTTCCTTATCAAGCTAGTTAAAACATAACTTGAATAAACTGTCAAAGTTTCTACCTCTGCGTATTATATACTGATTCTTTTATTTCTTTTGTATACTTTATATTTTAGTGGGAACCTTCAAAACTCGAGTTGGTCAGTGACAATATGGTTGACCATTACTTTGAAGCATTAAACGATAAGGATTGGGAAGATCTGAAGCTCCCGGCTAGGTCAAACTTACCTGCGTATGCCATTTCTAAGCTTTGAGGTAACCTAATGATCTCACTTATGGAGTTAATGGCTTTAAAATAATAATCTTATATACTACTTATGTGAAATTACAATACATAATTTTATGATTACCCAATTTTAATACTTGTATATGTCATAGAGTTCAATTCAAAGTGGAAAATCGCCTAGCAAACAAGTAGATAAATTGTTACTCGCAGATCACAAGCTGGAGTCCTTGGAGCCCAGCAGTCCAGCACTATGACTTGAAAGCCCAAAACTAATCAGCACTATATATGGAGTATATAATACTCGTAACATAAGTAGTTGAAGGTGTTAACCTAAAATCATCAGCCGTCACATGGAATGAAAGAACTAGAAACCCTAAGGGCACTTATCATAAGGATCATGTATTACACTCAAAATTACCATTTATAACTCAAATGTCATTTGTTATACTCATTGATTTCTATTTATACATGAACTATTAATTACAATTTATGTTGATGTTGATTTTGGAAAATTATGGATTATTAATTGTACTTATCATGTGCCCTTATTTTTTTTTGAAAGATCAAACTTTATTATAAAAGAAAATATGGTACAAGATACAAACCTAAATCAACTAACATCACAAGGAGCTCGAGGCTATACATTACAGACTCGAATACTTATGCATCTAACACTACCAAAATATAGGGGCCCGAAACAGTTAGAAGGAAAAAACCCTTATCCCTTTTTCATAGTCGAAGGTGAGATGTCACTTGAAAAAACAAGCTGGTAGGGTACGCTTTACAGTGCTGTCAAAAGCAGCGACAAAGTAAAACGCAACGCCACATTTGATCCCAAACTAAGACTAATCGAAAAGAAGGAGGATGAAAAAAACCTACCAGCTAGCCGACCCCCTCTTTTGGTGCCGGGTCAACATCAGCAACTAATGGATTTGCAACCCATTGTTGCCAACTAATGTTGAAGTGTCTTCCTCGACAACTAAGCCATCCAAAACTTTTTGATTGGATATCCGAAATAATTTTTGGGGCACACGAATTGGATTTTCCAAACACGATTTCGTTTCGATTTTTCCAAATGTGGTAGCTTGTGATCCAGATTATGGCTTGCCAAATGGTAGCACCCGTTGAAGTTTTGAGGTTTTGATTTTTAGCAATCGATAGATCAGATAAATCGGAGATATTGAGCTGATCAATTTTCCACCACGAGCGGATACAATTGAAAAAGCAGTGAAGCGGATCAAACTTGAGACAACAGTGAGTTTTTACAATGCAACATAAATTTTAGCAGAAAAGTAAATCATCGATTCCTTTAAATACCTTTAATCCCCACTATTCTGTTAAAATGGTTGCAGGTTCAAGTCCTATTCTTGACAAGGATTTACAACCCTTGAAAAAGTAATTTTAAATTAAAAAGATAACCTAGCTAGTACCATATCATTGCATATTCTTTTATTCCACTAAAGCCACCATACCACCATTAATATATTAATATGCATCATATCTTCGCCTTGTATTATCTCAAAAAACATGAATAAATTAAGATAATACCCCAAAGTGAAAAAATATCATTTGGGAAAGCAATTAACGGGCTGGACCGCTAGATTTATTATCTCGTAATTAATGCATTATCATGCCTATTAAAATCAGCTAACCCAGAAAATATCAACTGATCAAGTCAATTATGAATGTTTAAATCGTAACGCAAAATAAACCTAGTTTCATTCTGATACATGATATCAAACACACGATGGTGAATATATATGTAAAGTATTCATTCAATAACTTTTGTGGAAAAAAAACGCGTCGGATTAACCATTTCCAGTATATTAGCGGCGAGTGACTCAACAATTAAATTATAATCAGCTCCAGTGGATTTGAATGAACACTTGTAAATCCACCATTTGAAGAACCTCGAATTCATCAACTAATTCAGGTACCTTAAACCAAAGCAACAGTTACCTACAAATGATCATTTCATTAGTCCTTAAGGTTTTTTTTGCAACTCCATCAGCTTCTTAAACTTGAACTAATTAACACTTGTCTCTTTAAACGAGGATAGTCATCAACGTTATAGTAAATGACGTAGAAAACGGTTTGTTCCCCGATCGTCGGGATGGATACATTTTTTCTTGATGAATTTCTAAAAGTTAAGTTGATTATCCTGAAAAAGTTCTTTTGTGTCTTTCTCACCACGGGCAATATCGTACTCAAAATGATGTTTTGATCAATTATCCTTGCGTACACAGCGTTTAAATTCAATAGAATGACGATTTATTGATAAAATTGTGTAGAGATGACAGTCATTCTTTTTAATTCAATAAATCCTCATTTTGTGAATTTAATCGCTGTGAAAGAACCTCATCCTTCAACATTTTGATACTCCTAAAACCCCTTATGAAAATAATCACTCATTAACATTGACGAACAATTATCGTTTTATTGATAAAATCGTTTACGCAAGGGTTAGTTCAAAACATTAGTTGTATTGCGTATGATATTTCCCGTGGTGATTAGGACCCATAGGAACTTATTAAAGATAATCAACATAACTGTTAGCCAGAAAAAATATTTTCATCCAGACGATCGAGTAGCAACGAACCATTATTTACACTATTTATTATAAAGTTGATGATCATCCTCGATTTAAGAGACAAATGTTAATTTGTTTAAGTTTAGGAAACTGATGAAGTTGCAGAACAACTTGAATGACTAATGAAGTGGTCATTTGCGTTACGTGCTCGTAAAATGACATATTTTTCTTTTACTTATTTCATTTCGTGTTGTATAGCCAGAAGGTCCAGTGATCCCTTTAGTTTAGTGTTTCTTGAAGTGTTAATTTTTGATATCTGATACTAAATCGTTATCTGCTTTCACGTGACTATTGTTATATGTTAATAGGTCAATTGGTTCTACACCACTCCGACTGGCTTGGAAAATATTGAGGTATGTGATACCTTTAAAGTAGTGAAGGCTGGAAATTGGCTATGCACCGCTCCTCTTACGTGTTATGGTTGTGTAGTTGGCATAATATCAATCTTAGTTTACTTTCGACTTCCAGTTATTGTATAAGTTACTATAGCGTAATCTGCTATAAGTGGTTCGATCAATGTTTTATACATTCATAATCTTAGTTTACTTGATTAGACTGATGTTTTGATATTAGAATAACTTGGTGTTGGTTGAATATCAAACTACAAAAGCAACATATTTCATAAGCTCATTATATTGTGGCACCTTCAACTTGTCTACTGATATACAAGTTACTGATGATATTATAACCTAATTGATTTGAGACCGAATTGATGATCAACTAATTGAATATAAGCATCATCAAATAAGGAAGAAAAAATTGGTTCAAGGCGCAAAGATGGATGAATTCGGCGTCTTCATTAAGGATATTAGAATTCGTTTATTTAGGTTTCATGTTTCGTTGCGTACTATTGGTTTAGTGGATCGTTTTGTTTTTTGTTAGCATTGTTTCGGTTTAGGTAAGATGAGGCTCGACATAAATAATTCATATGTTTAGCCATTTTTTAGGTACGAGCCTCATCAGAGTTCTCTTTTGTATCTCTTGTTGAAATCGTTTTCTTTTCGAAAACGTTTTTCATTTTTATATAAGTCTTCGTCTTTTTCGCCAAAAAAAAAAAAAAAAAAAAAATTTGATTATACAGAGAGAGACAGAAATAGAACAACTGGTTATTAAAACCACAATTTGATAACTCTATAGTATCTAAAAGAACATTCCCTCTAATCTCTTTCATCATTTATGAGCAAATCTTCTGCACTTTTACGAGCACGTAACGCATCACGAACCTTGTAACTTCCTCTATCTCTAGCTTCATTTTCATCTTTCTTCATGAAATGAAAGCCCATAAGATACCTGTACTCTCCAGTCCCGAGACAACGCGAACAGTATGCAAGCCCGCTACCACCACAAGTCTTGCACCTGTGTAAAACCGCAAAAAAAAAAAAAAAAAAAAAAAAAAAAATATCACTTCCAAATTTTTTACTCCTTGATTGTAAATGCTTTATAAATGGTTGAGGTTCATAACTACTTCACCATTTTGGCCACTCCCCGTTTGGGAGCATCGCTAAGTCCACACCATTCGTCCTACCTGCAATAACTAAATATGCATGCATCATTTGTGTGTAGGTCAAGATGGGTATGTTCGCGTCAGGTTAGGTAATATGTCTGGGTCAAAATAGTTGACTTTTATATGATCATGTTTGACAGATTAGGAAGTCGGCGACTTATCACCTGGCTAACACCATTCAACCAATTTGATATTTTAGCTATTTTGTATATTTGACCCGTCAAATAAAACCTGATTTGACCCGCTCACATATATAAGGTTGTAAATCCATCTCTCGTGGTGTGTTTTTAAGGGAAGGGAGATGAAAAGAGTGACCTTTTCCGCAACAATCATAACAATCAACTCTTCCACTGCCTCTACATACGACACATGAAGGCTCTGGTTTTCGTCTTTTCTCTAATCTAACATTAGACTGCATGAAATATAATATTAAAGACTTGAGTATCCTTCATTAGCAACCAAGGTTGTAAAAGTCGCTAATCGAGGATTAATCATCCGGGACCTTGTAGGATTTAACAGACCAAATCGGAGACTAATCACAATTTTTACAATCATGTTTGCAACAACACACAAACAAGCAGATCGTAAACAAACCGCCAACAAAATAGAGTGAAATATAGAACTTAATTTCTTACTTGCATCAGAAGATTTGTGTTGTAATTGTATGGTGTCTACTGTCCTTTTTTGGTAAGTAAGAATATGTACGCTCTGACATGAGTAGAAACGTGAAATGTATAGTGACACATAGTGAAAACTTAGGATCTCAATTCGGATCTCAGATTAAAAATGTGTCGCCATAACTTATTGGAATCAAAGTATCTCCAATACCACTATTCGTGAAGCTTTTTGGTGCTATTTCTATAATAGGTAAAAACTTTAATCTAACTAGAGTTGGCAATTCTGATCGATTTACTAGTTGACTTGGATGAACTCCTAAATGTTCTATCAACGGGTCAATCGGATAATATATCATATATCAACTACTACAAAATAAAGGGCGTTAAAGGTCAACCTTTTGAGGCATACCGCATACAACTACCAAAATCGCTTTCCTAAAATTTGTCGATGATTATTGTAAGAAAAATTATTCATGTCTAACACGTAGACCTATACTTTAATATACTCTCTCCGTCCAAAAAACACACAGTTTAAGATATGTCGTATTTGTTTTAAACTTTACGGTTTTACCCTTTACAATTTACCTACCATTTTCTTTTACATGCATAAAGTAATAGTATAAAAGAACTTTTCCTCTATATTCTTTATTCTTTATATAAGTATAAAAAGAGTATTTTAATCGGATGTATGTATGTGACTTAACCGGCTATTTAGTGACTGTTTCTCACCCTTTTTACTCTCCAGTCTCCACCCCAACATATGATGCTAGTGACCGTTTGAACCTTCTTGTGAGGAAATCAGGCCCAACCATTTCGGTAAATTGCCACCCACCCATTTTGACACTTAAAGCTTAATTGTACGCTATCATATTATCATATCAGTTTATCACCAAAATACAAGCTTAACTGCCATTGTAAATCCTAGCAAAGTAGTCTCAATTTTTGCCCACTCAAATTTGAATATTAAAAGCCAGAAAAGATAAGGAAAAAAAAAAAAAAAAAACAAAGAAATAAACTTGCCCTAATTAAATACGGTAGTATAGTAATAATAAATCAACCAAGATTATAATTATAGTTATAATTATAAATCAAACAATAAAGCAATATCACAAGTTACTGTGTAACTGTTTTAGCCTTACCTCTGATTTAACAATCCACGATGGCTTCGGAATTGATAGCAGAGGTGTCGCCGGAGGCGTCGGCGAGGGCGGTGGTAGGTTGTGACGGTCCGGTGGTGATGCACCATTCATTGAATTTGTAGTCTGAAGTCGGACGGTAAAGAACAACATTTTGAGCAACTTTATATGTTTCACAACCTAAAAAAATAACTAACGGGTTTTGTTACACTATAGTTTGAGACCATCTGTTTATATGTTTTCGAGAGCAAAAGGGAAAACCGAACATGTAAATACTACAGTAGTATAATAATAATTATTTTTTTATTATATAATATCTGAAAAACCCTTATATAGCTAAAAAAAAAATTTATATTTATAAAAATTAATCAATTGATATAAAGTTTATCAGATAATATTAAATATAAGCAAAAATATTTAAAATCAAAGATAAAATAAAAACTTACAGTGCTATTAATATATAACGTGAGGAGTAATAGGGTAATAATTTAATTTTAGTTACATAATGTATAAGAGGAAAATGAATTTTGAATTTGAATTACTAAAATGATAAAAGATAAATAAAATTACATAAAAAGTAATATAATTTAACAAAATATGCACAATTGTTCAATACAACACAAAAGAATAGGTGAATTCGATTTTTAATTTCAATTTGATTGAACTATATTTGAAAAAGTAAAATTGAAAAATCAATTCAAATTTGTAAATCAATACAAAATCAAAATCAAATTCGTTTTTTTTTTCTTTTTCAATTTTCATTTAGTTCAGTTTTCAAATTTAATTTAAATTTAATAATAGTCTAAAACTAAATATAAAACACTCCTACATTAGTTTCACATCCCATTGATGTATATTTATACATTTAACTTGCTTAAGTTTTGTTGACACACAACGTCAAAGAAAGGTTCACAAGCCAAGAATAATATACTTTTACAAAATATCCGAGTTAAGAATCACTGGCCTTCTATTCAGATACGCAAGGTTTCAGCGTTTTCAACTACCTCCGAAGATTACTGATGTTCTGATTACGCAAGCCATTATACAACAACGAGCATGATCAAAGATGAAAGAGTAAACACATGATAAATAGAAGTTAATATATATAACTGTAAATATTACAATCAATTTAAACAAATAAACAGTGGTTGACCAAGGTAGATCGAACATGATCTCCACTAAGCTGTGGAATCGCCAAAAACAACACTCTCAAATTGGGATAAAATCTTTACCCTAAAAGACACATCAAACTCGTATTTATAGGCCTGCAAGCCCATCCCTACGGATGGGCTGGATGGGCTTTGGTCCATACGAATGAGCCCACTCATCGTACATATAGACTATCTAACCGACATGACCTTGGTCCCTACGAATGAGTCTACTGATTCGTACGGATGAACTTCATCTGAATATGCCCATGCGAAAGACGAGTTTCGAGCATTTACAATATCTAGGTGTACAACATTATAGGTGACGACAACACAAAAATATTCATCAATAAATTCCCCCTTAGACATTGTTGGCGAATTACTGTAAACACCTCTTACAATCTTCATTCAATCACTGCAATAGTACCATAGTTTCTGAATTACAAACTCCATCAAAAGTCTTCCAGAATACGTTAAAAATCAAAGTTCGAACATAAATGATTCTTGGCTTTGAAGTCGAATCTCTATTGACATTATGTAGTTTCTTAAACTTTGCTTGAACATGTTATACATAGTACCATAGAAGAAAGATTCCCGATGTGTCTAAACTCTACATGTCTTTACATGATCATATTTATGATGTTTCAATCTTCACACAAACCAATTCGTTCAGAATTTCTAACTGTAGAACTTCCCCCTTAGCAACATCCTTGATATGACTAAAACAGATGGATTATTTTGATGCGGTGTCGTTAAGTTGCATGCCGGTTGTTCAGAGTATCACAACGGGAGTAGTGTAGTTTTAATATTGATATTTAGCTGGGGTTTCTAGCTATATATTACCTACTTATTTTTTCTTGTAACGAGCAAGTGATAAGTATATCACGAGTTCGTATTTTTGTACGTTTGCCGATACGTGGGACCAAAGTGCATATAAAGTTAACCTAATAACAAGTAGGGTGAAGTGATATGTAAGGTTTATAAATAATACAATAGGCGGATAAGGTAAAATAGGTGGATGCAATATCTAGAGTTGAATGTGAACCGTCGATAGAGTCTTACTTCCTAGAGTGAGCACTAAACCTTAATCAATTGAGAGTTAACCTAACCAACTTGTCACTAAGATTTTAGACATTGAAGATTCTTGCCAAAACTAATATACCCACTCCCAACGTTGATCTTACTTTATTGAAAAGACCTTATGGATGAAACACTAGGCTCATGAATAAAGTGGTATATTCAAGAATGGTTTCGACTTTTCTTAACCTTAGTCAATTTAACTATAATCAAGGTCTCCACTTATTACCTAGTTAAGCTTTAACATTAACATATGTGCATCATGTGAACAATGAATTTATGAAAACCTAATCTAGTTTTATGATGAACCCTAAAATTCATAACTTGAAATGATGCATTGTTAATCAAGATTTCAAAAATTTGAATGTTTTCAAGACCACATTGATTATTTTCATCAATTTAAATTTTAGAATCTTCTAGTTAGTTTCTTCAAACAATGTTTGAAGATTTCATCATACCGACACAATTGAATGAAGGGAATTCATAGATTAATCTTACCGAGAGTGAAGATTAAGAATGAGCGAAAGCAAATTCTTTAGTGCGCGGTTTGAGGTCTTGAGCCATGAGAGAGAATGAGTGAAATCGATTTTGAAGGGAATGAAGGATGAAGGCTTGAAATAAGAACAAAAAGCCGTCTGGACCCGTGTGGTCTGAGATGACCCGTCCTAATCCATCTGGACGAATACATTACATTTGGTTACATCGCGAGGTACTTGACCTCTATATGATACATTTTACAAACATTGCATTCGTTTTTAAAAGACAAACTTTCTTTAGATCGAAAGTTTACGACATGCATACCATTTCATAATACATCCCACTATAGTTGACTTAATAATAATCTTGATGAACTCAACGAATCGAATGCAACGTCTTTTGAAATATGCCATGAATGACTCCAAGTAATATCTCTAAAATAAGCAAATGCACAGCGGAAGATTTCTTTAATACCTGAGAATAAACATGCTTTCAAGTGTCAACCAAAAGGTTGGTGAGTTCATTAGTTTTTCATAATCAATCATTTTCAATAATATAATAGACCACAAGATACTCATAATTAGAAAACAATCTGTGCAAGTCTATTCCTGCTGTAAAATCATTCATATGAAGAACACCGGAACCTTTCAAACAACTCAGCAACGGTAGCTAGTGCGCAGTGCAATGACAAAATCATCTCACCGTGGTAGTTAATACAATATAATTCTTACAACGGGGGCTAATGCGTACGCAATGCAAAATCATCCCTCCGAGGGTAGCTGAAACGGGGGCTAATGTGTACGCAATGCAAAATCATCCCTCCGTTACCAACTACAAAGTCGACTATAATACAATACAATACAATACATCGGTAGCTAACACGTAGTGCAATGACGAAATCATCTCACCGATGGTAGTTAAAATGGTAGCTAACGCGTAGTGCAATGACGAAATCATCTCACCGTTACTAACTACTAAATCGAACCATATCGGTAGCTAACGCGTAGTGCAATGACGAAATCATCTCACCGATGGTCGATAATACAATCTTTATAGAAATCGAACCTCTGAATTCAAATAATTCTATCATAGAATGTAGTTTTGAATATTTGTGTCTATTTCGTCAAACGTTTATAGAAGCAGTTCATGTATTCTCAGTTCAAAAATATATCTCAAAAGCATTTAGGAAACAGTTATAAAAACAGCGCATGTATTCTCAGTCCCAAAAATGTAAAGAGTAAAAGGGAGCAAATGAAACTCACCATACTGTATTTTGTAGTAAAAATACATATAATGAAACTGAACAATGCAGGGTTGGCCTCGAATTCACGAACCTATATTATTCATATATGTATTAATACATATATTCGTAATCGAGCACTTTCATATATTATAACCTTATATCTTATATTTAATTTGTATATATGTTTAAAAATGGTTATCATTTATATAGTTATATATACATATATTTATTTATTCTAAAAGTACTTAATTTGTTATGGGTGAATATTTATATAAATATTGTTAATATAAATAATTTCTTACCTTTATGTAACATTACCTATAAGTATATTTTTATATATGTAATAATATTAATAATAGTTGTATTTGATAGTAATGATAATGTAACAAAAATAACATTACATATAATCATTATAATAAGAATCATAGTAATAATAATAATAATAATGATATTAGCAGTAAAAATAGTAATAATAATAATTATATAGTTGTAATGATAACAAAATAACAATTTTTGTAAAAGTGATAATAAGTTTTAATAATAACAATAATAATAATGATAATAATACTTGAGTTAATAATAACAATAGTAATAATAGTACTAAAATGATACAATTACTAATATTTATGAAAATAATAATAAGTTGTATTATTTTGTTACTAATTATAATATTTATAATGATAAATTTTATTATGTTCATAATAATGATGATAATAATAATAATAATAATAATAATAATAATAATAATAATAATAATAATAATAATAATAATATAATAATAATAATAATAATAATGATCATAATTATAAAAATAATAATACTTATGTAATATTAGTAATAATAATAACAATAATATTAAGTAATAATAATATTGGTAATAATAACAATTTTTAACAATACTAATTATTACTATTAGTAACAATAACAATCATATTAATAATAATAGTAATAATAACAACAATAAAATTTTAAAATGAAACTACCTCTTAAGAAAAACGGATCCTAAAAAAAAATAGACCCCTGCAGGGCTCGAACCCATGACCTCTTGGATACTATCACCACTCCTAACGAATCGATCTATCACTGCTTTCTGATTTAAAAATAGAACTCGTGTATATATAATCCGTATATTAACATCTTTCATCTTCTTCCACATACGTGATTCAATTAAATCTAACTCACTTCATGACTGTAAATTATAATTTGTTTTAGGACTTATCAGTGATACAACAACATTTAGAAATTGTGTAAGTTAATTAAAACAGAAATAAGTTTAAAAAAATAGCTGAGACAGGAGACGAACTCAATGAAGAACATAAATTCGATTTTTGAGATTTAGATGTTTTTGGATCACGATGTCTACATAAAATAGTTTGTAAATCGTTTAAGGAAACTTATGAAATCATTAATTGAATTTAAATCATAACAGATAACATGAATTCGTTCGAAGAACAATTGTTGACTTTTAAATTTTTGAAACTTTGACTCATAAATTCAAGCTTGATGTAACGAATTAAAACCTTAGATTTTGCAAGAAGATTGGGTGAATAATTCTTAACAAAACTGCGTTTTTAGTTTTTGGAATTGGATTAAAAATCGAGCTATGATAAT
This sequence comes from Rutidosis leptorrhynchoides, assembly GCF_046630445.1. Classification (NCBI taxonomy): domain Eukaryota; kingdom Viridiplantae; phylum Streptophyta; class Magnoliopsida; order Asterales; family Asteraceae; genus Rutidosis; species Rutidosis leptorrhynchoides. Next base: position 142,619,930 of record NC_092338.1, read on the forward strand.
TTCATGGTGGAAACAGAGGTACCCTAAAAAAAATGCTAATATTATCAAACACTAACACTCACTGGATGTTATAATTGATGTAGAGGATGAAGAGTTTGAATGATTTCCTTCATATCACACAGCAACCGTATGACTTATTTTATGATTTATGGTTCGTCAGAATCGATTCAAGAAGAAAACAAATAAAAGAAGAATAAAGGAGATAAGGACCTGTAACAATTCTTTGGATCCTGATAGTGAATTGAAATCGACATTATATCAGCTAATTAGACAAATTGAACTGAAAGATTAGGACATCAAACAGAATACCTAATCATATGTATTTATATACGGAGTATTTTTGTATTTTCATGTATATACGGAGTATATCTATATATATATATATATATATATATATATATATATATATATATATATATATATATATATATATATATATATATATATATATATATATATATATATATATATATATATTTATGTTATATTAAATTCCATACATATATTACAGATTATAGATTTATTAATAACATCCATTAATATTATTAATTTAAATAAGAATACTAGTATTAATAGAAGTAATAATAATAATAATTGTATAAATAATAATTTTATCAAAATTCATGCTAATAATAATAATAAGAATAAAAGTAATGATAATAATAATATTATTAATGATAATTATAATAATAATACTAATTATATTAATACTAATAATAATAATACAAATAATATTAATAATAATAATATAGCAATTTATACATATCAAATTGCATATATATATATATATATATATATATATATATATATTATATAATATTATTAATAATATAATATTAATGTTACTATTAGTTAGAATAATGAAAGTAATGATCATAATACATCATTTATACATTAACTTGTAATCACATATAATATATTAGCTTTACATTTCATTACTTATGTAATACCTATTTTACATAATAACATATTTGAATACTTATTATTTATATATATTTTATGTATATTTCAATATAGTAATTATTAATATAATTCATATATGTTATATATATATATATATATATATATATATATATATATATATATATATATATATATATTCAATTTAATAGTAACTTAATTATTTTATTTATCATTTTACACTTTTAATTCCGATTGATTAAGGTGCATTTTATTAATCTCAAATTGTTATTTATAAACCCTTATATTTATTTTGATATGTATATTTGCATATTTATTTACACACAATTGCTCGTGAATCGTCGGGAGTAGTCAAAGGTCAATTGAATATATGAACATCGTTTCAAAATTTTCTAGACTCAATATTACATACTTTGCTTATCGTGTCGAATTCATATAAAGATTAAAGTTTAAATTTGGTCGGAAATTTCCGGGTCGTCACACGGTCGATCAGCGGTCGATCGTGGGTTCGGCTGTGGAGGGTAATCACTTTACGATTGAGTGTGCGGTCGACCGTGGTTCGACCGTGCAGCTCCTGATGGAGGATTTCGTTCGTGTCTTCAAGTCGAGCGCGTTTTGGCGATTTTCGCGTTCTATAGAATACTTGAGGACAAGTTCTTTGCTTAACATTGTATGATCATATCCAACCAATATTTCATCATCAATGACATGTATGTAGGTACGTATATATATATATATATATATATATATATATATATATATATATACACACACATGTATTATATTATACACATAAGGCACTTTAACCTACATCTAGCATGCAATAAGATTTCATTATCTTTTCATGTTAAGCATTCATTCCTAAACTAGGCATAATCACATTGAGTATCCTTAATAATCACTTTGAGGATGTGCTATTCAAATTAGTGACACGTTGACTAATGTTCTTAAGAAACATTAAGTTTTAGATACACTATTCTCTTTCCTTCTTGTTTGATCATTGATTTTAATTGATCTTTAGGTTGCCCAACCCTCGACTTATCCCTTCCATTGAATTGCTAGATTGGTGTATCCTTCCCAAGTTTTCAACTTTCCTAATGATTGACATTGGACTTAGAGTACTTTGTTTGTGCATACTAGAGTTGTGACGAGGTTTCGAAATAATTTTGTCTTTACAACAATTTTTGTCATTTAAAGACCTTTTCAAATAATTGTTTTCATCAATTAAAACTTTGTTGAATTGATTAACCTTTTGTAAATCTTTTCCAACAATTTTACTTTGTCACCACTTCTAGTATACACAAATTTTACCGCTTTGTACTCGTATAGCAATTCTTCATAATTAGAAGGATAGAATACATATACCTCATTGTTTTGAATCCTTGAGTTCTCACCTTCTTTTCCTTGGAAGCAAGTTTCAACTTCATCTTCACTATGATCATCTTGTCTTGGAGAGTATCTTGAAGCCATGACACAAAAGTCTTCATCTTCATCTTCATCATGACTATCTATCCACTTCCCTCCAAGACGTTCAAGTCTTGTTAATTCTTCTTTAAATCCATTCTTCTTCAAGAAACTTGAGGTTTCTTCAATTTGAGGGCATAGTGTATCACAACATTCCTTTGCACTTTCATAAGAGAGCATTTTAATCCTTTCTTTGTGATATAGCATCAAATTGCTTTAGTACTTTGTTCATTACTTAAAGATTCTTGAGGAACAAGGTTTCTTCCCTTGATGATCCTCCACATGTCATAATCCTTAGATTTGACATAGATCTCGAATCTTATTTTCCACACATAAGCATCCTCTCTATCAAATATTGGTGCTTCTATAGCCAATCCTTCAAGGTATGCCATTGTTTGAGTTGATCCTAAGAACTTTTGACTCGGGTTTTTGCACAAAATGATTTTTGACACAATTAAAAATGTTTCTAGGGCAAAAGTTCGAGCAACTGCTCTGATACCAATTGTAAGTAACTAGAGGGGGTGAATGGTTACTTAATACGATTTTTAAAACTTTTTTGATGATCAACAAGATTAAAACAATCTTTGATTAACTTTGTAAGTAACTAGAGGGGGGTGAATAGTTACTTAATACGTTTTTAACACTTTTTCGATTGATCACCAAATTCGATTTAACTTTGATCAACCAACTCAACTCAAACTTGATGTGTATAGTGTATATGTTCAAAATGATAAGTGAAGTAATGTAAAGAACATAGACACAAGGATTTATAGTGGTTCAGGTGAATGTTAACTAATCCACCTTAATCCACTCCCCGATTACACTAATCGGGATTTGTTGCTTCACTAAGCACTTTTCTCCAAACCCGATGGAGATCCGATTTGCAATTCTTCAACTTCTTTGGTAGACAACAAACCTAATCTTTCTTTCCCTTTAAACGATCAACTCCAACCTAGATCAACTTGTCTTCACCTTGGACAAGTATTAATCTCCAAATAAGATTAATCAACTTCCTAAGTCCCTTTAAGGAAGTAGATCACTAAGCTAGCCTATGCTTCTACTAATTGAAGTTACAAGACTTATACACTTTGCAATGATGATCCTAACACAATACTAGGACATACATTACATTAAGTAAACTCACAAGACAAATGATTTTGATTAGTAAGTTTACAACAACCCAATTCTATATCTATAAGATCATAGAATATTCTCTTGCTTGATCACATTTGAGTAGTAATTGATGCACTTGTGATCACTGGAGATAAGCCTTTGAAATATGCAAGAGGGTCAGCTTCAAATACTCTTAAATATTTGCCTTTTATAGTGGATTCAAAAAATAGCCGTTGACACACGGTTGCCTGCACGGTCAACCGTGGTGCGACCGTGCGTGCTCCAGTCCAAATTAGGTATCCGTTGTATAGCCGTTTGACTCAAATATGAACACCACATTTTGGCACCTTTACTCCTTCTAGCACCAGTAAAAGAAACCAAACATCCTATACAAGTACTATACGCATTAAGTGTGTGAGATTTGGTCTTAATACATGAAAGTGACTAATCATTTCAAAAGTGGTAAATCCAACATTCTTGGAGAAGTGTCTTGATTGATATTTAGGGAAATTTCAGTTTGGTCAAGACTTAGTTAGTCACATTAATGTCTTTGGTTCAATTCTAAAGACTAGTCACTATGTCATTAACTTCCTAGTTTCAATTAATCACAAGTCATGATCTTTTTTAAGTTTAGTTAGAGATTAATTGAACAATGTCTCTATAAGATAATCATGAAGCGTGTAGAGACATCAAAGTTAAGTCATAAGCAATCACCCTTAGTTACTTAGACTAGATCAAATAGACAATTGACTATACTTTTATTGTGAACCATTTTACACTTAATCTATTGGAGTAGGTTAGTTACTTGAATCCTAACTAATGAGCACATAGCAAACATATTAATCAAGTTGACAAGTTTATGAGTATTAAGCATATTGGCAAGTAGCAAGTAGTACTCACATAGCAAGAGATAGTTATTCTAGGATCAATCATATAGATACTTGCACAACTTATAATTCAAGCACTTAATAAGTTTAATGTGCATATAACACATTACATGATTAATGTGTAAGCACACATTAATGTCTAACACATGCACAAGGGAAGAGCAATCTCTAGTTGGGACTTGGTGGCCATCCTAAATGTATCTAAGTATGTTTTAGGATTACAAGTCATTACTAGTTAACCTTAAGAGCATTATTCCTTATTTAGCCTTAATTAATCACTAAGTCATTTCTAATAGCAATCATTGTTCTAGTAACATTGGCTTAAGTGTGTTGGTACTTGATGATCAGACTAAGGATATCTAGATAAGAATTAAGATCACAAGTTGTTGATTAACACTTATGTGTTTTGCCTAATCTTGGTTAATTTGTCATTAAGATGTCATTAGGCGTAATTAATCACAATTAGTATTTTTATTACCAAAAACTCGATTGAGTATGAAGAAGGCATCTATTCTAAGCATGTTGAGAAAGGTTTCATGAATTATAGATGTCGGGAACTAGTCAAACTTTATTTGGTCGAAAATGGTAATAGAGAGAATTGCGGTCGCACTGCGATTGACCGTGGTGATGACCGTGCAACTTGTTTTCACAAAACTGCGTTGCAATTCAGTTTGGGTTTTTACGGTTAACTATGCGGTCGATCGTACCTCAACCGTGTGTTTAGCTAAAGTTTTAATTTCATTCTTTAACCTATGTTTGACTTGGTCATTTGCAAGATAAAGTATGGATTAGTGACTGTGTGTTTTATGTTAAGATGTCAGTCATCACTTATGCATATGTACGTGTCATCATCAAAACATATTCTTTGGTTAATCACACTTTGGTTAATCATACTTAAGTTTATCGTTTAGTGCATTAACCCACATTCAACCAACATTCTCCCCTTTTTTGATGTTGACAAACATACAAGTAATGAGGGACATTTTGCTATAAATACGTAAGTGTTAATAATCACTTGTATCCATGTTTCTCCCCCTTTTGTCGAAGCAAAAAGGTTAGCTCTCCCTAGAACTAAGCTCGCCCTTAGAACAAAACTCCCTCTTAAATTGTGCATATTGGAAAAGCATATATATTAAAACACAACAAGCACATATTTTATTCAAAGCACGTACTAAGCACAGATAGTTCATACATAGATAATACATGATAATCAAAAGAAGCTCACTTTTCATGATGAAAGGAGTGACCCTTGTCCTTGTCCTCAAGTCGTGATAATCTTCGACCATGTTTTAGAATGTTTTCATGAATTACACTGTTTTGTCCCTGTGTCGAAAGAGAATAAAAGTTGGGTGGATTTTCAAGAGGAGGTTCTTGGATATGCTTGGTTGAAGCTTTACATATTGGATATGAAGAGACTTGAATGGAATGATGAAACAGATATGTCATTCCAACATATGCAAAAAGCTTGGTTAGATGGAGACCATACGGAAGTGACATGTGGGAATGTTGACTTGCATGTTGCATTCTTGATGCCATGAAGTGTGTAACATTCACTTTCGTGGAGTTCAGAAGACACCATATGAAGGTGACTTCATTTGCATCCAGTCGATCCAGTAGTTCCCCCTTTCCATAAACATTTGCAGTGATGATCTGTTGCCAGAGATCATATGTCGATGCAAGATGTTGACAAATGAATCCATCCTTTTTGATGAATTCGGGTCTAAGAGTTCCATTGCACATAATATCTAGTGCATTGTCTTTCTTTACCCATCCTTTAAGCGTTAATGAATAACTTCTTCCATAAAGAGAAAATGAGATAATTGAAAATTCTCATAGAATTCATTGATGTGAAGTGGATAGAGTGAACCTTTTAGATTAAGAAAGGCATCCCACTTGATGTTTGAGAAGCTTTCAAGAGAGTAGGTAGTAAGATGATGTGTAAGAACTTCTCTCCCTTCAACAATAGATCTCATTGTAAAGAAAACTTTTGCTTTGCAAAGAGATGTTTAGAGTAGTTGAAGTGAATTTGTTGAATGTGTTTGCTTTAATAGACAAATGATGAATGTTGTCTAGTAAACTTTAACGGGGTAGGTAGCTAGATTGAGAGTACTTTGACAGAGATATCAATTTATCCTCTTGCAATCTATTGATCTTTGAATTTGTGTAAGGTGTTAGGACAAGTCAATTTTGTCAGGTGTTCTGCGGTCGAATCACGGTCGACCGTGGGAGAAGCCGTACAGTGACGGATTTATATATTTGCAAGTAAAACCAATTTAAGCACATAATAAACATCACAATACTAGTTATCTTACACATAATTGTTTTAGTGCCAACATTTAAGCACTTCACATAGTACACAACTAAAGATTATTATCCCAAACACACAAGTTATGACCTATTACAAGAAATTATTTTGACAAATCCTTTCAACGCTTTCTTGAACCTAGAGTGATTTTCACTGATCTCTTCCTCTCGCTTCAGAATCCTGTCGATCTTGGTTTCGAAATTCGAATTCACAAATTCTTGGTGTTCCCGTAAGTTTTCTTCTTCATCTTCTATTTCCTCTTCATTCGATTCTTCCTATGGTTGATAGTTCTCAATCTCATCGAGATCCTCTTGAAGATTCGATCTTCTTCCACTAGAGGATTATGCTCGATGACCGCTTTGAATGATAGCTGACTTATCCAGTGGCTCGAATGAAAGTTGTTGAACAATAGCGTGTGTTACTTTGAGGTAGCTGAACAGACTGTTTAGATACATTCCATACGGAAGAGATCTAGTTGATTCAGTCATCAGATTGCTCATTCGTGATGCCATCAAAAATGCCACATTAATCCCCATATTTAATTCAATTGCCCACATGACAAAATTTTGGGTGACATGAATGTGAGAGTGGTTTCCCAGTCGACAGTAGATGTTGTGGTCAATGATTTTGTTCAGAATATCTAGATCTAATCGGAGATCCTTTCCGGTTATTCCCTTGGATAGGATTTCTGAGTGATTGGCGTTAGGTTTGTAAAGCAGGGTTAATACATCGGTAGCTTGAATAAACCCAGGAAGATGCTCTAGTTTGTGTCGTCTACTGTAGAACTCCATTCCTTTAGTAGGAACTCCCAGAATTTCACCAAAAGTGCTGAGAGGAAATTCCCACCACTTTTTGTTAAGATGAAATCTTACCATCTTAGTTTCTGTGTTGAAGCTATAGTTGGCGTAGAATTCTCTTATTAACTCAGGATATATAGGTCCATTGATTAGAACGAACGAACCTAGATCCCTCTGAAACAGCTTGTCAATTACTTCTGGGAATGCTTCAAGACTTATGATTCTTCCTTCTGTTATTGTTCTTGTTTTGAGCCATTTCTTGTTGTAAAGTGTACGTTGTCTTGCATCAGCTGGAGGATCATACCTTTTCTCACTGCCTCTTGACTGAGCATACCTTGTTCTTGCCATTATCTACACGATGATACTTCAAATTAATTCAAGGTGTATAATTCAATTGTAGGCAACAAGTTTTGCAAACTTTAATCATCATCAATACTTAGACATTTTGATGTTAATGTTCTTCACATTTTTACTCTTCATTAGTGTCAATGAGTTTGCAACTAGATTAAGATTTTCACAAAGTTCATATGTGTTCTAGACTTTTGAAATCATCAACACATGTTTTGACATTCAACATTATTACACTCAATTTGCAACAATGTCATTCATATCATATGACCAATGCTTCTATGAAAATCTAACCTAGATGTATAATGAACCCTAGAATTATCCAAAGTTAAATCAATGCATAGATACACAATAATCATTACTACAATCGTTTCTAAATTGTTTTTCAAGAACAATTTCAATTGTTTGCATCAATTTAGGTTTTGATTCATTCTAGTTAGGGTTTCTTCATAACCCTAATTCATCATACAAACACAATTGAATGTTAGGAAAGCAAGGATGAATCATACAGAAAGTAGGAATTGAAATTGAAGGAATAAGCGTTCTTCTCCGTGCGGTCGATCTCCTCAGCCGTGTGTGTTTTGAAGTGGGTTGAAAAGAAATAAAAGTGTGGGTTTAGTTTAATTTTAAAACAGAATCAGACCAAGCATGGTCGAAGCACGGTCGACCGTGCTGTTAGCCGTGCAGATATTTTCACACGTACAGGACAGGAGTCTGCGGTCGTGTATACGGTCAGCCGTGGTTCTGCCGTGGATCCTTTTGATCACTTGTTTCTTCACTTCTTCTTTCTTCGAACGCGTTTTAACGATTCTTAGGTTCTATAGAAATACTTGAGGACAAGTTTTCTTTTCCTAACATTGAATGATTACATCCTCCCAATGTTTAATCATCAATGACACGTAATATACTATATCATACATATATATATATATATATATATATATATATATATATATATATATATATATATATATATATATATATATATATATATACATTCATATTTAATCATTCATATAGTACACACAAAACGCATTAATCTAGTATTTGTCATGCAATACATATTTTCACATAAACACACAATCATAAGACAAGTAAGCTTCCTACACTAATCTTTTGAAATCATTTTTCAAAAACAATTTTGCATTTGTAAGAAAAACCTTTCATTAATACAAAGTCTTTTTGAGAAGGTTATTCTCATTAGCATTTTGATCATTTTTTTTTTATTGATTTTAAGATTACCCAATCCTTGACTTATCCCTACCATGGAATTGCTAGCTTGGTCCATTTTTCCAATATTCTCAATTTTCCTAATAATGGACAATGGACTTTGATTACAAGATTTGTGTTTGCTAGAGTCGTGACATATATTCATTTCATGTTTATCTCTTGATGAATCACAAATAGTTATCCTTTCAAGTTTTCTTTTCAAGGTGTTATTTTCATCAATTAAAACCTTGTTAAGTTGTCTAACTTTGTGTAATTCTTTCTACAAAAGTTTTACTTTGTCACGACTACTATCATACACAAATTTAATGGTCTTGTAATCATCTAACAATTCTTCATAATTAGAAGGATAGAATACATGTACCTCATTGCAATCCTTGCTTGAGATGTCATCTTCTTTGAATGGAGATTCAACCTCTTCTTCATTTTGACCATCTTGATCCAAATCATTCAAAGAACTCATGAGGCAAAAGTCTTCATTTTCATCCAACCCTTTTGCTTGAGAATCACCAACCTTTTCCAAATCCTTCCCAATTCTTTTACCCTTTAAACTTCTAGAGTTTAAATCTTCTTGAGAACATAGTGAATCCAAACATTCTTTAGCACTTTCACATGAAATTATCTTTAACCTTTATTCACTAGGAAGAATTCCATGAAGTAGTGAAATTGCATCAAATTGTTTCAAAACATCATTGTTTTGAAATGTTGACTTCACTAGCCTTGAACTAGCGTACAAAGTCTCCTACTTTGATTATTCTCCACAAGTAGTAATCCTTGGATTTGAGATAAGACTCAAATCTTAATTTCCACACATCAATATTCATCTTATCAAAGATTGGTGCTTCTTTCATCAATTCTTCCAAGTATCCCATAGTTTGAGTTGATCCGAGAATTGTTGACTCAAGTTTTTGCACAAAACGAATTTTGACGCTTTCGCGATCGTTTGTAGCGTAATGATTTGAGCAACCGCTCTGATACCAATTGTAAGTAACTAGAGAGGGGGGGTGAATAGTTACTTAATACGTTTTTAACACTTTTTCGATTGATCACCAAATTCGATTTAACTTTGATCAACCAACTCAACTCAAACTTGATGTGTATAGTGTATATGTTCAAAATGATAAATGAAGTAATGTAAAGAACACAGACATAAGAATTTATAGTGGTTCAGGTGGATGTTAACTAATCCACCTTAATCCACTCCCCGATTACACTAATCGGGATTTGTTGCTTCACTAAGCACTTTTCTCCCAATCCGGTGAAGATCCGATTTACAAGTCTTCAACTTCTTTGGTAGACAACAAACCTAATCTTTCTTTCCCTTTGAACGATCAACTTCAACCTAGATCAAATTATCTTCACCTTGGACAAGTATTAATCTCCAAATAAGATTAATCAACTTCCTAAGTCCCTTTAAGGAAGTAGATCACTAAGCTAGCCTATGCTTCTACTAATTGAAGTCACAAGACTTATACACTTTTCAATGATGATCCTAACACAATACTAGGACATACATTACATTAAGTAAACTCACAAGATAAATGATTTTGATTAGTAAGTTTACAACAACCCAATTCTATATCTATAAGATCATAGAATCTTCTCTTGCTTGATCACATTTGAGTAGTAATTGATGCACTTGTGATCACTGGAGATAAGCCTTTGAAATATGCAAGAGGGTCAGCTTCAAATGTTCTTAAATGTTTGCCTTTTATAGTGAGATTCAAAAAATAGCCGTTGACACACGGTTGCCTGCACGGTCGACCGTGGTGCGACCGTGCGTGCTCCAGTCCAAATTAGGTCTCCGTTGTATAGCCGTTTGACTCAAATTTGAACACCACATTTTGGTACCTTTACTCCTTCTAGCACCTGCAAAAGAAACTAAACATCATACTATATGCATTAAGTGTGTGAGATTTGGTCTTAATACATGAAAGTGACTAATCATTCTAAAAGTGGTAAACCCAACATTCTTGGAGAAGTGTCTTGATTGATATTTAGGGAAATTTCAGTTTGGTCAAGACTTAGTTAGTCACATTAATGTCTTTGGTTCAATTCTAAAGACTAGTCACTATGTCATTAACTTCCTAGTTTTAATTAATCACAAGTCATGATCTTTTTTAAGTTTAGTTAGAGATTAATTGAACAATTAGTGAAATGACCCGTGAAATCACGGGTTGGTTTAAACGAAACAGTTTAATGATATGTTTTAGGTATTAAGTGAACGTAAATGCTAAAGTCATTTAGTTTAATGACCCGTGGAACCAAAGAATCCAACTAAGAAACTCGTCAGCTGAACATTTCATCACACACCTAAAATGCATATTAAACAATCCACGTCCAACCATAAGAGATAATATTGGTTGTCATTATATTTTTAAAAGTATAAATTAAAATATAAATTTAGAATTGGTTTCTTTTTATCTAGTTGTACCCAATTCAAAATAATTAATTAAAATAATTCAAAATTATTTAATTTTAATAATTAAAATAATTATTAATAAGATTTAATAATAATAATTAATTAATAAGATTTCATTTTAATTCAAAATTATTTAAATTAATGACATCAACCACCATGCTTAGATTTTTTTCTTTAATTTTTTAATTTATTTAAACAAAAAAATTAGCCTAATAATGACATCATCATTATAGTATTTTAATAGAAACTATAGATATGTAACTCAAGATTAGCCATTTGATCCATAATAAGTATCTTACCACTTTTGGGTTAAACATGAACTTTGCTTCCCTCATAGCAATATATTTGCACTTGAACGACTCTCAATGTAGGTTTTCCACGCCATAAACATCTGCACAACAATAAGAAATTTCAGGTACATTATGAAAAAAAATCAACAACATGGTGAGTTCATAAAAAGTAGTAAACACCATTAGAGTTTAGTGATACAACATATGGTTTAAAAGAGAAAGCCATCAATAGCTGTAGTTTGTAAGTCTAACTTTATGCTCATGTCAAGGCATAACACATATTAACAAACACATTCTGCCAGATGAACATACCAAGTTATCGTTCAACAAATTATTTAATCATATCAAGTAATCCTAGATAAAAACTAAAGATCATTGAATCACTGCAACTATTAATATAAATAATAGATTTAAATGTGATCAAGTACGAACGTTACCACCATCCGTATTTCTAAATACAGTGTATGTTATATATGCAAATATAATATAATACTCATTGAGAACTTGTACTATAAACATGGATACAGGCTTAGAATACGTACTTGAGATACAAATCCAATAACCATATATATTATTAGTACTAATCCATTAATCACATTTATTTTCTCAATTAGAAATATGATGTAGTATTACAATTAGCATTCTGTAATCATACTCCAGAAAGAGAATTATTACTAAACTATGATTATAACTTGTGATCGAATTTTGGATCTAATAATTTATTTTATCTTAAATGTAACTCATGTCTTTAAATTCTATATATACATATAACTTATATACATGCTCACCTGATTTTAAGAACTTCTCTTAATTTGGAATCCTTTAACTGAAGAGATTCAATGATCCAAGGATATAAAAGTTAATGCTCTACCCAATTAACCTCAAAAGTTCCTTCCTCATATATGGCTCTAGAGCATCCTGAATAAACATTGACAATAAATTAGTAGATACTAGTAATAAATATGATGCACTATGAGTTTATTAGCAATTTATTCTGTTTCACACAACAAACAATCCACAACCACGTAAGCCCTCAAGGACGGTTCAACATATAAACTTGAATTTATATATAATATATCAGTATCTCTAATGTTCTTGGTCTCGGTCATGAGCCTGTATTTTTCTAAAGTGTATTCAAGTACTTACAAACCAACTTGAATTACATAAGGCTCGATTATCAAAAAATCTAATAATGAATTGACAGTTTAAGAGCAAACCAAAAAACTTGGTCTGGTCATTTTGTGACGCTAACGAACTAAAGTTTAAATAAGTTGTAGAACTAATAATAAAATAAACAGACAGTACACATACACGTAAATGCACACATCTCGACCTTTAAGGTTGTCAAGTGATGTTACTTCAATGACCCATGCTGCTACATTATTTCTTAGCCTCATGGGTACCGACCTGCAGAATAGTAGTTGTATTATAAAATATTATTGACTTACACACTTAATAACAAATGCTACATCAAGACAACTAAAGACATTACTTTTTGATAATGCGGTGTATTTGGTTGTATGTATTGAAATTGACATTGGTCAACTTTCATTTGATATCACCCAGTCAACGCATTTTTACTTGTTTCAATTTCCTTTGGTATAATTTCCTTTATAAAATTTATTTTATTTGGCACGTATGACCCAAATTGACCAAGTTATAAGCAAATGAGTTGAATCACATTTTCTACAAAATAAGGCTGAATGGTAACAAATCTATACTATATATAAGAAGATGTGTTCAGCATTTGAGTTAGATTATACATAAGTATGAGTGTCTAAACTATATGTCTTTACATATAGATACTTACATTTGTAGCCGTTTTCAAATAAGCTATTTTTTTGAGTTGACTCGGTTATCTTAAAAATCAAACCACAGAAGCTCATTTGACACGTTTGGTCTAATATTAATGACCGCCTAATTAGCCCAGTTACTGAAGGTGCTGTGTCAGCCCATTTAGCCACCTATGTTAATAAGAAAAATGCAAAACATTATTTTGTAAATCCAGAAAAACGGATAAGAAAACTATGTTAAACAATAACCATTCTACTAACCTTTCAACCTAGCGGCATTCACCATTAAAAGTTAAAAGTCGGTGAACTGCACTGACAACCTGTTCAATGTATATTTGGAAGCTATAACGTATTGATGTGAAATCTTACCTTAAAGAGTTAGGTTCACAAACCTTGTTGGTGTTAAAAATGAGTTTCTCACGCATGTAAAATCGATTTACCCCATAATACCCACCTTGAAGGGAACCCATTTTAAGTATAACCATCCTGTACAGTTTGCCACCTCCACTATCAATCAAATGCTCATAAAAATTCAACCCACAAAGAGGGAAGTTCTTTAGTATTTGAGAATTACCTTTCTTGAAACTGATACAATTATCTGCAATGCCACATTTTGTATATATAAGGTAGACTAAAATCAAGATAATTTTTTATTAATTCGTTATATATGCATTAGTTCACAGATGTCATGTGAATTGTGCTTCAAAGTTTAAATCAAAATCGTTATTCTCCAAAAGCATTTCAGTAAATTTGAAACTATCAGATGAAATTGCAGTTAAAATGAAATATATTAAGAGGTAACCTCGTATTCTTATAAGTTAAACCAATTACACAGAAACCTCATTTTCTTATAAGTGATGCCAAATTCACCGACATTGAAAAATGACATAGACTAATAAAATTTATCAGATTGAAATAGAAAACAATTTGAAACAAATTCAATTTAGATTTTGATAAAATTCAACTTACAACATATCGTCAAACTCTTTCCCATAATAGTCGATTGAAATCGCAATATCCCAGTCAAGCTCTTTTCCGTAATGGTCGATTAAATCAAAATATCCCGGTCAAAATCTTTTGCAACCTAACAAACAAAACCCAAAAAAATCAAGCAAATAAAACAATCAGACGTGCAGATGATGATTTTTTAGATTGAATGAAGCTTCAATCGACTGGATTGAAAGCAGAGGTGAAGAGGAAGAGGGGGGCGTGTTTTTTTCCCTAGGGTTTGCTATTTTATTTATAAGATACTCCGTATAATACAATTATTAATATTTATTTATTCTAATTGTAAAATAAATAGATTTATGACATCAGCTTGAGGCTTAGATTTTTTTCTTTTTCTTTTTAATTTTTTTTAATAAAGGAATTAGGCTAATTATGATGTCATCATTTTAGGAATATAATAGAACCTATAGATGTCTCTATAAGATAATCATAAAGCATGTAGAGACATCAAAGTTAAGTCATAAGCAATCACCCTTAGTTACTTAGACTAGATCAAATAGACAATTAACTATACTTTCATTGTGAACCATTTTACACTTAATCTATTGGAGTAGGTTAGTTACTTGAATCCTAACTAATGAGCACATAACAAACATATTAATCAAGTTGACAAGTTTATGAGTATTAAGCATATTGGCAAGTAGAAAGTAGTACTCACATAGCAAGAGATAGTTATTCTAGGATCAATCATATAGATACTTGCACAACTTATAATTCAAGCACTTAATAAGTTTAATGTGCAATATAACACATTACATGATTAATGTGTAAGCACACATTAATGTCCAACACATGCACAAGGGAAGAGCAATCTCTAGTTGGGACTTGGTAACCATCCTAAATGTATCTAAGTATGTTTTAGGATTACAAGTCATTAGTAGTTAACCTTGAGAGCATTGTTCCTTATTTAGCCTTAATTAATCACTAAGTCATTTCTAATAGCAATAATTGTTCTAGTGACATTGGCTTAAGTGTGTTGGTACTTGATGATTAGACTAAGGATATCTAGATAAGAATTAAGATCACAAGTTGTTGATTAACACTTATGTGTTATGCCTAATCTTGGTTAATTTGTCATTAAGATGTCATTAGGCGTAATTAATCACAATTAGTGTTTTTATGACCAAAACTCGGTTGAGTATGAAGAAGGCATCTATTCTAAGCATGTTGAGAAAGGTTTCATGAATTATAGATATTGGGAACTAGTCAAACTTTATTTGGTCGAAAATGGTAACAGAGAGAACTGCGGTCGCACTGCGGTTGACCGTGGTGACGACCGTGCAACTTGTTTTCACAAAACTGCGTTGAAATTCAGTTTGAGTTTTCATGGTTGACTATGCAGTCGACCGTACCTCAACCATGTGTTTAGCTGAAGTTTTAATTTCATTCTTTAACCTATGTTTGACTTGGTCATTTGCAAGATAAAGTATGGATTAGTGACCTTGCGTGTTTTATGTTAAGATGTCAGTCATCACTTATGCATATGTATGTGTCATCATCAAAATATGTTCTTTAGTTAATCACACTTTGGTTAATCATACTTAAGTTTATCGTTTAGTGCATTAACCCACATTCAACCAACAGACTTAATCAACTCAAACTCAATGTGTGTAGTGTTTATATTTGAAGAAATGTGGAAAGTAAAGTAAAGAACATAAACACACGAATTTATAATGGTTCAGGTGGATGTTAACTAATCCACTCTTCGATTCACTAATATGGGGTTTTGCTTCACTAAGCCTTTTCTTCAAATCTGGTGGAGATCCGATTTACAAGTCTTGTACTCCTTTGTAGACAAAAAACCTAATCTTTCTATCCCTTTGAAAGATTAATTCTAACTTAGATCAACTTGTCTTTACCTTGGACAAGTATTAATCCCCAATGGAATTAATCAACTTCCTAGATTCCTTTAAGGAAGAAGATAACTAAGCTGGATTATGCTTCTAGTTACAAAGTACAAAGTGATGAAAATCCTAAGACAATTCAAAGGATAATACAACACTAAGTAAACTTACAAAGATAGTCATTTGATAGTAAGTTTACAATCCTTCTACAATCTATGAGATCATAGAATTCTCTTGCTAATCACAAAATTATATATAATTTATGATGTTGTGATTCTCTAATGAATTTTGAGTTGAAGCATGCAAAAGGGTCAAATCTTCAAAGCTCTCCAAGTCTTGCTATTTATAGGGAGAGAAGAAAATTTTAGCGGTTGCTGTGGCTGAGCACGGTCGACCGTGGGTCGACCGTACGCGGTCCAGTCCAAAACATATATTCATTGTATAGCCGTTTGAATCAGTTTTGAACTCAAATCTTTAGACTCTTTACTTAATTTAGTACCTGCAAAAGATACCCAACATCCTATACAAGTACTATATGCATTAAGTGTTCATTTATCTTAGATGTATTGCTTTGATAGTGACTTGTCATGTTCAAAGTGTTAAGTCTAACATTCTTGGGTACATGTCATGATAGTCATTTGAGGCCATCTCAGTTTTGTTATAATCTTTTTTTTTGTAATTAACACACTTGTTAAAGTCCTATTGGTTGGTGAACATGTCATTGATGACAATAACCCACCTAATCACAAATCACATTAATATTCATCTTTAAGCTTGTTTGTTGATTAATTTAGTGTGTTCATAATGTCTTAACAAGTGAAACAAGTAATATCAATTAAGTATGTTTTAAGACATTAAGTTAATCAAGACTAGACCATTCTTAAACTTGTTTCTAGACTTAAGCAAATTCTATTCAAGTTAATAATTCTTTATCCTTTTAAGACCACTAGATTATGACTATTCAATTGTAATCCAAGTTGCATAAGTATATTGAAGTAGTCCAAATACAAGTTGATGGTTTTCTAACTTGTAGCACATGTCAAGACAAGTAATATCATTCATATATGTATTTGAATGAGTATAAGCAAGTTGACAAATAACACATAGTCAAGTAATACTAATATATTAATAGCAAGTAGTCAAGTAATACTTATGTAATGACTAGCAAGAGATCACTAATTGATCTAGGATTAAACATATAGTGATGACATAGCATTGTATCAAGGCTATGTAAGTTTACTTGCAAATGTGGCATTTTGCAAGATTAATGTATAAGTATACATTAATGTCCATCACATGTACAAGGAAGGAGCAACTCTTGGTTGGGACTTGATGACATCCTAAGTATGTCTAAATACATTTTAGGAACATAAGTTTTCCTGTAACACTTATGTGTTATCCTTAATAATAGCTAAATCATCATTAAGGTGTCATTAGGTGTGATTAACCAAGATTAGCATTCTAGTGACCAAAACTCTTTTGGATATGAAGGGGGCAACTATTCTAAGCATGTTTAAACAAGTTTCATACATTTTAGATGCCCTGAGGTGGTCAAACTTTATTTGATCAAAAGTTTGGACAGAACCCTCTGCGGTCGACCCACGGTCAGCCGTGAGGTCGATCGTGCATACCCGGTTTCATAAATCAGGATGCAGGGCTTCCACGGTCTGACCTGCGGTCGACCATGGACCAAATCGTGTGGCTTATGTTTTCATTTTAAGATTTATTTGGTTTTGGTCTTTTGCTAGAGTAAGTGTGGATTAATGAAATTGTATATTTATGTCAAGATGTCTACAATCACCTTTTAGTTATGTGCATGTGTCCTCATCAAAACACTTATTGACATTGGCTAAGATTAATATTACCGTTAAGCATAAACAACATCCTTCCCCAACATAGTGATTTTAGAGCTCAATATCAGGGGTAAAATCAATATAAGGGGTAAAATCAATATCAGGGGTAAAAATATGACTTTTTGCCCGATATCAATCCTATAAAGTTGTAACTCATATTGTCTTCATGACTTAAAACTATATTAGGAAAAAGATAGAGGCTTCCACTCCACATTTAACAATTACAAACAAATCAACAAGCATTCAGACTCATCGATAATCACATATCAGGATTTTGTGATTATGTATCAATAATCGAAAACAAATTCAGATTCCTTTCACGAAGCAGGATCAAAAAAGTGAAAACCTAATTCCCTTAAAAAATCGGAATCAACAAAGTGAGGAATATATAATATAACTTCGTCGACCATTATAATCATATGCTCCTGATTACCCCACGGTAACTTCTCAAATACACTCATGTGTTCATACATTCACTATTGTGTATATTCAATGAACGTAGGAGGTCATTCATTAGATTTATGTAGACATCTTTTCTCCAAGTGAATTTTTTTCACCCCAACTGCTTCGTCGTACAGATGTAAGCTTTGTTCTTACGAATATTAGTTAATTTCCTTACCTCTTGAAGTACATGTTTATATATATACTTGTATTTATCTATACTACCCATACATTACCTCTTGATAGTGAAGATAAGGGATAAGAAAATATTTTTTTTTAAATTAAACCTCGTAAGTAACTAGAGGGGGTGAATATTTAATTAATACGATTTTTAAAACTTTTTCGATGATCAACAAGATTTAAACAATCCTTGATCAACATAATCAACTCAAACCCAATGTGTGTAGTGTTAATTTTCGTAGTAATGCGGAATGTAAAATAAAGAACATAAACACAATGATTTATAGTGGTTCGGGTGGATGTTAACTAATCCACTCTCCGATTCACTAATCGGGAATTTTGCTTCACTAAGCCTCTTTCTCCAAATTCGGCGGAGATCTAATTTACAAGCCTTATACTCTTTTGTAGACAACAAACCTAATCCTTCTATCTCGTCGAATGATTACCTCTAACTTAGATCAATTTGTCTTCACCTTGGACAAGTATTAATCTCCAATGGAATTAATCAACTTCATAGTTCCCTTTAAGGAAGAAGACAACTAAGCTACTTTATGCTTCTAATTACAAAGTACAAGACTCACCCTTTCTAGTGATGACAATCCTAAGACAATTTAAACGATTAATACAACACTAAGTAAACTCACAAAGATAGTAATTTGATAGTAAGTTTACAACCCCCTTCTACAATCTATGAGATTATAGAACTTCTCTTGCTAATCACAAACACATGTATATGAGTTATAATCTTGTGATTCTCTGATGATTTTGAGTTGATGCATGCAAGAGGATCAAGCCTTCAAAGTTCTCCAAGTCTTGCTATTTATATGGAGAGATAAAAAATAGTCGTTGATGCGGCTTAGCCCATGCGGTACAGTCTAAAACACTTATCCGTTGTATAGCCGTTTGAATCAGTTTTGAACTCAAATCTTTGGACTCTTAATTCATTTAATACCTGTAAATGATACCCAACATCTTATACAAGTACTATATGCATTAAGTCTTCATTTACCTTGGATGTATTGCCTTGATAGTGCCTTGTCATGTTCAAAGTGGTAAGTCTAACATTCTTTGACACAATTCATGATAATCATTTGGGGCAATCTCAGGTTTGTCATAATCTTTTCTTTGTAATCAACACATTTGCTAAAGTCCTATTGGTTGGTCAACATCCCATTAATGATAATAACCCACTTAATAACAAAGCACATTAATATTCATCTTTAAGCTTATTTGTGAATTAATTAAGTGTGTTCATGATGTCTTAACAATTTAAACAAGTAATATCAATTAAGCATGTTATAAGACATCAAGTTAATCAAGTCTAAATCATTCTAAAACTTGTTTCTAGACTTAAGCAAATCCTATGTGTGTTAATGATTTTTCATTCTTAATGATTTTCATCCTTTTAAGATCACTAGATTATGACTCTTTAATTGTTATCCAAGTAGCATATATTGAAGTAGTCCAAATACAAGTTTATGGTTTTCCAACTTGTAACACATTGCATGACAAAGTTCATACATATATATTAGTTAACTACTAGCAAGCTGGATTTTAGCACATAGTCAAATAATACTCATGTATTAATAGCAAGTAGTCAAGTAACATTTATGTAATGACTAGAAAGAGATCACTAATTAATCTCGAATTAAACATATAGTGATGACATAGCATTGTACCAAGGCTATGTAAGTTTTACTTGCAAAGTAGCATTTGCAAGATTAATGTATAAGTATACATTAATGTCCAACACATGTAAAAGGAAGGAGCAACTCTTGGTTGGGACTTGATGACCATCCTAGGTATGTCTAAATACATTTAGATGCACATGTTTTCCCTGTAACACTTATGTGTTATGCTTAATCAAGGCTAAATCGTTATTAAAGTGTCATTAGGTGTGAATAACCAAGATTAGCGTTCTAGTGATCAAAACTCTTTTGGATATGAATGAGGCAACTATTCTGAGCATGTTTAAACAAGTTTCATAAATTATAGATGCCCCGAAGTGTTCAAACTAAATTTGTAGAAAATTCGGAAAAAACCTTTCACGGTCGACCCACGATTGACCATGGAGTCGACCGTGCACTCCCGGTTTCATAAACCAGGGTGCAAGGTTCCACGGTGTGACCTGCAGTTGATCGTGGACCAAATCGTGTAACTTAGTTTTTCATTTTAAGCTTTATTTGGTTTTGGTCTTTTGCTAGAGTAAGTGTGGATTAGTAAACTTGTATATTTATGTCAATATGTATACCATCACCTCTAGTTATGTGCATGTGTCATCATCAAACACTTATTGTTATGGGTTATTATTAATATAATCGTGAAGTATAAACCCACATTCTCCCCCAATATTTTCCCTCTTTTTGATGATGACAAAAACATAAGTGATGGTGGACATTTATCTATAAATATGCACAAGTTTTAACATCACTTACACCCAACTTTCTTCCTCTTTTGTCGAAGCAAAAAGGTTAGCTCCCCCTGGAAATAAGCTCGCCCTAAGAAAAATGCTCCCCTTTGAATCGTACATGGTGGAAAATAACAACCACAACACATAAAACACCAAGCACATATGTTGTATTCATTCCTAAGAAAACAAGACAACATAAGATAGGAACATGCATAGTATCTCTCATGAAATATGTATGAAGATAATATGGAAAGCAAGATGATAACAAGGAATCATGATCTTTTTACACACCATGTACTTCATTTGCATGATTCCTGGTTGTCAGAAACATCGCCTTGTGTGAGTCACTAGGAGCAACACATGGAGAGGAAGAATAGTTGGCAAGAAGATTGAGATGCTTGAAGATGCAGGTAAGACGAGCACCATAGGGAAGTGGTTATGTTGGATCTTGATTTACATCATCCATTCTGGAAGCCATTAGGAAGGCATTGTTGACCGACATTGACTGGTTCAGGCACCACATTAGTCCTAGTTTAGTCACCGATAAACGGTCATCATCTTTTTTGCAGAAGAAGATGTTGCAGCGAATGATTGTCTTTCATGTCTCATATTCAATCCGAACATCACTGTCAAGAAGACCCTCTTGACAAAGTGTACTTAGTTTGAGATTTGGATTGAGAAGGAGAGAAGTAAGTGCCCTTCGTGGAATGAACCGAGGTAGGAGTTGATTACGATTTTGAGTAGTATAGAATTTAGCTCCTTTAGATGGAACTTTGAGCATTTTCTCGAATTGTTGAAGTGTCAAGAGATATTCTTGGTCAACCATTTTGAATTTCACTTTGCGATTAGAGGTGAATTCAAAGTTTGAGTAGAATTCTTTGACAGGTGAGGGAAAGAAATGAGTCTCATGCATGAGAAATGACTCACACCCTACATTATAAAATTCCTTTTGAAGAGTAGGATAGTCATAGAAGAATACTTTACATACTTCGTGTATGTGTCTTGAGTCATTATGAAATGTTTTCTTCATGTCATTTGATGTTTTGTTGAAAACTCTAGATACTTTCAGATTTGAATGATGCTTAGAGTTAGAGAATAGGAATGATTTAGAGGAGCTCATTGATTTGGGGTGCAATATGTTCCTTAGTAACCTTCCTTTAAAAAGAGTTTAGTAAGATAGAGATTTGAATGACTTTTCATCACTTTGGGTAATTGATGCATTCAAGATTTTCCAATCATAATTGATTATGATTGTATATAGTCATTGGATGCATAGAAATGACATTAATTTGTGGTTGTTCCAAATTTAATGAGACCAAGAAATTTGTCAGATAGTCTGTGGCTGACTCCACGATCGACCGTGGGTCGACCGTGCTTGGTCTGTTGCAATTTTCAAGATAGTGTTATAACTTGCATACAAGGAAATATTCAAATTAAGTCAATACAAATTACCAACAAACTATAATATGTTTTTGACACAATTCAACCCTCTCAATCACCCTCTTCATCAACATTTCCACTTGACCCACATGAAAGTGACCTCAACACTCCCTTTAACAACTTCTTCATTTTGAACTATTTCTTCGTGTTCTTGATCTGATTTTTGTAAATGTGATAAATCTTTTTGTCGATATCCAAAGTATTGATGGAATCAGTTGTTGCTTCTTCATCACTATCCGAGATTTCAATCATCTTTTTAGTTGATCCGCTTGTCCCTGCTTCCTCGGCAGTTTTCCTCTTTTTCGAAGATGGTGCTCTCGAGATTCCCTGCACCTTGATGAGATCGAGAGTGGGCGGATGAGAATTAGGATGAGTGATTTCAAAATTCCAGAACAACTTGTTGAGGTGCATTCCATATGGAAGTGCTCAAGTTATCTCGGTGAGGAGATTCCTCATTCACGAAGCCATGAGATAAGTGATGTTGACGGGTTGCTTCTTTTCCAAACACCATAGTAATGCAAGCTGAGTGGCATGAATGTTGGCGTTGTTTCCAAAGTTACAATAGACGTTGTAGCTGATCACACGACTCCATAGATTGTACTTCAGAAGCAGATGTCCTCCTAACACTCCCTTTTCAAGTATTTCTTCACGTGGGGCTTCAAATTCACATAACGCATCAATCACATCATTTACATTCGAGAGAAAACTTGGTAGATTGACTTTGTCATGATGTCTACTGTAGAATTCATGACCCACAGATGGAACTTTCATTATTTCACCGAAATCCTTGAGCGAGAGGGAGTAGTGTTTGTTAAGAAGAACAAAGGAGATTTCCCCATTCTCAAAGGTAAAAGTAGCATAGAATTCCCGAATGAGGGTTGGATAGATTGGTCCATCTGGAGTAAGAAAAGCCTCCCACATGAGTGCGGTAAAGCAGCCATGAGATCGGGCAACTGAGTGTAAGCAACCCTTCTTCCTTCAGCAATCTTCCTATCGCTGAGGAATTGTATGTTGTAGTTGATTCTTGGATTTAGAGTTTTTGGAGGATTGTATGTGACAACCCGGAAATTTCCAACCAAATTTAAACATTATCTTTATATTATTCCGACACGATAACCAAAGTTTGTTAAGTTAAATCTCAAGAATTTTAAAATGTGTTCATACATTCATTATAACCTCGACCAAATTCCGACGATTCACGAACCGTTATATATAAATAAATATGTATATATATGTGTATATATATATATTATAACTTGAGAATATTAATAAAGTATTAAACGTATAATACTTTACATGAACGTATTTGCTTCAATATGTTTATCGATGGAATTAGAAGATAATATCAAATGATTGATTTATCAGATACATTGTGATATGATTACGGGTCTATGTTATGAGGTCCACTGTGATTTAAGAAATGTATTCTTTTTGACAACATTCGGAAAATGGTAAAGTGATTTATAAGTAAGAACGTTAAGTGTAAATAACTTAGATGTTGGATATCGACAAGTTAAGTAACTCGACATTTTTTTATTAAGATGATTTCATAAGTTTATTTAACCTTTGAACTTTATCCCATGCTTCACCAATAGACTGTAATTTAAAAACTTGAAACCTATTATGAATATATATGATTCTACTTTTCTAAAACGTTTTATGATATAACGATTTCCATTATTTTAACTTTTAAACAAAATGATTATTAAAAATATATTTGGTTTTGGAAAACAAAATTATTATATTTATTTGATTTAGTTTCAAACGTACGAAAATGTTTTCAGTTTAAAAAGAACTTTATTATTAAAACGTATATAACTTTTATAAATATCGAGAACCACTTTTGACAACTCATTACTTAACCAGTATGATAAAGATAACGATATTTATATTTTATTTTATTAAATATATATAATGATTTAAATTAATATTATATATATTTATACGCGTATTATACGTACATAGTTTTATACTTTTACTATACTTAAACTTTACCTTTACTTTATTTTTACTTTACTTTAACTTTAATAATTCATACTTTAATAATTCACTTTAATAATTCATACTTTAATAATTCACTTTAATAATTAATAGTTTAATAATTCACTTTAATAATTCATACTTTAATAATTTACTTTAATAATTCAAAAATCTATTATAAATAGAATTCAATAGGTTTCATTATTTTATAGAAACTTGAAAATATTTTTCTCTAAACTCTCTCAATCGATTTACATATATATATTTACTCCATATTATTTCAAGATATTATTAGTATACATAAAATATTACGTCGGAGTGCTGTCCGAGTGATTTTGAAATTGTTTTTCGAGTGGGATTGGATTAAGAAAATTATGAGTTATAGCTATGGAGGTGATTAGGTAT
Source organism: Rutidosis leptorrhynchoides (assembly GCF_046630445.1). Taxonomy (NCBI): domain Eukaryota; kingdom Viridiplantae; phylum Streptophyta; class Magnoliopsida; order Asterales; family Asteraceae; genus Rutidosis; species Rutidosis leptorrhynchoides. The sequence goes on from NC_092338.1 coordinate 142,645,058, forward strand.
GGTTCATGGGTATGCTCGTGAGGTCAATATAGTGTTTATCATCTCCGTTGCGTCTACGTACCTTTCCTGCAATATTGAATCTCAATATTGATACGTAAGTACTCATAATTTAACTTTTACATACTAATAGTGTATCCCTGACTAGTGCTCGAGTGTATAGGATTATGCATGTTTGTACTTTTGATATTGCCTTTAGTTAGGTTATGTTGAATCCTGAATTAGTTATATATGCGACTGAGATAAGGTATAAGATATGCATGTCGTTGGAAAGCTAGCGAAAAATTAAGAACTTTTCATTTAGATATCGAATGATTTCGATGAACGGATTTGAAGTTATAGTCCATCGAATTTTTGTATTATTATTAAAAATGATTATTATTATCGTCGTTCTAGTTTTATCTTATTATTATTATTATTATTATTATTATTATTATTATTATTATTATTATTATTATTATTATTATTATTATTATTATTATTATTATTATTATAATTATTATTATTATTATCTTTATCAATAAAAGGATTTTCATGAAAAATTGTTATTTTTATTATTATTACTATCGTTATTATCATTAAAGTTATAATTAGTATTATTATTATTATTATTATCTAATTATTATTATTATTATTATTATTATTATTATTATTATTATTATTATTATTATTATTATTATCATTATTATTATTATCACTATTAATATATATATATCATTATTTAAAAATGGTTATTGTTATTATTATTATTATATTATCATTATCGTTAATAATGTCATAGTAATTATCATTATTAGTATTATTTTAATTAAAACTAATATTAGTAACACCTAATTATTTTGATTACTATTATTATCATTATTATGAACACGATATAAAAGACGATTAAAAGCTATTAAACGAAACGATTAGGAAATAATGAGTAAGAGTATCATGATGAAATTAAAATATTATAAGATATTGATTTAGATAAAATTATCTTTCTTATTATTTTTATCATTACTATTATTATTAAAAGTATCGTTAGTATTAAAACTATCATTTTAACAAAAATTATCATTTTAACAAAAATTATTATTTTAATAGAAATGTCATTGTTACTATAAAATATCATTTTTATTATCATTTTAAATAGAATTATTATTTTAAAGATAATATTAAAAATTATCGTAAATATTAAAGTTATCATAATTAGAATTATCGTTTTATCATAATATCATCTTAGTAATTATAAATATTGATATTTTTATAATAATAATTATTATTACAAAATAATACAACTTTTACTTACTAACATTATAGATATTATTTTATCAAATAAATATGTAATACAAACATATTTTACTACGTGTAATAAATTACTTTAATAATACCTATCATATTATCTTTATGATATTAAATGAACCCTATAAATTTTATTACTTAATATATATAAAAGTATATTTTATTATATAAATTTTAATATAAAATTTTATTTATTAATAAATGAATTATATTATTTACTCTAATAAATCTTTTAAAAATATTTAAAAAAAATAAAACGACGATATTTAAAATATATTAATCATGTATAAATTTTGGAAATCATTTTGAGTCAAATTGACTTTTGTTGACTTTTGCATATTAGTCTCGAGCATTAGGATTGTGGTACACTATGACCTGACCTAATTGTTAGACAAATATTGACCAACATATAATTATATATAATTAATTTAGGTTCGTGAATCCGAGGCCAACCTTGCACTTGTTCAATGACGTTATATGTATTTTCACTACGAAATACAGTATGGTGAGTTTCATTAATCCCCTTTTAAATGCTTTTGAAATATATATTTTGGGACTGAGAATGCATGCGCTTTTATAAATGTTTGACGAAATAGACACAAGTAATTGAAACTATATTCTATGGTTGAATTATCGAAATCGAATATGCCCCTTTTTATTAAGTCTGGTAATCTAAGAATTAGGGAACAGACACCCTAATTGACGCGAATCCTAAAGATAGATCTATTGGGCCTAACGAACCCCATCCAAATTACCGGATGCTTTAGTACTTCAAAATTTATATCATGTCCGAAGGAGGATCCCGAAATGATGGGGATATTCTTATATGCATCTTGTTAATGTCGGTTACCAGGTGTTCAATCCATATGAATGATTTTTGTCTCTATGCATGGGACGTATATTTATGAGAACTGGAAATGAAATTCTTGTGGTCTATTAAAATGATGAAAATGAATGATTATGATAAACTAATGAACTCACCAACCTTTTGGTTGACACTTTAAAGCATGTTTATTCTCAGGTATTAAAGAAATCTTTCGCTGCACATTTGCTCATTTTAAAGATATTAATTGGAGTCTTTCATGGCATATTTCGAAGAACGTTGCATTCAAGTCATTGAGTTCATTAAAGATTATTATTATTAAGTCAATTTATAGTTGGATAGTGGATATTATGAAATGGTATGCATGCCTGTCAATTTTCGATGTAAAGAAAGTTTGTCTTTTAAAAACAAATGCAATGTTTGTAAAATGTATCATATAGAGGTCAAATATCTCGCGATGTAATCAACTATTGTGAATCGTTTATAATGTATATGAACGGGTCCTTTCATTGTACACTTTCTTTCCTCTTGGTTTCGCATCCTTGGTCTTTGTCATTTCCTATACATTAACACTTTAATTCAATTCAAAGTGAACATATAAATGACTCAATTGTATAATCAATGTTTTGCAAACTTAGTTGATCAAAGACACAAGAGTGTCTTGATGTTAACTTTCTTTATATTCTCACCCTCTTTTGATGAAAATGCGCTTGTAATTGTATGAATGCTTATTTACATAATGTTCATACATGACAATGATTTGCAAACTTGGTTAACATTAATACATAGTGTTTTGATGTTAACGTTCTTCACATTCTCACCCTCTTTTGGTGACAATTCATTTGCACTTTAGATTAATAGTGATTTTCATAATGTTCACATGTGTTAGTGTTTTGCAAGCTTGATTTTCATCAATACACAAGTGTTTTGATGTTACCATTTTCTACATTATTACTCTTCATTAGTGACAATGTGCTTGAACCATGTGAACAATTAACTTATGAAAACCTAATTTTGTTGTCTGATGAACCCTAGAATTCATAACTTGAATTGATGCATTGTTAATCATGATTTCAAAGGTTTTAGAAGTTTTCATGAAAACATTTGATTGTTAGCATCAATTTAAAGTCGAATTTTTCTAATTAGGATTTCGTTAAACAATGTTTGAAGATTTCATCATACCGACACAATTGAATGAAAAGGATTTATAGATTAATCTTACAAAGAGTGAAGATTAAGAGTGAGTGAGAGCAAATTCTTCAGTGTGCAGTTTGAGATCTTGAGCCGCGGGAGAGAATGAGTGAAATTGATTTTGAATAGAATGAGAAATGAGGGCTAGAAATTAGAATAAAAAGACGTCTGGACCCGTGCGGTCGATCTGCGATCGACCATGGGTTCGACCGTGGAGGAGGGATGCTCTACGATTGAGCATACGGACGGTCGTGGTTCAACCGTGCAGCTTCTGATGGAGGTTTCTTCAAGTCGAGCGTGTTTTAGCAATTTTTTCTCGTTCTATAGAATACTTGAGGACACGTTTTCTTTCCCTAAACATTGTATGATCACATCCAACCGATGCTTCATCATCAATGACACGTATGTAGGCACGTTTATATATATATATATACACACACACACACACATACTATACTATACACATAAGGCACTTTGACCTGCATCTAGCATGCAATCTTTTCAAGCAAGCATTCATTCTTAAGCTAAGCATAATCACATTGACTATCCTTTATAATCACCATGAAAATGTGCAATTTGAAATTATGACATATTGACTAATGTTCTTAAGAGACATTAAGTTTTAAATGCACAATCCTCTTTTCTTATTGTTTGATCATTGATTCTCATTGATCCTTTGGTTACCCAACCCTTGACTTATCCCTCCAATTGAATTGCTAGATTTGTTTAACCTTGCTAAGTTTTCAACCTTCCTAATGATTGACATTGGACTTAGAGTACCTTGTTTGTGCCTACTGGAGTTGCGACGAGATTTCAAAACAATTATGTCTTTAAAACAATTTTTTTTCATTTAAAGACCTTTTCAAATAATTGTTTTCATCAATTAAAACTTTGTTGAGTTGATTTACCTTTTGTAATTCTTTTTCCAACAATTTTACTATGTCACAACTTCTAGTATACAAAAATTTTACCACTTTGTACTCATCTAGCAATTCTTCATAATTAGAAGGATAGAATACATGTACCTCATTGCTTTAAACGCTTGAGTTCTCGGCTTCTTCTTCTTGGAAGCAAGATTCAACCTCATTTTCAATACGAGCATCTTGACTTGGAGAGTATCTTGAAGTCATGAGACAAAAGTCTTCATCTTCATCTCCATCTTGAGTGTCTAACTAAATCCCACGAAGACATTCAAGTCTTGTTAACTCTTCCTTGAACCCATTCTTCTTCAAGCAACTTGAGGTTTCTTCAACTTGAGGACATAGTGTATCACAATATTCCTTTGCATTTTCACTAGAAAGTATTTTAATCCTTTCTTCAATTGGAAGAACTCTATGAAGTAGTGATATAGCATCAAATTGCTTTAGCACTTTTTTTTTACTATTTCAACATTTTGGAATGTTGAGTTCACCATATTTAAAGATTCTTGAGGAACAAGGTTTCCTCCCTTGATGATCCTCCACATGTCATAATTCTTTGATTTGACATAGATTTTGAATCTTATTTTCCACACATAGACATCCTCTCTATCAAAGATTGGTGCTTCTCTAGCCAATCCTTCAAGGTATGTCATTGTTTGAGTTGATCCCAAGAACATTTGACTCGGGTTTTTGCACAAAATGGTTTTTTACACAATCAAAAATGTTTATAGAGAAAATTTTCGAGCAACCGCTTTGATGCCAATTGTAAGTAACTAGAGGGGGTGAATAGTTACTTAATACGATTTTTAAAACTTTTTCAATGATCAAAAAGATTTGAACAATCCTTGATCAACTTAATCAACTCAAATCCAATGTGTGTAGTTTTTATGTTTGTAGTAATCCGGAATGTAAAATAAAGAACATAAACACAAGGATTTATAGTGGTTCGGGTGGATGTAAACAAATCAATCTTAATCCACTCCCTGATTCACTAATCAGGAGTTTTGCTTCACTAAGCATATTTCTCCAAATCCGTTGGAGATCCAATTTACAAGCTGTGACAACCCGGAAATTTCCGACCAAATTTAAACTTTATCTTTATATTATTCCGACATGAAAAGCAAAGTTTGTTAAGATAAATCTCAATAATTTTAAACTGTGTTCATAAATTCATTTAACCTCGACCAAATTTCGACGATTCACGAACCACTATATAAATGGATAGGATTATATATATATATATATATATATATATATATATATATATATATATATATATATATATATATATATATATATATATTATAACTTAAGAATATTAACAAAGTATTAAATGTATAATACTTTACATGAACGTATTTGTTTCATTATATTTATCGATGGAATTAGAAGATAATATCAAATGATTGATTTATCAGATATATTGTATGATTACGAGTCTCTGTTGAGAGGTCAACTTTGATTTAGAAAACCTTTCCTTTTTAACGGTATTCCGAATAATTGGTAAAGTGGTTTACAAAAAGGAATAAAGTGCCAAATATCGAGAATTAGACAAAAGTTAGTGGAAGGCTAGATTACATAATAATCAATTGATTTAGTTTCAAATGTACAAAAACGTTTCTCGATATAATAGAACTTGATTATTTAAAATGTCTTTGATTATTTAACGTGAGTTGGAATATTGGTTGTTAAATATATAAATAACTTGCAACGTGTATTTAAAACGTGTTTATATATATTAGATATATTTGATTTCAAATTTATTAAGTAAACGATTATAGCACTCGCTTATTGATTCTATTGATATTTGGATTAGTACGTTTAGAAGTTAAAATAAACGCTAGTACATAAATGAACTATACTTAGTTAAGTTTTAAAATGAAAACGTTATATGATATAATAATTCCTTTTATGAAAACGATCTTAAATTATACTTTGAAATATAATTAGTATTTGAATAACTAAATATTATATTATTAAATAAATATTTCTAATATATATAAACTTATATTTTTAAATGAATATATATATATATATATATATATATATATATATATATATATATATATATATATATATATATATATATATATATATATATATATATATATATATATATATATATATATATATATATATATATATATATATATATATATATATATATATATATATATATATATATATATTCCAAATAATAAAATATAACTTCTATATAAAATGTTTTGATTCAAAATAATACTATCGTATATATATATATATATATATATATATATATATATATATATATATATATATATATATATATATATATATAGTAAAAAGTTGATTTAAAGAAGAAAATAACCAAAACACTCAAATAAAAAAGTTACACTTTGAGTGGGATAGTTTTTCATTGATTTAAGTCTAATTATTGATAAAGGTACGTGTCGCGAAATGTAAAGTACAAGTTTTCTAAGCGTACGAAAGGACGTTCGAAAAACCGGAACCGGTACGTAAGTCGAGCGTCAACGTAAAATTCATCGGTGCTAAAATTACAAATCAACTATACACGAGAATATAATATAATATTTAATTAATTCTAAAGATTAAATAAATTATATATTAAATAATATATATATATATATATATATATATATATATATATATATATATATATATATATATATATATATATATATATTAATTACATGTACCAAAGGTGTCGGCAGGATAATTTGTGCGATTTTGAGCTGGAATGGTGGCTCATGCGATCGCATGAGCTCTACACACAATCCTCATGCAATCGCATGAGGAGTAGGTGGGCAAAACATCCTATATATTCGAACGAAATTCAGTTTGTGATTCATTCTTCATACTACTTCATATTACTCCGTAAGAACATATATATATATATATACATATATATATATATATATATATATATATATATATATATATATATATATATATATATATATATATTATTAATATTAATGTTATTATTATTATTAATATTAATCTCATTTCTTTTGATATTAGTATTATCAAGTAGCGATATTATTATTAGTATTATTATACATAAAATACTACGACGAGGTTATGTCCAAATTATTTCAAAATGGTTTTTGCGAGTTGGATAGAGCTAAGGAAATTATGGATTATAGCTATGGAGGTTATGGGTAATGTCCGGGGGTATGCTCGTGAGGTCAATCTAGTGTTTATTATCTCCGTTGCGTCTACGTACTTTCCTGCAATATTGAATCACAATATTGATACGTGAGCACTCATAACTTAACTTTTATATATTAATAGTGTATCCCTGACTAGTGCTCGAGTATATATGAGCATGCATGCTTGTATGTTTAATTTTTGTCATTAGATAGTTTTGATGAATTATGAATTTGGTACATATGCTACTGAGATAAGGTAGATGATATGCATGTCGTTGGAAAGCTGGCGATAAATTAATAACTTTTCATTTAGAAAGCGTATGGTTTCGTTGAATGGATTAAAAGATATAGTCAATTGAATTATCTATAATTTTATGTATTATTGTTAAAATGATTATTATTATTACTATCGTCGTTATCGTTATCGTTATTGTTAACATCGTTATTATCGTCATTATTATTATTATCTAATAATCAATATTATTATTATTATTATTATTATTATTATTATTATTATTATTATTATTATTAAAATAATTAATATTTTTTATCAAAACTATCATTTTACTATTTTTATCGTTATTATTATTATTATTACAAAATAATACAACTTTTACTCATTATTATTATTATCAATATTATTTTATCGAATAAATATGTGATACAAAGATATTTTTTTATCACACGTAATATAATAATACATACCACTATATTTTTATGATATTAAGTGAACTTTATAAACTTTATTACGTAAGATATATAAAAATATATTTTAATCATATATAAATTTTAATATAAATTTTTATTTATTAATAAATGACTTGTAATATTTACTCTAATAAAATCTGATAAATATATTTAAATATATATAAATGACTATATTTAAGTTATATTATAAACATGTATAGATTCTAAAAATCATTTTTGGATTATATGACTTTTGTTGACGTTTGCATGATAATCTCGAGCATTAGGATTGTGATACACTATGACTTGACCTAAATTGTTAGACAGATGTTGACCATTATATAAATATACTTAATATAGGTTCGTGAATCCGAGGCCAACCCTACACTTGTTCAATGACGTCATATGTATTTTTACTACAAGATAAAGTATTGTGAGTTTCATTTGCTCCCTTTTTAAATGCTTTTTCAATATATATTTTTGGGACTGAGAATACATGCACTATTTTATAAATGTTTGACGAAATAGACACAAGTACTTGAAACTACATTATATGGTTGGATTATCGAAATCGAATATCGCCCCTTAAAGTCTGGTAACCTAAGAATTAGGAAAATGACCCCTAATTGACGCGAATCCTAAAGATAGATCTATGGGCCTAACAAACCCCATTCTGGAATTTGGAATGCTTTAGTACTTCAATTTTAAAAAGGTGATTGCAATTGCCGTTATATAGCATACTTGCGAGTATGCGGGGGATATTCTATATGCATCCTTGTTAGTTCGGTTACCAGGTGTCCAACATATGAATGATTTTTATGCAGTTGCGAGTGTATTGATGTTTATGGAAAATGAGAATCTTGTGGTCTATTAAAAATGATGGAAAGATTATTGATGATAAACTAATGAACTCACCAACCTTTTGGTTGACACTTTAAAGCATGTTTATTCTCAGGTATTAAAGAAATCTTTCGCTGTGCATTTGCTCATTTTAAAAATATTACTTGAAGTCATTCATGGCATATTTCAAAAGACGTTGCATTCGAGTCGTTGAAGTCATAAAGATTATTATTAAATAAATGACAGATTAAGTCATTATAGTTTGGATATATTATGAGTTGGTATGCATACCTGTTAACTTTCGATGTAATGAAAGTTTGTCTTTTAAAAACGAATGCAATGTTTGTAAAATGTATCATATAGAGGTCAAATACCTCGCAATGTAACCATATGTTATTGTGTTCGTCCTTATGGATTAGGACGGGTCGTCTCATGTGATATCAGAGCGGTGTTCTTAGCGAATCGAGTCTTGCATTAGTGTGTCTAACTGATAGTTGTTAGGATGCATTAGTGAGTCTCGACTTCGACCTTAGCTGCATGTCAAAAAGTTTTGCTTATCATTTCTTGTCAAAAATTAACTGCTTATCATTCTTAGTCTAGACATATCTTACTGCATTGATTGCATAAATAGTGTATATACAAAACTCATATCTTAGCGTATCTGCTAATTCATATCTTAGCGTATATGTTACTGTAAACTTTACCTGACATATTCTATAAATTCCTCCGTAATCTACGAAATCTTTTGTTCTATATATATATATAGAGATATTATAGGTAATTAGAATACCATCCGATAGCCGAAAATCATATCATATCGAAAAACCCTTTATTCAATCGTACGAAATGGAATTCGCCACTAGTTCAAGTCTCTCGGATTCCGATATGGAGTTTCACTCGAGCTCCGAAAGCAGTGTGACCGGAATGAATCAACCAATTAGCCATCATCTATTCTGCATGATTGGGGATGGGTTCGTAGCCTTCTCAATCGTTGGAGACAAGAAGAAGGTGATCCTTTCCAACCACCACATTGCCCTCTTGGCGAAGAACCTGAAGCACTTACCGACGAACCTGTTCGAGACACTATTTTCTCTCTCATTTCCAGAGTATCTCATCACGACTACATATTATCTCAAATTCTGGATCTCGTTCATCCGCTCGTTCGAACCACCAATCATTCCAGTGTAATAGAAGAAGTCAACGAGCTTCGTGCTCGGGTACTGGCTTTGGAGAATATGGTGCAAAGGTTACAAGCACCAGCAGCATCTCCGACATCAACAGTACCACCATCATCAACGCCAACCATACCAATACCACCAACAATAACATCCGCATCCCACACCTCAACATCACAATCCGTACCTCGAGCATCAACGTCATACGCCCTGTAGATATCAAGGAATATCAACAACAACAAACGATGAAGTACTAAAAATCATAACTTCATCGGAGAAATATTCTACGGTAATTATGTAATCTCTAAAGTTTTAGAGATTATTTATTCTAATCATAGCTATAAAACAAGATGAATAGATGGATAGAGATGATATAGGGAAGAATAGAAATCCTGACAAGGATGGTGCACGAATTACAAGCTAGACTTGTTTACCAGCAGCATCAACAGTACCGTCAGCATCACCAACACCGTCAGTACCGTCAGCATCATCAGCACTAGCAACATGAAATGTCCCGTTCATATTGATTATAAACGTTCCATATTAATTGATTTCGTTGCGAGGTTTTGACCTCTATATGAGACGTTTTTCAAAGACTGCATTCGATTTTAAAACAAAGTATAACCTTTAATTTATCATTAAAGGTTTAAAAATGATAATCAAAAGTATAGCATATTCACACGACCATTACATAATGGTTTACAATAATATTACACAACAACATATGTCTTTGAATGCAGTTTTCAAACAATATTATACAAGCATGGACTCCAAATCTTGTTCGTAATTTAGTATGCAACAGCGGAAGCTCTTAACAATTACCTGAGAATAAACATGCTTAAAATGTCAACAAAAATGTTGGTGAGTTATAGGTTTAGCCTATATATTTATCAATTCGTATTAATAGACCACAAGATTTCATATTTCCATTTCTTGTAAACAGCATGCATAAAAATCATTCATATGGTGAACACCTGGTAACTGACATTAACAAGATGCATATAAGAATATCCCCTATCATTCCGGGACATCCATCGGACATGATAAAACAACATCGAAGTACTAATGCATCCGCAACCATGGATGAGGTTCTTTAGGCCCAATAGATCTATCTTTAGGATTCGCGTTAATTAGTAGATCGGTTTACTAATTCTTAGGTTACCAAGCAAAAAGGGGCATATTCGGCTTCGATCATTCACCCATATAATGTAGTTTCATTTACCTGTGTCTATTTCGTAAAACATTTATAAAACTGCATGTATTCTCATCCCAAAAATATTAGATTTTAAAAGTGGGACTATAACTCACTTTCACAGATTTTTAATTCGTTGGTAAGTAAGACTTGGCCACTGGTCGATTCACAAACCTATAATAAATATGTACATATATATCAAAGTATGTTCAAAATATATTTACAATTTTTAATACGTTTTACTGTTTTAAGTTTATTAAGTCAGCTGTCCTCGTTAGTAACCTACAACTAGTTGTCCACAGTCAGATGTACAGAAATAAATCGATATATATTATCTTGAATCAATCCACGACCCAGTGTATACACATCTCAGGCTAGATCACAACTCAAAGTATATATATTTTTGGAATCAACCTCAACCCTGTATAGCTAACTCCAACATTACTGCATATAGAGTGTCTATGGTTGTTCTAAATAATATATATATACATGGGTCGATATGATATGTTAAAACATTTGCATACATGTCTATGGTATCCCAAGATTACATAATGTATTAGAATACATGTATAATACAATATAAGTTAGCTAGGATATGATTAATATAGATTTGTTACCAATTTTCACGTAGTTACAACAAGCAAAAAATATCCAATCTTGTTTTACCCATAACTTCTTCGTTTTAAATCCATTTTGAGTGATTCAAGTTGCTATGGTTTCATACTGAACTTAAGTTTATGAATATAAATAGAAAAATTATAAGTTTATAGTCAGAAATATAGGTTACAAGTCATTTTTGTAAAGGTAGTCATTTCAGTCGAAAGAACGACGTCTAGATGACCATTTTGGAAAATATACTTCCACTTTGAGTTTAACCATGATTTTTGGATATAGTTTCATGTTCATAAGAAAAATCATTTTCCCAGAAGAACAACTTTTAAATCAAAGTTTATCATAGTTTTTAATTAACTAACCCAAAACAGCCAGCGGTGTTACTACGACGGCGTATATCCGGTTTTACGGTGTTTTTCGTGTTTTCAGACTTTAAATCATTAAGTTAGCATATCATATAGATACAGAACATGTGTTTAGTTGATTTTAAAATTCAAGTTAGAAGGATTAACTTTTGTTTGCGAACAAGTTTAGAATTAACTAAACTATGTTCTAGTGATTACATGTTCAAATCTTCGAATAAGATAGTTATACATATATGAATTGAATGATGTTATGAACATCATTACTACCTCAAGTTTAGTAGGTAAACCTACTGGAAATGATTAAAAAATAACTTGAGCTTCAAAGGATCTTTGATGGCTTGGAAGTTCTTGAAATAGAATCATGACACAAAAACAAGTTCAAGTAAGATTATTACTCGAATTAAGATAGTTATAGTTATAGAAATTGAATCAAAGCTTGAATATGAATATTATCTTGATTTAGAAAGATAACCTACTATAAATAATAAAGGTTTCTTGATCTTAGATGATTGCTTGGAATGGATTAGGAAACTTGGAAGTAAACTTGTAAACTTGGAAGTGTTCTTGATGTGTTCTTGAGTAATTGTTTTTATGATGATTATAGGTAATAACCAAAGCTTGTATTTAATGATTTTTGTTGAAAAAATAGTAACTTAGACGTTCATGGAAGAGTGTATGTGTTTTGAGAGAGAATTGGGAAGAAAATTGGAAGTGAAATGAAGTAGGTGGTGAGTGGTGAAGGTGAGTGGGGTTAAAAGGAGTTCTTGTTTTTTTTTCCTTGCTCATAAGTCATGCTAGTTGTCTAATTGTTGGTTCCACATGTTTGTTGACTATCTAGGGCTGCTAAGAGCTGAATTATTATGTGTATATACCAATAGTATATACATCTAGAAGTTGTGTATTGTACAAGTACAAATACGAGTGCATACGAGTAGAATTGTTGATGAAAATGAATGAGGATGTAATCATAAGAATTTTTGTTAAGTAGAAGCACTTTGATAAGTGTCTTGAAGTCTTTCAAAAGTGTATAAATACATATTAAAACACTACATGTATATACATTTTAACTGAGTCGTTAAGTCATCATTAGTCGTTACATGTAAATGTTGTTTTGAAACCTTTAAGTTAACGATCTTGTTAAATGTTGTTAACCCATTGTTTATTATATCTAATGAGATATTAAATTATTACATTATCATGATATTATGATGTATTAATATATCTTAATATGATATATATACATTTAAATGTTGTTACAACGATAATCGTTACATGTATGTCTCGTTTCGAAATCCTTAATTTAGTAGTCTTGTTTTTACATATGTAGTTCATTGTTAATATATTTAATGAGATACATACTTATCATAATATCATGTTAACTATATATATATATATATATATATATATATATATATATATATATATATATATATATATATATATATATATATATATATATATATATATATCATCATATAGTTTTTACAAGTTTTAACGTTCGTGAATCGTCGGTCAACTTGGGTGGTCAACTGTCTATATGAAACCTATTTCAATTAATCAAGTCTTAACAAGTTTGATTGCTTAACATGTTGGAAACACTTAATCATGTAAATATCAATTTCATTTAATATAAATAAACATGGAAAAGTTCGGGTCACTACACAACACCTATAACATCACAAGCTCCGTCAATTCAAGAATCACCGTGGACATCATTATGAATCAACAAAGAGTATATTGTATCAACGAGTTATGACATATTAACTCAATTCCTCTGAAGAATTTATATGTATACTTTATATCAACGAGTTAACGATGGTTAAGTCGTTAATCGAAGGATTATAGTATATTAGTAAAATGAATTTAACCGAGTAGTATCTACCCTTTTTCAATTCATACATAATAGCTTAATACGAAAAGACTTATGATGGTTTCAAAATTTATATATATATATATATACATATATATATATATATATATATATATATATATATATATATATATATATATATATATATATATATATATATATATATATATATATATATATATAAATTTTGAAACCATTATAAGTCTTTTCGTATTAAGCTATTATGTATGAATTGAAAAAGGGTAGATACTACTCGGTTAAATTCATTTTACTAATATACTATAATCCTTCGATTAACGACTTAACCATCGTTAACTACAATTTCTGTTTCCATTCAATAAAATTCCATTTCATAATAAATCAAATATATTATTCAATTATATGTTTGGTTTTACAATTTCATCTTCGATATACTCAAACTCTCTAAGAAACATTATTCATATCTTACGAAGTTAGCAGGAGTTCTATGAGCATCAACATGATTCACTGTGGAAATATCAATAAGAATGAATAATGAAGTATTAATAACAGTAGTGAAATACTCTGTGAAGATTATGTAATCTCTAATGTTAGAGGTTATTCATTCCTAGTTCCGCTGAAAATCAAATGAGCTTAATATGATATTAACTCATTAAATCTATATTACATCTGAAGAAAATATACATATATATATTTTCATAAAGACTGTGATGAAAATTCTCTTGTACAAAATATTACTTGTGAAACATTTAACGGGTAGGTAATACCGGTAGAGATATATAAATTTACAATTAATATGTTACATTCTTAGATTCTGATTCAGCAAATCATCCACTATACTCCCTACTTTCACAACAATATACATTCTTTTAATAAAAATTAAAACAACCATACTTATTCAAATCTAATTGCATATTCTGATTTTGAAGTCTTAGAATTCAATTTGAGATATAACCGGTATCATCACTCTTAGATTCCTACATATTTCAAAGCTATACTGTGCTAGAACATCATTTCTATGCATAGAACCCAGAAAAATATTTGTATCATTCAACATCATATGTATATTAACGATTACAATCTGTGTTAAAACCCCTCGCAATTCCTGAAGACACTTCAAATAATGAACAATCGAGATGATGATCCAACCACATATTACCCACAGTCTTGTACCTGAAAAACCCTCAAAACCAAAGTCATAGATTAACACGTATCCGTGTCAGACCCTTTGGCATTTATTACCAAAAATAACTTTACAATCCCTTTCCAAAGTAGTCAGTTTTGTCACAGCTCCAGTAAGTCAACTTCGACTTTTCAGTCGAAACAGTCTTATTATAACTTTGATATATACGTTTCCCTTCGCCATCGTTACCGAGGAACCGTTTATGTTCCACCACATTAGCAATAAACTTACTGATCTTTAACTTTCCGAAAAATCATTATATTTATCAAAACCCCATCAATTACTCATCCGCATCTTGTAACAAGAATTGCCATGCCAATTACTGGGAATCAGCAATCAGTATTTTGAAATCTCGCAGCATGTCTACGCCAACAGTTATATGTGTACATATAATGTTTATTTCCTAGACTTACATACTTCGAATGTGAAGTTTCTGAAAAATACCCTAAACTGCGAACTAGTTCTCGAAATTTTGAAAAATGCTGATGAAGCAGCAAAAACTGTAATCGACCTTAACAATAAAAAGTTTGATGATAAAGAATAGTGTGTTGGCAAAGATCAGAAAAAGAGAAGGTTTGGAACTAGAAAACGGATTGAGCAAACTATGAAAGAGGCTGTGGACAAATCACAAAGACTAAATCTGCCTTCAAAGAATCCAAATGATTCAGTATTTGCTGAATTCATTAACAAATTCCTTGCTACTGACTCTAAACCTTTATGAACAAATCTTCTTCATCATCCAATGATATTAGAAATTCTAAGATATCATCGTATCTTTCATTATAAATATCCTCGATATTTCTGAGGATATCTTCATGAATACTCTTATCTGAAATCAATTATCTCTTCGCACTATCTGTATTACATCATAAAGGAAACTGTTTAGTTTCTATACTCTGAAAATCTTTGAGTTTAGAATATGAATGTTTTTGAAGTAGTGTTGGGAACTGAAGCATGAGTTAGTATAATATAATGACACTTGATCAACGTGATTATATTACAGTAAGTCATGCTGAGTTTCTAAATAGAACGTTATGATTCACAGATCATAACGTCATCATGTGCCATGTTACACGACTCTTACATTCTACTTAATCTCCAAACATATTAAGAACATATCCTCATGATAGTTCTATTTTTTCGGATATTCTGGTAATTTGACGAATCAAGATCGTGCCATTACCATTTCCTTCTTAGAACATTAATTATGTTCATTCCAAAATTTATACTTACAAATTCTGGACCATTATTCGCTTGATTTAAGGTCAGAGAGAAAATAAAAGAATGAAGCTTCAAAATAAAAATAGGAGTATAAATCGCAGCAAATAGGAGAGAGCAATAACTGTGGATGACAATGATTATGAAAGACAGAAGCAGTAACTTTGAAATATAAGGGATGATATAAAGCCCAACAACAACCCAGAAATTACAAACCGTGTATATCAATAAGTATTGCAACGTAAAGACACGGGAGAACTAAAAATACTATAAAACCAAGAGTATAGCAGAAGTGAATGGATTCCTACGGCGGCAGATGAAAAAGAAGAATGAAAGTTAGGAGTATATCATGCATCAGAACTGGATGGAGCATATTGACGAATGCTTTAAAGTATGAGTGAGGGAGAAAGAATTGAAGGAGTGAGTTGTAAGGAAACGAAGGGGGTGGATTTATAGCAAAATATCCGACAGAGCAATCAAAACAGATGATCGCATTTAAAGCGGATCCTAATTTCCTTGATTACCGAAGAATCAAATCTTATTACGAAGATTTTCTCTAAATCCCTTGAACTCTGGAAATCAATCCTATCTATGTCAAAAGATATGACAAATCTACACTTACTCATTCCACTCTTTTGTGATAACTTCACTCGTACGCTTCACATAAACAAATCGTTTTATCCATATTACTCAATGATGATAAAACTCTAATTTTCAGCTCGTATGCGTCATGAAAACATACTTATTGTCAGACATGACCATCCCAATCAAATTTCGGGATGAAATTTCTTTAACGGGTAGGTACTGTGACAACCCAGAAATTTTCGACCAAATTTAAACTTTATCTTTATATTATTCTGACACGAAAAGCAAAGTTTGTTAAGATAAATCTCAAGAATTTTAAACTGTGTTCATACATTCATTTATCCTCGACCAAATTCCGACGATTCACGAACTACTATATAAATGGATAGGATTATATATATTTATATATATTATAACTTGAGAATATTAACAAAGTATTAAACGTATAATACTTTACATGAACTTATTTGTTTCATTATGTTTATCGATGGAATTAGAAGATAATATCAAATGATTGATTTATCATATACATTATATGATTACGAGTCTCTGTTGAGAGGTCCACTTTGATTTAGAAAACCTTTCCTTTTTAACGGTATTTGGAATAATTGGTAAAGTGTTTTACAAAAAGGAATAAAGTGTCAAATATCGAGAATTAGACAAAAGTTAGTGGAAGGCTAGATTACATAATAATCAATTGATTTAGTTTCAAATGTACGAAAACGTTTCTAGATATAATAGAACTTGATTATTTAAGATGTCTTTGATTATTTAACGTGAGTTGGAATATTGGTTGTTAAATATATAAATAACTTAAAAGTGTATTTAAAACGTGTTTACATATATTAGATATATTTGATTTCAAATTTATTAAGTAGACGATTTTAGCACTCGCTTATTGATTCTATTGATATTTGGATTAGTACGTTTAGAAGTTAAAATATACGCTAGTACATAAATGAACTATACTTGGTTAAGTTTTAAAATGAAAACGTTATATGATATAATAATTCCTTTTATGAAAACGATCTTAAATTATACTTTGAAATATAATTAGTATTTGAAAAACTAAATATTATATTATTAAATAAATATTTCTAATATATATAAACTTATATTTCTAAATGAATATATATATATATATATATATATATATATATATATATATATTCATTTAGAAATATAAGTTTATTCTATATAAAATGTTTTGATTCAAAATAATACTATCGTATGTGTGTGTGTGTGTATATATATATATATATATATATATATATATATATATATATATATATATATATATATATATATATATTTGTATATATAGTAACAAGTTGATTTAAAGAAGCAAATGACCAAAACACTCAAATGAATAAGTTACACTTTGAGTGGGATAGTTTTTCATTGATTTAAGGTACATGTCGCGAAATGTAAAGTACAAGTTTTCTAAGCGTACGAAAGGACGTTCGAAAAACCAGAACCGGTACGTAAGTCGAGCGTCAACGTAAAATTCATCGGTGCTAAAATTACAAATCAACTATACACGAGAATATAATATAATATTTAATTAATTCTAAAGATTAAATATATTATATATTAAATAATATATATATATATATATATATATATATATATATATATATTAATTACGTGTACCAAAGGTGTCGGCAGGATAATTTGTGTGATTGTGAGCTGGAATGGTGGCTCATGCGATCGCATGAGCTCTACAATCGCATGAGGAGTAGGTGGGCAAAACATCCTATATATTCGAACGAAATTCAGTTTGTGATTCATTCTTCATACTACTTCATATTACTCCGTAAGAACATATATATATATATATATATATATATATATATATATATATATATATATTAATATTAATATTAATATTAATATTATTATTATTATTATTATTATTAATCTCATTTCTTTTGATATTAGTATTATCAAGTAGCGATATTATTATTAGTATTATTATACATAAAATACTACGACGAGGTTATGTCCAAATTATTTCAAAATGGTTTTTTGCGAGTGGGATAGAGCTAAGGAAATTATGGATTATAGCTATGGAGGTTATGGGTAATGTCTGGGGGTATGCTCGTGAGGTCAATCTAGTGTTTATTATCTCTGTTACGTCTACGTACTTTCCTGCAATATTGAATCACAATATTGATACGTGAGCACTCATAACTTAACTTTTATATATTAATAGTGTATCCCTGACTAGTGCTCGAGTATATATGATCATGCATGCTTGTATGTTTAATTTTTGTCGTTAGATAGTTTTGATGAATTATGAATTTGGTACATATGCTACTAAGATAAGGTATATGATATGCATGTTGTTGAAAAGCTGGCGAAAAATTAATAACTTTTCATTTAGAAAGCGTATGGTTTCGATGAACAGATTAAAAGATATAATCAATTGAATTATCTATAATTTTATGTATTATTGTTAAAATGATTATTATTATTACTATCGTCATTATCGTTATCGTTATCGTTATCATCGTTATTATCGTCATTATTATTATCTAATAATCAATATTATTATTATTATTATTATTATTATTATTATTATTATTAAAATAATTAATATTTTTATCAAAACTATCATTTTACTATTTTTATCTTTATTATTATTATTATTACAAAATAATACAGCTTTTACTCATTATTATTATTATCAATATTATTTTATCGAATAAATATGTGATACAAAGATATTTTTTTTACCACACGTAATATAATAATACATACCACTATATTTTTATGATATTAAGTGAACTTTATAAACTTTATTACGTAAGATATATAAAAGTATATTTTTATCATATATAAATTTTAATATAAATTTTTATTTATTAATAAATGACTTGTAATATTTACTCTAATAAAATCTGATAAATATATTTAAATATATATAAAAGACTATATTTAAGTTATATAATAATCATGTATAGATTCTAAAAATCATTTTTGGATTATATGACTTTTGTTGACGTTTGCATGATAATCTCGAGCATTAGGATTGTGATACACTATGACTTGACCTAAATTGTTAGACAGATATTGACCATTATATAAATATACTTAATATAGGTTCGTGAATCCGAGGCCAACCCTACACTTGTTCAATGACGTCATATGTATTTTTACTACAAGATACATTATTGTGAGTTTTATTTGCTCTATTTTTAAATGCTTTTTCAATATATATTTTTGGGACTGAGAATACATGCGCTCTTTTATAAATGTTTAACAAAATAGACACAAGTACTTGAAACTACATTATATGGTTGGATTACCGAAATCGAATATCGCCCCTTAAAGTATGGTAACCTAAGAATTAGGGAAATGGCCCCTAATTGACGCGAATCCTAAAGATAGATCTATGAGCCTAACAAACCCCATTCTGGAATTCAGAATGCTTTAGTACTTCGATTTTAAAAAGGTGATTGCGATTGCCGTTATATAGCATACTTACGAGTATGCGGGGGATATTCTATATGCATCCTTGTTAGTTCGGTTACCAGGTGTCCATCATATGAATGATTTTTATGCAGTTGTGAGTGTATTGATATTTATGGAAAATGAGAATCTTGTGGTCTATTAAAAATGATGGAAATGATTATTGATGATAAACTAATGAACTCACCAACCTTTTGGTTGACACTTTAAAGCATGTTTATTCTCAGGTATTAAAGAAATCTTCCGCTGTGCATTTGCTCATTTTAAAGATATTACTTGAAGTCATTCATGGCATATTTCAAAAGACGTTGCATTCGAGTCGTTGAAGTCATAAAGATTATTATTTAATAAATGACAGATTAAGTCATTATAGTTTGGATATACTATGAGTTGGTATGCATACCTGTTAACTTTCGATATAATGAAAGTTTGTCTTTTAAAAATGAATGCAATGTTTGTAAAATGTATCATATAGAGGTTAAATACCTCGCAATGTAACCATATGTTATTGTATTCGTCCTTATGGATTAGGACGGGTCGTCTCACAAGCCTTGTACTCCTTTGTAGACAACAAACCTAATCCTTCTATCCCGTTGAAAGGTCACCTCTAACTTAGATCAACTTTTCTTCACCTTGAAAAAGTATTAATCCCCAATTAATTAATCAACTTCCTAGTTCCCTTTAAGGAAGAAGATAACTAAGCCA
Organism: Rutidosis leptorrhynchoides; assembly: GCF_046630445.1. Taxonomy (NCBI): domain Eukaryota; kingdom Viridiplantae; phylum Streptophyta; class Magnoliopsida; order Asterales; family Asteraceae; genus Rutidosis; species Rutidosis leptorrhynchoides. The sequence goes on from NC_092338.1 coordinate 142,666,310, forward strand.
ACTTATGTTTCTAATTACAAAGTACAAGACTCACCCTTTCTAGTGATGAAAATCCTAAGACAATTCAAAGGATTAATACATCACTAAGTAAACTCACAAAGATAGTAATTTAATAGTAAGTTTACAACCCCCTTATACAATCTATGAGAATATAAAATTTCTCTTGATAATCATAAACAACTGTATATGAGTTATGGTCTTGTGATTCTTTGACGATTTTGAGTTGAAGCATGCAAGAGGGTCAAGTCTTCAAAGTTCTCCAAGTCTTGCTATTTATATGGAGAGATAAAAAAATAGCCGTTGCTGCGGCTCAGCTAACGGTCGACTGTGGGTCGACCGCACGCGGTACAGTCCAAAACACTATCCTTTGTTTAGCCGTTTGAATCAGTTTTGAACTCAAATCTTTGGACTCATTATTGCATTTAGTATCTGCAAAAGATACCCAACATCCTATACAAGTACTATATGCATTAAGTATTAATTTACCTTGGATGTATTGCCTTGATAGTGACTTATCATGTTCAAAGTGGTAAGTCTAACATTCTTGGATACAAGTCATGATAATCATTTGAGGCAATCTCAGTTTTGTCATAATCTTTTGTTTGTAATCAACACATTTGCTAAAGTCCTATTGGTTGGTCAACATGTCATTGATGAAAATAACTCACTTAAATCAGAAAGCACATTAATATTCATCTTTAAGCTTATTTGTGAATTAATTAAGTGTGTTCATGATGTCTTTAAAATTTAAACAAATAATATCAATTAAGCATGTTATAAGACATCAAGTTAATCAAGTCTAAATCATTCTTAAACTTGTTTCTAGACTTAAGCAAATCCTATGTGTGTTAATGATTTTTCATCCATAGTGATTTTCATCCTTTTAAGATCACTAGATTATGACTCCTTAATTGTTATCCAAGTAGCATATATTGAAGTAGTCCTAATACAAGTTTATGGGTTTTCAACTTGTAACACATAGCAAGACAAATTTCATACATATATATTAGGTAACTACTAGCAAGTTGGCTTTTGGCACATAGTCAAATAATACTCATGTATTAATAGCAAGTAGTCAAGTAATATTCATGTAATAACTTGCAAGAGATCACTAATTGATATAGGATTAAATATATAGTGATGACATAGCATTGTACCAAGGCAATGTAAGTTTTTCTTGCAACGTGGCATTTTCAAGATTAATGTATAAGTATACATTAATGTTCAACACATGTACAAGGAAGGAGCAACTCTTGGTTAGGACTTGATGACCATCCTAAGTATGTCTAAATACATTTAGATGCACATGTTTTCCCTGTAACACTTATGTGTATTCTTAATCAAGGCTAAATCGTTATTAAAGTGTCATTAGGTGTGGTTAACCAAAATTAGCATTCTAGTGACCAGAACTCTTTTGGATATGGATGAGGCAACTATTCTAAGCATGTTTAAACAAGTTTTATAAATTATAGATGCCCTGAAGTGGTCAAACTAAATTTGAAGAAAATTCGGAGAGAACCTTCTGCGGTCGACCTACGGTTGACTGTGGAGTCGACCGTGCACTCCTGGTTTCATAAACACTTATTGTTATGGGTTAGGATTAATATAATAGTTAAGTATAAACCCACATTCTCCCCCAAGAAACCTAATTTATTATTTAGAGTTTAGGTTATAAGGTTTTACGGGTAGTGTTTATTGTTTAGATTCAAAAAAAGTAATTTTTTGAAGGAAAAAAATGTGTTCTATTTTTTTTATGAATTTCGTTTTTTACTCGAACAGTTATCATACATTTGATGTATGATAACCTGAAATGAAATTTTGTTAAATTTAGTCCGATTTAGAGTTTAGGGTTTAGATCCATAAATCTTAAACCCTAAACACTAAGCCATTTGTGTAAAATGTTTAAATTTCAAGCCTAAATCTAAAATGTAAACCATAAATCTAAACTGTAATTTATAAATCCTAAACATTGTTGTTAGTCTTTTGCCATTAGTCGTTAGTCATTTTTCATTAGTCGTGAGTCTTTTTATGCTATCATATATCAAAAGTATGGTAATTGTTTGAGCAAAAAAAATACAAAAAATAAAATTCTGTAACACCCTTAAAACGTGACCAATTTTTTTGACCACTGGCATAAAATGCGCCCCAAACACTCCGTTGGCAGTTTCAGCCCAAAATGACACATTGACCTGTTTTTGACTATTCTCGAGTTTTACATATGCTAATTGTCCGAAAACTTCCAGATTATTCCAACAACTCTTTTCGGACCCGCTCAGATTTTCAAAACTACACTTAGGTTATTATTCTACCAAATCTCGATTTTTCGTAAACGTTAATTTAAACCGTTTTGACACTCGACTCATAATCATAGAATAAGGCGTACATCTCTTGACTCACAATAAACCTACTTAAAATAGATTGAAATGACCCAAAATATTTGCATTAACATACATACATCATTACATCGAAAGTATCCAAACTTACACTTTACCACTCAAACAATTATCAAGACCATAAACACCTCAAAAGTGGTAATTCCAACCCATCTATCTATAGATTCTATTATATTTCTAAAATGATGACATTATAAATAAGCTTTTTTCATTAAAAAAATTCAAAAAAAAAAAAAAAATCTAAGCAACTTAGGTGACATCATTAATCATTTAGTTTATAATTAAAAATATAATCTTTTCAATTATATTGGTTTCATTCGGTCAAGAAGATACGCTTAATCATCAGCACAATAGCTTCTTCTTCTTCCTTTAGGGTTTCTTTTCTGCAAATAATTCAACTTAGGTTCACGGAACAATACAGAACGATTCAGCAAAAACTAAAATCGTAGTTTGATTCACCATCATTTCGTTAATCTATCTGCGAGTTTTCAGATTATAATTCCTTCCCTTGATGTAAAATTTGTGAGTCAAAATTGAAAATCGAAAAGTCAAACTGATTTCTATCAATCAAATTAGAATTTTTTTAGATTGTTTTGGATCTAAATTGCTATTGTCGAGTCTTCTAAATAAGATTTAGAATCAATTTCATGTTTTAGGTATAGTCTAATTCGTTACTTAGGTCAAGTTTTAGTGATTGTTTATTTGCATCCATATACATACTGTTCATATTATTAATGTCTGATATTCATATTGTTTGATCAATTCTAAGTGATAGTGAATCGATCTTGAGATAGCATAGTTTTAGGTTACTGAATTATTCTATAGGTTTGTTTCATTCTATAGGTTTATTATGGATTTTAGTCTAAGAACAGGAGCTTAAGTTCATAAATGTGTTTAATGATACACATAATGATCCGTCTCAAAGCAAGTAGCAACCAGCTAGGACCTCACCCGACACGGTCCATCCTGGAAGAAGGATCCCTTCCCAACAGTCATCTAACATCATCTCAGCAACTTTACCACGCCGGGCAAACGGCTAGTCAGGAACGTTATATAAAAACCTAGCCCGAATAACACACACGTAACCTTCATCACACAGCCAGTCATGATGATTGTAACCGCGAAGAAACACTTGGAATAAATAGAAAGCAAAAACCTTCCTGGCTAGACTGAAAGCACCGTGATGCCTTAACCGGGAACAACATGCTAATGGCACCATCACCACTTCACGGGTCGAACATTCCATCCCGGATGAAGCGCGCCGTCCAGGAACAGACATTTCATCCCGGAACGAGCATGCAAGCAAGTTGCATGCCACGTCAGCCCACAAATCTAGGAAAGTTTGTTAGGATCTGCTCGATTATTCCCATGAAAAGGACAGGTGCCACGTCACCCCTCGGGATTGGCAAAGTTCGTTACAACCATGAAAGGGACATGTGCCACATCATCATTCCCTCCAAACATCTATAAATACGCGAGCAAGAACATTCATACAGACAACACTGGATGCATTAATGTTACTCTGCCCAAATCGATTACGATAGCATTACTACAGTCATTAACTCAATTCCGATCCATGCTCCGATCATCTTCGGAATTAATCCTCACTCTTAGATATTAACTTATTCGATTCCAATCGAATAAGGTTAATCCGATCGATTGTTTTACGCCCTTAGAATCTAGATTCCAAATCGGGGTTCGCACAATTATTGGTGTTAAAACATTCGACTCACTATTTCTCCCAAATCAAGCACTCAAACTCGAAATCTATTCTCCTTAGACGATTTTGGTTTGATCAAATGGCGCCACCTAAAGGTACGAACAACACGGTGAAACCAAATAGCAAAACGGCAAGTAAGAAGGGTGCGAGCGATGACGTCCAACCACCTTTGAACAAAGGAAGCTCACCAACGATGGAGCCACCACAACCTTCAAAGCAATCAATCGCTCATATCCACTCTGGTGACGCGTCAGGAGACGAGATGAATGTCTCAGACGACGATGAAGACACACACGAGGGGTCACCACCCGGTGGAGATAGGTTGATACTCGGCACCCTTGGTCTCAAAACCAGCAGTTCGAGTGGCATCGGATCGTCTCACAACGACACCTACACGATCACCAAAATGATCTCAGCAACCATCGAGAAACAAGTAATCGAAAAGCTAAAAGCCATGCTGAACGATAACGGTCTAGCAGAGAAGCAGCAATCGCAAACTCTAGATGTTCTGAAGACCAGCCCACTATTAAACATCGATGCGGGAAGCGAAGGTGTCACCAAGGCTGCCACAAATGCATGGCTGACTGAGCTCCTCATGCAGGCTGCGCCACCGGCGTACAAACACTCTCTGTCACAACCCGCAGTCCAGGGAACCACACTGGAGAATCTGTTCGCCCTAATCACTGGTAACAAAGCAAAGCGACCGGTTGAGATGTCGGCAACCAGTCAAAAGCTCTGCAAACGGATCGCCGGCTGTACACTCCCTGCTAACATCGTCATATCGGTCACTTTGGAGGTGTACAATGGCACTACTGACCCGGATGATTTCCTGCAAATCTTTGAGAGCGCCATGAAAACCCAACATTGGAGTGACGAGGTAGCGTACCACCTCTTTCCGAATGTCCTACAGTCGTCTGCCAGGGAATGGTTCTCTAAATTACCACCAAATGGAATCACATGCTTCGCAGACTTGCAGGAAAAGTTTCTCATGCATTATCAGATCCTCCGCCGACACACGTATACATACCTGTATGCTCACGAAATCCCAATGTACCGGGGAGAGAAAATTGAAAGCTTCATCACAAGGTACATGCTGGAATGTCAAAAAATTCTAGGACTCCCGGAAATACAGCAGATTTCTGGATTCATAACATGCCTGGACAAAGATGCACACCCGTCGCTCGTCTCTGAACTCCGATGGAACATCCCGAGTACATTTGCAGATGCAGTGATGGTAGCAAGGTAGTACCAAAACTCTGGAAGGGAAAGACAGGCCGGGTATCACCGGGACGAAAAGAAAAGAGAAGAGGAAAGAAGAAGCGACGGCAGGCACCATCACAACAGCAGCAGGCGCAGTGAAAGCCATCACAAAGGCCACAACACTCACGACAAAAGCCATGACAGCCATAGGCATGATAAGAATAGCCGAAGACCATATGCTAAGGGCTCCCTAATCAACAGCCTCTCCAAAACCCCAAGGGAAATACTATTAACGGAACCCGTGAAGGCAAAATTTACCCCTCCGGCACCATTGGAAAAGCGGGATGGTCAAAAGTCAAACAAATACTGTGAATTCCACGAAGACAACGGCCACGAAACTGATGAATGCAAGGCGCTAATACTCGAAATCATCGCCAAAATCAAGGCAGGCGAGCTTAATCTCTTGTTGTCAGGTCAAAAGTTCAAAAAGGCTGAACTCAACAAAACATTCAGTTGGCAAAAGGAAGACGGCAGGAAACGTGAGAAGGTAAAAGATAAAGTTGTAATTAACATGATCAGTATTGAAAAAGATGAGCTCGACCCCTAGAGAGATGCCGCAATCACGTTCCCGAGGCTACAGGCACGATACGCTCGGGAAGAACCTGTGGTGATTGACTGAATGATAGACGGCTTTTGTATCCAAGAAATGTACACTGACACCGGGAGTGAGGTTGATGTCTATTATGCCCATTGCCTTTCCAAACTCCCAAAATGTGTCGGTAGAAAAATGAGACACTTCAACGCCATCATCTCTGGATTTACGGGCTCTACTGAAGAACCCATAGGAAAACTCAAGGCAACGGTGACGGTAGGCACACAGCCCTACCTCCGTAGTGAGGTCATTGACTTTTATGTGGTCAAATCTGTGACCGCCACAAATGTGATCTTGGGAAGAAACTTCTTCAGAAAGTTTAGCACCATAACCGCCACCTTTCACGGCTTGCTTAAATTTCCAATCCGAAAAGGTGAGGCTACAGTCGAATCCACCCGACAGCCTTTCCCGGTAAAAGGTAATACTCAAGTCACACGAAGCATCATAGCAAGGAAGACACCACACATCTTGGAAGCAAAACGTGTGTCAGTGCTTAAACGGCTAAGTTATTTCCCTCCAGCATCATGCTACAACAAAAAGAGCCCAACCAACTCTTACAAGACTAAAAACGGGAGTGCCGGCTGGCACTATCAGCCGGGATGGGAAGAACAATTTATCAATACCCATGGAACAACTGAACACTTTAATCCGGTATCTAAACGTTCCAGGCCAGAAAGTTGTGAAAGCTCCAACCGAGATGGAACACCAGCTAAGGGAAACAAAAGTGGCTAGATGCTACACTAAAATTTAGATGGATACCGTGATTGAAACTGATCACTTCAACTCACGGCTATCTTGATGCTTATGCCTTTCTTTTTTCTATAAAGAATCTATGTATGTTCTTCATTTTTCAAGAATGAATAAAAACATTTTACTGTTTACAATAACTTGGTCATTATGTTATTTACAAGCGATGTTCATGTGTTAATAACCGGTCAACGACAGACAGATTATGGCATCCACGTAAGTCCCACGCTAGTTATTCTGTACCCCCTTAAGAGATGATTGTCTAGCCCTCGCCAGTACAAGTTTATACTGATAAACAGCCAATGAGTAGATGGCAAAAACAAGCGTGACTGCACGGTGTACACACCAAAACTAACATAAATGTATTCTAGGCATACATACGAAGATATGAACTAGTTCAACTGAAGAAAATTCGACACAAAATACTTGAAATTAAACTTTCATTAATTACACGTGACTTCGTTACAAGTTCCTTCAAAAAATATGCAACAATGTGAAGTACAACAAACTAAAAATTAAAATCTAAGATCTGTTGCATGGTTGTACCATCACTGGCACAAAGATCCTCAAAACTGCCAAAATGGATCTCCGCCAAGGCCTTTTAAGCAGCCTGGAGTTCCTGCGCAGCAGCCGGGTTCACCTTCCCGGAAATATCCAGATGCAAGGGGACGGCGCCACTAACGTGATGCTTCTGCATCAACCTAACGGCATGGGTAAAATTGGCTGCCCCAAAGCAATCTAAATAAACCTCGGAAGGGTGCCTTTACAGTAGAAGAATTGATAGCTTTTTTCAAAATCGAAGGAAGACCACCGTGTAGTCGCTTACACTCCGCCAGGGCCGTCTCCTTGGCAGAAACAGCAGCAACAATCTCCTTATACTTCTCTTACACCATCCGGGCAAGCTCATTCTTGGGAGTCTTCAGCTGGATCTCCAAGCTCTTAACAGCTTCCCGGGCTAAGGATGCATAGAATAGCTCATCACGGGCAGCTTTAAGCTGATGCTCCAGTTCTACCACCTGCTTCTCCCGATCAAAACCATACAGAACAAGTGTATTCATTGCCATGAGTGCCCGAGCTCGGACAGCTTCAGATTCTTCCTAGGGAAGGGTAGATACTACTTGGCGAAGGGATGAAGAAGCCCCCTTTTCCAAAACACCCATACATCCGGGATAATCACCATTTGGGAGAAGGCGCGGATAAGATCATCGCCTGCAGAGATATCGAAATGCAGGTCATCAAAGCTTTCTAGGGTAAACTGTTCACCCTCCTCACTCAAGTTTATGGGCTCTGTCTCGGCCGTACTACCACCCAAAGACGGCTCAGCAGCAGCTACAAGACAAAAATTATTAGATAGGCATGAGATGAAATCAAAATTTTAAGGTAAGATTGATTTACCAAAACAAGACAGTTACCTTTGGCCTTCTTCCGTAGTTGGGGAAGATCGTAAATCCTCCTCTTCACCACCGTGTGCCCCTCTGGCACATCTGGGCCCGGAAGAATCAAGTCAGCCCCATCGCCGACATTCTGCTCCAGGTCCTGAGGAGCAACGTCCGGCTCGGCTCTGGGATCAACCTACCCGGATCTCCGCCAGATCACCGAAACCCATTACAGTAGCAAACTTCATCACTGTTGTATAAACATCAAACACAAACAAAGTTAGTATACGATTAATAAACTGGGCGACATAGCAGTTGGCTAGGATCAGTCTTCACCTGCTTCATTAAAACAAAGAACATGATTGGTATTCAGGTCTGGCCATTGATGGCTAACTCCCCCCAACACGAGCATGGCCTCTGGGTATGGCCGTTGTGGAAACTTGAACTCCCGGATAGCTTCTATACACGCCTTCTCGGCAGCATTCAAATTCGGGACTCTGTTGGCTTTCTTCTTCACATCAACTGCCTATTCGCAGAGCAAAACAAATCGTGGCGGCAGCCCTTTGCTATCGACAAAAAATAAAGACTCCCGCCACTCCTTCAATGAGGTGTCCATATCTCCAGTAAAATTGAATTGCGCTCTCCATTTGATGGTAAACCATCCAACCTCAGACTTAGAGAGGGAAAAGCAGAATCGAAACATACGGACGATAGGAAGTATATGATAATGATTAAGGTACATCTTACACATCACCAATTTTTGGTAAGCATGGGGATGTACCTGAGCAGGCGCTATTCCATAGTGCGTAAAGAATTGGTACATGAATTTGGAATAGGGCAATCGAAAATTGCCCACACTAATGGTTGCGCCATAAATGGTAACCATGCCTGGGGGAGGCTTATGGGCCCTATGGATAGCATCAGGCACCCTCAATGAATAACAGGTCAAAAACGGGTACTTACGTACTATCTCGTCGAGATTCCCATCGCATACTTGACTCATAATTCCACTAACATTTACAGAAGGCCTAGAAGAAGTTTCGGGAGCATCTACGGTAGTAGAGGTGGAAGACTGATCCGCCATATGTATGGAAATACAAAAAGAAAAGAAATAAAGAAGAAGGAAATAGAAAAGGTACCTTTTTCATAAAACAATTGTTGGTTTTTTGAAGAAGAAACGTTTAGGGCACGAAGGCTGTAAAAAGTAGAAATATTGGAAAAGGGAAGCTATTTATAGGTTTTAAGAAAATTGATCCAACGACTCAGATCAAAAGATGGATCAACAAAAGCAATGATTAAAATCGCAAAAAGAAATCTCTTGAACGCCGTTCCAAAAAGTTGAAAAACGGAAAGAACACGAAAAGGGGGCGTATTTGCAGAAACTGTCTTTTCACGCTGACAAACATTAAATGCACACCTAATCAGAAGCATGGCCTCGTCTCGAAAGTTTGACGACGGTAACCATTCCGGCTACCACCATCAAACTGGGGGGGACTTAATGATACGCATAATGATCCGTCTCAAAGCAAGTAGCAACCGGCTAGGACCTCACCCGACACGGTCCATCCCGGAAGAAGGATCCCTTCCCAACAGTCATCCGGCATCATCTCAGCAAGTTTACCACGCAGAGAAAACGGCTAGTCGGGAACGTTATATAAAAACCTAGCCCGAATAACACACACGTAACCAGCATCACACAGCCAGTCATGATGATTGTAACCGGGAAGAAACACTTGGAATAAATAGAAAGCAAAAACCTTCCCGGCTAGACTGAAAGCACCGTGATGCCTTAGCCGTAAAACGACCCGTCCTAATCTATCTGGACGAAGTCCATATCGATTATAAATGATTCATAATAGTTGATTACATCGCGAGGTACTTGACCTCTATATGATACATTTTTCAAACATTACATTCATTTTTGAAAAGACAATCTTTCATTACATCGAAAGTTGACGGCATGCATACCATTTCATAATATATCCAACTATACTTGACTTAATAATAATCTTGACGAACTCAACGACTCGAATGCAACGTCTTTTGAAATATGTCATGAATGACTCCAAGTAATATCTTTTAAATGAGCAAATGCACAGCGGAAGATTTCTTTCATACCTGAGAATAAACATGCTTTAAAGTGTCAACCAAAAGGTTGGTGAGTTCATTAGTTTAACATAAATAATTATTTCCATCATTTTAATAGACCACAAGATTTTCATTTCTCATAAATATACGTCCCATGCATAGAGACAAAAATATCATTCATATGGTGAACACCTGGTAACCAACATTAACAAGATGCATATAAGAATATCCCCTATCATTCCGGGAAATCCTTCGGACATGATAAAAACGAAATCGAAGTACTAAAGAATCCGGTACTTTGGATGGGGTTTGTTAGGCCCAATAGATATATCTTTAAGATTCACGTCAATTAGTAGATCGGTTTACTAATTCTTAGGTTACCAAGCAAAAAGGGCATATTCAGCTTCGATCATTCAACCATATAATGTAGTTTCGATTACTTGTGTCTATTTCGTAAAACAGTTATAAAAGCAGCGCATGTATTCTCAGTCCCAAAAATATATATTGCAGATGCATTTAAAAAGGGAGCAAATGAAACTCACCTAATGTATTTTGTAGTAAAAATACATATGACGACAATGAACAAAAGTAGGGTTGGTCTCGGATTCACGAACCTATATCATTTGTATATATATATTAAAACATATGATAGTAATTGAACAAATTTATATATTATCTTAAATTACATATTATATATATTTAATTTGTGTATATATTAAAAGTGATTAATATTTATATAGTTATATTAATATATATATATATATATATATATATATATATATATATATATATATATATATATATATATATAATATCTGATTAGTATTATATGCCTATCTTGTTATATATGAGTATTTATATAAAGATTGTTATTATGATTAATTTATACTTATATGTAATATTACTTTTAAGTATATTTTTATATACCTAATAATATTAATAATAGTAATAATAATGACACTAGTAGTAAAAATGATAATATTAATTATATTGTTGTAATGATAATAAAATAACAATTTTTGTGAAAATTTGATAATAATATTAATGATTCTTTTAATAATAATATTAAGGTTAGTGTACTAATAAATCTTATAATAATGATAATAACAGTAATTTTTAAATAAAATGAAAAGTTTATTAGTAATGATAATGAAAATAATAACTTTTATAATAATACATAATGCTTAATGATAAGCAATTATTAATAACAATCCTTATGTTAATCGTAATCATAGTCTTCATGTTTATTTTTCTAACCTAATAACTAAGGCTGCTATAACATAAATTCGTAATCCTAATCATAATAATACTTATAATAATAATAATAATAATAATAATAATAATAATAATAATAATAATAATAATAATAATAATAATAATAATAATAATAATAATAATAATAATAATAATAATAAAGAAAATAATATTATAGATAATAATAAAAATTAAACTACCTTCAATAGGAAAAGGCTTTAAAAAGAGTAGTGCTCCAAGAGGGACTCGAACCCAAGACCTCTCGCTAACCAATACTCTTTCTAACCAGTGCACTGTTTGGTGCTTCCTGAGTTAATTTGCTTATTAAATCCCTTTATCATGAATCACGTAACCATCATCATCATACTCCTTATTCTCTCGTGGTTCAAATCAAAACGGAAACTGATGGATTTTGTAAGTAATGGCCCAATAGTGTAAACGAATCCACGTCCCAAATTTCCTTACAAACCCATTGAGTAGTTACGGTCCAATAACAGTTTACAAAAGGGTTTTTGAGTTGATTATAAATCGGAATAGGTATAGAAGTAGTCGCTGTTTTGGGTGAGCATAAACAACTCGACAAAAGCAGTTGTATCAACCAAACTTCTCATGGGTTGTTGGCTAGTATTCCCTTTTATAAAGTGGCTTTTATAAATTTAAAACTGTGAATGCATATCCATCTGTTTCGTCCCTATCATTATTCCTTCACCTTTTCATCATCATAAAAAAACAGGAAATAGAAAAAGACGAGTAGTAGGAACAATAGTAATCGATTTATTAAATCAACAACTTGCATAAGTGGGTTTCGATGATGGTAGCTTCTATATTGTTCGATGAATCTGAAAATAAGCAGGAAAGAAAGTGGAACGTATTGTATCAATACTGGGCTCCACCCTTGATTTACTGAAACGAGATGGCAACATGAATCAATCATGTGGGGCTTCGGTTGTAAAAAATAAAAATAAAGCAAATGTATCATTCATTCCACTAGTCGGCCCTTGTTCCCACTTGTTACTATTAAAATGCGTTCTTTTTCTCTAAATATATACAAATCGATTTAACTGTCAACATGTGCTAGTCTCCTTTAATTTCATCAAAGTGTTTAATATTTAAAGGTAGTGGGTAAGTGGGGTTATACGTACATAAACCGTGATTGGCTTCATACCACTCGATTTTCCCCACCACAAAAGAAGGTGATACATTGTAGGCCATCAAGAAGGTGATACATGAGCATACTAAAGTAGTTTTGGTTGATAATATATTTCGAAGACTTCAATTTCAAATATATCTATGGGTTTGATCGAATGGTTAGTGGTGTCGTGTAGGTGATGTTTAATCGAAGAAAAGAAATAAGGAAATAAAGATGGTACCTATGGTTTTGTTTATGTCAACAGGAGTAGAAGTAGCTTCAATATTGATTAGATGAAAGTGTTGGTTTGGTCTTGGTTCAGCAATAAAAACCAAAGCAATTAGCAGGTGACGGGTGAAGATGGTGATGGTTGAGTTAATCGTGGGTGAGCCGTAAGTGGTGGATGGTGACTCCTGTGAGGTGGTGATTATGGAAGACGGTGGTGAAGTGGTGGTTGTCTTGGGTGTCCTTGGGTGACGGATGGTGGATGTGATAGGTGAACATGGTGGTGCAGTGAAGGGTGTGTTAGAACACGATCCTCATTGCTTACACTCAACGTAACAATTTATAAACTGAATAAGAATGATATGATTGAAGAAGTAGTGAGAATTGCTCACGATTGTTTTGTAGTGAAAAATGAAGTGGACCTGTTAAAAAAATCAGACAGGAAGGACGATTGAAATAAAGAGTAGATATTGAAGTTCAACTGCTTTTGTTTCTATATTGATAATGGAATCCAGTTTGTTGGATTTAGCAGACAGGAAACAAGATTTGAAACAAGAATTGATACATGATTGATGGGATATGAAACTGAATACGTATATAACCGTATATACAAATGTATATAACTATATTATTTGTATAAATATATATCTTTATATATATGCATTTCAGTTTACGTATATATATATATATCAGTTATTTATATATCTATTATTTTAATAATATAAATCTATTAATAAATCTGTTAATATTATTAATTTTTAATAATAATACATGTAATAATAATAATAGAATTAATAATAATATTAATAATAACTTTATCAAAATTATACAAACATTAGTAAGAATAAAAGTAACTATAAAAATGATAATAATAATATTATTAATTATAACCATATTAAATTGTATTTTATTATAATTATGTTGATAACTATAATAATAATAATGATAATGATAATAATGTTATTAATGATACTAATAATGATACTAATTACAATAATATTAGTAATATTAATATTTATATCCATTTTCATAATAATCTTAATAATACCATTATATATGTTAATATTGAAAGTAATTTCCATAACAATTATAGTTTAACTTATAGTTAAATTTATTATATTAGATATTAACATTACATGTTATTAATTATATGCTATATATATAATAATAATAATAATAAAAATAATTCTTAATGTCAATACTTAATAATAATAATTCTTAATTCAAATAATTAAATTTTATTATTTCTAATTATTATATATATTTACAGTTTATATATGTATACTCCTATACATAATTTTTTACAATTAATTGTTCATGAAACGTCGAGAACAGTCGAAAGGGTAATTGATTACATGAATAAAATTGCAAAACTTTTTGAAACTCAACAATACAGACTTTGCTTATCGTGTCGAAAACATATAAAGATCAAGTTTAAATTTGGTCGGAAATTTCCGGGTCGTCACAGTACCTACCCGTTAAAGAAATTTTGTCCCGAAATTTGAGTAAGGTGGTCATGGCTAACAATAAAAATGTTTTCATGACGAATATGAGTTGTTAAATAGAGTTTTATCATTATTGATTAATATAGATAAAATGATTAAATCACTCGAAGCGTACGAATAAAGCTATCACTAAATAGTGAAATGAGATAGACAAGTTTCATCATAACTTTTGACTAGTCATGATTGAATTTAAAAAATAAGGTGCGTCTTAACCTTTGACGTGGTCACGTTTGAATTACGGAATTCAAGAGATTTAAAATCTAAAAGATTTGATTCTTTTTGCGAGTAAGGAAATTAAGATCTCTATAATTAAATGCGATGAACTGTATCGATTGCTTTGTCTGGTATCTCCACTATAAATGAACTTCTTCCGTTCCCTTATTTTCATCATTCCTATACTTTCATTCTTAATTCTTACTTCTAAAAGATTGGGATAATGCTTCATCCAGTTCTACTCCTTGATATTTTCTTAATTATCATTTCTATCATCCTTCTTTTTAATCTTCCACCAGAAGAATCTGGTTACTTCTACTATTACCTTGGGATGATACTATTCTTAATTCTACCGTGTCTTTATATTGCTATTCGTATTAATATCCACGATTTGTAATTTATGTGTTGTTATCGGGCTTTATATTCTCCCTTATATTTCGGAGTCTCTGCTTTCGTCTTCTATAATCATTGTCATTCATAGTTAAAGCTCTCTCTTATTTGCTGCGATTTATACCCCCTTTCTATTTTGAAGTTCCATGCTTTTGTTTTCTTTTCGCAAGTAATGGTCCAGAATTTGTAGGTATGGAGTTTCGAATGAACATGACTAATGTTCTAAGAGAGAGATTGTAATAGCACGATTTTGATTTGGTAAATTACCAGAATTCAAGAGAAAATATAGAACTATCAAGAAAATATGTTCTTGATATGTTTAGAGATTAGATAGAACGTAAGAGTCGTGTAACATGGCACATGATGACATTATGATCTATGAATCATCACGTCCCATTAGAAACTCAGCATGACCTACTGTAATATAATCACGTTGATCAAGTGTCATTATATTATACTAAATCATGCATCAATTTCTAACACTACTTCAAAATCATTCATAATTCAAACTCAAATTTTAAAGAAAATTTAGAAACTAACGTAGTTTCCTTTATGATGTAATATAGATAGCACGAAGAGATAAATAATTTCGGAAGAGAATATTTATGGAAATATCCTCAGAAATATCGAAGATATTAATGATGATATTTTGGACTTTCTAAGTTCGATGGTTGATGAGGAAAGATTTTCCGCAAGATTTTAACATGAATCCGGAGCAAGATATTCACTAAAGATTTCATCAGAAACAGAATCATCAGGATTATTTGAAGGCAGATTTAGTCTTTCTGATTTGCCCACAGCCTCCTTCATAGTTTCGCATAATCTGTTTTTTCTGTACTAAATTTTTCGCATCTTCTGAGCTTCTTCAGCCACTATTCTTTATCATCAAACTTTCGACTGTTAAGATTGTTTACAGTTTTTGCTGCTTCATCAGCAATCTCAAAATTTCGAAAACTAGTTCGCAGTTTAGGGTGTTTTTCAGAAACTTCACATTCGTAGTATGTAAGTTCAGGAGATAGACGTTATATGTACATATGTAACTGTTGGCATAGAAACGCTGCGAGATTCAAAGTACTGTTTGCTGATTCCCAGTAATTGGTATGACAATTCTAGTTACAAGGTGCAGATGAGTACATGATGAGACTTCAAAAGATAAATATAGTGATTTGTCAGAGAGATTTAAACCAAGGAGCGACGAGGTTGCTGGTACATCTACTGGTAATATGGTGGTATATAAAAGTTCCCCGGTAACAATAAAAGAGCACGCATATATATCAAGTTTATAGTAAGGCTAGTCCGACTAAAAAGTCGAAGTTGACTTGCTGGAGCTGTGACAATTTTGGCTAATTTGGAAAGAGGTTGCAAAGTTATTTTTGGTAATAACAATGCCAAGGAATTATAAGTTCATTTTAAACTTCTACTTAGCTTACAAGAGTTTTTCAGGTGCATGTCCATATGCATAAGTTCTTCTTTTCGTAGGTATCGTGTGGTTGGATCATCCTCTCGATTGAGGTGTTTTCAAGAATCATGAAAGGTTTGAACGCAGATTGTAATCATCAAGATACAAATGAGGTTTAAGATGAAATCAAGTGGCAAACTTGAAGAATTGTTTAGTTTCATATGTTATAATCAATATTTTAATTTATTTTAATTGTCCAATGTTGGTAGTCCTCAGTTGATAGTCCACAGTTAGCAGTTCAATAATTCATATATAGTTTAATATATTATATTCGAATTAATTAATACGTGTCGTGACCCGTGTACATGTCTCAGACTCGATCACAACTCAAACTATATATATTATTGTAGAATCAACCTCAACCCTGTATAGCTAACTCCAGCATCACTGCATATAGAGTGTCTATGGCTATTCCAAATAATATATATAGATGCGTAGATATGATATGTCAAAACTTTGTATACGTGTCCCGATATTTAAAGTGCGTAAAAATAAATAACAGAAATTAAATGACGATAAATAAAGTGCATAAAGTAAATAACAGAAATTAAATGACAATAAATAAAATTGCGAGAATGTAAATTGCGATAATTTAAATTGCGATAAATAAAATGTAATCAGTTAGCTAGGAACAATTAGCTAGGAACAGTTAGCGTGGATTCTTAACAAAATTTCTCATAGTTAATTTGTTAGTTTCTAACAATTTTTTTTTTTTCAAATGTTTTCTTCACTATGCCACTTGTTGGATTCTGATAAATCAAAATCCAAATATAGAATTGGATGAAAATGGTTGTTCTGTGGTGAACGGATTTGTATATCGGTGGATGTAAGTAGGATAGTAAACGACTGTTGAATCAGATTCGAAGAATGTACAGTGTAACTTATTAATGTGAAATCTAAATATTTCTAGGGTATTACCTACCCGTTAAAATATTTTCATTATTAACAGTTTGTACGAAAGAATTTTTAATTACAATCTTTATGAAAAAAATATATATACTTATATATTTTCTTCAGATTTAATCATGGATTTAATGAATTAATATGATATTAATCTCATTTGCTTTTCAGTTTGAGCTAGAATAGCTAATCTCTAAGACTTTAGAGATTACATAATCACCATGTTCCGTGAAGATAAATGATATAGAATGATTCGTAGAACGAAGATTAATCGATGTAGAACAAGGTGTAACACGAAGATTATGCTCGAGGTTCAGAATGAGATGTTGGGGCATGGATTGTTGATGGTACTGGTGCTGTTACTGATGGTACTGTTGGTGCCGGTGATGTTGATGAAGCTGGTAAATTTTGCACCATATCCTCCCAATTGTTTACTTGAGCGCGAAGTTTGCTAACTTCTTCTATTATTTTGGTATGATTGTCGGTCGGACGAGCGGATGAATAAGGTTTAGAATTGTGGATAGAATATAATCGTGTCGAACTACTCTGAAAATGAGGCTGAAAATGGTGTTTCGGATAGATTCGCCGGTAGGTGCTTCAGGTTCTTCGCCAAGAGGGCAATTTGGTTGGTGGAAAGGATCGCCTTCTTCGCGTCTCTATTGATTAAATCGACTACGAACCCAACAGATGAATTGGGGATGGCTGATTGATTGATTCATTCTGTTGACACTGCTTTCGGAGCTTAGGTGAATATCCATGTCGGAATAGCTGTCGGAATAACTATCGGAATAGCTATCGAAATCTGAGGGACTCGAACTGGTTGAGGGATTCATCTCGTACGATCAGTTGAAGGATTTTCGATAAGAATTAGACTATAGGATGTAGATTAGTACCCTACAAGACATAATTTACATATGCATATATAATACTAAAATCCCATAAGTTACGGAGGAATCTACGGAAGCTGTCAGGCAAAGGTAACAGTAACAGATACGTTAAGATATGAATTTTGTGTATACACTATTCATGCAATCAATGCAGTAAGATGTGTCTAGACTAGGAATGATAAGCAGGTAATTTCCTAATGATAATAAGTAGGTGATTTTCGACACGAATGATAAGAAAAACTTTTGACATGTAGACACGGTCGAAGTCCAGACTCACTAATGCATCTAAACAACTATCAGTTAGACACACTAATGCAAGACCTGGTTCGCTAAGATCACCGCTCTGATACCAACTAAAACGACCCGTCCTAATCCATCCAAACGAAGTCCATATCGATTATAAACGATTCATAATAGTTGATTACATCGCGAGGTACTTGACCTCTATATGATACATTTTTCAAACATTACATTCATTTTTGAAAAGATAATCTTTCATTACATCGAAAGTTGACGACATGCATACCATTTCATAATATATCCAACTATACTTGACTTAATAATAATCTTGACGAACTCAACGACTCGAATGCAACGTCTTTTGAGATATGTCATGAATGACTCCAAGTAATATCTTTTAAATGAGAAAAAGCACAGCGGAAGATTTCTTTCATACCTGAGAATAAACATGCTTTAAAGTGTCAACCAAAAGGTTGGGGAGTTCACTAGTTTAACATAAATAATCATTTCCATCATTTTAATAGACCACAAGATTTTCATTTCTCATAAATATACGTCCCATGCATAGAGACAAAAATATCATTCATATGGTGAACACCTGGTAACCGACATTAACAAGATGCATATAAGAATATCCCCTATCATTCCGGGAAATCCTTCGGACATGATAAAAACGAAATCGAAGTACTAAAGCATCCGGTACTTTGGATGGGGTTTGTTAGGCCCAATAGATCTATCTTTAGGATTCGCGTCAATTAGTAGATCGGTTTACTAATTCTTAGGTTACCAAGAAAAAGGGGCATATTCGGCATCGATCATTCAACCATATAATGTAGTTTCAATTACTTGTGTCTATTTCGTAAAACAGTTATAAAAGCAGCGCATGTATTCTCAGTCTCAAAAATATATATTGCAAACGCATTTAAAAAGGGAGCAAATGAAACTCACCTATTGTATTTTGTAGTAAAAATAGATATGACGACAATGAACAAAAGTAGGGTTGGCCTCAGATTCACGAACCTATATCATTTGTATATATATATATATATATATTAAAACATATGATAGTAATTGAACAAATTTATATATTATCTTAAATTACATATTATATATATTTAATTTGTGTATATATTAAAAGTGATTAATATTTATATAGTTATATTAATATATATATATATATATATATATATATATATATATATATATATATATATATATATATATATATATATATATATATATATATATATATATATATATATATATATATATATATGATTAGTATTATATGCCTATCTTGTTATATATGAGTATTTATATAAAGATTGTTATTATGATTAATTTATACTTATATGTAATATTACTTTTAAGTATATTTTTATATACCTAATAATATTAATAATAGTAATAATAATGACACTAGTAGTAAAAATGATAATATTAATTATATTGTTGTAATGATAATAAAATAACAATTTTTGTGAAAATTTGATAATAATATTAATGATTCTTTAATAATAATATTAAGGTTAGTGTACTAATAAATCTTATAATAATAATAATAACAGTAATTTTTAAATAAAATGAAAAGTTTATTAGTAATGATAATGAAAATAATAACTTTTATAATAATACATAATGCTTAATGATAAGCAATTATTAATAACAACCCTTATGTTAATCGTAATCATAGTCTTCATGTTTATTTTTCTAAACTAATAACTAAGGCTGCTATAACATAAATTCGTAATCCTAATCATAATAATACTTATAATAATAATAATAATAATAATAATAATAATAATAATAATAATAATAATAATAATAATAATAATAATAATAATAAAGAAAATAATATTATAGATCATAATAAAAATTAAATTACCTTCAATAGGAAAAGGCTTTAAAAAGAGTAATGCTCCAAGAGGGACTCGAACCCAAGACCTCTCGCTAACCAATACTCCTTCTAACCAGTGCACTGTTTGGTGCTTCCTGAGTTAATTTTCTTATTAAATCCCTTTATCATGAATCACGTAACCATCATCATCATACTCCTTATTCTCTCGTGGTTCAAATCAAAACAGAAACTGATGGATTTTGTAAGTAATGGCCCAATAGTGTAAACGAATCCACGGCCCAAATTGCCTTACAAACCCATTGAGTAGTTACGGTCCTATAACAGTTTACAAAATGGTTTTTGAGTTGATTATAAATCGAAATAGGTATAGAAGAAGTCACTGTTTTGGGTGAGCATAAACAACTCGACAAGAGCAGTTGTATCAACCAAACTTCTCATGGGTTGTCGGCCAATATGCCCTTTTATAAAGTGGCTTTTATAAATTTAAAACTGTGAATGCATATCCATCTGTTTCGTCCCTATCATTATTCCTTCACCTTTTCATCGTCATAAAAAAATAGGAAATAGAAAAAGACGAGTAGTAGGAACAATAGTAATCGATTTATTAAATCAACAACTTGCATAAGTGGGGTTCGATGATGGCAGCTTCTATGTTGTTCGATGAATCTGAAAATAAGCAGGAAAGAAAGTGGAACGTATTGTATCAATACTAGGCTCCACCCTTGATTTGCTGAAACGAGATGGCAACATGAATCAATCATGTGGGGCCTCGGTTGTAAAAAAAAATAAATCAAATGTATCATTTATTCTACTATTCGGCCCTTGTTCCCACTTATTACTATTAAAATGCGTTCTTTTTCTCTAAATATATACAAATCGATTTAACTGTCAACATGTGCTAGTCTCCTTTAATTTCATCAAAGTGTTTAATATTTAAAGGGAGTGGGTAAGTGGGGTTATACGTACACAAACCGTGATTGGCTTCATACCACTCGATTTTCTCCACCACAAAAGAAGGTGATACATTGTAGGCCATCAAGAAAACAATGAGCATACTAAAGTAGTTTTGGTTGATAATATATTTCGAAGACTTCAATTTCAAATATATCTATGGGTTTGATCGAATGGTTAGTGGTGTCGTGTAGGTGATGTTTAATCGAAGAAAAGAAATAAGGAAATAAAGATGGTACCTATGGTTTTGTTTATGTCAACCGGAGTAGAAGTAGCTTCAATATTGATTCGATGAAAGTGTTGGTTTGGTATTGGTTCAGCAATAAAAACCAAAGCAATTAGCAGGTGACGGGTGAAGATGGTTGTCATAACCCGTCCTTAACCATAAGAACGAGTTAGATAACGTATGATTTCATTGCGAGGTATTGACCTCTATATGCGACATTTTTAAAAGAACAACTGCATTTATTTTACATTACAAACCATAACTCTTATTTTAATACAAGCTTTAGACAATAAAAAGATGATTATCGTTTAGGGATAATCTTAGACTTACAAACTTTACATGTGATGATAACAATACGATTTCTAGCATATTTTACATTACAATTCCTCGGATATGCAGTTTTATTTTTGACACAAATATGCATACTCAAGATCTTGCTTAAATTCAACATGTTGCAGCGGAAGCTTTTAGTTATCACCTGAGAATAGACATGTTTAAAACGTCAACATAAAGTTGGTGAGATATAGGTTTAATGCCGGCAGCGGTATAAATATAGACCACAAGATTTCATATGTAAACATTTTAATAAAAATATTCTAAATGGTTGAGCACTTGGTAGCCATACTTAACATTTAATCACGTCGCATATTCCCTTTATTATGAAATCTTACTACACCGTACCAAGTGTAGTCACGAAACGATGTACTGTGCAACCGTTGAATACTGGTCGTCCAGTCCGGTTGGGGTTGTCAGGCCCGATAGATCTATCAATAGGATTTGCGTTTACAATACTGCTGTAAATAGTAGTTACCAAGCTACAGGGAAGTATGCCAGTGGTACAACTCAACGTAGAATATATTTTTTAGTTACTTGTGTCCATATCGTAAAACATAAAATACATGTATTCTCATCCCGAAATATTTAGAGTTTAAAAGTGGGACTATATACTCACTTTCGTCTTGAAGATATGTAATTTCGACTTGGTCTCCGATTGATATCACGAACCTATCCATATATAATATATCAATACCTTTTCTTTTTAAAACAATCGTCACATATATATACTTATTATACTTTTAATACTTTTAATAATTTCTTAGTCCGTAGTTAGCAGTCCGATGTTAGTAATTCAATTTTAATGGTTCATTTTTAGGTGTTTAACAAACCCCCAATGAAATAAATAAAAACCCCCATCGTATATGTATTGGTCGAGATTAATCTTGACCCACGGTACCGGTGTTGTCAAATGACGTGTTGCGTACAATCATGGGATCTTATGATTAATCTTCTCGTATTGTTTACGGGTGATCCTGAACCATATAAAATTAAATTATGAGTACATATATATAAAATATCATGTTATTTTAAAAAGATGTGATTTATTTAATTTTCTCCAATTATTTTCGTAGCTAAACTAGTCTTAGATATCCGATCTCGTTTTGGTCATAGTTTCTTCGTTACAACTCCGTTTTCGTTGATTTAACTTGCCACTTCCTTGGATCGAGTCCCTCTTTAAGACTATGATCTGTAAATACCTTAGTTTGTATTCGAAATCACAGGTCATAGGTCAAACTTTAGTGAAACTTATGAAGTTAATCATTTTTGTTACAAAAATATCATTTAATGACCATTTTTCTAAAAACACTTATACTTTGAATTAAATCATGAAATTTTTATGTGTTAACATATTCATAAGAAATATCATTTTTCAAGAATATAAACCTCCAATTCAAAGTTCAAGATGGTTTTTAATTATCCAACCCCAAACAGCCCCCGGTTGCACTCCGACATCGTAAAAACAGTTTTTAAGGTGTTCTTTGAAAAACCAAGTTATACCTTGTTAAATTAGCATATATTTATGTTATATTACAGGTCTTGAAGTATTTTAAAAGTTAAGTTAGAAGGATCTATTTAGTTTGCAAACAAGTTTGAAAACATTCAAACTATGTTCTTGTTGTTAAAATTTTATACCACAAAATAAGATAGCTATATATATATATATGAATCGAATAAGGTTATGAACAAAGTTACTACCTCAAGTTACTTGGACAAGATTGCTGTAAAAGAGGAGTAAGAACCTAGAACCAAAAGGGTGATGGAATTGGATGAAAGATTGGAAGTAAACTTGTGTTCTTGGAAGGATTCTTGAAGTGTTTTTGTAAGAGTTTTCTTATGGTGTTTAAGTGATGTTTTTATGGCTAGATCTTCATGGATATTAGCTGAATGGTTATGGAGGTTAAGGCTCTTAAAAGTGTGTGTGTTTTAGTTAAAGGAAATGTGTAGTAAAATGAAAATGGAATGGAGTATAAATGGTGGTGTAAAAGGTGTATAAGTTTGTAATTTTGTGAAAAAATCTTTTAATCATGTGAAATTGTCATACTAGATAACAAAAGTAGTTACCTTATACATAAGGCATTGAACAAGGGCTGGTTGGTGGTGATTTGATGTGTATATACCAATAGTAAATACGTATAGAGGTTAGGTATGATACGAGTACATGTACTCTAGATATACGTATAGAAATCTTGTGAAAAATGGAATGAGAATTCAAATATAGCTATCTTTTGTGAATATACTTATATTGTTTTATGTATTTAAGTCCTTAAAAGTGATTAAATACATTACTTATACGATATATGTATAAACATTATAGGTCATAAGTATTTATGTCAAATAACGTTACGTATGGTTATCATTTTGAAAACTTAGGTTAGTAGTTTCAAAATATACTTGTAACTTATTGTTATTAATACAAAATGAGGTATTAAAACATTCTTAGATCATGTTAAATATGTATATATACATATATATACACAAACGTAAAATTATCATATGTTATATAGTTCGTGATATCATCGGTCAAACTAGACGGTCAAACGTTGTGTAAAACTCTTTTCGAAGGCATAAGTCTCAACAATTTGGATTGCTTATCATGTTGGTAAGGTTTAATTTATGTAAATATTAATCTTATAAGTATAAATTGATCGAAAAAGTGCGGGTCATTACAGTACCTACCCGTTAAATAAATTTCGTCCCGAAATTTTAAAATTGTACCTATTTTGCGTCATCGAGAAACAAGTGCGGGTATTTTTGTTTCATTTGATCCTCTCGCTCCCAAGTAAACTCGGGACCTCTTCGTGAATTCCAACGAACTTTAACAATCGGTATGTTGCTCGGCTTGAGCCGTTTAACTTCACGGTCCATGATCTCGATTGGTTCTTCTATGAATTGTAGTTTCTCGTCAACTTGAATTTCTTTAAGAGGAATGGTGAGGTCTTCCTTTGCAAGACACTTTTTAAGGTTCGAGACGTGAAATGTATTATGTACTCCGGCGAGTTGTTGCGGTAACTCGAGTCGATAAGCTATCGGTCTGATGCGTTCGATAATCTTGAACGGGCCTACATATCTTGGGTTCAGTTTACCCCTTTTTCCAAAGCGTATTACACCTTTTCACGGTGACACCTTTAACATAACCATGTCCCCGATCTGAAACTCTAATGGTTTCCTTCGGACATCGGCGTAGCTCTTTTGGCGACTACGGGCTGTTTTCAATCTCTCCTTGATTTGTACTATCTTTTCAGTAGTTTCATGTATGATCTCGGGACCAGTTAATTGTCGATCTCCTACTTCATTCCAACAGATAGGAGATCTACACTTCCTTCCATACAGTGCTTCGAATGGTGCAGCTTTAATGCTCGCATGATAACTATTATTATACGAGAATTCTGCTAACGGTAAATACTTATCCCATCCATTTCCAAAATCGATCACACATGCCCTGAGCATGTCTTCAAGAGTCTGAATTGTTCTTTCACTCTGCCCGTCAGTTTGCGGATGATATGCGGTACTCATATCCAAACGAGTTCCTAGTGCCTCCTGTAGTGATTGCCAGAACTTTGAGGTAAATCTACTATCACGATCAGATATAATGGAAATAGGTATTCCATGCCTTGAAACAATTTCCTTTATATACAATCGTAATAGTTTCTCCATTCTATCCGTTTCCTTTATAGGCAAGAAATGTGCAGACTTGGTGAGACGATCAACAATTACCCAAATGGTGTCGTATCCCCAGGCAGTCTTTGGTAACTTCGTGATGAAATCCATGGTAATACCATCCCATTTCCATTCTGGGATTTCTGGTTGTTGAAGTAACCCTGACGGCTTCTGGTGTTCTGCTTTGACTTTGGAACAAGTTAAACACTCCCCAACATATGTTCCAACGTCTGTCTTTAAATTAGGCCACCAATAATGTGTCTTAAGATCTTGGTACATCTTTCCAACTCCAGGATGTATCGAGTATCTTGTCTTATGTGCCTCATTCAATATCAACTTCCTTAATCCACCCAACTTTGGTACCCAAATACGGTTTGCAAAATATCGAATTTCGTCTTCCCGTATAACGAGTTGCTTCTCATACTTCTTCATTGTTTCCTTTCCTATATTTTCTTTAGTAAGTGCTTCTCGTTGAACTTCTTTGATTTGCGAGTTGAGATTCATGCGAATTTTTATGTTCATCGCTCGTACTCGAATTGGTTCTCGTTCCTTTCTGCTTAGTGCGTCAGCTACCACATTCGCTTTCCCGGGATGATAACGAATTTCACAATCATAGTCGTTTATTAACTCGACCCACCTACGTTGCCTCATGTTCAGCTGTTTCTGATCAAAAATATGTTGAAGGCTTTTATGATCAGTAAACACAGTGCATTTAACCCCATACAAATAATGTCTCCATATCTTCAATGCAAACACGACTGCTCCCAATTCTAGATCATGCGTCGTATAATTTCGCTCGTGAATCTTCAATTGTCGGGATGCGTATGCAATAACTTTCTTCCGTTGCATAAGAACGCAACCAAAACCTTGTCGCGAAGCGTCACAATATATTTCAAAATCATCGTTCCCTTCTGGTAACGATAAA
The DNA here is from genome assembly GCF_046630445.1 of Rutidosis leptorrhynchoides. NCBI lineage: Eukaryota > Viridiplantae > Streptophyta > Magnoliopsida > Asterales > Asteraceae > Rutidosis > Rutidosis leptorrhynchoides. The sequence goes on from NC_092338.1 coordinate 142,692,644, forward strand.
ATAGGCGCCGTAGTTAACTTCTTCTTTAGTAATTGAAATGCGTTCTCCTGCTCCGAGGTCCATTCGTATTTCTTCCCTTTTTGCGTTAATGCTGTCAACGGCTTAGCTATTCGAGAAAAATCTTGAATAAACCTTCTATAATAACCGGCTAAACCCAAAAATTGGCGTATCTGCATTGGTGTTTTAGGAGTCTCCCATTTTTCAATGGCCTCAATTTTAGCTGGATCAACCTGAATTCCTTTGCTACTAATAACGTGACCAAGAAATTGCACTTCTTTCAACCAGAAAGCACACTTAGAAAATTTAGCGTATAGCTGTTCTTTTCTCAACAACTCTAATATTAACCTTAAATGCTGCTCATGCTCTTGCTCACTCTTGGAATAGATAAGAATATCATCAATGAAAACGATAACAAACTTATCTAAATATGGACTACAAACTCGATTCATGAGGTCCATGAATACAGCTGGCGCATTTGTCAACCCAAACGGCATGACCAAAAATTCGTAATGACCATAACGTGTCCGAAAAGCAGTTTTCGGTATATCTTCTTCTTTGACGCGTAATTGATTATAGCCCGATCTTAGGTCGATTTTCGAATAAACACATGATCCTTGCAGTTGATCAAATAAGTCATCAATTCTCGGTAGTGAATACCGATTCTTGATAGTTAACTTATTTAATTCACGATAATCTATACACATCCTAAAAGATCCATCTTTCTTTTTAACAAATAGAATCGGAGCTCCCCACGGTGAAGTACTTGGTCGTATGAATCCACGATCCAGTAATTCTTTTAACTGACTTTGAAGTTCTTTTAATTCGGACGGTGCAAGTCTATATGGAGCACGAGCCACTGGTGCAGCTCCTGGTACTAAATCTATTTGAAATTCTACAGATCTAAATGGAGGTAATCCTGGCAACTCTTCCGGAAAAACTTCAGGATAATCTCTTGCCACAGGCACGTCGTTGATGCACTTCTCTTTTTCTTTTTTTTCGAATTTATTAACATGTGCTAAGATAGCATAGCACCCTTTCTTCAAGCACTTTTGAGCTTTCAAATAACTAATGAGTTTTAGCTTTGAGTTACCCTTCTCTCCATAAATCATTACTGGCGTTTTATTCTTACGAGGAATGCGAATTGCCTTCTTGGCGCACACAACTTCAGCTCCTATTTTGGACATCCAGTCCATGCCGACTATTACATCAAAACTTCCTAATTCTACGGGTATCAAATCAATCTTAAATGTTTCTCCGGCTAAATTTATTTTACAATCACGGCAAATTTTATCGGCTTTAATTAGTTTACCATTAGCTAACTCAATCATGTACTTAGCATCTAGAGGTAATGATGAACAATTCAATTTAGCGTGAAAGTCTCTACACACGTAACTTCTATCAGCACCAGTATCAAATATAATAGATGCGGATAAGTTATTAATGGTAAACGTACCCGTAACAAGCTCCGGGTCTTCACACGCCTCTCTAGCATTAATAACAAATGCTCTCCCTCGTGCAGGTCCGATATTCTTCTCTGGATTCGGGCACTGGCTCTTATAATGACCCTGTTTCCCACATCCATAACAAGTAACAGTAGCCAAAGCAGTTCTATTTGCGTTAGTGGCAGGAGTCTTGGTACCATTTGTATTTGTAACGAGAGCCCTACAATCTTCAGCAAGATGACCCTTTCGATTACATTTGTTGCATACCACATTACAGTAACCAGAGTGATGTTTGTGGCATCGGTTGCATAAAGGATTTTGTCCTTTATAACCAAAGCTTAAACCACTACCCGCAGCTTGCGTGATTTCTTGTTTCTTAAAAGATTGTTGTTGATTACCTCGATCATAATTTCCATTCCACTTTCTTTTGTTACCTGATACCTTCACATCAGTATTGGATACTTTCTTATCCATGATGACCTGATCCATTAGCTCATTTGCCATGGTTATAGCTTCATGAATTGTCTTAGGTTTCGATGCTGTAACATTTGCCTTGACCTTTTTGGGCAAACCATCTTTGTACATTTCAATCTTCCGTTCTTCGGTTGGAACCAATTCAGGACATAGCAAAACTAATTCCATGAATCGCTGATTGTAGTTGGTGATTTCAGTACCAACAACCTTCAGGCTTCGTAATTCATCTTCCAACTTCCTAACCTCGTTCCTTGGACAATACTCGTTGATTAACATTATTTTGAATTCTTCCCATGGAGTATCATAAGCTACATCTCCTCCTACAGCCTTCACATAATTTTTCCACCACGTGAGTGCACTATCTTGTAAAGTGCATGATGCATACTTGGTCATGTCCTTTTCAACACAACCACTGATTTTAAACACAGTCTCCATCTTTTCTATCCATCGGGTTAAACCGATCGGTCCTTCTGTTCCACTGAATGATGAGGGCTTGCAAGCTTGAAAAGTTTTGTAAGTGCACCCCACACGAGGATTTGGGTTAACTGCAGCACCTCTTGCAGCCTCAACCCATAACATTCTGTCGTTCACTTGCTGATTGATGAGTTCCTGGATTTCTTGTTCCGTCATTCGGTTCAATCGCGCCATAATCTTCAATAAGAATGAAAAAAAATAATTATTCACATGGAATATTATAGATGTAGTATGTATTTACAGTACATCATAGCTTATTAATAATATGAACCAGTTATTATTATAAAAGCCTTTTCTTCTTATTAGCATTTTATAATTATATCTAGGGTAGTACCTACCCGTTAAAGTTCATACTTAATAGCTTAGTACGAAAATCATTTACTACAATCTAAATAATACTTAACCATGGAAAATTATTGCATTTCATACTTCACTATTTTACATATGCTTATCTTACATCGAACATTAAGCAAACCACACTAATAATATTATACAAAACATTATATGATCCCATGGTTTAATACGGCAGCGCATCGTTTGGTCTATTTTCTAGGACGTTTAGGTTCAAGGAATGGCCTAACGCTTATCCTAGCTGTCTGCCTATATTTTGGCTGTGGGACTGAAGAACTGGATGCCGGGATAGAACGAATAGGAATAGCGGGAATAGGGGTGGTAGTGTCTAGTGAAGTTGGTGCCACATCATCCTTACTGAACTCGGGATTTGAATTTTCTAATTCATTAGCCTTTCGTTTCTTTCCTAGTTCGAACTTGTCTTTTGTAATTTCCTGTATTTCTTCCTCGGGTTCACTTTCCTCCTCGGGTTCACTTTCCGGGTTCTCTATAGTCGGTTCATCCGGAATTTGTGAGTCTTCCCCAAAGATATTATTTTCGTCATCGGATAGGTTAATGACTGGAACACCATCTGAAGATTCTGGTTCAGAGTCGCTGAATGTGATAACAAGTTTTGAGCCCGACATCTATCACACAACAACTAACCCATTAGTACTACATAATATTTACATATAAATTTTAACCAACAATGATAAGCAATGGTTTTTAAATCAGACCCGGTCAAAGTCCAGACTTACTAATGTATCCTAACGACTTCTCGATTAGACACACTAATGCAAACCTGGTTCACTAAGACCACCGCTCTGATACCACATGTCATAACCCGTCCTTAACCATAAGAACGAGTTAGATAACGTATGATTTCATTGCGAGGTATTGACCTCTATATGCGACATTTTTAAAAGAACAACTGCATTTATTTTACATTACAAACCATAACTCTTATTTTAATACAAGCTTTAGACAATAAAAAGATGATTATCGTTTAGCGATAATCTTAGACTTACAAACTTTACATGTGATGATAACAATACGATTTCTAGCATATTTTACATTACAATTCCTCGGATATGCAGTTTTATTTTTGACACAAATATGCATACTCAAGATCTTGCTTAAATTCAACATGTTGCAGCGGAAGCTTTTAGTTATCACCTGAGAATAGACATGTTTAAAACGTCAACATAAAGTTGGTGAGATATAGGTTTAATGCCGGCAGCGGTATAAATATAGACCACAAGATTTCATATGTAAACATTTTAATAAAAATATTCTAAATGGTTGAGCACTTGGTAGCCATACTTAACATTTAATCACGTCGCATATTCCCTTTATTATGAAATCTTACTACACCGTACCAAGTGTAGTCACGAAACGAAGTACTGTGCAACCGTTGAATACTGGTCGTCCAGTCCGGTTGGGGTTGTCAGGCCCGATAGATCTATCAACAGGATTCGCGTTTACAATACCGCTGTAAATAGTAGTTACCAAGCTACAGGGAAGTATGCCAGTGGTACAACTCAACGTAAGAATATATTTTTTAGTTACTTGTGTCCATATCGTAAAACATAAAATACATGTATTCTCATCCCGAAATATTTAGAGTTTAAAAGTGGGACTATATACTCACTTTCGTCTTGAAGATATGTAATTTCGACTTGGTCTCCGATTGATATCACGAACCTATCCATATATAATATATCAATACCTTTTCTTTTTAAAACAATCGTCACATATATATACTTATTATACTTTTAATACTTTTAATAATTTCTTAGTCCGTAGTTAGCAGTCCGATGTTAGTAATTCAATTTTAATGGTTCATTTTTAGGTGTTTAACAAACCCCCAATGAAATAAATAAAAACCCCCATCGTATATGTATTGGTCGAGATTAATCTTGACCCACGGTACCGGTGTTATCAAATGACGTGTTGCGTACATAAAGTACCGGTGTTGTCAAATGACGTGTTGCGTACAATCATGGGATCTTATGATTAATCTTCTCGTATTGTTTACGGGTGATCCTGAACCATATAAAATTAAATTATGAGTACATATATATAAAATATCATGTTATTTTAAAAAGATGTGATTTATTTAATTTTCTCCAATTATTTTCGTAGCTAAACTAGTCTTAGATATCCGATCTCGTTTTGGTCATAGTTTCTTCGTTACAACTCCGTTTTCGTTGATTCAACTTGCCACTTCCTTGGATCGAGTCCCTCTTTAAGACTATGAACTGTAAATACCTTAGTTTGTATTCGAAATCACAGGTCATAGGTCAAACTTTAGTGAAACTTATGAAGTTAATCATTTTTGTTACAAAAATATCATTTAATGACCATTTTTCTAAAAACACTTATACTTTGAATTAAATCATGAAATTTTTATGTGTTAACATATTCATAAGAAATATCATTTTTCAAGAATATAAACCTCCAATTCAAAGTTCAAGATGGTTTTTAATTATCCAACCCCAAACAGCCCCCGGTTGCACTCCGACGTCGTAAAAACAGTTTTTAAGGTGTTCTTTGAAAAACCAAGTTATACCTTGTTAAATTAGCATATATTTATGTTATATTACAGGTCTTTAAGTATTTTAAAAGTTAAGTTAGAAGGATCTATTTAGTTTGCAAACAAGTTTGAAAACATTCAAACTATGTTCTTGTTGTTAAAATTTTATACCACAAAATAAGATAGCTATATATATATATATATGAATCGAATAAGGTTATGAACAAAGTTACTACCTCAAGTTACTTGGACAAGATTGCTGTAAAAGAGGAGTAAGAACCTAGAACCAAAAGGGTGATGGAATTGGATGAAAGATTGGAAGTAAACTTGTGTTGTTGGAAGGATTCTTGAAGTGTTTTTGTAAGAGTTTTCTTATGGTGTTTAAGTGATGTTTTTATGGCTAGATCTTCATGGATATTAGCTAAATGGTTATGGAGGTTAAGGCTCTTAAAAGTGTGTGTGTTTTAGTTAAAGGAAATGTGTAGTAAAATGAAAATGGAATGGAGTATAAATGGTGGTGTAAAAGGTGTATAAGTTTGTAATTTTGTGAAAAAATCTTTTAATCATGTGAAATTGTCATACTAGATAACAAAAGTACTTACCTTATACATAAGGCATTGAACAAGGGCTGGTTGGTGGTGATTTGATGTGTATATACTAATAGTAAATACGTATAGAGGTTAGGTATGATACGAGTACATGTACTCTAGATATACGTATAGAAATCTTGTGAAAAATGGAATGAGAATTCAAATATAGCTATCTTTTGTGAATATACTTATATTGTTTTATGTATTTAAGTCCTTAAAAGTGATTAAATACATTACTTATACGATATATGTATAAACATTATAGGTCATAAGTATTTATGTCAAATAACGTTACGTATGGTTATCGTTTTGAAAACTTAGGTTAGTAGTTTCAAAATATACTTGTAACTTATTGTTATTAATACAAAATGAGGTATTAAAACATTCTTAGATCATGTTAAATATGTATATATACATATATATACACAAACGTATAATTATCATATGTTATATAGTTCGTGATATCATCGGTCAAACTAGACGGTCAAACGTTGTGTAAAACTCTTTTCGAAGGCATAAGTCTCAACAATTTGGATTGCTTATCATGTTGGTAAGGTTTAATTTATGTAAATATTAATCTTATAAGTATAAATTGATCGAAAAAGTGCGGGTCATTACAGTACCTACCGTTAAATAAATTTCGTCCCGAAATTTTAAAATTGTACCTATTTTGCGTCATCGAGAAACAAGTGCGGGTATTTTTGTTTCATTTGATCCTCTCGCTCCCAAGTAAACTCGGGACCTCTTCGTGCATTCCAACGAACTTTAACGATCGGTATGTTGCTCTGCTTGAGCCGTTTAACTTCACGGTCCATGATCTCGATTGGTTCTTCTATGAATTGTAGTTTCTCGTCAACTTGAATTTCTTTAAGAGGAATGGTGAGGTCTTCCTTTGCAAGACACTTTTTAAGGTTCGAGACGTGAAATGTATTATGTACTCCGGCGAGTTGTTGCGGTAACTCGAGTCGATAAGCTACCGGTCCGATGCGTTCGATAATCTTGAACGGGCCTACATATCTTGGGTTCAGTTTACCCCTTTTTCCAAAGCGTATTACACCTTTCCACGGTGACACCTGTAACATAACCATGTCCCCGATCTGAAACTCTAATGGTTTCCTTCTAACGGTGGTGAAGTGGTGGTTGTCTTGGGTGTCCTTGGGTGACGGATGGTGGATGTGATAGGTGAACATGGTGGTGCAGTGAAGGGTGTGTTAGAACACGATCCTCATTGCTTACACTCAACGTAACAATTTATAAACTGAATAAGAATGATATGATTGAAGAAGTAGTGAGAATTGCTCGCGATTATTTTGTAGTGAAAAATGAAGTCGACCTGTTAACAAAATCAGACAGGAAGGACGATTGAAATAAAAAGTAGATATTGAAGTTCAACTGCTTTTGTTTCTATATTGATAATGGAATCCAGTTTGTTGGATTTAGCAGACAGGAAACAAGATTTGAAATAAGAATTGATACAGGATTGATGGGATATGAAACTGAATACGTATATAACCGTATATACAAATGTATATAACTATATTATCTGTATAAATATATATCTTTATATATATGCATTTCAGTTTACGTATATATATATCAGTTATTTATATATCTATTATTTTAATAATATAAATCTATTAATAAATCTGTTAAAATTATTAATTTTTAATAATAATACATGTAATAATAATAATAGAATTAATAATAATATTAATAATAACTTTATCAAAATTATACAAACATTAGTAAGAATATAAGTAACTATAAAAATGATAATAATAATATTATTAATTATAACCATATTAAATTGTATTTTATTATAATTATGTTGATAACTATAATAATAATAATGATAATGATAATAATGTTATTAATGATACTAATAATGATACTAATTACAATAATATTAGTAATATTAATATTTATATCCATTTTCATAATAATCTTAATAATACCATTATATATGTTAATATTGAAAGTAATTTCGATAACAATTATAGTTTAACTTATAGTTAAATTTATTATATTAGATATTAACATTACATGTTATTAATTATATGCTATATATATATAATAATAATAATAATAATAATAATAATAATAATAATAATAATAATAATAATAATAATAATAATTCTTAATGTCAATACTTAATAATAATAATTCTTAATTCAAATAATTAAATTTTATTATTTCTAATTATTATATATATTTACAATTCATATATGTATACTCCTATACATATTTATTTACAATTAATTGTTCGTGAAACGTCGAGAACAGTCGAAAGGGTAATTGATTACATGAATAAAATTCCAAAACTTTTTGAAACTCAACAATACAAACTTTGCTTATCGTGTCGGAAACATATAAGGATCAAGTTTAAATTTGGTCAGAAATTTCCGGGTCATCACAAGCCGGGACCAACATGCGGATGAAGTGTCTGTTCCGGAACGAGCATGAAAGCAAGTTGCATGCCACGTCAACCCACGAATCTAGGAAAGTTTGTTAGGATCCACTCGATTATTTCCATGAAAAGGACAGGTGCCACGTCACCCCTCGGGATTGGCAAAGTTCGTTACAACCATGAAAGGGACATGTGCCACGCCATCATTCCCTCCTAACATCTATAAATATGCGAGCAAGATCATTCATACAGACAACATTGGATGCATTAATGTTACTCTGCCCAAATCGATTACGATAGCATTACTCCAGTCGTTAACTCAATTCCGATCGATGCTCCGATCATAATCGGAATTAATCCTCACTCTTAGATATTAACTTATTCGATTCCAATCGAATAAGGTTAATCCGATCGATTGTTTTACGCCCCTTGGAATCCAGATTCCAAATCGGGGTTCGCATAATTATTGGAGTTAAAACATTCGACTCACTATTTCTCCCAAATCAAGCACTCAAACCCGAAATCTATTCTCCTTAGACGATTTTGGTTTGATCAGTGTTCATCGAGTCATAATTAATGATAGCCACCAATTCATAATTTGCAATTCGTTACCAAAATCAGTTTGTTTAACCAATGTCGTGTCTACATTTTAATCCATGACACTGCCCAGTTGAATTCTTGAATCATTTATCTGTCTTTTATTCTCCTTCCCTTTTAATTATTTCTTCATCATTTTGCATCATCTCCTTACTCCGTATACTTTTCCATGTTTTGTGTTCCCATTCATAAACACCCTATCTCAGTTCACCGGGTTGATTCGGTTTTAGTGTTTTTCCCTTTTTAACTTTTTCACTGATCGCGAGCTTTATAAATTAGGATACTTATTGCCATAGCTACTTTTCATGATTATGAAGTATGGTAAATGGATATCATAATCGCTTTTAAAATGGTGACCTAAGCCAGGACGTATATATGGTTTAGCCGAAAGGATCTATATATCCTAAACATCCTATTAAAGTATACAAGCTTCTAAAATCCATTTGTGGATTAAAGCAAGCATTCAGGAGCTAGAATCTTATGTTTTATAAGAATATCAAAGAGTTTGGTTTTTCTCAAAAACAATATGAGCTCTGTGTTTACATTAAATCTAGTGGGAGCAAAGTAGTCTTCTTGATCTTGTATGTTGATGACATACTATTTATTGAAAATAACATTTCGACTTGCAAGATATCAAGTCTTGGCTTGAAAAATGTTTTTCCATAAGGGATCTTGGAAAAGCTACTTATATACTAGGAATCATGATCTATAGAAATAGAGTCAAATGGCTTATTGTTTTGAATTAATGTACATATCTCATCTTGCAGAGATTTAGCATGCATTACTCCAACCTTGGAGCATTGCCTATGCATAAGGGCATAACCTTGAGCAAATCTCAAAGTCTTATCACACACTATGAGATAAGACGAATAAAATGTATCCCATATGCTTCGGCTATAGGATCCATTATGTATGTCATGTTATGTACTAAAATGATGTCTCGTTATTTTTTAGTTCGACGAGTCGTTATCAACAAAATCTAGGTTAAGAACATTAGATTGTTGTTAAGAATATTCTTAAGTATTTGCAGAGTACTAAAGATATGTCCTAGGTTTACGATAGTTTGGAAAAGGAGTTAAGTATTAACCATAATACATATGCTAGTTTCCAAATTGATCGAGATGATTCTCGATCCCAATCAGGTTGTGTCTTTGTCATGATGGACGAGACAGTTAATTAGAAGTGCTCAAAGTAGAGCATTGTTGCACATTCTACAACAAAAGTAGAATACATTGTTACCTGAGATGCTGCTCAGAAAGTTATCTGGATAGGGAAGTTTGTTATTAAACTCAGAGTAGTACACAACAATAAATCTTCTATAAAGATGTATTGTGATAGTTTGGTTGTTATAACACTTCCAAAAGATTCACATGTACATAAAAGTATCCGACACATTCTTCGAAAGTTTGACTACATTCGTGAAGTCATTGTGGGGAATGAAATTAGTATTCTTAAGTTTTATACAGATGATATCGTGGCTGACCCGTTCACGAAGCCCTTGATGCACAGCCAGCATGATGATCATGCTAGTAATATTGGACTTCGTTAAGCTACTAATCTTTTTCATTTGTAATTTAGTATTTGGATATCTTTGGAACATTAAACAGTTTTATCTAAATGAATTGAGATACTCGGTATGGTCATTTTAATTTATATTACTGTGATGTGATGCCCCGTACAAAATCATCGTGTACGAATCATCAACAACAGGATCATTACAAGGTCAAATACTATATGCTGTTTCAAAAAGAGTTTGCATTCATGATAAAAGGTGATGTTTTAACCAACCTCAAATGTTTAACATCCGAAAGTATGCTTCAATGAATAGCAAGCAAAAATAATAGTCCGTGACCCATAGGTCGTTACAATTACATCATTTCAAAAGTAATATAGTTTGAATGCAAATTAAACTTTTCATGCGGTGACATCTCTAATAAGCGCAGCGGGTGTCCACAAGCATGACTAGTACAGCGAAAACAAGCAAACCTTAAGCACCTGAGAAAAACATACTTAAAAATGTCAACACAAAGGTTGGTGAGCTATAGTTTAAGTATAACAGTAATGTAAGGTAGGCCACGAGATTTCAGTGCTTCAACAGCGTTTCAAAACAGTATAAAAAGTATATGTATAACCGTGGGCACTTGGTAACTAACTTAACGTTTATCACCCCCTAAAAGTACACTTGCGAGTGCGTATGTTTACGAAGTATTAAACACCCGTTGAATGCTAGCGCTACTAGCCCGAGTGGAGATGTCAAACCCTATGGATCCATATCTAAGATTCGCGTTCACTGGTTCAAAGACCAATGACTAAACGTTACAGAGCTAAGGGGAAAGTTTATGCCGTTGTATAACCCACACATATATAAAGTTTAAGTACTCGTGCCTAGTATGTAAAACGTAAAATGCGCATGTATTCTCAGTTCCCAAAATAGTTAAAGTAAAAAGGGATGCTATAACTCACAGTGGAAAGTAGTAAAAGTCGATACACGGGAAATAGTAAGCAAATGGTTGGTCCGGAAGGTCCTCAACCTAAGTCAAAAGTTACTAAGTCAGTAAATTGTTCCCAAAGGTTTAAATGTATGTAAATTAGGTCTTAAGTACCATCATCATTCATCATTAAACAAAAAGCGTAAAGTAAGTTCTAAGTCAAGACTAGGGTTTAAAACAAAGGCTGACTTCGTTCAGTCGCCACGACCTCTATACAAACTGAAATGAGGTGAGACCAGTGGACATGGCTCCGTATATGAGTCCCCTAGAGGCTGACCAATTTCCAGAACCAATCTCGTCTTCGTTTGACCGTGGTGATGGTTTAAGTGCGAGTAGGTCAGAAATTTCAGCACAACGTTAATAGGGTGTAGTGAGTTTCGGGAGGCCATAGATCCTAAACCGTAACTCGGATTAAGACGAGGTATAAATGGAAAATCATCTACTCGAACCGAACTAACTGAAAATCAACTTTACAGTAGCCTAGGTGTAGTGACCCGAACTTTTCTATGTTTATATATATTAAATGAAATTGATATTTATATGATTAAGTGTTTCCAACATGTTAAGCAATCAAACTTGTTAAGACTTGATTAATTGAAATAGGTTTTATATAGACAATTGACCACCCAAGTTGACCGGTGATTCACGAACGTTAAAACTTGTAAAAACTATATGATGTTATATATATGGATATATATATATATATATATATATATATATATATATATATATATATATATATATATATATATATATATATATATATAGTTAACATGGTATTATGATAAGTAAACATATCATTAAGTATATTAACAATGAACTACATATGTAAAAACAAGACTACTAACTTAATGATTTCGAAATGAGACATTTATGTAACGATTATCGTTGTAACGACATTTAATTGTATATATATATATATATATATCATATTAAGATATATTAATATATAATAATATCATGATAATGTAATAATTTAACATCTCATTTGATATAATAAACAATGGGTTAACAACACTTAACAGGATCGTTAACCTAAAGGCTTCAAAACAACATTTACATGTAACGACTAACGATGATTTAACGACTCAGTTAAAATGTATATACATGTAGTGTTTTAATATGTATTTATATACTTTTGAAAGACTTCAAGACACTTATCAAAATACTTCTACTTAACAAAAATGCTTACAATTACATCCTCATTCAGTTTCATCAACAATTCTACTCGTATGCACCCGTATTCGTACTCGTACAATACACAGCTTTTAGATGTATGTACTATTGGTATATACACTCCAATGATCAGCTCTTAGCAGCCCATGTGAGTCACCTAATACATGTGGGAACCATCATTTGGCAACTAGCATGAAATATCTCATAAAATTACAAAAATATTAGTAATCATTCATGACTTATTTACATGTAAACAAAATTACACATCCTTTATATCTAATCCATATACCAACGACCAAAAACACCTAAAAACACTTTCATTCATCAATTTTCTTCATTAAATTGATCTCTCTCAAGTTCTATCTTCAAATTCTAAGTGTTCTTCATAAATTCTGTAAGTTCTAGTTTCATAAAATCAAGAATACTTCCAAGTTTGCTAGCTTACTTCCAATCTTGTAAAGTGATCATCCAACCTCAAGAAATCTTTCTTATTAAAGTAAGATATCTTTCTAATACAAGGTAATACTCATATTCAAACTTTGATTCAATTTCTATAACTCTAACAATCTTATTTCGAGTGGAAATCTTACTTGAACTTGTTTTCGTGTCATGATTCTACTTCAAGAACTTTCAAGCCATCCAAGGATCCTTTGAAGCTAGATATATTTTTCTCATTTCCAGGGGGTTTATCCACAAAACTTGAGGTAGTAATGATGTTAATAACATCATTCGATTCATATATATAAAACTACCTTATTCGAAGGTTTAAACTTGTAATCACTAGAACATAGTTTAGTTAATTCTAAACCTGTTCGCAAAAAAAAAATTAATCCTTCTAACTTGACTTTTAAAATCAACTAAACACATATTATATATCTATATGATATGCTAACTTAATTATTTAAAACCTGAAAACATGAAAAACACTGTAAAACTGGATATACGCCGTCGTAGTAACACCGCGGGCTGTTTTGGGTTAGTTAATTAAAAACTATGATAAACTTTGATTTAAAAGTTGTTCTTCTGGGAAAATGATTTTTCTTATGAACATGAAACTATATTCAAAAATCATGATTAAACTCAAAATGGAAGTATGTTTTTCAAAATGGTCATCTTGACGTCGTTCTTTCGACTGAAATGACTACCTTTACAAAAATGACTTGTAACCTGTATTTCCAACTATAAACTTATACTTTTCCTGTTTAGATTCATAAACTTAAGTTCAATATGAAACCATAGCAATTGGATTCACTCAAAACGGATTTAAAACGAAGAAGTTATGGGTAAAACAAGATTGGATATTTTTACTTGTTGTAGCTACGTGAAAATTGGTAACAAATCTATACAAATCATATCCTAGCTAACTTATATTGTATTATACATGTATTCTAATATATTATGTAATCTTGGTATACCATAGACACGTATGCAAATGTTTTGACATATCATATCGACCCATCTATATATATTATTTGGAACAACCATAGACACTCTATATGCAGTAATGTTGGAGTTAGCTATACATGGTTGAGGTTGATTCCAAAAATATATATACTTTGCGTTGTGATCTAGCCTGAGACGTGTATACACTGGGTCGTGGATTGGGTCAAGATAATATATATCAATTTATTTCTGTACATCTAACTATGGACAACTAGTTGTAGGTTACTAACGAGGACAGCTGACTGAAAATATTTAAAACATTAAAACGTATTAAAAAATGTTGTAAATATATTTTGAACATACTTTGATATATATGTACATATTTGTTATAGGTTCGTGAATCGACCAGTGGCCAAGTCTTACTTCCCGACGAAGTAAAAATCTGTGAAAGTGAGTTATAATCCCACTTTTAAAATCTAATATTTTGGGATGAGAATACATGCAGCTTTATAAATGTTTAACAAAATAGACACAAGTACGCAAAACTACATTCTATGGTTGGATTATTAAACCGAATATCGCCCTTCAAGTCTGGTAGCCTAAGAATTAGGGAAATGGCCCCTAATTGACGCGAATCCTAAAGATAGATCTATTGGGCTTAACAACCCCCATTCAGGTTATGGATGGTTTAGTACTTCGAGATTATTATACAGACGAGAGGTTCTGTTTTGGGGATATTCTATGCATTAAGTTAACGTCGGTTACCAGGTTTTCAACGTATGAATGATTTTTATCTCTATGCAGTTTGCGAAATGCCTGATAAGAGATGTGTTATAAAAATGAAATCTTGTGGTTTATTATTATGATTTAATAATATGTAGGTTAAACCTATAACTCACCAACAATTTTGTTGACGTTTTAAGCATGTTTATTCTCAGGTGATTATTAAGAGCTTTCACTGTTGCATACTAAATTAAGGACAAGATTTGGAGTCCATGCTTGTATAATATTATTTAAAAACTGCATTCGAAGACTTATGTTGATGTGTAATATTATTGTAAACCATTATGTAATGGTCGTGTGAAAAATGCTATATTTTAGATTATCATTATTTGATAATCGTCGTAATATTTTAAAGGTTATGGTTTGTTTTAAAATCGAATGCAGTCTTTGAAAAACATCTCATATAGAGGTCAAAACCTCGCAACGAAATCAATTAATATGGAACGTTTATAATCAATATGAACGGGACATTTCAGTTGGTATTCGAGCGTTGGTCTTAGAGACCCAGAAATTTGCATTAGTGTGTCTTATCGAGTTTGTTAGGATACATTAGTAAGTCTGGACTTCGACCATATTTTCTTTAAAAACGATTGCTTAACACTTTTGTTGGAAATTATATGTTATTAACATGTAAATATTATGTGATATATTAACCTCTTAATGTGTTTGATATTGTGTGATAGATGTCTACCACTAATACAAATCCCATCGACTCACCTAATAATAATGAAGAGCCGAATATAATTTGGGAAGATTCACAAATTCCCGAATAGGAACCGAAAGAAGAGGAACCGGAAGAAGAAATATTGATACCTATAGTAAATCGATTAAATAAAAGAAAATCTTCAATTAACGGACCAAAGTTAATAATGGTCAATGGTGTTTCTGCCGAGGAAGCAAAATATTGGGAAGATTATCAATTTTCCAATGAATCAGATCCCGATGAGGATTCTGATGATGTTACAGAAATTACCTCGACCCAATTTAATAAAGCGAAAGAAAATAATAAGGGAAAAGGTATAAAAATAGAGAAACCCGATTCCAACCCCGATGAACTTTATATGTATCGGCAACATCCGTATTTCCTAAAATGTAACAATGACCCAGGAACCTCTAAACCACCAGGTTTTTCTAAACCATTGTGGAAAACGACAGCTCGTATTAGGGGAGCATCATATATCCCTAGGAAATTAGCAAAACGAACCAAGTTCGAAGAAGAAGAAACGAGTGAGTCGGATTAAAGAGTTATAATCATGTTGTGTAATATATGTAATATAGTGTGCTTGTACTTTTATGTTCTATGTAAAAATTGCTTGTATTGTTTGTTAATTATCTTTTACGAATCTAATCCTTGTCTATTTTACAGTATAAAAACAAAATGGACATTAAGGGTAGACAACCGAATATTTTAGAAGACCTACCAGAGGATATGATTGAGGAAATCTTGTCTAGAGTCGGTCAGAATTCATCAGCACATTTAGTTATGGCGAAATTAACTTGTCAAACATTTAAAAGACTTTCCAGAAATGCCTTAGTTTATAAAAGGCTTTCCTTTGATAGGTGGGGTATATCACATTGGGGAGACCGTAAGTTACGCCGTGTTTTCTTTAAAGCGTTAAATGCGGGGAACCCAAATGCAATTTTAAGCTACGGGTTAAGAACCTATTTTGACTCAACATATCCCAACGTAGGATTTCGTGAGTTAGAAAGAGCTTCTAACATGCAACATAAAGAAGCATGTTATGCTTACGGGTTAATAATGTTCGCTTCTCATCAAATTGAGAAAAAGAACATTGGGTTGCAACTTTTAAATAAAACATTCCCACAAGTGATGGACTCGGTAGTTGAAATGAGAAACAAGGTTTTTAGATTATTACGGGGCTATTGGACATTACGAAACCCTCGTCCTTTTGATGACATTACAACATGCTGTCTTGTCAACGGTCACAACGTTTATGTTCCACAAGACCAAGGATGGGAAGTAGTCATAGTAAAACCAGAATGCATGACTTGTTTCTGGACGTATGAATTACGTGTCTTTATTGCCTTTGTTGAACGACTTGCGTATTAACTAGAATTGTCTTCGCAACTATTTTGTATCAGAGTTTTTATGTGCTATATTTCATGCTATATGTAAAATAGCGGAATTGTAAGTTTGCAAAATATTGTATAAAAGTTTGAATGTGAAATATTATTATAATCAGTTTTCATATAGAACTGTAGTAGTTGAATTGTATGTTAGCTACCAAGTATGAACTTAACGGGTAGGTATTACCCGAATTAAAACTTATAAAATGCTAATATGAAGAAAAAACTTTTATAAATGAGTACATATTATGCTACGGAATACTATTGACTACTCTTAATATTCTATATGATTAACTTAATTCTTTTTGCTATTTTTGAAGGAAATGGCACCGACTACTCGTCAGAACTTGAACATGAGTGAGGAAGACTTCCGTGCTTTCCTTGCAGCAAATATAGCCACAGTACAGGCTGCAATGCAAAACAACAATAACTCAGGGTCTAGCAGTGGGGTTAACTCCACAGGAAACCGTGTAGGATGCTCCTACAAGGCTTTCACTGCCTGTAAACCTCTGGAATTCGATGGAACTGAAGGACCAGTCGAACTGAAACGATGGACCGAAAAGGTCGAATCTGTGTTTGCTATAAGCAAATGTGCTGAGGAAGATAAGGTAAAGTACACCACGCATACCTTCACAGGTACTGCGTTAACATGGTGGAATACCTATCTCGAACAAGTGGGACAAGATGCTGCTTACGCACTACCGTGGTCAGCATTCAAACACTTAATGAACGAGCAGTACCGTCCCAGAAATGAGCTCAATAAGCTCAAGGTAGAGCTTAGAGGGTTATGAACACAAGGGTTTGATATTACCAGGTACGAACGACGATTCACAGAGTTGTGCCTATTGTGTCCGAGAGCGTTCGAAGATGAAGAAGAGAAAATCGACGCATTTGTAAAAGGGTTACCGGAAAGGATCCAAGAGGATATAAGTTCACACGAGCCCGCCTCCATACAAAAGGCAAGTCGAATGGCTCATAAACTTATAAATCAAATTGAGGAAAGGATTAAAGAACAGGCGGCCGAAGAAGCCAATACGAAACAAGTTAAGAGGAAATGGGAAGAAACCAGTGACAAGGGTCACAATTTCAATAATCAACCCAACAATCATAACTACAATCGCACCAATTTTCACAACAATAAATGCAACAACAACCACCCAGCAACAACTACAACAACTGTTTCAACAACAATAACAACCGCAACAACAACAATCCTAACAATAACAACAAGAGGCAGAAATTCTGCCAGAGATGTGAAGGATACCATCCAACTGGGCTTTGTACAGCAGTGAGTACTAAGTGTAATAGAAAGGGCCATGGTGCGACAAAGTACGAAATCTACGGATCAATGGCTAAGGGAACAAATAATGCAGGAACAAGTTATGCAGACATTACCTGTTTTGGATGCGGGAAGAAGGGCCATTACAAAAATATGTGTCCAAATCAGGGGGATAATAATGGGCAAGGCCGAGGAAGAGTCTTCAACATTAATGCGGTTGAAGTGCAGGAAGACCCGGAGCTTGTTACGGGTACGTTTCTTATTGACAATACAGCTGCTTATGTTTTATTTGATTCGGGTACGGATAGAAGCTATATGAGTAAGGATTTTTGTGCTAAATTAAGTTGTCCATTGATGCCTTTGGATAATAAGTTTATACTAGAATTAGCAAACGGTAAATTAATTGCAGCAGATAATATATGTCGGAATCGAGAAATTAAACTGGTTAGCAAAACATTTAAGATTGATTTGATACCAGTAGAGTTAGGGAGTTTTGATGTGATAATCAGCATGGACTGGTTGAAAGAGGTGAAAGCAGAGATCGTATGTTACAAAAATGCAATTCGCATTGTACGAGAAGAAGGAAAACCCTTAATGGTGTACGGAGAAAAGAGCAACGCGAAGCTAAATCTTATTAGTAATTTAAAGGCACAAAAGTTAATAAGAAAGGGTTGCTATGCTATTCTAGCACACGTTGAGAAAGTACAAACTGAAGAAAAGAGCATCAATGATGTTCCCGTCGCAAAAGAATTTCCTGATGTATTTCCGAAAGAATTACCGGGATTACCTCCACACCGATCCGTTGAATTTCAAATAGAACTTGTACCGGGAGCTGCACCAATAGCTTGTGCTCCATACAGACTTGCACCCAGCGAAATGAAGGAACTTCAAAGCCAATTACAAGAACTTCTAGAGCGTGGTTTCATATGACCAAGTACATCACCATGGGGAGCTCCTATTTTGTTTGTCAAAAAGAAGGATGGTACATTCAGGTTGTGTATCGACTACCGAGAGTTGAACAAACTTACCATTAAGAACCGTTACCCACTACCGAGAATCGATGACTTATTTGATAAATTATAAGGCTCGTCAGTTTATTCGAAGATTGATTTACGTTCTGGGTATCATCAAATGCGGGTGAAGGAGGACAATATTCTGAAGACTGCTTTCAGAATGCGTTACGGTCATTACGAGTTTATGGTTATGCAGTTTGGATCGACTAATGTACCAGTTGTGTTCATGGACCTCATGAACCGTGTGTGTGGACCATATCTCGACAAGTTTGTCATTGTTTTCATTGATGACATACTTATCTACTCAAAGAATGATCAAGAGCACGAAGAACATTTGAGAAAAGTGCTAGAGTTATTGAGGAAAGAAAAATTGTATGCTAAGTTTTCAAAGTGTGCATTTTGGTTGGAAGAAGTTCAATTCCTCGGTCACATAGTGAACAAAGAAGGTATTCAGGTGGATCCGGCAAAGATTGAGACCGTTGAAAAGTGGGAAACCCCTATAACTCCGAAGCATATACGCCAATTTTTAGGACTGGCTGGTTACTACAGAAGATTCATCTAAGATTTTTTCTAAAATAGCAAAACCCTTGACTGCCTTAACGCATAAAGGGAAGAAATTTAAATGGAAGGATGAACAAGAAAAGGCGTTTCAATTGTTGAAGAAAATGTTAACTACGGCACCTATATTGTCATTGCCTGAAGGGAATGATGATTTTGTGATATATTGTGACGCCTCAAAGCAAGGCCTCAGTTGTGTATTAATGCAACGAACGAAGGTAATTGCTTATGCGTCTAGACAATTGAAGATTCACGAGTAAAATTATACGACACACGATTTGGAATTAGGCGCTGTTGTTTTTGCATTAAAGACTTAGAGGCACTACTTATATGGGGTCAAAAGTATTATATATACCGACCACAAAAGTCTTCAACATATATTTAATCAGAAACAACTTAATATGAGGCAGCGCAGGTGGATTGAATTATTGAATGATTACGACTTTGAGATTCGTTACCACCCGGGGAAGGCGAATGTGGTAGCCGACGCTTTGAGTATAAAGGACAGAGAACCCATTCGAGTAAAAGCTATGAATATAATGATTCACAATAACCTTACTACTCAAATAAAGGAGGCGCAACAAGGAGTTTTAAAAGAGGGAAATTTAAAGGATGAAATACCCAAAGGATCGGAGAAGCATCTTAATATTCGGGAAGACGGAACCCGGTATAGGGCTGAAAGAATTTGGGTACCAAAATTTGGAGATATGAGAGAAATGGTACTTAGAGAAGCTCATAAAACCAGATACTCAATACATCCTGGAACGGGGAAGATGTACAAAGATCTCAAGAAACATTTTTGGTGGCCAGGTATGAAATGCTAAATACGTAGGGGAATGTTTGACGTGTTCTAAGGTCAAAGCTGAGCATCAAAAACCATCAGGTCTACTTCAACAACCCGAAATCCTGGAATGGAAATGGGAAAACATTACCATGGATTTCATCACTAAATTGCCAAGGACTGCAAGTGGTTTGGATACTATTTGAGTAATAGTTGATCGTCTCACCAAATCAGCACACTTCCTGCCAATAAGAGAAGATGACAAGATGGAGAAGTTATCACCACTGTATTTGAAGGAAGTCGTCTCCAGACATGGAATACCAATCTCTATTATCTCTGATAGGGATGGCAGATTTGTTTCAAGGTTTTGGCAGATATTACAACAAGTATTGGGAACTTGACTAGACATGAGTACTGCCTATCATCCACAAACCGATGGGCAGAGCGAAACGACGATACAGAATCTTGAAGACATGCTACGAGCATGTGTTATTGATTTTGGAAACGGTTGGGATCGACATCTAACATTAGCAGAATTTTCCTACAACAACAGTTACCACTCGAGTATCGAAATGGCACCGTTCGAAGCACTTTATGGTAGAAAGTGCAGATCTCCAATTTGTTGGAATGAATTCGGGGATAGACAGATTACGGGTCCGGAGATAATCCATGAAACTACAGAGAAAATCATCCAAATTCAACAACGGTTGAAAACCGCTCAGAGTTGACAAAAGAGCTACGCGGACCTTAAAAGGAAAGATATAGAATTTGAATTTGGGGAGATGGTCATGCTTAAGGTTTCGCCTTGGAAAGGCGTTGTTCGATTTGGTAAACGGGGGAAACTAAATCCAAGATACATTGGACCATTCAAGATTTTAGATCGTGTCGGACCAGTAGCCTACCGACTTGAATTACCTCAACAACTCGCCAATGTACATAATACCTTTCACGTCTTAAATCTGAAGAAGTGCTTAGCTAAAGAAGATATCACTATTCCTTTAGACGAAATTAAAATCAATGAAAAACTACAATTCATTGAAGAACCCGTCGAGATAATGGATCGTGAGGTTAAAAGGCTCAAACAAAACAAGATACCAATTGTTAAGGTTCGATGGAATGCTCGTAGAGGACCCGAGTTCACCTGGGAATGAGAAAATCAGATGAAGAAGAAATACCCACATTTATTTCCAGAAGATACGTCAACACCTCCAACTGCTTAAAATTTCGGGACGACATTTATTTAACGGGTAGGTACTGTAGTGACCCGAACTTTTCCATGTTTATATATATTAAATGAAATTGATATTTATATGATTAAGTTTTTCCAACATGTTAAGCAATCAAACTTTTTAAGACTTGATTAATTGAAATAGGTTTTATATAGACAATTGACCACCCAAGTTGACCGGTGATTCACGAACGTTAAAACTTGTAAAAACTATATGATGTCATATATATGGATATATATATAGTTAACATGGTATTATGATAAGTAAACATATCATTAAGTATATTAACAATGAACTACATATGTAAAAACAAGACTACTAACTTAGTGATTTCGAAACGAGACATATATATAACGATTATCGTTGTAACGACATTTAATTGTATATATATCATATTAAGATGTATTAATATATCATAATATCATGATAATGTAATAATTTAACATCTCATTTGATATAATAAACAATGGGTTAACAACACTTAACAGGATCGTTAACCTAAAGGCTTCAAAACAACATTTACATGTAACGACTAATGATGACTTAACGACTCAGTTAAAATGTATATACATGTAGTGTTTTAATATGTATTTATACACTTCTGAAAGACTTCAAGACACTTATCAAAATACTTCTACTTAACAAAAATGCTTACAATTACATCCTCGTTCAGTTTCATCAACAATTCTACTCGTATGCACCCGTATTCGTACTCGTACAATACACAGCTTTTAGATGTATGTAATATTGGTATATGTACTCTAATAATCAGCTCTTAGCAGTCCATGTGAGTCACCTAACACATGTGGGAACCATCATTTGGCAACTAGCATGAAATATCTCATAAAATTACAAAAATATTAGTAATCATTCATGACTTATTTACATGTAAACAAAATTACACATCCTTTATATCTAATCCATATACCAACGACCAAAAACACCTAAAAACACTTTCATTCATCAATTTTCTTCATCAAATTGATCTCTCTCAAGTTCTATCTTCAAGTTCTAAGTGTTCTTCATAAATTCTATAAGTTCTAGTTTCATAAAATCAAGAATACTTCCAAGTTTGCTAGCTTACTTCCAATCTTGTAAAGTGATCATCCAACCTCAAGAAATCTTTCTTATTTATAGTAATATATCTTTCTAATACAAGGTAATACTCATATTCAAACTTTGATTCAATTTCTATAACTCTAACAATCTTATTTCAAGTGGAAATCTTACTTGAACTTGTTTTCTTGTCATGATTCTGCTTCAAGAACTTTCAAGCCATCCAAGGATCCTTTGAAGCTAGATATATTTTTCTCATTTACAGTGGGTTTATCCACAAAACTTGAGGTAGTAATGATGTTCATAACATCATTCGATTCATATATATAAAACTACCTTATTCGAAGGTTTAAACTTGTAATCACTAGAACATAGTTTAGTTAATTCTAAACTTGTTCTCAAACAAAAGTTAATCCTTCTAACTTGACTTTTAAAATCAACTAAACACATGTTCTATATCTATATGATATGCTAACTTAATGATTTAAAACCTGAAAACACGAAAAACACCGTAAAACTAGATATACACCGTCGTAGTAACACCGCGGGCTGTTTTGGGTTAGTTAATTAAAAACTATGATAAACTTTGATTTAAAAGTTGTTCTTCTGGGAAAATGATTTTTCTTATGAACATGAAACTATATCCAAAAATCATGATTAAACTCAAAATGGAAGTATGTTTTCCAAAATGGTCATCTAGACGTCGTTCTTTCGACTGAAATGACTACCTTTACAAAAACGACTTGTAACCTGTATTTCGGACTATAAACTTATATTTTTATGTATATATTCATAAACTTAAGTTCAATATGAAACCATAGCAATTGGATTCACTCAAAACGGATTTAAAACGAAGAAGTTATGGGTAAAACAAGATTGGATATTTTTACTTGTTGTAGCTACGTGAAAATTGGTAACAAATCTATACAAATCATATTCTAGCTAACTTATATTGTATTATACATGTATTATAATATATTATGTAATCTTGGTATACCATAGACACATATGCAAATGTTTTGACATATCATATCGACCCATATATATATATTATTTGGAACAACCATAGACACTCTATATGCAGTAATGTTGGAGTTAGCTATACAGGGTTGAGGTTGATTCCAAAAATATATATACTTTGAGTTGTGATCTAGCCTGAGACTTGTATACACTGGGTCTTGGATTGGGTCAAGATAATATATATCAATTTATTTCTGTACATCTAACTATGGACAACTAGTTGTAGGTTACTAACGAGGACAGCTGACTGAAAATATTTAAAACATTAAAACGTATTAAAAAATGTTGTAAATATATTTTGAACATACTTTGATATATATGTACATATTTGTTATAGGTTCGTGAATCGACCAGTGGCCAAGTCTTACTTCCCGACGAAGTAAAAATATGTGAAAGTGAGTTATAATCCCACTTTTAAAATCTAATATTTTGGGATGAGAATACATGCAGCTTTATAAATGTTTTACAAAATAGACACAAGTACGCAAAACTACATTCTATGGTTGGATTATTAAACCGAATATCGCCCTTCAAGTCTGGTAGCCTAAGAATTAGGGAAATGGCCCCTAATTGACGCGAATCCTAAAGATAGATCTATTAGGCTTAATAACCCCCATTCAGGTTATGGATGGTTTAGTACTTCGAGATTATTATACAGATGAGAGGTTCTGTTTTGGGGATATTCTATGCATTAAGTTAACGTCGGTTACCAGGTGTTCAACGTATGAATGATTTTTATCTCTATGCAGTTTGCGAAATGCCTGATAAGAGATGTGTTATAAAAATGAAATCTTGTGGTTTATTATTATGATTTAAAAATATGTAGGTTAAACCTATAACTCACCAATAATTTTGTTGACGTTTTAAGCATGTTTATTCTCAGGTGATTATTAAGATCTTACGTTGTTGCATACTAAATTAAGGACAAAATTTGGAGTCCATGCTTGTATAATATTGTTTAAAAACTGCATTCGAAGACTTATGTTGATGTGTAATATTATTGCAAACCATAATATAATGGTCGTGTGAAAAACGCTATATTTTAGATTATCATTATTTGATAATCGTCGTAATATTTTAAAGGTTATGGTTTGTTTTAAAATCGAATGTATTCTTTGAAAAACGTCTCATATAGAGGTCAAAACCTCGCGATGAAATCAATTAATATGGAACGTTTATAATCAATATGAACGGGACATTTCACAGGTGGTCTGATCAGACCCAGAAATAGTAGCTAAAGGTGTTCCGGTGTGTTCTTGGTGCTTGATGCTCATCACGGTTCTCATCCTTGATGCGTATAGCTTCAAGTGTACAACTCGTTGATAGGTTTGCATCATCTTAACCAAGGTTTGACCATCATAACACTAGTGTAAGTCTAAGATAAGTTGCACAACTCACTTAAGAGTTGTATGTAGTTTGATGAACCAAAGTTACATTAAGATCTTAGATCCGACACATACATGAGTTACAAAAGTAATATTAAGCTATAAACTTGAAAGTAAACTAAATAATCAAGATCTTAAGTTGTAGAACTTAGATTTAGCTAGATCTTAAAGATCCTAGACTAGAAAGTCTAGATCTAGTATTCTTAAGTTAGATCCTAAGTTACAAAACTTGGATCCACACTTTAATGATACCATAAGTTATGAAACTTAGATTTTCAACTTGTAAAATGTATGTAAGCTTGTAAGCTCTTATTTACAACAAAATTAGAAGACCATAAGTTATATAAACTTAGATCCAAAATAAGTATATGAAGTTATAACTAAAAAGTTATACTTCCATGTTCTTGAACTTATAAAGTTAACTTTAGTTCAAGATAAATGAGATCAAGATTAACTAGTAACACTTGACCATTATAACAAGAATCACGAATTTAAAAGTACATAACATGAAGAAATAAGCTAAATTTACAAGTAATAAGTTCATGGTTGTTCATACTTTAAAGATTCAAGCCAAGGCTTTGATCTTTAAGAAAGTAAACCTTAAGTTTACAAACATGAGCACAAGTATGATTTTAAAACTCATGAACCTTTCTTTAACAAGTTTTATGGAGAAATCAAACTATGAACTTGATTCTCCTTGATTCTTGTATGTTCTTGTATAAACAAGATAATATGAAGAATAAACTAGATGGTTTGATTCTTAACAATACCAAACAACAAACTAACAAAGCAAGTAATTAAACAACAACAAAGACAAGTAAATAAATGATGATGGTGGCAGTTTTGTTTAAGAAAAAGGAAGAAGAAACTAGTTCATGTTACTTACAAGTTTGAGAGAATATTGAGAGAAAAGAAGTTGCAAGTATTATGTGTGTGTAAAAAGTGAAGTATACTAGTAGATAAGTATTACAAAAAAAAAGACTGAACCACCCTTTTACCCATCTCAAGGCCGACGGCCTAAGGGTGTGCCAAAAGGGGAAAAAGTCCACTAGTTTCTTTCATGCATGTGTGAAGGTGTTAGCTCAAAATGGTAATAAGGTTAAATGGTGTGGGAAAGTGTTGTAAGTATTCTTGTAACTAGTCTTTCATTCACCAACTAAACTAGTTTAAACCTTAATGAAATACTTGTAACAAAATGGGCTCCTAATTAATCCATTAAGAGAGTAGGGTGGGCTTCCAAGTCCATCTTCAAATAATAAAAGCCCAAGTCCAAGTATGTAACAAATTAAATAAATAAGCCCAAGTAATTAACTACTTACACTAGTTAATTAAAAATGATTAATATTAATTAATCATGAATGTAAATAATATTCCAAAATATTATTCGTGTAAAGTACGTGTGTCACAAAGACAAATCGGGCATGTAAAGTTAAATACGGTAACAAGTAACGCGTATAAGAACACGTTTATTAAAATGCAAGAATTAATAATAAATTATTAATAATTAAACGTTGGAAAATACAGGGTCGTTACATTACCCACCTGTTAAAGAAAATTTCATCCCGAAATTTTAAGCTGAGGTAGATGGAGGAGTTGGGAAAAGGTGAGGATACTTCTGCATCATTTGATCCTCTCGTTCCCAGGTAAACTCAGGTCCTCGTTTGGCATTCCATCGTACTCGGACGATCGGAATCTTGCTGTGTTTCAAAGTTTTGACCTCACTGTCCATAATTTCAACAGGCTCTTCCGCGAAGTGGAGTTTGTCGTCAATCGTAAGTTCCTCCAATGGTATGACATGTTCCGGTTCAGCAAGACACTTCTTCAAATTCGATACATGAAAAGTAGGATGAACGGAGCTCAATTGAGTCGGAAGATCCAGACGGTAAGCAACGGGTCCAACACGCTCCATGATTTCAAAAGGACCAATGTATCGCGGGTTTAACTTCCCACGTTTTCCAAAACGGATCACACCTTTCCAAGGCGCGACCTTCAACATTACACGGTCACCCATGTTGAATTCAAAGTCTTTACGTTTAAGGTCAGCATAACTCTTTTGGCGATCATGGGCCGTCTTAAGTCTCGCTTGAATTTGGACAATCTTCTCAGTTGTTTCATGGACTATCTCGGGTCCGGTGATTTGCGTTTCGCCTACTTCGGCCCAACAAATAGGAGATCGGCACTTGCGGCCATACAATGCTTCAAAAGGTGCGGCATTAATACTCGAGTGATAACTGTTGTTGTAAGAGAACTCGGCTAGCGGCAAATGTCTTTCCCAAGCCTTTCCGAAATCAAAGACACAAGCACGCAACATGTCCTCCAAAGTCTGAATCGTGCGTTCGCTTTGTCCGTCGGTCTGCGGGTGATACGTAGTACTCATGTCGAGTCGGGTTCCCAAGGCTTCTTGTAAAGAACGCCAAAATCTGGAAGCAAAACGGGGATCGCGATTTGAGATGATCAATAAGGGCACGCCATGGCGGGATACAACCTCTTTTATGTATAGTTGAGCGAGTCTCTCCATCGTATCAGTTTCCTTCATGGCTAAGAAGTGTGCTGATTTAGTGAGACGGTCAACAATAACCCAGATGGTATCGTATCCGCCCACCGTCTTTGGTAACTTCGTAATGAAATCCATTGTTATCCTTTCCCACTTCCATTGCAGGATTTCCGGATGTTGAAGTAACCCAGAAGGCCTCTGATGTTTGGCCTTAACTTTCGAACAAGTCAAACACTTACCAACATAAGTTGCAACATCCTTCTTAAGATTAGGCCACCAATAGTGTTCCTTAAGATCGTGGTACATTTTGCCCGCTCCGGGATGAATCGAATATCTCGACTTGTGGGCTTCATCTAATATAAGGTTCCGTAGATCTCCATAAAGAGGTACCCAAATCCTTCCGGCAAAATATCGAAGTCCAGTCTCCTTAACCTCGAATCGAGAGACGAGAATGTTCAAGTGTTCATGAGATATATTCTCCTCCTTGAGAGCCTCATCTTGGGATACTCGGATCTAGCTGTTGAGATTCGAATGAATGGTGATGTTCAGTGCTCGGACACGAAGAGGTGCCATCCTCTCTTTTTG
Organism: Rutidosis leptorrhynchoides; assembly: GCF_046630445.1. Classification (NCBI taxonomy): domain Eukaryota; kingdom Viridiplantae; phylum Streptophyta; class Magnoliopsida; order Asterales; family Asteraceae; genus Rutidosis; species Rutidosis leptorrhynchoides. The sequence goes on from NC_092338.1 coordinate 142,720,813, forward strand.
GCTCAAAGCATCAGCTACAACATTGGCCTTGCCAGGGTGATAACGAAGTTCACAATCATAGTCGTTCAGCATCTCGATCCATCGACGCTATCTCATATTCAGTTGCTTCTGATCGAAGATGTGTTGGATGCTTTTTTGATCGGTGAAAATAGTGCTCTTAGTTCCATAAAGATAGTGTCTCCACAGCTTTAATGCAAAGACAACGGCTCTAAGCTCGAGATCGTGCGTAGTGTAATTTCATTCATGAATCTTCAGTTGACGAGAGGCGTAAGCGATAACCTTTGTGCGTTGCATCAGTACACAGCCAAAACCACTTTTCGAAGCATCGCAATAAATGACGAAATCGTCACTGCCTTCAGGAAGTGATAAGATAGGTGCATTGGTTAACTTCTTTTTCAAGGTTTGAAATGCAGATTCCTGTTCGGGTTCCTAAATGAACTTCTTCCCTTTGTGAGTCAGCGCGGTCAAAGGACGCGTAATCAGAGAGAAACCTTCAATAAATCTTCGGTAGTAACCGGCGAGGCCTAAAAATTGGCGGATGTGAGTTGGAGTAATGGGGGTTTCCCACTTGCTGATGGCTTCGATCTTTGCGGGATCAACTTTGATACCTTGATCACTCACAACGTGACCCAGAAATTGGGCTTCCTTCAACCAAAACTCACACTTGGAGAATTTGGCGTAAAGTTGCTCTTGTCTCAAGAGTTTAAGCACTAGACGAAGGTGTTGCTCATGTTCTTCTTCGCTTTTGAAGTAGATGAGGATATCATCTATAAAGACGATAACGAACTTATCCAGGTATGGCTTGCAGACACGATTCATGAGGTCCATAAACACGGCAGGTGCGCTGGTTAATCCGAAAGGCATCACGAGAAACTCATAATGACCATAACGAGTTCTGAATGAAGTCTTCATCACGTCGCTCTCTTTCACCCTCAACTTGTGATAACCAGATCGCAAATCGATCTTAGAGTAAATGCTCGATCCTTGTAGTTGATCAAAAAGATCGTCAATTCTGGGAAGAGGATACTGATTCTTGATCGTCAATTTGTTGAGTTCACGGTAGTCGATACACATGCGGAAGGATCCGTCCTTCTTCTTCACAAATAAAACAGGTGGGCCCTAGGGCGAGAAACTTGGTTGGATAAATCCACGATCTAGCAGTTCTTGTAATTGGCTCTACAACTCTTGCATCTCGGAAGGTGCGAGTTGATAAGGTGCGCGAGCTACAGGTGCAGCTCCTGGCACTAAATCGATCTGAAACTCCACTGCTCTCGGTGTCGGTAATCCAGGAAATTCTTCCGGGAAGACATCGTAAAATTGGTTCACAATTCGTACGTCATCCACGCTCTTCACTTCAGTTTCTAACGTTTTCACATGTGCCAAAACAGCAAGACATCCTTTCTTCATGATCTTTTGCGCTTTCATGCAACTAATGAGATTCAGTTTCTAGCTACATCTCTCTCCATAAATAATCAGTGGCTCACCATTTCTGTGCGGTATACGAAGAGCTTTATCTCCAAAGATAATGTCAGCCCTTATCTTGGTCAACCAGTCCATACCGACAATAACATCAAAGCTTTCCAACTTAATGGGTATCAAGTCAATCGCGAAATCCACACCAGCTATGTTGATAATAGCTCCTCGGCTAATTTGGTCAACTTTCTCAAGTTTTCCATTGGCTACCTCTACAAGCATACTCTCCTTTAAAGGAACTAACGACCAATTTATCTTAGAGCAAAAGTGTCTACATACATAACTTCTATCGGCACCAGTATTAAATAGGACAGAAGCTAATAGATTGTTGATAGTGAATATACCTGTGACCAAGTCGGGGTTCTCACGAGCATCCCTTGCATTTACATTGAAAGCTCTGCCACGCGGTGGTCCGCCGTCCTTTCGCTTGTTGGGACATTCATTTCTGAAGTGGTCCGTATGTCCGCATTCGTAGCACTTTCTAGGTCCCGTGGGGTTCGGCTTCCCAGTCATGGTGGTGATCTTGCAGTCCTTGCCAATATGTCCGGTCCTTTTGCACTTTTGACAAACAACATTACAGTACCCGGTATGGTGCTTGTAGCATCTCTTGCACTGTGGCAGACTGCCCTTGTAGTTGGGGTTCGAGTTGGTGTTCGGATTGGGATTCCCATCGTTGTTGTGCCTCTTAGCGGGGGTTTGATCATAGGCTCTCCCCTTGTTGTTGTCCCACTTACGCTTATCACTACTACCCGCTTCGGATTTTGCCTTCTCCGGTTCATCGCTGATAATTTGGTTAATTAAGGTGTACACCATGCGCATTGCTTCCGGGACGTTTGGTGGCTTAGATGAGGTGACATTTCCCTTAATAGACTTAGGAAGTCCCCACAAGTACCTTTCCATGCGCTTAAACTCCGGGGTAACCATGGTAGGACACATCAGGGCTAATTCTAGATACCTACGGTTGTAACCATCGAGATCGTTTCCCACAACCTTCAACTGCCCAAACTCAATCTCCATTTTCTGGATCTCTGTTCGGGGACAGTACTTTTCAATCAGGGCCCCCTTGAATTCTTCCCACGGCGTAGCATACGCCTCGTCAATACCCTTTGCTTGAGCCAGTGTGTTCCACCAGGTTAGTGCGCCGTCTGACAGCGTACACGAGGCATACTTGGTTTTGTCCGTCTCTGAGCAGTTACTAATACGGAACACAGATTCTAATTTCTCAAACCACCTAGTGAGACCAACCGGCCCCTCAGTACCACTAAAGTTGTGGGGCTTGCAGCTTTGAAACTCTTTGTATGTGCACCCATTACGAATGGGCTGGTTAACTGGTGGAGCTTGGGGGTTCCTTTCCGCTAAAGCTATGGCCACACGTTTAGCAATCATTTCCTCGATCTGTGCTACGGTTAGCGTTGATCTTCCGTTGGCCATTGATGTTCTAAACAAAATTTTTAACTCAAGTCAAAATCCAGTATTCAAATAATAGTAATACAGTATATGGTAACCAACATGGAATCAACACATCACATGTTAATTAAGTAACGCAAATAGATTCAGATACCACAAAGTCATTACACTGTAAGGTAAATAGAACACCGTACAAAGATTAAATAACACAAAGTTCCATTCATTAATAATAAGTTGCATACATCCGCATAGGTTTGTACAGTACATAAGTAATACATGAAACTACAAATGAAATTACATAATGAAATCTAATACAAATGTCCTATGGTGATGGTGGGTGTAGGATGTCCATTACGTGGGACATCTGGTCCTCGAGCTCAGTGACCCGAGCATGGAGGATCTCCACTTCCCTCGTCAGTTCCTCGATAGAGGGAGATAGTGGGACAGGCGGTGCAGTCGGTACAGGTGGTGCTGGTGGTGCGGGTGGTGCAGACGGTCCGGCACCAGAAATAGATGCTGTGTATCGGAGAGCCTTACGTATGAACGGATCAGCAGGATACGGCATAAGCCGCTTATGGGCGGTAACTCTAGTCCTCAGTCCATGTGTGTTAACGGACGATCTCCCTTCGTTAACCCCAGGAATAACAATACTGTTGAAACGATACCGCTTCTTCGGCGGGGTAGAGGGTGGCTACACGGGTGCGTCCTTGGGATCCTCGTCGGAATCCTCGTCACTGGAGTCATCAGAGGATGAGTCGTCGGATGATGAGTTGTCGGAATCATCTGGGGGTAGCTGCACGGGTGGCTCTGCTCAGCCGGCTATCATTAGTCGATATCTGAAAGGCGGGATCGGCACGAGACGTCCATCAGGAAGGCGTCGGCACCAATTGTTATGCTCATTACGGAACGGACCTTCCCCAAGTTTCGCGGGAATCACATCACCACCAGAATGGTGCTGTGGCTCCGAGGGTCCTGGGACAAGTGGAGCTGGAATCTCCTGTAGGTCCTCGGCTCCATCTGAGGTGACCACTGGGTCGGGTGCATGGCTACTGGCTCCAGAGGACTAGGCGCCAGAGTCACTGGAGGGTGTTGACGACGGGATCTGAGAATCGGCAACAATGGCAGGTGAGGTGGCGGATGAGTCCGAGTCACTCTCCAAAATGATAACAGGTGGAATATCCGACATCTGAACAAAGAAAAATAACTTTTTCCATGTCAGTAAGTCATAAAGCAAGTACGTATTAGGCAAAGTAACTATGACAGTCTAGATCATCTATAACAATAAGTAGCATGGCAATAACGACAAGTATCATGCAATCGAAAGCAGGTAATAGCATGCAGTAGTGAAATCATGTAGTAGCATACGGCATATAGCAGTAAAAGTAAGCAGCAGCATGCAGCAAGTTCCGCAGAAACAAGTAAACTAGCAAGTTGTAGATTAGTCCTATTAGTGAATCCTACTCGGTCCGGTCTAGACTCACTAATGCAACCTAATTCCCTACAACCAATGCTCTGATACCAAATGTGATGTCCCGTACAAAACAATCGTGTACGAATCATCAACAACAGGATCATTACAAGGTCAAATACTATATGCTGTTTCAAAAAGAGTTTGCATTCATGATAAAAGGTGACGTTTAACCAACGTCAAATGTTTAACATCCGAAAGTATGCTTCAATGAATAGCAAGCAAAAATAATAGTACGTGACCCGTAGGTCGTTACAATTACATCGTTTCAAAAGTAATATAGTTTGAATGCAAATTAAACGTTTCATGCAGTGACATCTCTAATAAGCGCAACGGGTGTCAACAAGCATGACTAGTACAGCGGAAGCAAGCAAACCTTAAGCACCTGAGAAAAACATGCTTAAAAATGTCAACACAAAGGTTGGTGAGCTATACTTTAAGTATAACAGTAATGTAAGGTAGGCCACGAGATTTCAGTGCTTCAACAGCGTTTCAAAACAGTATAAAAAGTATATATATAACCGTGGTCACTTGGTAACTAACTTAACGTTTATCACCCCTTAAAAGTACACTTGGCGAGTGCGTATGTTTACGAAGTATTAAACACCTGTTGAATGCTAGCGCTACTAGCCCGAGTGGGGATGTCAAACCCTATGAATCCATATCTAAGATACGCGTTCACCGGTTCAAAGACCAATGACTAAACGTTACCGAGCTAAGGGGAAAGTTTATGCCGTTGTATAACCCACACATATATAAAGTTTAAGTACTCGTGCCTAGTATGTAAAATGTAAAATGTGCATGTATTCTCAGTTCCCAAAATAGTTAAAGTAAAAAGGGATGCTATAACTCACAGTGGAAAGTAGTAAAAGTCGATACACGGGAAATAGTAAGCAAATGGTTGGTCCGGAAGGTCCTCAACCTAAGTCAAAAGTTACTAAGTCAGTAAATCGTTCCCAATGGTTTAAATGTATGTAAATTAGGTCTTAAGTACCATCATCATTCATCATTAAACAAAAAGCGTAAAGTAAGTTCTAAGTCAAGACTAGGGTTTAAAACAAAGGCTGACTTCGTTCAGTCGCCACGACCTCTATACAAACTGAAATGAGGTGAGACCAGTGGCCATAGCTCCGTATATGAGTCCCCTAGAGGCTGAACAATTTATAGAACAAAAATCATCTTCATTTGACCATGGTGACGGTTTAAGTACGAGTAGGTCAGAAATTTCAGCACAACGTTAATAGGGTGTAGTGACTTTCGGGAGGCCATAGATCCTAAACCGTAACTCGGATTAAGACGAGGTCTAAACGGAAAATCATCTACTCAAACTGAAATAATTGAAAATAAACTTTACAGTAGCCCAGGTGGTCTGATCAAACCCAGAAACAGTAGCTAAAGGTGTTCCGGTGGGTTCTTGGTGCTTGATGCTCATCACGGTTCTCATCCTTGATGCGTATAGCTTCAAGTGTACAAATCGTTGACGGGTTTGCATCATCTTAACCAAGGTTTGACCATAATAACACTAGTGTAAGTCTAAGATAAGTTGCACAACTCACTTAAGAGTTGTATGTAGTTTGATGAACCAAAGTTACATCAAGATCTTAGATCCGACACATACATGAGTTACAAAAGTAATATTAAGCTATAAACTTGAAAGTAAACTAAATAATCAAGATCTTAAGTTGTAGAACTTAGATCTTAGCTAGATCTTAAAGATCCTAGACTAAAAAGTCTAGATCTAGTATTCTTAAGTTAGATCCTAAGTTACAAAACTTGGATCTACACTTTAATGAAACCATAAGTTATGAAACTTAGATTTTCAACTTGTAAAATGTATGTAAGCTTGTAAGCTCTTATTTACAACAAAATTAGAAGACCATAAGTTATATAAACTTAGATCTAACATAAGTATATGAAGTTATAACTAAAAAGTTATACTTTCATGTTCTTGAACTTATAAAGTTAACTTTAGTTCAAGATAAATGAGATCAAGATTAACTAGTAACACTTGATCATTATAACAAGAATCATGAATTTAAAAGTACATAACATGAAGAAATAAGCTAAATTTACAAGTAATAAGTTCATGGTTGTTCATACTTTAGAGATTCAAGTCAAGACTTTGATCTTTAAGAAAGTAAACCTTAAGTTTACAAACATGAGCACAAGTATGATTTTAAAACTCATGAACCTTTCTTTAACAAGTTTTATGGAGAAATCAAACTATGAACTTGATTCTCCTTGATTCTTGTATGTTCTTGTATAAACAAGATAATATGAAGAATAAACTAGATAGTTTGATTCTTAACAACAACAAACAACAAACTAACAAAGCAAGTAATTAAACAACAACAAAGACAAGTAAATAAATGATGATGGTGGCGGTTTTGTTTAAGAAAAAGGAAGAAGAAACTAGTTCATGTTACTTACAAGTTTGAGAGAATATTGAGAGAAAAGAAGTTGCAAGTATTATGTGTGTGTAAAAAGTGAAGTATACTAGTAGATAAGTATTACAAAAAAAAAAGATTGAACCACCCTTTTATCCATCTCAAGGCCGACGGCCTAAGGGTGTGCCAAAATGGGAAAAAGTCCACTAGTTTCTTTCATGCATGCGTGAAGGTGTTAGCTCAAAATGGTAATAAGGTTAAATGGTGTGGGAAAGTGTTGTAAGTATTCTTGTAACTAGTCTTTCATTCACCAACTAAACTAGTTTAAGCCTTAATGAAATACTTGTAACAAAATGGGCTCCTAATTAATCCATTAAGAGAGTAGGGTGGGCTTCTAAGTCCATCTTCAAATAATAAAAGCCCAAGTCCAAGTATGTAACAAATTAAATAAATAAGCCCAAGTAATTAACTACTTACACTAGTTAATTAAAAATGATTAATATTAATTAATCATGAATGTAAATAATATTCCAAAATATTATTCGTGTAAAGTACGTGTGTCACAAAGACAAATCGGGCATGTAAAGTTAAATACGGTAACAAGTAACGCGTATAAGAACACGTTTATTAAAACGCAAGCATTAATAATAAATTATTAATAATTAAACGTTGGAAAATTCAGGGTCGTTACATGTGATCTATATTAGCATGTTTAATCCATGAATAATTGTTGATTATTCTAAATCTCCATAATCGATCATGTTATGGGAATAACATGAATTAAGATTATTATGAATGTTGGTTTTATTCATTGATGATGAATATTTAACTTGTTGAGGCCAAAATTCATATGTATTCATTGACGATGAATATTGGAATGACCCAATCATGAGATGTCACTACATGGATCGTCGTCAACAGTGAATCTCAAAATGGGCATGTCTTTGTGTCCTTAGACTTGAGATGTATATGTTGGTTTTTGATTGTATGACATATTATACTTTGATATGGTTAAACGTTATCCTGAACAAGGTAGTTATAAAGGCCATCAATGGGTATGATATGAAGTACATGACGAACGCATATAATCAAAATGGGATTTATTCCTCTATATGAGAGTATTATACCACTGGGCCCCTCGATGAAAGTGAATGGATATTTACACGGCCGTGTCCAAGCTATATTGATTGTAGATCAATTTTAACTTGGTGATCACATTCAAATTTTCTAGATCGAGAAACATAATTGGTTGACAAATGAGAATGACTGGATCCATGTCTCAAGTCAACTCGGTATCGGCAATAAAGGGACAATAGACACTCAATCATTACATCATTTTTAATAATAATGATGATAGTTCGTTTAGTTGAAACAAACACTTGTATATTTTTGGGGGCATTGACGCGTTGCTAGACGCCAATATATGTCGGTATAGTTTTCTAGATGTTATGTCATGCACAAGTGGGAGTTTGTTGGTTCAGTGTGCACGTCATAACACAAATCTATACTACCGAATATGTACAGGCTTATGGGGTCACACACTTTAGCATTTAGATACCAATTATTATATATTGTTGATATATAATTTATAACCTATAATTTGAAAAGCATTATTTAATTAAATATGATCTAATTAAATTTATTAAAGAAAAAGATTTAAAATAATGGAGTGGTTGAATTATTGATTTGGTGAACAACTTCAAATTGAAAAAGTCAAAAACATGATCTATATATTTGGAGTAGTTAAACAAAATCAGATACACATCAATAAAGTAGAAAAAGAAAGCTAAAATAAATATCATGGTTTTTCTCATCTGTTCCACAATATCTTAATCATCACAATTGGTATCATTAGATGGACGTACAATAAAAAGAAAGAAATTATTTTTACTTCATCTTGCATCCACTACTAAAACAACACATATACATGTGTTTGTTTTTTTTTTTTAAATTAATTAGATGATCAATTATATTGATTATTGAATTAATTATCCTTTTGAAGTTTGTTCTTTGTTGTTGAGAGTTAGAGGTAAACAGATGAGACCAAAGATGATTTTGGTTTATGTTTTTAACTAATTTCTAAGCAATATATGATATTGTTTCGGGTTATATACGAACTAGCATCCGATTGGTGTTGTTCGACGTGCTGTGTGGATCAACCATAGAGATATTCATACACTTTGAATATATGTTTCTACCTAGACATGTAGAGTTCTTTCTACCATTCTTGCATCGCTCATTAAAGGTATATCTAAACTCTACTTTGTGAATTATTTACTTGACAATTATTAGTGGTGTAATTGGATCTTGTTGGGATCGTTAATCGTGTGAATGTTTTACTTGAAAGTTTATAATAAAATAAATGATGTTTATTTTAAAGTTAATAAAAGATGTTTATTTTTCATGTTCCGCTGCGTTTATAAATTTTAAAGTACACACGGTTTTCCATTGATCAATCCTTAATTAATGATGTTGCTTAATTACGGATTGAGTGCAATAAGATTATAATGGAGGATGGGATGTTCGATGATTATTTTGGGCCCCGATGATCGTTTTTCACTTTAACTATCAAGTGATCAACCACCCCGACCCGGTCTTCGTTATCGATTAGCATGATTCACCTTAACTCAATGTAAGAAGTCCTTGGGCAAAGTCACAAGTGAAATCTACAAAGGCTTAGGCAAATGGCAGAGAATCAACAACCTATAAATGAGAGGCCAAGCTCCCTATTTATAGTATCCGTGATATTCGCGGTCTGCGAGATGCTCGGCTCTCCGCGGAAAGTCAGCGGATCAAACCGCAGTTTGGCATTTCAGCGAATACATAACCGCATTATTTATTTTCAGCGAATATTGCATAACTGTGCCTTATAATCCGCGTAGTTCTGTCCTTAGCTTTTTAGAAAATAAAATATACATATACAATGCTATGTATATGATCAAGTCCCCCCAGTTTATTATGATGCATTTTCGCGAAGCAAATGCATCATGATAAACTCTAAAAATAAAGAAGTGCATCTTAAAATATCTCGCGAACTTTATTATATATTTTTTACTGTCCATATTACCGTTATTTTAATTAGGCGAAACGCGTAATTACAACGGTAACTTTCGCTATTCTGTCAAATCAGCTTATTTTAACAGCTAGATTTTTACCGTTTTACGCGTCACAGTAATTACAGCCGTTAAAATTCAATGATTACCTTTTCAACTTGCTCGCCTTAATCCCAATTATAAATAGCAGACAACGCCGCACAAAAACTTTACGCTTTCCTTTCCCAATTTCGCATTCAATTTGCAATCTTACAACCGCAATCGTAATTGACAATTAGCCAATTCAGCCTTTGATTTTCTCAATTCGACCTTCAATTTCATCACTTCCATACTCAATTTTTCCTTGCATATTATTAATGGCTGCTTCTGCATCGATGCATACTCCCGGCGATTTTGTGTCATATATGACAGAGGCCAAACTACAAACCCTTAGAGAGTGGTATCCGCCACTTGGGCATTTTGTTCCAACCGTGCCCCTTCACGAGGACCGAGCCGATACTCCCCCTAAGGGGATGATTACGGTATATGAGGCTGCCATTTCTTCGCGAAAAGCCTGGACCGCGATAGCTATCGCTGTTTCTATCTCTGAAAGAGTCATTGTCATCTCGCCAACTTTTATCTCTACCCCAGCCACATGCAGGGGTAATACTGCTATCTTCTCCTCCGCGAATATAATCATAAGTTTCCTGTTGCACTTTTGCGAATGTCTGCGGGACATCTCTTCTTAATCGCCGCACAAGCGTAGGGTCTCGCTGTAGGTTGATAGCATGCAAGAAACCAGAAATTTTCTGATCTTCATTCAACTGCGGAATTTTCTGGCACTCATAAATATACCGCGTAAGTAGCGCACTTAGAGTCTCCTTGTTGCCTTGTTTAATATCGTGACACTCTATATGTGTCTTTTTCTGCGGTAATAAATTTTGAAACTGCAGCAAAAACTTTTCTCGTAGATCCACAAAGCCAACGATACTGCGAGATGGCAAGCTGTGAAACCATTCCCTTGCTGACCCCTGCAAGGCCATAGGAAACACTCTACATGCGACTGGTTTATCCCAGTTGTAAGTGCTTACGACGCCCTCAAAGCGTTGCAGAAAATCCAAGGGATCAGTGAGGCCTGAGTAAACTCCCAACGTCGCCGGCACAATCGGCGGAGAAACAATTGGATAGTCAGAAATGTGCTGGACAAATTTATCTGCAGCAGTGGTAATTTCTGTCGCCTTTTTTGCGCGAATGTCTGTGTTATCCGCACAGAATTTGGTAAGCATATCTTGCATAAAATTTGGCTGATCGAACTTATGCTGCATTGATTTCGGCGCAATGCTTCTGAAAGCATCCGCTAAAAATTTTTGGGCGTTTTCTCTGCGCGCAGCTTCAGACGCTTCACCTTCCTCCCCATAGCGAGGGAAAGGTGTTGGTGGTCGCTTTCGCTTGACATATGGATTTTTAACAAACTCTTCTGCGCTGTCTGAGTCATCAGAAAATTCATCTTCCTGCCTTGGCGCTTTCGCCAATCTGGACTTGTGTGCGGAGCGCGCGTGGATTTGATCATCCGCGTTATCACTATCGCTGTCATTGTGCTCAAGAACCAACCGATCACTTTGTGATCCTGAACCACTTAATGGCCATAAGTATGTGCGCGGTATGCGAGATTCACAAATATGCTTAGCGTCTCTTTTGGCTTGCTCAATAGCAGTATTAACAATTTTCTCAGTGCGTAAACTGGATTTTCCCGATAAGATTTTCGCTCGCTTTCCTTCAGCGATTGATTCTTCGCGATTTTGCAATAACGTTCTGCGTGCGATCATTTTTTCAGCGGCAGCTTCAGGCTGCGAATCGTTAGCATTGTTTGCATTAGATTTTTTAGCATTCGTTTCCTGAACCGATTTTCCCGCAGTAACACTTGCATCTGTTTGCATTGGAAATACGATAACGTTCTGCGAATTGCCAGGCAATGCATCAGCATTCGCAGAGACGCCAGTTTGTTTTGCATTCGACATCATGATTGTTAAGCAGATTAACAATTTGCGTATTGGAAAAAACACCTGCAAATCATCACAACAAAAACACGATTTGAAATTAAACCGTTGAATTAATTGTTTAATCGGCGTAAAACAAAAAATTTTCAGTTTAATTTGTAAAACGTGTCACACGGATGGCGCCAATTGATCAATCCTTAATTAATGATGTTGCTTAATTACGGATTGAGTGCAATAAGATTATAATGGAGGATGGGATGTTCGATGATTATTTTGGGCCCCGATGATCGTTTTTCACTTTAACTATCAAGTGATCAACCACCCCGACCCGGTCTTCGTTATCGATTAGCATGATTCACCTTAACTCAATGTAAGAAGTCCTTGGGCAAAGTCACAAGTGAAATCTACAAAGGCTTAGGCAAATGGCAGAGAATCAACAACCTATAAATGAGAGGCCAAGCTCCCTATTTATAGTATCCGTGATATCCGCGGTCTGCGAGATGCTCGGCTCTCCGCGGAAAGTCAGCGGATCAAACCGCAGTTTGGCATTTCAGCGAATACATAACCGCAGTATTTATTTTCAGCGTATATTGCATAACTATGCCTTATAATCCGCGTAGTTCTGTCCTTACCTTTTTAGAAAATAAAATATACATATACAATGCTATATATATGATCATCCATCATAGTACTATTGGGTATAGTGAAGCTTAACACTACTCTAATTCAATATAGTTTGTTTATTTATTTACTACTAAGTTTTCTAAAATGCAGAGTGTGATTTCTCATGTTGATGAAACTATTGCAGATGTCTTAAGGTATAAATACTTATAAAATAAAATTGTTTATTGTTCTTTTCTTTTTCAAACTGTTTGTAACAGTTATCTTCATCCTTTGTTCTCAGTACACTAAAAAGATTTGTCTTCGAGTAAAAATTCACCATTGTCAGGTACGTTCATGATTTAGTATTTCATTTCTTAATATCTTAATGCTCATCATTGATTGTTTATTGAATTGATGCTATATGCCTTGATGACATACATAGTTTCCTTGCTAACATTGTAGCTTATTGTTAAACCCAGTAAAGAGTTTAATTTGGCAATTAACATCATAAAACTATATGTTTAGAAGACACATACATATGGGCATTAGGTTTATATGTACACATGCTCTAGGGCATTAGGTTTATAGTTATTCAATCTAGATAACATTGTGTTTTTCTACGTGTTTTAGGTTAGAAAATGGACTCAAGATTAGCCCAAAAGTGGATCGATTTGGATTACTTTTTAGGTTAATAGGTATGTCATGTTTATCGTTATTGTTAGGAATAACAAGTTGGAGGCAATCCCAACATTGGCCTAGGACCTTTGAACAATTGTTCAGTTTGTAAATTTTTACAAACAGATATGTTGGATCATATGTTGATTTTTCTGAACTTGAGTTAAATTTTCTTCTTCGGATAGTGTGTATTTGATTTGACAGAGAGAAGATGAAAAGTGTGAAAGATGAAGATAAAATAATGGGGACAATTTTTCCAAGGCTTCTGCCTAACGATATTGAAAAGGAAGACCCAAGGGCACCTCCTAGAAACAAAATGACTTTTTAAGAGCAGCTTAGTATTCCTTCATAGGATTGCATACCAAAATCTTTTGATATACTTGAATTCCCATGTATAGTTATAGTAATGATTTATGTTATGATCTAAAAAATTAAATTAGTAATTAACAATCATTGACGAGGATGGTGTTTTGAATGATCTTTTTTATCAAAACAAGTTTTTAATTGTGTTTAGAATTTCATTGTTTTGATAATAAGTATACCAGTAACATCTTATCAATAGTATGGATATAAGTTTCCAACTACTGGCACACATATCTTACATATACCCCAATCCAACTTGATTTGTCTAAGTAAAAAAGTTACAAACTAAATATAATGTATACTAATGAATCTTTCAATTCACTAAAACGTTGTACTTTACTTTTAAAAATCCCACAAATTTGCGGGTCTTTAACTAGTATATATCTCTAATTCACGTAACTGGTTGTAACATTTTATTGGCCCTTTGTGGCGGTGAAACATCCTAACAGTTTTTTAGGGCACAAAATTGATAAACAACAAAAATCGCAGAGACCAAAAATGTATATATGTACATAAATATTAACAAAACTCTTAGCACTTTATTATTATCTTGATCATACTAACGACACCCCTATATGACTATGAAATATTATTAGAATTTTGCTAACGACAACTTTTTAATGACTATGAAATCAATATGCAATTTATGTGTATAAATATTAATAAAACTATTACACATTATTATTATTATTATTATTATTATTATTATTATTATTATTGTTATTATTATTATTATTATTATTATACAAATAACAACCCTATATGACTATGAAAATTAGGATTTTACTAACGACAACGTACAATAACAATAAACTTAATATACAATTTCAAATGATGGTTATATAATTTCGAATAATGGCTAAGCAAATTCGAATAAGGACTAAGGAATTTCATGTAATGAATATACAATTTCAATTTAATAATCACCTAAATATAAATTTCGTAGCCATTATTCCATTATTATTTGAATTTCATAGCCATTATTCGAAATTGAATAGTCATAATTTTTAATTGCATATTGATGTCGTACTGATGCACAAAATTGCATTATCATTACTTAAAATTCATATCTGGGGTTCGAAAATTTATTATCATTATATAAAATTTCATTCATTATTAAAAATTGTATATTGAAAATGCATAGTCATTATTTGAAATTGAATATACTATTTTAAAGTGCGTAAAAAATTTAATGTTGCAAACAATTTTTTTTCGCTCTGTGGTAAAACACGGACAACATTTGATATACATAACGTTTTGGAGTTTTCCACTACAACCCTAAAGAATATCATTTTTTGATGATTTAATCATGTGGATTTAGCTTCCAAGGCGAAGCGCGGACCACCAATACTAGTTCTTCATCATTCAATGTATCGTAAAGGCCTTGTTTACTTGGGTTGTTTTGTCGCTTGGTTGGGGTCAAGTACTCAAATAATAAATCATCAAATCCAACTTTCGATATAGATAATTATTATATTTTAGCAATAATTGTAATAATTATAATTATAATTATAATTATAACATTACAAAAAAAGATGGGAGGTCACACATTATATACTATTTAGTCTATACACACCATTTAATACAAAATACATATTTCTCCCTTAGGGATTTTAAAATATCACATGTATATGTAGATATCAATTATATTGACGTTTTCATTATTTTGACGCTTTATACATAAATAACTTAACATGTGTTTGACACCTATAAGTGTCATAAAGTTTGAATCGTAAAAAAATATGGTGTAAAAATTTTAAAATGTTAAAAAATGTGTTGTCGAATTTAAGTGCTATCAGTTTTTTTTACAATTTTAAGTGTTAATGAGTTTTCATATTTGACGTTTTTAAGTGTCAAAACTTTGTGACACCCATAAGTGTTAGTACCATGTCAAATGGTTACATTTAAGGCTTCAAAAATAATTTAAGTGTCATAAAATTCAGAAGAATTCCGTCGATTCCAATTTTTCATATAGGCCATGTTCAATTAATAGAAAACGGAATTTTTTACAATAGTTTTAAATATAGTAAGAATAAGTTCAATAAATATTAAAAAATTAGGTTAAGTACCAGCATCAATCATAACAATATTTTTCATAAATACTACGTATTGTTGGATTATAGGCCCTTATGAGCCATGTGCAAGCACACTTGTTGAACACTCTCAAATTTTCCCTCCATAAAAATCAGGGGCGGAGCCAGAATATTAGATCACTGGTGGCACAATATAATACCAAAATTTTGAACCATAGAATTCAATTAATAAGTTATAATTTAATAGAAACCTAAACATTTCAAAACAAAAATTACTTACAACTAGGGATGGCAATGGATCGGATATGGATCGGGTGCTGTCATATCCATATCCATATACATTTAGTCTTTGTTCATCCATATCCATATCCATTTAAATTCAATTCATCCATCCATATCCATATCCAATGGATTAAGCGGGTAATTGGACATCCGTTAGATATTTAAGAAATGTTATAAAATTTTCTAGTACGTAACGAAAACAAAAACATTGTATAACAAAAATAAATATAATATGACCTAAATTGAAATCCTTCCACCGAAATGTGTAATCTTTGTCGAAGATTGAACACAATTTGTTAAATATATACTATCAAACATAGATTATGACAAATTAAATGTGTAATTTATATGTTTATTAAGTTAGTTATACATGTTTACTGTGAGTACCTCATAGTGAACTAAATATATGGTTGCAAGCAAATAGTAATTACATATGTAATAGTTATTGTATATGCATATATATTTATATTCATGTATTTGTATATGCATTTCGGGTGTAAATGAATATATTCATGGGTGAAAATTTGCATCCGTATTCATATCCATATCCATTTAGGTTCATCCATATCCCTATCCATATCCATTTAAGATCATCCATATCCGCTTTAAGCGGATCGGATGAATGTCCATTGGATCGGATGTTCGTTGTCATCCCTACTTACAACCTTTCCTTTGTTGCAAACGATTAATAATTTCTTCTTTGTAAAACTACCGAATGGTTATGTTTTATATGGCAACAAGAAGATACCCATTCAGAAAATAACGATTTTATTCAATTACACAAATTTGATTTTGTAAGCTTCATGTGAAAAAGATTATTTCGAGTGTTGCGCTTGAGTATTTTAGATACTTATAAAGGATAATACCTAAATATGTACTAACCTTTAACATACCAGATATTTTAAAATGGTGGATACAAACTTTATAGAAGATTATAAACTCCAAAAATTGATATTTGCAATTTAATTGTTACTCCGTATTTGAGAGGAAGAAAAGTCAAAAATAGTGGCTCTAAATTTGTTACTGGGCCAATGGAATGGTGGCACAATTAAATCTAGACCAATGAAATGGTGGGATTTGTTACTACAATTCTATAAAAGTGCATCAAAATTTGCATTACAATGAAAGTATTACTGGTTGCCTGTGCCCCATAAACCATTGAGTGGCTCCGCCAAACAATATTTTATATAGTGATAATCATATCAATCATCAGCCTTTCAAAAAAAAAAAAAAAAAAAAAAAAACCTTATCAATCATCATAATCATAATAATACACAAAGGAGAATGATATGTACACAACCTCAATTTGTTATGTACACAACCAAAATGCTTTATAGTATTGTACTGTACAACACTGTAAAGTATGATGGTTGTGTACATAATAAAAATAGTTTGTGTTCATATCATCATCCATAAACAAAACACTTAATTACTTTTTTAAATCACAAATCCAAATAACTTTCGTTCCACAATATTTTGTATTTACACGTAAAAAATGCATTAATGATTTTACTATAATATTTAGTGCCACCTATTCTAACCAGAGCTTATGGACCTGTGTATAAATATATATTCACTCGAATACAATAAAAACACAGAAATATAAGTTAGATTTGGGTTCATCAATGGCTGCTACTCCTGGACTTCTCACAGACTGGCCATGGACACCTCTTGGAAGCTTCAAGGTACAACTCTCAATTGCACGCCACCTTTTCTCACATAGTGTTTGGTTAAATTAATTAAGCTTAATTGTATGCTTATGAGCTTAAGCCATAAGAAAAGGCCTCAAAAATCATCCTTTAATTTTACTTTTGAACTTCTCTACACTGTAATATAGTAGCAAGCTTTTTCAAATACGCCTCAAAACTTTGCATATAGAGTTTTAAACTATAATACATGTTACTTCGATAAGCTAAAAACCCTTTCAACGAATATGTTTATAAGCATTACGAGTACTAAAGATACACGATACACATTAAAGTTATCCCAAATTTGATGTGAAACGTATAATCTATTTCGCTACATTACTTTTTAGAAAGACAATTCACGCAACACAATTTTTTTTTTTTTTTTTTTTTTGAATATATATACTTGTTGCTAGAATGACACCTCAATACCACTAATTCGATAGGCATGAGAGTGTTTATAACGTCTCAAGTAAACCTTACTTGATAATAAGATTATTTGTTTTTTATGTTTATACATATATTCAACAACTCAATGCCTAGATGAGTTTTACCCTCATTTTGGTTATATAAACAATTACAAATTAAAAGTTAAAATGTCATTTAAATTGAGTTTCCAACACAATATTGTTTTTTATTGTTCGTTACACATTTTAAATATATTAATTAACAAGTTTATTTCATTTTATTTATGGAACTATCAAAGTACGTTGTGATAGCTCCGTGGGTGATGAAAAGCATCTATGACTTTGTGACAATGGACAATAACAAGAGAGATACAACATCAATCCTCATTTTACCAATTGTTTTGAGTAGAATACTCAATAATCAAATTTGGATTACACTTTCTCGATACCGAACCGCAAAAGGAAAAAACCTGATCGTTGACAAGACCATCGAGTTTGAGCAAGTTGACCGAGAAAGAAACTGGTTAATTTCTGTTCTTCTCTTTTACTAGTATGTTGTAAAACTAATACTCCATGTCAATTTTGTTAGGAACTACGTACAGTAATTGGTAGGTTTCTTTTGGCCTTAACAAAAAAGTTTATTTTTATGCATAGTAACAAAAAGATAATTGAGTTGAATGATCTAACCCATGTTGGCCTATTATTATCTCTTTTAAGTGTCATTTTTAATTAATTAATATATCCAAACGACCAAACCACCAGGACCAGTACAAGTTACGGATACCCAGGAATGTTTTTGTCATGTGACCCAGGCCAAGTTTGAAAACGGCATGTCATCGATCTCTCTCATGTCCTATTTTATTAAATAGATAATAATAATAAGGTAAAGTTCCTATATGTCTTTAACTTCTACATATAAAACATAATATATGTAAAAAGTAAGAGATAAAACTCTAAAGTAAAAATAATTAGATTTTTTAAACTGTGTTTTTTGTATGAAAACTATTAATATGGAACGTTAATTATTTTAAGATATTTTAATGGAACGTGGATAGTAGTTATTTTGAGACATTTTACAATGTTTCATGGAGGGGCGAATGTAGCATAGAAGGGGTAGGGTCCTATGACCCCGCTATCTCAAAAATTTTTAGAACAATGTATTCTTCAAATTATTTGGGAAATCACTAAATTTAACTATAGTACTTCATATATTTTTAAAATTTATGTTTTTTTAGAGTTAAACAACCACTAAAGTACCTTTTAAATATGATTAGCTTTTAAAAAAAAATTTGAGATCCCATTGAATTTTCATCCTAGATTCGCCACTGGTTTCATGATGCCCCGAACGAGACAATAAAGAAATATTGTAACAGTCTTAGAATTTGCATACAAATAACACGATTTTTTTATGAGAATCGTAACTTACTTAGTCGAACTAAAATGCCAAAGCTGGATAAATAATACTTAGTAGTTACTACTCAAATGTACGTCAAAAGAAAAATACTAATAATAAAAAGTTCAATATAAACTACGAAGGATACTTTGTGAGTTACTGAAGATTAAATTATTTTTATATTTAAAATCTAGACAAAATTATAATGGCCCGTCAATCATGATTCATGGTTGTGTTTCGGTCACCCATTCAGTCCGGTAAATATTAAGGAGTTTAGATCATTTTATTGGTTGGTTATCATTTTAGATCATCCAATTAATCATGGATTATAGCTTTTAATATTTGATTTTACAGGGATGATCAAATAATATTTAACGGGCTATTGTATTATATCGGTAATTACATTTTGGAAGACGCTAAACACTTGCCGGTATGGAGGTTAGATGGGGTTATTATTGTAATTTTACTACATGCCGGAGCGGTAGAATTCTTCTACTACTGGTTTCATAGAGCTCTTCACCACCATTTCCTCTACAACCGGTATCATTCTCACCACCATTCGTCCATAGTCACCGAGCCAATCACTTGTAAGTCTCTTTCTCTCTTATAAGTATCTTGCATTTATTATAATAAGATGTTAATATATAGGACCGTCTCAATAATTTAGAAGTTCATAGATGAAAAAATAGATTCTTAACTTTTTGATTTATATTAAGAAATACATGGAGTATATTTTGGTTCATGATCTATAAATTAAACTAGTTAATTAGAATTTAAAACATCGTCTTTCTGCCACGGCATATAAACAAATAGAAATTGTACATTCATTTTAAAATTTGGACACTTAAAATTTTGAGTCATATTTGATTGCGCAGTTTATACATGTTTTGGAAGACGTCTTTATGTACATTGTTTTGGATACATGAGTCGATTGATGTGTCCCGGTAAAAAAAAAAAAAATTGTGCTGACGGTCAAAATAATTTCTAATTAGGTGTATTTATGGTGTTGAAATCACGTAGAGTAAAATAACAAAATTTGATTTATTAAAGCACGTAAATGAAAAGGGAAAATTGACCTTTCATGCAAGAGACCGTTATTTATATACATGGGTTTGATCTCCAAACATACAGATATCCAGAAATAGCCTGTAACGAGTACCAATGAGCAATTATTTTCTGATTTTTCAGTACTACGTACTTTTCGAGGTTTAGACAATTATGTTGAAGATAGAATAGAAATGTGTACGCATAAATATGCATATGTTACAACTGATAAAGCACAATGTTGTAGCTTACACGCAAAAGCAATGCATATACTCCGTATAAGGTTGGAAATGGTGACACCTGTAGGCATTTAGTATGTTGTTTTGTTTTAGTTGTTGGGTTTACTTCACCTGCTCGCTCGATTATAGAAAGCGGATAGGCGATTCCAATTTCTAGTTTCGAACCAGACTGTTATAGCGTTTTATATCTTTGTTCGGGTCATCTTTTGATGATTTCGTTTTTGATTTATAGCTTCGTTGTTTTAACAAAAAAAAAAAAAAAAAAAAAAAAAAAAAAAAAAAAAAATTGGAAATGTGTAGGAATTTAGTAAAAGTGAAACCATTCTGTCATTGAGGATCACCCTAAAGTGGTTTCTGAATCGGATCGTAATGTCATGTTGTCGGGTTCAAAGTCACCATATAAGGAGTTGCTTGTGGGTACCGTCCCAATTTGTACCCCAGTTGTTGATTTGGACAACGTACTCGAGGTTGATTGTGAGGTGGCTAATCCACCTGTTGTGTTACATGGATCTTCTTCTTCGATGGGTTTGAATGGTTTGGATTCTTCCGAATCAATCCCGATGGGGGATTGTGATAAAAGGAGTACGGTTGATTTTGAGACGGTTGCATCCAAATTTGGTAAACCTTATGCTAGTTCGGTTATATTACCCTCGATTTCACATACGGATGAGGACTTTTCGGGGCCGGTTAATTCTTACGCCGAATTTGATACTTTGATGTCTAATTTGGCGGCCGAAACTGTTAATGGTGATGACATTCCCACCTCTTCCGGTGTAACCTCTTCGAAGGTGACTAGATTAAAGGCTCCAAAAAGAAGACATCGGGTTCAAGGTGAGGAAAGGGAGAAGTTTGGTGAATTTATTAAGGACGCTTGATCTCTTTCTTTCCTTTGTAATGTAGATGGGTTGTGGTGAAGATGGTTTTTTTCGTTTGGTCTACGTTCGATTGCCTTCCATTTTTATTTTGGCCTTTTGTTGATGTATCCCTTGTTTATTTTAGGTTGTTGCGAGCTTAGTTAGTTTAGGTTTTGTTTGGGCTCGGTTTTTTTTAGTTGTAAGTTTCTTGTGAGTCTTCAATTTTGTTGAAGCACTCATTTGTTTAATTCTAGTTTCCGTTTTTTTTGCCGAAAAAAAAAATCTATCAACCTAGTACGAATCCATGCAGAATAACAGTAGCATGCAAAAACATGCCTCCCAAAACCTCTACCCCCTTTCAACCTTCGTTTCCAAATTCCTCCCAATCAAACACATCCCCAATTTTTTCGATAATTCAATCCAATCAAAACCCAACCCCAACAATCATCCAATCTTCCCAAAAAAATCATCCATCTTTTTAAGAAATCTCTCACGGTTTACCGACCAAAAGACGATTCAAAATCTTTTTCAAGAATACGGCGTAATCCAAGGGATCGTTTGCGTTTGTTAAATTCACCAACATAACACATGCAGCTAACGCTTTAAGTTCTATGAATGGTAGATACATCAACGGGAAAAAACTTTTCGTTGGGTATGCAAAAAAAGGAATTGAACGTCTCTACTCTTACAACAAAATCAAAAATCAAATCCATCTCTACCCTCAATTTATTTGTCAAAAAATTCAGAGTGATGCAATAGCCTAAACCTATCTGCTTTAATTGTAGATAAAAATCCAATCACAACCCTAAAACTCTTCAAATGGCTAAAAAGCAGGTTCATAGCCATCAATTCCATCTCAACTTGGGGCTTATTTGGATACATTGTGGAGTGCGCAGACTAAGAAAGTTTTAAGCGTATGACTATGGGCCCTACTTTGAATGAATTGAAATTTGTGGAAGTTATTCCAATGATCAAAAGAAAGAACATGTATTCAAGGTTTGCCAAAATTGCAATCTCATGCATCCCTTTTGAATATAGCAGTCCAAATTGTTCCATTGAAGTGGCAAAAAACTTTGGAAGAGTTCTTCATATCAATACTACCACCCATAACCTTCAAGAGCAGATGTTCTATTTGCCTTCATAGAAGTTTTCAATCCAAGCCCAATTGATAAAATGGTCACTGCAAGCATCAAAAACTCAGTTGTCTGTGATTTATGGGTGGAAGAAATAACCTATAATCAAGAGATAGAGATTGTAGGTGAAGCTTGCATTGACAAATCCAATCGTGTTCTACAACAATCTATGAGGGCAGCAGAAGAACAAAAAGCTTCTTTTACAGATAATTTATCCGGTCAGGCACACAACGATAACTCACCGGAACAATTGCTGGAAGAGGGTGAATTTGTGGTACCCAATGACAATTCAAATATTTCACACTCCAACCAAGGAAAAGGTAACCGCTGAGGTCCATAATTTGATGGAAAAAAAGTCTCTAAAGCAGTATGGAGCCAAAAAAATGGAAAGCATGGGGCATTGGGTCTTGCAGAGGATATCAAAAAATCACTGTTCAAATCTTTTGACAAGGGTGAAACAAGTGACAAAAAGGACTCCAAAGTACATCAACTTTCGGCAGTTGACCTTACCAAAACCCAAGAATTACCTTTTAACCCCAATGATAATGACTATCCTACCCTCCAACAATATTCTCCCAAAAATCTTCCAAATTCTTCTCACATCCTTGCAAACTCCATACCAAAAACTTCTTCTTTTGTCAATCATAAAGTCTCCTTGTTGAAAAATTCAATAACTCTCCTGCTTCTAATTCGGTGATAAATTCAAAGTCTATTAGCACGGCTTGTCAAGAATCATGTAAAGAAATACAAAATCGGTGTAACACTTCTTCTTGTAAAAAAGAAATCCTTCTTCAACCCAAAGTTGCATCAAAGAATAGTGGCAAAGAGAAAGCTTCTAAATGGATTGATGAGGTGCCTAATATCTCAGACATTTTCGACACTACTAGTGAAATAAACCACACTCTAAGTCAAGATGCTTCGTTAAAAGATAATGTAAAAGGAAACCAATTGTTCGGGTAAAAAAAGGTCACTTTTAAAAAAGAATTATATAACTTTGGTGTTTTTATGGAAAATATGGCCGATGATTATACACATATCAAAGATTCAAAACCATGAGGTTCGCCTCGTGGAACACCCGCGGCCTAGGAAATAAATCAATAGGTCGGTTTGCGGGTTCGTTTATCAATCGCCATCATGTCTAATTTTTAGCAATTCAATAAACAATGGTTAATGGAGTTCCTCAACCCGTTCTCAACGAAATTTGAAAACACTTTGCTTTCGATTATGTCCAAGTAGAAGCTAGCGGAAGACCGGGGGGGGGGGGGGGGGGGGGGGCTTCTATCTATATGGAGATCTGATATCTTCTCTTTAATTAATTCTTGGAAAAGAAGGTATTGGATCACAACCATCTTGAGGTATCATCCTTCCAATTTAATTGTCCTCATTGTTAATGTCTATGATCCTAATCAAGAGAGTAAGAGAAGAACTATGTGGTCACAAAATAAAAAAGATATTGCTCTCAAATGGCCTGGACCTATCTGTATGATAGGCAATTTTAATGTCGTTTGCCATCCTGATGAGAGGTTAAGAGAAGCCATCGATTATAATAACATTTCAGAGTTTAACGATTTCATTCTAAATGCCTCTTTATTTGATCAACCATTAAGCAATGATTTTTTTACTTGGTAAGGGCCTAATGGGAAGTTTACAAGAATTGATCAGATGATCGTTAATGTTGAGTGCACTATCCTTTGGCCCAATGCAATCCTACAATCGGGTCAATCGGACAAACCCGATCATAAGCCCATCGTGTGGGGTAATAAATTATGTTATTGGGGCCTAAGACCTTTCAGATTCAATAATTTGTGGTTCTCCAAACTAGAATTTTTAGTGTTCTGTGAGAATAAGTGGGCATATTACCAGGTAGAAGGCTGGGCAACTTTTATTATTTCCAAAAAATTGCAGCTTCTTAAAATCAATATTAAAGATTGGAATATTGATCAGAAACCTCAAGATGAGATTGATCTTAAAGTTTGTATCAATGATATCAACTTTCTCAAAAGCTGTTTCAAAACCAGGGACCTCTCTAATGTCGAATTAGCTTCATTGGTTGCGTTAAAGTTGATCAAAAAGAATCTCTCAACTCATATTGAATCGAAACGCAGGTTGCAATCGCTCCATCTTTGACTTAAATTGGGCGATAAAAATTCAAAGTTATTTCATCTCGTTTCTCGAAACAAGCAAACAATCTTCTCATATAGCAGGGTTAAGAATCGATGATCACTGGGAAGAAGACCCTTCTGTTATAAAAGAATTTGCAATCTGTCACTTCGAAAACTTATTCACTGCATCTGAGCCTGCTGTGTTCGATTTTAATTGGGTCACTTTAAATTTGGCCCAGGTTCCGGCCCAAATGCATTCCAGCCTTGAAGCCCAATTCTCTCCTGATGAAATCATAAATGTTATAAAGAATTTTGACGGAATAAAACTTCGGGTCCCGATGGTTTCTCTATTCAATTCTTTAAAAAATCATGGTACTTTCTCGAAGACAATGTTATGGAGATGTTCGAGCAATTCCACACAAATTCGGCTTTTCCAAAAGGATTCAATTCTTTCTTTATTGTTCTTATTCCCAATTCCAATGCGGCTATAAGTATTGACCATCTCCTTCCCCGTTAGTCTCATCAATGCTCCTTACAAGATAATCGCAAAAACTATTGCAAATAGATTAAAAGTTGCAATCCTCTCCATTATAAGTGAAAACCAAAATTAGTTCGTTCCTTCTCGTTTGTTAATGAATTGTGTGATGGTCGTCAGTGAGGTTGTATACTCCGCAAAAAAGAGAAAGAAACCTATTCTCTTATTCAAAATCGACTTCTCCAAAGCCTATGATTGTGTTTCGCATGATTTCTTACTCGAGATACTTCATAATATGGGATTTGGAACCAAATTCATATCTTGGATCAAAACGTGTATCTCCAACATCAACTTTTCGATTCTCATCAATGGGTCACCCTCTCGTGAGGGTGTCATGAAGCGTGGTTTAAGGCAAGTAGATCTGTTATCTTCGTTCTTGTTCATTATGGTGGCGGAAGTACTAAGAAAATGACTCTCCAACGACCTTGATAATGGTATGTTAGAAGGTTGTAAACTCTGACAAAATATGAAGATCAACCACTCACAATTCGCTGATGACACCATCATTTTCGCTTAACCAATTTCTAGTTGAATCAAACACTTGTTGCATCAATTTTTTTCAACATTCCGGGTTACAAATGAATGCTATTAAAACTACGTTATATGGCATTCACGTTTCTAGAACGGATATGATAGCTTTTTCGACTATTTTTGATTGTAAGGTTGGCACTTTTCCATTGGAATATCTTGGGACTCCAATCGGGTTTAATAGAGAAAGATCGACAATGTGGGCTCCGATCATTGACAAGTTCAACAAAAACTAGCCGGTTGGAAAGGTCGCTGTCTTTCCTTCGGTGGTAGACTAATCATGGTCAACGCGGTTATTTCTAATCTCCCTTCACACTATATGTCAATCTACAAAGCACTGGCTTCCATCATTAATCAACTTGAAAGGTATAGACGGAATTTTCTTTGGGGTGGATATTGTCTTAAAAAGAAATCGTGTTTGGTTAAATGGGAATCGATGTGCTTGCCTAAAGATTTTGGTGGGCTTGGCATAACCCCTATTCGTCTAAAGAACTTAGCAATGCTTGCAAAATGGTGTGCGCGTTTGAATGATAACAAGCAAAGTTTGTGGAAGTCCATTGTTATTACTTCCTCCGGTCCTTTTTTCCGAGGTAAAATCATGAATAATGTGTCATCATTACGAACCTCACAACTCTCCCCAATTTGGAAAGACTTGGTAAATCTTCATAAAAGCGAATCCGCTTTTGGGATTGGTGGTCCTAATAATTGGAAGTGGAAGTTAGAAAACGGGAAAAGTATTTTATTTTGGTATTACCCGTGGGCCGATGGGCGTATTTTAAAGGATGATGTTCTATCTTTATTCTTCATTTGTCCATTGAAATCTCATTCTGTTAACCACTTTCGCCTCCCTTGTTCTACTGATCTGCCCCAAGAAGGATGGGATTTCCATCTAACCAACCCATTGTCCATTTTCAATTGTTTTAAAGCCCAAGAATTTCAATCTTTTTGGGCCGATTCAAGCTTATAGATTCGGTGGGTGATAAAATTATTTGGGCCGCAAGCCCAAGTGAGTCTTACTCGATAGCGGATGCAATTAGAATTCTTGTTCAATCTAGTAATCTTGTTCCTCCTGTGTGGCCGAAAGTGGTGTGGTCTAATAATGTCTTGTCTAAGATTATGATTTTCCATTGGCTCGCAATTAAAAGAAGCATTCACGTTAAAGACGTCTTGGCTAGAAGACATATTATTCCTCCCAACAAATCTTCTTTATGTGTTTCGTGCATGATAGAAATAGAAGCTATCGAACACTTGTGATCCATTGCAAGTGGACGTCGTGCATTTGGTCGGACCTATTTCGTTGGTGGAACATCTGTTGGGTTATCCTGGGGTCTATTATCGATTTCTCTTTTGATTGGTACTATGGCATGGGGATTAACTCTTTAAAATTTTGAAAAATGATTGGTCCCGCCACCTTATGGGCCATTTGGAACGCAAGAAATGACATAATCTTCAATGGAAAGTTCACGTGTTGCTCAAATATTGTTTGAAATATCAAAGTCAAAGTCTTCCTATGGGCTTCTAACTTCAAGCTAGTGCATGGACTTCAATCATATGCTTGGGAACAAAATCCGGCTCTTCTTTGTTAACTCGTTCTTAGTTTTAATTTCATTGTATTTGTCCAATTTGTATTTCATTCCTCTTCTAATTGGTAAGGTTCATCTTTTTGATGAATCTTCTTTTAATATATATGACAATCCTTTTTCGCCAAAAAAAAAAAAAAGAATAGCAGTAGCATTTATGCATAAGTTACAATTTTTTTTTTTTATTTTTTTTTGTGCAATAAATTTTAGCTTTATAAAACTCGAGCTTGATCAAAAAAATGAAAACCCGCAACAAAGAAACAAACAGAGGCAACGAGGCCCGCACAAGACTAAAAAACCACAACAAGTAACCTAACAAGCTAACATCAAAGAACTAAGAAACCAAAAAACTAAATCAAACAATCTAATAGATAACCGAAACAAATACTTCATAAACCATCAACGTTAACCTTTCATAGTACCTCTTTTCTTAACCTTAAACCCCTTCTTCACTATTTGTTTCGGAAGCGCCTTCGAATTAAGCAGTTTACCTTCCACCCTAATACATCCTTCAATTCGCCACTTCAACAAAAAAACCTAATAGCCTTACCCGATGTCTTACCTTCATATAGGCCCATCAACCCAGACCCGGTCCCATCAAGACTAAAACCCACACCCGCCTCCCGACCCATCTCCAGTCCCTGTCTTTTTACCCAAATTGACCTGAGGACAACCATCATCCTCCACCACCATGTTTACAACTGTATGGGCAAACGTACAGCTGTTTATGGCAATAGCATATGGTAAATGCCAAATACATTATACATTTATGAGGTTAAGCTTCCTAATTACTCGTTTTTCTCACTTTCTTGGTCGGATCGCTTATTAGGTTAATGATGATGTAAGTATTTTCACATCGGACTTGCACTTAGACTTGGCATGTGGGGCACCTACCGCCTTTCCTCCTAAATCCTAATTCTCTCTATAAATAGAGGGGTGCTTCCTACTAACAGGATATCCCATAACAATCTTACACATCACGTAGAATCTATATCCCCTAAGGTTACCTACACTCCGTATAGGTTTCATCACATTAAATGGATCGGAGTGTTAACGCCGCTCATATCTAAAACCCCTCTCTAGCACTCAAGCGTATATTTGCCTTTGCCGCAAGAATATGCTTGATCAGTTAATTTTTGTTATCTCACTCGATTGGCTAGGTGAATCTCCTATTGCATCGGTTGTACTTGTTTAATCATCGAATATGTTTATGTTATTACATTTTTTGCAAAAAAAGGAAAAAATATATTAAACATCGTTGCACACATACAACTAACATGATGTGTAGCGAACTGACCCTGCGACGGAGCTACGCTATAATTTATAGGTCATGTAATAGTGCATATATTAGCACACACATGTCAAACACATGAACAAATGATATTATAGTCTTTTATATGAATGTGACAACATATGGATTGGAGCCCAAAAAATAAGTCCAATAGTAAACTACTGTTCTCCGAAGATACAAGGGTTTAGCTATAAATAGCTAACTCTACCTTAATTTGAAGGGATCCTAACAAGAATAAAATATATTCTCTCATTAAAACACTTTGCCGCCAAGAAAAGCAACCATACAAGAATGAGCTACAAACCATCCTCCAATAGATTCTCATTTCAACTTGGATTATCATGGTATCCGAACCAGAGTGTTTCTAAGTCGACCAATCCTACCTAAATCCAATCAATCTACCCCGGTTAGCACTCAAGTCACCTCAAGCATTACCAATGGCGGATAATGCATCTCTTAAGCTAAAAAAGCGTGACTTGCAAACAAGTTGTAGATAAGTACGATTTCGAGTACCCTAGCTAAGAGGCCAGCAACTTGAAATTAGGTCACCCAACGCCAAATTCAACACTGACTAAGAAGGCTACAAAGCCGGTGGAAAATTTAGAAAAGGACTACACCTGCGTCCACCGCTGAATAAGGCTCAATGTACCTAACTACCAAGGCAGCTAGAATCTGGTGAACTAGGATTAGACGCGGTGGCGTATGTGGAAATACAAGTAAATGACGGTGAAAAAGGAAGAAGAGGTCATCACTATAGGGAAATAGCAGACTGTTTGATTAAAACGAACGTTCGCATAAAAGGAATAACTAAAGCCAACAGAACCGTACCACCAGTGTAGTGATACCTCACACCCTCTGCGGCACATCAATTTGTAAAAAGAAAGGGATATGTAGTAGTTCAAGAATATACAATGAGCAGTGCCACGAGCTATCCCTTCGCGACCACAAAATTAGCAACATCACAATGTGCGACCAGATTGATATCCGCAGCACTGTCACTAACCCCAACTTATGGTGTGCCATCACTGAGCGCTCCATCGTTCATCCAGGAGCAAGCGGCAGTACTAATGATGATATTCCAGCCTATGGCGCTCGAACATCTCGTGCCTACTTTTGCTGATCCTGAAGCGACATAAGAACTAATTAAAACACGTTTTCAATGATGACGAGCAAAAAGGTAAAACAATCTTTCGAATTATCCACCACAACACATAAATTCATAAAAAGCATTGCAAACCATACGCCAGGGAATGGTTCAACAAGCTAAGACCAGAAAGTATACTTGAGTTCGCTGACTTGCAAACAAATTTCCTGCAACAATATAAGCATTTACGTCCTCGAAGAATAACATTCCTGGAAGTGCACAGTTTAAAGGAATCAAAAGGAATCCTTTGGAGATTTCATTACGAGATATACCAATGAATGCCTCCGGGTCCCAGAGCTTAATGAATAAAACCAATCACGGGGTTAGTTTTCGGAACATCTGAAGATATACACCCATACTTGGTTAAATTTTGCGCAACAAGGCCCCGAAAATGTACTCAAAGGCCCTCAAGAAAGAGTGGGAATACATGTGGGTCGGGGATGACAATGTCTTCCCCCGCTCAGGTAACCAAAGTGGTGACAAAAGGAACAAAGATGATAACAACTATCAGGGCACATGAAGAAGAAAATGATACGGTGGTTCTGAGCCAGTGAGGAATAATAAAAATCAAAGGTATAACATAAATTCAACTCACTAAGCGTACTTTTCAAGAAAGTTGATCCACGCAAGTCACTAAAGGAGATCCTTGTGACAGAAGCTATAAGTGAATGTTTTAACACACCATCAAATCTTCCTGGTTACCACACTAAGCACAAGTTCCGTGATTCCAAGAAGATCATGGTCACGACATAAATGATTGCATGCAGTTGCTAGAGCAAGTCATAATACAGCTGAAAGTAGGGAAGATGGAATATTTGAAACCAAAAAAGAAGGATAAAATGGTATATGGAACCAAGGCCTTCTCATGAAAAGAACAAAAAGATAACAAATGGAAAGGGGTTGTCAATACGATCAACATGATCTAGGTGGTAAAGTCACATGAAGGAATTGAGGAAAGGGCAACAATAATCCAAATGTAGGTAGTCAAGATGGCGAGAAAAGGATGGGAGCATGCCCCGATTAGATTTCATACAAATTTTTTGGAATGGAGGAAGAACACTACCATAGTTGTTAGAGTCTGCCTTGAGGGACACGATTCCGTGAAAGCATAAGTTGATCCTGGGAATGCTTTAGATCTCATGTATGAAGGTTTCTTCATGAGCCTCTTGGATCATGTCAAAGCATGCCTCCAAGTGCCTATGTTCTGCATCGAAGGATTCACTAGGGAACAAATATGGCTAAGAGGAAGCATATGCCTAACAACGCAGCTTGGAAAGGGGTTTTGGTCGCAACGAATGATCATTAAATACTTTACTGTACCAGCATACTCGGAATACGACATCCTCCGTGGACGCATATTCTTGCAAAATTTTCGTGCAGTTGATTCCCGTTCATGGAATGCTAAAATTTCCCACCACCCAAACCATCATTAACATACACACTTTGCACAAAATGCCCAAGGGAAAGGGTGCTGGAAGAGGCAAAGCAAGAAGATGGCGATCTACCAGGACCCGACCCACCCTCCCGGGGAAATAAGAGATGATGTGGATCTAAAGAGCAATGGAGAAGCAACAACAAGAGGTTACAACATGTAAAGCACTCAAGTGGGAAAATTCGCACCTACTAAAAACCAAAAGAAGTGTGACAATTCTGTAAGTAAATAGAGCGGGTGAATAGTTAGTGATTTTACAAAGTTTTTCGATTTAGAACTTGAGATAACTATAGTGTGATCTAATTTGTTTGTTCACAAGTAAAGTAAATACACAGATAAGTGATAAGAGAACACACAAAGAGATTTATAGCGGTTCGAGAAGATTTTAACTAATCTTCCCTAATCCACTCCTCAATTCTAATGAATGAAGAGTTTGTTTCACTATGATACTTCAAACTCGGTGGAGTGTCCAGATACAACACTAGCTCCTCGATAAGCCACAACTTATGAACCTTACGTCCCTTTGAAGAATTCACAATCACCAAATGCTCTTACCACAAGATCTTAATGCTACAAGTAAGTGAAACCCTTAACTATTGATGATGCCTGTGGAATAATACACCATTTACCCTCTAAATTTATACAAGATTCAAACACTACAAATAAGCACACACAACTAATGAGAAATTAGAACCCGGTTATTATAGCACTTTAATGTAAGTATTCATTTCAAGTTCGTCCCAAGAGAGCGATAATATGGCCGAAACGGACGGTTTTATTCGTGCGGTGTCGTTAGGCCGCATGACGTCAAATTTAGTTGATCAGGGTAGCACACAGTGGTTTTGTTTATTTATATAATGCGGGGCCTAAATTTACTTTTACTTTCTAAGGTGTAGAAGGTGTAAGTTAACCTAGTGTCATATTATTGAATAGATTAATGAATTGAAAATCAAGTGGATAATTGTCTTTTATTTAAATTACCTAGATAAAGGATAGTAGTTGGTTTAAGCTAAAAGTCCTAAGTGCGGAAAATAAATAAGTGGAAGGATATTTGGAGTATGCAGATTAGGGAAGACTAAGATATTAGTATTGGGTTAGGGAAAGGTAATTATGCTTATGTTAAAGCTATGCTTGGAATGATGTAGATCTGGTTGGATGAGCCAATTACACAGATCTACTTGTCTCTGAACTCTCGGAGTTCTCTTTGAGCAGTGAGAAGTATGTCACTTGGTTGTATAATTAAAAGGTAACTATACCTTGGAGGTTATCCTCAGTAAAGTACTAGGTTTATTAGTGAGTTGAGCTCTAATCCTAACCCTCATTATCAACCGAAAAAGCGATAATATTGCCGACAAAGTTTGAATTTTTATTATTTTAGGGCTTAATATTGAGGGTAAAAATGTAACTTTTTGGCCGATATCAAATACCCCACACTTAGCTTTGCTTGTCCTCAAGCAAAAAGCGGGAATATAAGGTTCTTTCTAATAGATTCTTCCTTGCCCACCCGTGGATTTTTTTATTATGCCTTCATCTGAAGTCGTCACATCTTTCGAAAGTATTAGAAAAAGCTTCGAGCTTCGATGATTTGGTTGCTAGATTTCAATTGCGTCCATAGTGAAAAATGCGAACTTTCCAACTCTCAGATGTAGAGTATACATGACCAGGCTCCTCACTAGCGGATCACTCATATCACTCAAGTGTTTAGGGTGCCCCAATCTAATTGTATTGTCGCTCAGAAGCCAGTCGTGTAACAGTTCTCATCATAGGCTTGGTAAAGCATCGATATCTCCACCGGTTAAGTAAGGACTACACTGATCTTCTTCCTAGGCATTCTTTCAAGAGGAAGATGGGTTACAGGGTTTGTTAGAAATTTATGGAATGGTGAAAGGTATCAAGATCTTTTGATTTAGAGAGAATTTATAGATTTTGATTATTCAGAGTATCCATTTTTGGATAGAGAGTGGCTTGGAATCCGTAAAAAATTTCTTCGGAAGAGGCGGATTTTGCTAAGACTTTGTCTAGAATTTTCTTTGGCTCCTCCGGTATCTCTTCTTTGGGGTAACTTCTCGAGTTTTTTCTTTGCCTTTATTTCTAGAGACTTTGCTCTTTCAAATTTTTTTTTTCGGCATACCCTTTCTTCATAACTTTTGTCTTTCATTCCTGGTACCCAGAGAGGAAGTGATAATCCACTGAAAATAGGTCCTTGACTTATCAAAAACAATCAGGGGTTCAGAATCTTTTAACAAGTGCTTTTGAAGCGAATTTGATCGATCAATCTCTTCATTAATCTCTGGATCTTTTGATAAGTGGAAGGGGGAATGGAGGTGAATGGGTAGTGTATTTTTGGGAGTGAATTTGGGGTGAATATTTCTGATTCATCAACTCTTTGTGTGAGTTGGTCGGGTTTAAATTGCGTGGAGTAGAAACGGAAACGGATCGCTTTTTATCTTTCTCTATTCAGAATGATTTCAGAAGGAGTATCGCACATGCACCACGTATGGCGCTTACTAACCATTGGCCTTGAAACGTATGTCAAAACTAAGTTCTAAGTTGAACCGTACATCGGCACGCTCATCAATTGAAATGACAAAGTACTGTAGATTTGATGGGTCGTACAGATACTTTGGGTCCAAGAGTCCTCACTTTTTGGGAGTAGGGGTCGTGCTTGGTCATGCGTAGCCTTTTACATATTTTCTTAAAAGAAATCTTTTGACACAAAGCATAAGTTTCAGCTTAATCGTTCCGTTCTAATGAATGTTCCGAAAACCGATTTCTAGCACTTTTATTGGATCTTTTGGGCAAAACAAGGTAAGAAGTTTTCGAAATCACCCAATATCCATTGCTAATTACTTTTTAGACAAAAGAATTTTTCAAAACTTGGCATTTTACGGTTACTTGTCTTTTAAACCTTTACCCAATACCCCACACTTAGAAGAACATTGTCCCTAATGTTCTCTGAAAAAAGAATATGTTAATACTTTGTAAATTAAGGACAGTGTCTTCTAAAATTTCTAAGTTAATTGCGGGGGTGACCCCACACTTAGAGATTTTAGTGCGTAATAATTGAAATAGGTTTGAGGAAGGATTACTTCCCTATGGTCAGGTTACTTTTCTAGTGCTGAGCCCTCGTACGGTCGGTCTCCTAATTGCTGGAAAGAACCAGTCTCTTTTGATAAAATTTTAGCATGAAGAACAAAAAGAGAAAGGAAGCATTTCCACTATATATAACTTTTTAGTACAATGCTTCAAAAAGATAAATCAAAAAGTAAAATAAGTAAAGTAGTCTACGGAATACTATCCTGGTCAATGTGCTGAGTCTTGTCTACGAAGTATCCATGAAGTCCGAAGGGATCATCATCATCCTCTAATCTCGGCAAATACTCAAGTGGTTGTCCTACACCCAACTCAGGGCCTAGTAGTGAATCCAGACAAAGGTCTGATGGCAACTCCAGGTGTGATAGGCTCGGGAAAGGCTCCTCATTAGGGATGTTCCCGGTAATCTCAAAGGCCTGGGCTGTGGGTGGCTCTACTGATATGCGAATCGTGACTAGGTGATAACCCTCAGTTAGCTCAGTGACTGGGACTGCCTAGCTGACTGGAGGAGGTGAAATGGCTAAGACAAGCGGCGTGATGGGATCGGGAGTATCATGTGCTGGGATGGCAGCTAAAGTGACTGAGTGAACTGAGACCGGTGTGGAACGCCTGGGGGTAACTTATCGTGTCAGCTGAACACGGCGAGCTATCCTATATGACGACGGGCCCAGAGTACTGCGTGGCATCCCCTCACGCTGAAGGTATGCTCTAAGAGCTCGATAAAGTCTCTGCTGGTCTCTGAGTAATGCCCATGCAACATCTGGGTCATTCAAGGTGGCTCCATAGTGTATCACCGTCTGTGGCTCATGTGTCTCTAGTGGCTGTGTATGCTCAGCAGGTCTCTTAGCTAAACGT
The DNA here is from genome assembly GCF_046630445.1 of Rutidosis leptorrhynchoides. Lineage (NCBI taxonomy): Eukaryota > Viridiplantae > Streptophyta > Magnoliopsida > Asterales > Asteraceae > Rutidosis > Rutidosis leptorrhynchoides. Next base: position 142,755,848 of record NC_092338.1, read on the forward strand.
CTGGAGCGTCGAACAGGAGGAGCTGGTGGTGATGTACTAATATCTTCCTCAACACTCTCCAATATCAATCGCCTTAGGCCTAATTGCCCTGTTGATGGACTGTTCTGATTAGCGCTGCTTTTCGATAAGTTAATTCTAGGAGTCCTCCTGCTACGAACTGAGATGTAAACTGAAGCTCCTGAACTTGGCATTTTTGCCTGAATACATTCAACAAACTCGTAAGTACTAAGCGCAAGTATGGCGCTTAGTTGTTAGTACACAGAGATAATATTTTTGTAGACTGAAAATAATTGAAATAAAAATAAAGAAAAATAAAAAGGATAAGCAAGGGGTGCCTCCCAAGAGTGCTTTGTTTATCAAGTCGTTAGAGCTCGACTTTTCTTTGCCAGATCTTCAGAATGGATCAAAGGAGAAGAGGTGCTCCTCCTTATCGTGGTCTTCTAGATAAGCTTTTAGCCGGTGGCCGTTGACTTTGAAGTTGCCAGTAGGTCCTTTTAATTCAACGGCTCCGTGTGGAAAAGCATGTATAACTTTGTATGGCCCACTCCATCTTGATCTAAATTTTCCAGCGAACTTCTTGAATCGAGAATTAAAGAGCAGAACTTTATCTCCAGGAGCGAACTTTGTAGGGATCAATTTTGCATCATGTGTCACCTTCGTTCGTTCCTTGTAGATATATTACGTTTCGTATGCTTGGTCTCTTAATTCAGCGAGTTCATTCATCTGCATCTTCCGATGCCTAGCGATTACTGAGGGTCGAGGTTGCAGGTCTTCAGTGCCCAGAGAGCTTTATATTCTAGTTCCAGCGAAAGGTGACAGGCTTTTCCATAGATCATTCGGTAGGGTGTAGTTCCTAGAGGATTCTTGTAAGCAGTCCGGAATGCCCATAGAGCATCGTCTAGTTTCTCGGCCCATTTATTTTCATGATGGCCGACGGTGCATTCTAGGATTCTCTTGAGTGCTCTGTTGGTGACCTCTGCTTATCCGTTAGTCTGCGGATGATAGGCAGTGGACATTTTGTGGGTAACTCCGTATTGTTACATCACCTTCATAAATTGGGTATTGCAGAAGTGTGTGCCTCTATCACTTATTATAGTGCGAGGAGCTCCTAATCAGCAGAAGGGTCTCTTCAGGAAGTTGGTGACGACCTTGACATCATTGGTTGGAAATGCTTGGGCTTCGACCCATCTAGAGACGTAATCTACTACTACGAGGACATATTGTTTCCCATTAGACTTTGGAAATGGCCCCATGAAGTCTAATCCCCATATATCGAAGATCCCGCAAGCTTGGATATTAGTCTGAGGCATCTCATTCTTCATAGAGATAATACTTTACCTTTGGCATGCATCGCAACGCTTTACAAGCTCTTGCGCATCTCGGAATTTAGACGGCCAGTAAAATCCTGATTCGTTGACTTTTCTTACGGTTAAGTTTGCTCTATGATGACCTCCAGTTGGTCTGTGGTGACATTGGTTAAGAATCCCTGCAGCTTGTTTCTCATCTACGCATCTCCTGATTATCTGATCAGGGCAAATTCTAAACAGGTAAGGGTCTTTCCAGTAGTAGTACTTGGCGTCCCTGAAGAACTTCCTTCTTCGAGATGTGCTCATTCCCTTTTGCACTAATCCAGCTACTAGGTAGTTGGCTATGTCAGCATACCAAGGAGTATCAGTGAATTGTGTTCCTATGTGAGCTTGTCATAAACTCATAAGCTGTTCTTCCAGAAATTTATCTCTGATATCTTGTTCAGCAAGTTGTTCCATCGCTGGGTTCTCCAAACGACTGAGATGGTCTGCTGCAACATTCTCTGCTCCTTTTTTTATCTTTGATTTCAATATCGAATTCCCGAAGGAGTAAGATCCATCGTAGGAGTCTTGGTTTAGCGTCTTGCTTAGTGAATAGATATTTAAGGGTTGATGATCTGTATAAATCGTAGTTTTGGACAGGATGAGATAGGAACGAAATTTGTCGAAGGCGAATACTACAGCTAGCAGCTCCTTTTCCGTGGTAGTATAATTCTCTTGAGCTCCGATTAAGGTTTTACTGGCGTAATAAATTGGATGAAAGTGCTTATCTGTCCATTGTCTGAGTACAGCTCCAACTGCGAAGTCACTCGCATCACACATGATATCGAATGGTAAACTCCAATCAGGAGCTATCATGATGGGTGCATATGTTAGCTGTTCCTTCAGATAGTTGAATGCTTTAATACATTCTTCATCAAAGACAAACGGAACTTCCTTTCCGCGGAGATGAGTGATAGGTCGTGTGACCTTTGAGAAATCTTTAATGAAACATCGGTAAAAACTGGCGTGTCCAAGGAAACTCCTTACCGCTTTTACTATGGTAGGTTCTGGAAGTTTAGTTATGGTCTCAATCTTAGCCTTATCAACTTCTATTCCTGCTTTTGAAATCTTATGTCCTAAAACTATCCCTTCTTTAACCATGAAGTGACATTTTTCCCAATTTAGAACTAAATTTGAATCTTCATACCGAGTGAGTATCTTGTCAAGGTTAGAAAGGCACGAATCAAAGGTACTACCAAAGACTGAGAAGTCGTCCATGAAGACTTTCATACAACGTTCAATCATGTAGTGGAATATTGCTACCATGCATCGCTAGAATGTTGTTGGTGCATTGCATAACCCAAAGGGCATGCGTCGATAGGAAAATGTTCCATAAGGATAGGTGAATGTTGTCTTCTCTTGGTCCTTTGGATCGAGGGGAATCTGAAAGTAGTCAGAAAAACCGTCAAGGAAACAATAGTACTCATTTCCTGATAGACGTTCCAACATTTGATCGATGAAAGGTAATGAAAAATGATCTTTTCGGTTTGCATCATTTAGTTTACGATAATCTATGCAGACCCTCCAACCGGTGACCTCCCATGTTGGAATAAGCTCATTATTCTTATTTTGAATTACGGTTGTCCCTCCCTTCTTGGGTACCACTTGAACAGGACTGACCCATGGTGAATCGGAAATGGGATAGATCAGACCGGCGTCCAGGGTTTGATTACTTCTTTCTTGATGACTTCTTGAATCATAGGATTGACCCTTCTTTACCTCTGAACTGATGGTTTGAAATCATCTTCCATGAAGATCTTATGGGTGCAATAGTTGGGGCTGATTCCTTTTATGTCAGAGATCTTCCAAGCAATTGCCTTCTTATGTGATTTCAAAACTTGAATCAATTTCGCCTTCTCTTGTGGCGTGAGGTCTTTTGAGATGATTACATGGAGTTGCGATTCTCCTTCTAAGAATGCATACTGCAGATTGTCGAGTAAATTCTTTAATTCCAATTCCGGAGGTTCCTCGATAGATGGCTTCATTCTGGCTATCTCCTTTCGGTCTAATAAGTCATATATCTTCTGGAATTCTGATTCTTCAGTAGCGGTCACTGATGCTATATGTTCTTCATTTTTGGAAATTGTCCTTCTTAATGCTTCCTCTTCAGAAACGTCTTCCTTAGTTTCCAAGGTTGGTTCAGGAATTTCAACATAGTCCTCATTTGACTGGAGTTCCTGAAATACCGGAATGAAGTATGTTTCTTCATTCGGTCTTCTCCTTAACAGAGGTAGGGGAATGCCTTGTCCTAGCAGTGCTTTTCGGATAGTCTTGCCAAGAAAATTACTTTCAGAGAGGGGATATTTGTGTTGACTAAGGTTTATTGCTGAATAGATGTCGAGATTTTCTTCAGGAGGTGTAAAGAACAGATCCTTAGAAATTTGATCTTGACTACATATAGCCATGGTTTCTTCCAAGTATTCGTTGATGAGTTCTTGAAAAGAATCAGAGAGATTCACATCTTCTTCGCGAGGATGGTTCATGAGACGGTCAACATTGAATGTGACTTCTTCACTTCCCACTCTTAATTTCAATGATTTCTCATACACATCAATCACGGCCTTGGCAGTATTCAGGAATGGTCTGCCAAGAACGAGTGGGACCTTCGTGTCTTCCTCAATATCCATAATGACGAAATCAACGGGAAATACGAACTTATCCACTCTGACTAGGACATCTTCAGCTATTCCTCAAGGAATCTTAACTGATCTGTCCGCGAGTTGGATAGTCATTCTGGTAGGCCTTAAGTCATTTAATCCTAGCTTTTTGAATAATGAATAGGGCATTAGATTTACACTGGCTCCTAAATCTGCTAATGCATTGCTAATTTGGACATCTTGCAGGTAGCAAGGTACCGTAAATCTTCATGTATCTCTTAACTTAGGGGAAATACCATGTTGTAACACTAATGAGCATTCTTCACTTAAGGGCAAGCTAACTATCTCTCTTAATCTCTCTTTGTTTGAAAGTAGTTCTTTGAAAAATTTAGCGCAATTTGGCATTTCTACTAAAGCATCTACTAGTCGTACATTCAAATGCAAATTCTTGATAATATCCCAATACTTAGTGAATTGTGCTTCTTGTTTTTCCTTCCTAAGCCTACCTGGGAAAGGTATGCGGGAGCGCGGAATAATTTCCGGGACCTTAGGAGAGATAGGTTCTGGTGGATTGACAACTGGGTCAATTGACATAGGTTCCTTATCAGAAAAATCTTGTATGGGTATATTAACAGTTGTTTCCTTCCCACCTCTAGTGATTACTAGGGCATCAAACTCACTACACTCTATATAAACTTTAGTGGTTAAACGTTTAAGTGTAAGCTGAAAATTGGTTATTAATTCTTCAAAAGTCTTTATCAAAGTGTCGAACTTATTTTGACATTCTATGACTTGAAGGTTTATCATGTATTGCTTTTTCATAAATTCAACTAAAATTTCCTTAGTGTGAAGAGTAGGTTTGTGTAATGGGAAGATTATATTATGATCCGAGCTATTTTGCTATTTATGTGCCCATCTAGGGTAAGGGTACCTTAGATTGGTTCTAGTAGCATCGAAGTTTTTAGGAGTTGGCAAACTTTAAAGAGTGAGGGTGAGATCTTGTAACCTGGTTTCCAGCATTTTTACCGTATGAGCGAAGACGTCATCCTTCTCAGCAGCTTCATTGCTCTAATCTTCCTGTTGTGCAGCTATTGTGTCCAAGAGATTCCATGCTTCATCTGCTGTTCGGGACATGAAATTGCCTTGCGAGGCCATGTCTAGGAGAGACTTATCATCCTTGGTCAAACCATTATAAAGCGTACAGATTATGTATGCCTGACTTAGCGAATGATTCAGACATCTTTTAAGCATCATCTTTATTCTATTCCATGCTAGATACAATGACTCGTTTTCTTTTTGAGAAAAGTTTGTGATGTCATTTCTTAAACAGGTTTGTAGGGAGGGTGGATAAAATTTGTTTAGAAATTTGGTGGCTAGTTCCTCCCATGAATGTATTGAATTCGGGTTAAGTTCGTCAAACCATGCCAAAGCGTGTGTAGAAAGTGAATATTGAAAAAGATGAAGTTTCAAAATGTTTTTCTCGTTTTCTTCCTTCTTAAAAGAGTCAACCAGACTGATAAATTTGTGTAAGTAAAAATTTGGATCGTCAGTCGGTAATCCTTGAAATTTACAGATCATACTGACTAGTTTAATCATGTGTGAGCTGATTTCAGGAATTCCTTCAGTTCCTAAGATGATTGGTCCTCCTCTTCCCTCTAAGCATGACTTATGCATAGAAGCAAGGGTATTTTGTTGTTCCGTTTTTTTAATATTTTCTGTTTAAAAAGTCTTAAAAGTAACTTTTAGGAAATATTAATTGACTAAAAGGATCGATAATTTAATAAAAACAATTATTCTTGAAATTTGATTGCTAACCTTATCGGATATCTTAACTGATGGGATTTCTTACAGATTACTTCGTATCTAGGTGGCCAGGCCGACTACGGAGAGGCGGGATCCTTTTGGTTCCAATATAATTGGAGACTGTTCGGAAAATCCAACAACCAAATTCGTGTATAATTTTCTTTCTTAGACACCACCAAACAATACTTTTGTCTGTTCAAAATCTTTCTCAATCAAAATATTCGATCCCCGGCAGTGGCGCCAGAAAACTCGTTACTACTATGATATGGCCGAAACGAACGAACGACACCGCACGACGTCAGATTCAGTTGATCAAGGTAGCACACACTAGTTTTGTTTGTTTATATTATGCGGGGCCTAAATTTACTTTTACTTTCTAAGGTATAGAAGGTGTAAGTTAACATAGTGTCGTATTTTTGCATAGATTAACGAATTGAAAATCAAGTGGATAATTGTCTTTTATTTAAATTACCTAGATAAAGGATACTAGTTGGTTTAAGCTAAAAGTCCTAAGTGCAAAAAAGTAAATAAGTGGAAGGACATCCGGAGTATGCAGATCAGGGAAATGTTGACCAAGATATTAGTATTGGGTTAGGGAAAGGTAATTATGCTTATGTTAAAGCTATGCTTGGAATGATGTAGATCTGGTTGGATGAGCCAATTACACAGACCTACTTGTCTTTGAACTCTCGGAGTTCTCTTTGAGCAGTGAGAAGTATGTCACTTGGTTGTATAATTGAAAGGTGACTATACCTTGGAGGTTATCCTCAGTAAAGTACTAGGTTTATTAGTGAGTTGAGCTCTAATCTTAACCCTCATTATCATTTTGGTTAACTGAATAACAACGTGACGTGTTGATTGAACACTGATCACAAATAGAAGGAGTCCGCCAGTTTAAGTTGGGAAAACCTTAAATGAAAACTAACAACCATTTCATCATACTAATGAGATCATAACAGTTCAAGCATTATACAACATTACAGTTGATATACTGAAAGTGAAGCAGATAGAAGCCTAATAAATACCTAAATAGTTTATATGACTTAGTCTTAAGGCAACAATCAAACAAGAACATGCAATAGGCTTGGGTCATTAAATGAAGTTACTAACTAGATCTTAACAGCTCCTAAAAGTCTCTTCGGAATGGTCAATAGGCATACTAGGTCATTCATATCTCAATTCCTAAGTTTCGTGTCCTAAAAGCGCATTAAATGCCTCTCGGGAACTCCGGTCATACCGAGTTCATAGAATCTTCAGATATAGTATAACCAGGGGTCTTAATTGTATGAAGTAGCTAAGTTCATATTGGTGGACAAGTCCTGATCACAACCTAGGTTGGTCAATCCTTAAGATGCTAGCATAAAAATCTATCAGACTTACTAGTTAAGTATTACGACAATAATCGTACTAAATTAATATAATTACGCTAACCCAAACTTCTATCATGGCAACATACAGATTAATTAAGCTATCATGGTAATATCTGAACGCATTATTAAGCATAAAAATTAAGAACACATGTTTAATACAAAAGACAAGCGTTTCGGATAAAAATCTGAAAAGGCTGAAGAAATCTGCCCGATATCGCAGGGACTCGCCGGGATATCCTCCGGAAAATAAAAGCTAAGCTAACTACTACTAAAAACTAACTAAAATCTTGAAAATATAAAGTAAATTACAAATTGAGTGTGTGTTGAAATGGATGGAGAGAGCCCTTTAAATAGACTTGAAATTTGCCTGCAAACGTTTGGCCGGCCGTTTGGCAGGCCGTTTGCAGGGGCCGTTTGCCAGGTTTGACCGTTTAAGGTGCCCATTTAATCAGGCCGTGTGGCAGGCCATTTGCAAGCCAGGCAGGCCGTTTGGCTGCCTGGTCAGCTAAAATTCACTAGATCGTAACTTGATTTCTTGTCTTTCACCGTTTTCGCTCTAAAGTCTTCGTTTTAGCTCCGTTTTACTTGATTCTTTTTGCATCGCCTTCGTAATTACTTAATCTACAAAATCAACCGAAAAAGTGATAAATTTGCCGACAAAGTTTGAATCTTTATTATTTTAGGGATTAATATTGGGGGTAAAAATGTGACTTTTTGACCGATATCAAGCGGTGTAAGTAGAATAATTGAAACTATTAATTGTCCTAGAGTTTGTTTGATTGGGGGGTTTTGATTGATTTTAATTAACAACTAAAACGTATGCAAGTAAACAAACTTAAACTTAACAATTAAGACAAGTAACAAGTAACGAGTAACTAAATATTAAGAACTAATTCAATTAACTAAAGAGTGTTCACTTACCTAATCCTCTCTATGCTTGGTGTAACACTCGTTTTTCAGTTACGCATTATTTCAAACGTCATTCGAAATACGAGGCATGTAAGTGTATATTTGGATCCCAAATAAAGTTGGAGATGATGTTCTAAAACCTTACCATTGGATAGTAAATCTCATTACGTTTCCAACGATATTTGATTCATCGAAAACGGAGTTACGGTTTGAAAGTTATGGCCAAAACAAGTTTCAGTTTCAGACTCAGTTCATTGGGACGCCGTCCAAGAGGCCTAACGGGCCAGCAGCTCTATTTTACTTAAATTAAAAGGGGTACTTTGGTCTTTTCACTTGTGGACGAATTTGGGGCTTTAATATCAGTTTTAGATCCAATTTTGGATCATTTTTCACATCCATCCTCACTTACACTCCAAACCCTAGAGAGAGGGGGAGAGTTTTAGAGAGGGAAAGCTCCATTTGGAGAAGAAGGATGTTGATTTCGGGTTAAGGTGCAAGAGTTAATGTTGTTCACCTCGTTCACGGCTACGTTTTGGTAGTGTTGGTAAGCTCTAACTCCGAATCTAATTGTTAAGATTCTTGTGTACATTTAGGGTTTGAGCTTGTTTAGTTGTGAAACCCGTTTAGATGACGAAGTGGGTTTATTGTGACTTGTTATTTTTGATACTTGGCGGGTTTTGGGTTGGTTGACGTTTTGGCCATGATTAGACTTTGATCTTGAATGTAATCACTTAGTTTAGTGATTATGGAAGTATTGGAACCCATTTGGGTATGTTTGAAATACTAGTTTGAAATGGGTCAAAATTAGGGTTTATGTGTCAAATTGGGTAAGATAAGTGTTTAACACTTGTGATTTGGTTTAATTGGTGTATTAGGGCCATTTTCACTTGTGTTAGTGATTATTGGTTAGTTTTGGCATTTTTGGGACTTATGTCAAAATGGGTCGACTTTGAATTGGGTCAAAATTGATGATGACTCTAATTTTGGATTAAATGGATGTTAAACACTTTTGTTAAGTGTTAAATGGCGTTTTTTTGAATGAAAGTAATCGCGAGAAGTGATTTTGGGTTTAAATTACCACCCGAAGTGGTAGTTGGTTTGTGTCCATTAGGTGTTAAATGGGCAGGTTTTGGCGAGCAAGGTGTAATCCCTTGGTCAAGGGTGTTTGTGTCGGGTTCTCTTTTAGAGAATGACTATTTATGTGTATATTGTACCTATGTGTGATATAGGTGGTTACTTGTTCGGATTTGAGGACGGAGATCATGTTATACATGACTTGTGCGGGCATTTCAAGGTGAGTGGAATAATTATATATGTATGTATATAATTTATTTACTTGCGGGGTATGGGTTAAAGTTCGATGTTGACGATACCATACCCTAGAGTATTTTGTTGTGTTGATGAGGGCTTAAAGTTCGATGTTGACGATACCTCATGTATGGATTTAAATTTCGGTGTTGACGAAGCCATACCACTATTGTAGTGACATTCGATGAGGGCTTAAAGTTCGATGTTGACGATACCTCATATGTGGGTTTTAAGTTCGATGTTGACGATACCACATTAATTCATTCGATGAGCGTTTTAAGTTCGATGTTGACGATACCTCATACGTGGATTTTAAGTTCGATGTTGACGATACCACATTTATTGGGACGGATGGGATTTAAGTTCGATGTTGACGATACCATTCATGGGGCTAGCCTTGAGATCTTGAATACTAATGGATGTTGTGAACATCAACGTTTTATGTGTTGTAGTGTAGCATATTATTGTTCGAGTTATATGCTATTGTTTGTGCTAGCTTGCGTATTGGAGATTTAGCGTTATACTTTGCGATGGTATGCTAATTATATTGCTAGTATGTATGCTGTAATTGTGTAAGTGATTGCAAGTAAGTAGATTATATATGTATATGTATAATTATTGCATTCACTAAGCTTCAAGCTTACCCCTCTCGTTGTTTACCTTTTTACAGGTATTGTGATTATGAAGCTAGCTAGTTGTTAGACTAGATGCTTAGGAGCGTTTGGGCTCGATGGGGTAGCTTTTGGATATTTGGACGCGGATTGGGGATTTGGTAGTCCCCGGGATTATGCTCTTGGTATTGGGTTGGGTTATCGAGTCTTAACCCGTATTTGCGGTGTAAAGACTTTTCTTTAATGTTTTGTTGATGTAAAACTCGATTGGGTTGTTACAAAGCGTTGGCTGTTAATTTAAAGTGTTAAATGTATTTTGAAATGAATTGGAGCTGATCAGGTCTGCTGGACGCCGTCCAGATGGGATGGACGCCGTCCAGTATAACGTGGGTTGGGTGTTTTCTGTCTCAGAACACTTTAGTGTAATTGGACGCCGTCCTGTCCTTTGTTACTGGACGCCATCCAGAGGTCTGGACGCCGTCCAGATGGTCTGTTATAAAAAAAAAATTAGGTCATGTTTTTGGTGAAACGATGTTTGGGTCGTTACAAGTGGTATCAGAGCATAGTCTAAGGGAATTAGGTGACCTTGGAATAGGTGCCTAGTCTTAGACTTATTGACAGTTAGGAATTATTTGCGGGACTTGTAGAATACGGGTCGGATTGAGATTTGTTAGTGCCTTAGAGTAGGTGACTAGCTAGGACTTCTGTTTGTCCAAAGTGTGATTTTGTGGGGCCTTATTTCGCGAATAAATTAGTGCCTTAGATAGCTAGTGCCTAATGTAAGTAGGCGAACTTGGACGTTGTTTCAGTGATAGTCACCTAGGTTATAGGTTGACTTGTTGTTGCGGTGTACTTGTGTACATTTATTATTATATTGTATATAGGTGTATATATATACAAGTATCTTTTGTGCGGTATCCTAGGGATGAATTTATTGGAGAGATTCATATGTTTAGCGGTGTTGAGTGATCAAGTTCACAGTAAGGACTTTGGTCATTCGAGTACTAGGATTTATCGCGTGTTATTTTGTGTGAATGTTGCGTCAGTCCGGGTAAAGTACTTTGCGTGACCATGTGAAAATGGTAAGGTACGCATTTGTAATAATGACCGATCACCATTATTACAAAAGTGTATCTTGACACTAAGCATGACATGACAAGTACCGAACGGAGGAAACGTGGCATGGTTGGGGTAGAACGGGATGAATTAGGAATCTTTTATTGGTTCCTAGGGAATAGTGGTCTCGAGCGATGTGCTTGTTGTCACATCGGGTTCATTGCGAGCCGGGAAGTGTTACGATAGATTCGGTTAGTTAAGTGAGCGAGCCAACTCACGAGTTTGGTGCGTGCTTAGTCACCCTAAGGAGTGGGTGCACTGTTGAGATTGTTATTGGTTTTAGTTACCCATCGTAACTAGGATGACCGATTTACGCTTGCGTGTGTGCGACGAAGACTTGAATTTCGTAATGGAATGCGACAAGCCTAATGATTGTAGTTTTGAGTTACACTCGGTAGAGTGTGTGGTTTGAGAATCCTGTTAGGATTCTAGTTGTGAGTCGCCTTGGAATTGACGAATCGAGGAGTCTTCGGGTCGTTAATCTCATGGGAGTGGGAACCGTATAACGATGATTGTGTTAGTGTGTTGTGGCTTATGAGGTAACATTCATAATGGAATATCCCTTGTAGTAGTGGTTTTATCGAGATGTAGAAGGGTGTAAGACTTGGTGTTCCCGAGCATCTCCTTAGTGTTAGATGAAGGGCCTCATTAGGCCATATCGTTTGGCCTTGTGGAAATTGCGAGTAGCGTGTGATCACTTGGGACTTTCGATAAGACAATAAACCGTAAGGTTGTCGGGTAAGTATGACTTCGGTCCATTTTTAAAAAGAGATGGATTGTGGTGGGAGTCTGCATGACACTGCATCAGGTGCCTTTTTATACCTGCTAGTGTAATGTTCAACTCCGGTAGTGGTGTGATCACTTTGTGCTTAGGGTGCCCGTGAAATACCCTTGGAAGCATCGGAGATTATAATAGTGATCGACGGGTGATAGTAATTCGACGGTTGCGAAAGTTGAAGTTTAAGAGCATTGTGATGAATACTTCTTATGAAGTGGCGGATGAGTGAATCTTGTTGCTCTTAAGTGATGGATGGGTAAAGATGACCGGTGAGCCGGTGATGTACCTAATCTTCGGTTAGGCTGAAGATTTCGATGAATTGTTGATATTGCGGTCGACGCAATTATCGTGTCAGATTGGTCACTCTTCATCATGAGAGTGAGCCATTGTTGATAAGGGTTCGTTGAGTGGAAGGTCGAGTGATCTCTACTGAGATGCACGACTGATTAAGCGGAGTGGCATATGCGTAGGCTTAGAGGCGTATGTGGGACTTTGGTGGAGTTCGCTTTGCGAACGATTAAGGCAGTTGACTGTGAATTGTAGTATGAAGGTGTGATGTCATCGCGTGTACGACATTCCAAGTGAATGTGGATGTCGGCTCTGAGAGCCTGAAGTGAATTTGGAGTAATGTGGAGTATGTGACCAACAATGAGAATGGTCATGTGTTCCGTGGAACGACAATTTCCCGGGATGTTATCATCTTGGCGGTGAGAATATGGAGCTGAATCCTTAGTGGGGGAGTTTTTACTGTCGCCCGAGGAAGCTTCGGTGGTGTTTGTATAGTGAAATATCGGGGTGTACCGTGCTAGGCCTCAGCAGGAATTCGGATTTCCTAACGAGGAAGAGTGACGGGTTGGTGATGTCGACTAGAGATCGTGCATTTACGATTGTGAGTTACGATTCCGGAATGATATGTCTAGAGATTGTGATGATAGAATCGAGCGTGGTGTAAGATTTCTTACGTAAGGTGGTCGTGTGGTACCAAAGGGCGGTATGAGACCACGGAAGTGAGAAAAGGAAGATGTCATTGCGGGAGCTCTCGTAGTGAAAAATCTGGGTTGTCATGAAACCCGGATAGGATTATTGGATGGGAACGAGTTCGATATCGTGGCGAATGCTGTATTTTCCCTGTCGGGAAAAGTGATCTTAGAAATTATCAGTGGATCATTCCACTTTATGGACGATTGTGAGGCGGAGAGTGTCGGTTCTGACTGTCTCCCGTAGAGACACGCAGATGTTGTTTGTTTGCGAGAGTGCGTACCCTAGTGATGTGACCTGTAGGCTATATTAAAATGTCGAGACCATCCTTAACGGACGGTCTAGGTAGGAAGGTTCAACCAGCGTTGGTAAATATTCTGTGAGTCGTGTGGTGAATTGCGGAAATTTCGTGATGATAATTCGCCATTGACGGGATTCTAGTATACGATTAGTCCCATGCTAGTACTAGGAAGCCGTCTTGTGTGGTTGTGTGGTAGGGTTTAGAGGAGGAACCCTGCGTCGAGTGTTGATGTTTTGCTCAGCACATGGTGTATTATTGTTGTCCTGGATTAATCCAGTGACGGATGATCGTGTGCGGATCGATTGATTGAGTGATATGGTTACGGATGTAGCTTGTGGCGAGTTGTAGCCGAGAGAACTTGAAGGGATATGTAGTGTTTTTCGTATTTTCCTAAATGGAAATTCTGGACGTGAGTGTATGAGATATCGTTTGTTGCGGTAGTGCACGCTAGTGATTATTAGCGTGTGGTGAGATCTTAGAATTCACGGGAGATGTTATGGATGTCGGGCTTGGTTGTGTTTCGCAGGATTGAAAGGAACGACAACGATGGTTGTCGGTGAATTGCTCTACTTTTAAGACGATTGTGAAGTGTATGGTACGAGTTTGGATACTCGGCGTAGGAGCAAACGGTTGCAGTTGTTTTGACTCGAGGGTTGATTGCCCGATATCGTTGTAATATGATACATTAGAGCGCGAAGTGAGAATTCGGAGGCGTGATTAATACGTGTGTGACTCCGTGTTGGAAGCGAAAATGTTCGAGGGAGAAGTTGCTTAACTACTAGTGTTGGTGCGGATCACGAGGACGTGATCCAATGTAAGTGGGGGAGAGTTGTAACACTCGTTTTTCAGTTACGCGTTATTTCGAACGTCATTCGAAATACGAGGCATGTAAGTGTATATTTGGATCCCAAATAAAGTTGGAGAAGATGTTCTAAAACCTTACCATTGGATAGTAAATCTCATTACGTTTCCAACGATATTTGATTCGTCGAAAACGGAGTTACGGTTTGAAAGTTATGGCCAAAACAAGTTTCAGTTTCAGACTCAGTTCATTGGGACGCCGTCCAACCTTTTTGGACGCCGTCCAAGAGGCCTGACGGGCCAGCAGCTCTATTTTACTCAAATTAAAAGGGGTACTTTGGTCTTTTCACTTGTGGACGAATTTGGGGCTTTCATATCAGTTTTAGATCCAATTTTGGATCATTTTTCACATCCATCCTCACTTACACTCCAAACCCTAGAGAGAGAGGGAGAGTTTTAGAGAGGGAAAGCTCCATTTGGAGAAGAAGGATGTTGATTTCGGGTTAAGGTGCAAGAGTTAATGTTGTTCACCTCGTTCACGGCTACGTTTTGGTAGTGTTGGTAAGCTCTAACTCCGAATCTAATTGTTAAGATTCTTGTGTACATTTAGGGTTTGAGCTTGTTTAGTTATGAAACCCATTTAGATGACGAAGTGGGTTTATTGTGACTTGTTATTTTTGATACTTGGCGGGTTTTGGGTTGGTTGACGTTTTGGCCATGATTAGACTTTGATCTCGAATGTAATCACTTAGTTTAGTGATTATGGAAGTATTGGAACCCATTTGGGTATGTTTGAAATACTAGTTTGAAATGGGTCAAAATTAGGGTTTATGTGTCAAATTGGGTAAGATAAGTGTTTAACACTTGTGATTTGGTTTAATTGGTATATTAGGGCCATTTTCACTTGTGTTAGTGATTATTGGTTAGTTTTGGCATTTTTGGGACTTATGTCAAAATGGGTCGACTTTGAATTGGGTCAAAATTGATGATGACTCTAATTTTGGATTAAATGGATGTTAAACACTTTTGTTAAGTGTTAAATGGCGTTTTTTTGAATGAAAGTAATCGCGAGAAGTGATTTTGGGTTTAAATTACCACTCGAAGTGGTAGTTGGTTTGTGTCCATTAGGTGTTAAATGGGCAGGTTTTGGCGAGCAAGGTGTAATCCCTTGATCAAGGGATGTCTGTGTCGGGTTCTCTTTTAGAGAATGACTATTTATGTGTATATTGGACCTATGTGTGATATAGGTGGTTACTTGCTCGGATTTGAGGACGGAGATCATGTTATACATGACTTGTGCGGGCATTTCAAGGTGAGTGGAATAATTATATATGTATGTATATGATTTATTTACTTGTGGGGTATGGGTTAAAGTTCGATGTTGACGATACCATACCCTAGAGTATTTTGTTGTGTTGATGAGGGCTTAAAGTTCGATGTTGACGATACCTCATGTATGGATTTAAAGTTCGGTGTTGACGAAGCCATACCACTATTGTAGTGACATTCGATGAGGGCTTAAAGTTCGATGTTGACGATACCTCATATGTGGGTTTTAAGTTCGATGTTGACGATACCACATTAATTCATTCGATGAGGGTTTTAAGTTCGATGTTGACGATACCTCATACGTGGGTTTTAAGTTCGATGTTGACGATACCACATTTATTGGGACGGATGGGATTTAAGTTCGATGTTGACGATACCATTCGTGGGGCTAGCCTTGAGATCTTGAATACTAATGGATGTTGTGAACATCAACGTTTTATGTGTTGTAGTGTAGCATATTATTGTTCGAGTTATATGCTATTGTTTGTGCTAGCTTGCGTATTGGAGATTTAGCGTTATACTTTGCGATGGTATGCTAATTATATTGCTAGTATATATGCGGTAATTGTGTAAGTGATTGCAAGTAAGTAGATTATATATGTATATGTATAATTATTGCATTCACTAAGCTTCAAGCTTACCCCTCTCGTTGTTTACCTTTTTACATGTATTGTGATTATGAAGCTAGCTAGTTGTTAGACTAGATGCTTAGGAGCGTTTGGGCTCGATGGGGTAGATTTTGGATATTTGGGCGCGGATTGGGGATTTGGTAGTCCCCGGGATTATGCTCTTGGTATTGGGTTGGGTTATTGAGTCTTAACCCGTATTTGCGGTGTAAAGACTTTTCTTTAATGTTTTGTTGATGTAAAACTCGATTGGGTTGTTACAAAGCGTTGGCTGTTAATTTAAAGTGTTAAATGTATTTTGAAATGAATTGGAGCTAATCAGGTCTGCTGGACGCCGTCCAGATGGGATGGACGCCGTCCAGTATAACGTGGGTTGGGTGTTTTCTGTCTCAGAACACTTTAGTGTAATTGGACGCCGTCCTGTCCTTTGTTACTGGACGCCGTCTAGAGGTCTGGACGCCGTCCAGATGGTCTGTTATAAAAAAAAAATTAAGTCGTGTTTTTGGTGAAACGATGTTTGGGTCGTTACACTTGGATTGCCCCGTTTTACCCAAATTGTTGTCGCACTAGTTGTTGAACTATTAAATATTTAGCATTACTACCAAACCTTAATCGAATTACACTTTGCAAACTCACATAAGCATTGTATTCTAAGATCAAGTTAAGTATGAACGGTTATTGAGATTATTCTTGGGTTGAAATCACTTAGAACCCTTCAACTATCGAAATCACTTAAGATAATCGAACACCACTATGTTGACTAAAGGCCATTTGAAAACCAACTCAAATCAAGAACACAATCACTTGAAATCCTCAATCTAGTTGTCTAGATCACCTAAGGTGTTGAAGCACAAATTCATTCACTTCTCAAATCACTAAGAGAGCTACTCAACCTATGTAATCAAAGTAAAGCCTAAAACAAATGCATATCAATGGATCTATAGCTAACACAATAACACTTGTTCATGTATTTCATTCAAACAACATCATTCAATTGATTTAGGGGAAAATCTTTTCATTAGAGATTCATAGATAAGCAAACACCATGGATTTAGCCAATCATGGCTAAAATTACACTAATAATAAGCATTGAAACACAAATAAACATCATTCCTAAGTTATTACAAGCAATTGATTCAAAATAGAGTAAGAAAGGTGGAGATTACAACCCAAATTGAAAGAAAAGAAGATCTAGAGCTGAAACTATGATGGAACTTGAGCTTGCTTCCTTCGATTCACCTTCAAACTCCAATGGATGATGAAATTATGGTTTTGAAAGTTAAAATCGAACTTGGAATTGCAGCTCTATCAGCTCTCCCCCAAAATGACTTAATCTCTTTCCTTTTATAGTGCTGAATATTCTGGTCTGAACAGCGATAGGAGCGCCACTTTTGGCTCAGGAGCGGCGCTTTTGATGATCTTCAGGAGCGCCGCTTTTATGGTGAATTGCGGCGCTCTTGTAGTAAGAGCAGCGCTTTTGGCTAGAAGGAATGGCGCTCTTGGCTACTGGTGGAAAATGATGCCAAATCGTGTACAAGAACGTCGTTTTTCATTGAGGTGCGGCGCTTTTGCCCATTAGGAGCGGCGCTTTTAGATTAGGAGCTGATTTCTGTATTTGCCATTTTCTTTGCCACTTTTGATCAAGACTTAGTCAATTTTACACCAAATCAAGCTTTTAACCCCCAAATTTCCATTTAGCTCATAAGCATATCAAATAAGCTCCATAATCATCAAAAACCGAGTGAAGTGGGGGAGATATTGCAAGATAAAACATGTATAATTAGAGCAATATCAACTATCTTCTAGATCCCTTTAAGAAGATAGTTTACAAGTAAACTCATAACTAAGTTTATAATCACTCTTGCTAGAATCACTCTAAATAGATTACAATAATATTTGAATGATATTAGTAAATATATGAAAATGTAAGTGCAAGAGGTGAGTCTTCAAATGCTACAAGGCTTGACTTTTATAGGCAAGAGAAAATTAAACCCGGCACCATGCGGCTCACCTCACAGTCGACCGTGCAGGTCTCTGACCTCTGAATTTGTAGCCATTTAAGACCTTTAATTTTGTCATTTTCCCTTATTGGATGTCTGCAATTAGAAGCTAAAAACATCTAAAAAGACCTGCATTACCCCTTTTATCTTGGATGTATTCTTGGAAGTTGACATGGGCTTGAAAGAGGAAAGCCCCATTGTACTTCTAGTGTGTCCATGATTTTCCTTTATGGCAAATGCAGAATATTGATCCTTTGACAAACCACAAGCTTTCAAACTTCATATCACGAGTCTTCAAGGCTTTTGTTAACATTTGATTGCAAGTATATGCATTCATTGGTCACTTGCAACCCTCCAAATAAGACCCATTTGTTTTACATGAAGACTTCTAGGAAGTTACACTAATCACTTATTAAGCATGTAAGTAATGCTTAATGATTAATCAAGTGGAGAACATCTCTTTAGTTGGGACTTTAATGACCATCCTAATCATGTATTCATTTATTTAAGATTTAAAAAGGATGACTTGCAAAAGGATATTTAGCAACAATTATGTGTTTAACATTGATCACAAGCTAAAGTGTTATTAAATTGTCATTAGGTGTGATTAAGCAAGATTAGCCTTCTAGTGATCAAAACTCTTTTGGATATGAATGGGGCAACTATTGTGAATTTGTGAGCATGTTAAAATGAGTTTTATATATTATATATGCTCCGAAGTGGTCAAAATTTATTTGGTCAAAAAATCGGACAAAGAGAACAGCGGTCGACCCACGGTTAACCATGGAGTCGACCGTGCACCTTGTTTCTCAGAACCAACTTACAGGACATCCACGGTCTGACCTACGGACAACCGTGGACCTAGCCGTGCATAATCTGAGTTTTTCAAATGATTCTTTTGACTTATTTATTATGCGTATTGGTCGTTTGCTAGAAATCATGTAGGCTTGTGAACTTGTGTTGTTCTATACGCTTTTAAGCACATAAGACTTGGTGTTATCATCAAAACAAAGTGGTTAACATTTGAATATTATCATTGGATCACTAATCAACAAATTCCTCTAAGAGTAACTATGTCAAAAAAAGTCGTATGTACTTCTATTTTGTATTAGTTCATGAAAAGACATATCTTACTCTTTTTACTAATTTCAAGGAATATGATGGTTTATTTCTGCTCATGAATCATTACGAAATGTCCTTTGATATGACAGACGTAGATGTTATTAATTAATGCGAAAAAGGGAAAATCTCTCGAATTCCCAAAAAGATCCAAATGTCTATAAATATATACATAGCAACCTTCAAAAATATACAAACAAATAGAATAAAACACACACATAATCCAAATAGATTAAAAAGCAATTCATTACGAAAGACATTGTCTTAATGAGACACATAAGAGAAACTTACTAATCCTGCAACAATTCGAAAATGTGGGCATGAAAACATTGATAATCCATGGGTATCTCGTCTGCCCAGAACGTGTAAGAGTTCTACAAAAAAAAAAAATTCAATTATGAAAGAAGAAGAGGAATCACCATAGTGTACTTTAACGTTGAAAATATGTACATAGATATATGGATCTCTTCAACTATTGGTTAGATTTTTCAAGAAGCGGAGGAAGACAATTTCACACAGAAGTAGTAAGGATAGATGACCCAAGTCTACACCAAACACTGAAAAGGGTCAAAGTTAGCACCCTGATAAAGAGATCTTGCAGACAAGAGTGCATACGGTGTTGTGTAATCAATAGAAAAGTCAAAATTGGCTACCTAAAGAAAGAGCTTCTCGACGCATAGAGGGTGATCCAAAAAAGGTCACTTGCAGACCCATGCTTGTCGACGCATACAATGTATATAGTAGCACGAACATGTCAAACACATGAATAACGGGTATATAGTCTTGTCATATGGATGTGACAACATAGAGATTAGAGCCCTAAAAATAAGTCCAATATTCAACTATTGTTGAGCCAGAATATTCCTAGACCTTTCCATCCAGTCTTGGGTCCCACCCAGGATAGTCCTCTCGAGGACACCATTGGCAGCAACTAGTCAATGGGCTAGTCCAGGTCCCTTAGCCCTCCTTCTCGTGCTTCTTTGAAATATTTGTGGACTGATGTAAATGTATATATTACTTGTACCATTAGCATTAAAGCTTGTAAACTCTTTAATTAAATAATTTAAATGAGTTCCAATTTATTTGAGGGAGTATGTCATTATTGGTAGTATTTAGTCTAGGGTTAGTCCTGAGAAGGAAGTAGTGATGTGGCACTGATGTGGCAACTAATCATAGGGAGGAAGTATGCCTTGATTTGGAGCACACTAAGGTTTAGCTATAAAAAGTTAAAGCCAACTCTCATTCAAGGATCTCAACAAGAATTAGATATATATTCTCTCATTAAAACATTTGGCCACCAAGAAAGATAACCGTATAAGAATTGGTTACAAACCACCCTCCAACATATTTTCAACTCGGCCAAGGTTATTACGGTTTTCGAATCGGAGTGTTTCTAAGTCAACTAATCCAACCCAAAACCAATCAATCTACCCGGATTAGCCCGCAAGTATGAACTTATGCTTGATCATCACATGGCCCACTCAACTTTTACGATCATAGTATGTAAATTTATTTGTATTGATGTTTTAAAGATTGAAAATTTGTAATACCCCATCCCACGTAGATCTGCATAAGTAAGTTTGAGTCCATTATAAGGTAAAATCTCTTCCTTACCAGACACAACGCGTTTTGGGGCTACAAGCACAGCAGATCCCATCAGAACTCTGCAGTTAAGCGTGCTCGAGCGGGAGTAGTACTAGGATGGGTGACCTCCAGGGAAGGCGTCATGTGGTCGCAAAGAAAATGCCGTTTGCCTGTGGGCAAAGCGAACAATATTGTGGTCGTGGTAAGGCGGGATGTTACAAATGGTATCAGAGCCAAGTTCTCGGGGTGTGACGGGCACTTGGCTCGTGCATTTTCTGAGGTATAGATCCTGTGTATCAATTTGTTTCAGCCTAACGAGGACGTCGGGATTCTAAGTGGGGGAGTTTGTAATACCTCGTCCTACATCGATTTGCATAAGTTTGAGTCCCTTATAAGGTAAAATCTCTTCCTTACCAGACACAATGCGTTTTGGGGCTACAAGCACAACATATCCCGTCAGAACTCTGCAGTTAAGCGTGCTCGAGCGGGAGTAGTAGTAGGATGGGTGATCTCCTGGGAAGGCCTCGTGTGGTCGCCAAGAAAAAGCCGTGCACCTGTGAACTAAGCGGACAATATTGTGGTCGTGGTAAGACGGGATGTTACAAAATTCATATTTACTATTCAATTTTAATTTCCTTCTAGGGATAAGAATAGTCGGGTCACAAGCAATTCACATATTCACTTTACATATAATGCATGGAAAGCAGATTAAAAATTGATCGTTAAAAAAGAATATTTTTAATTATTACTATTATTTCAACTACGCTAATATTTTTTGTGGAGATATACACGATAGAAAATATAAACATGATCTAGGATCTTGCACTCATATTAATATTAACTCATTAGGATGAATGTTACAAGTGTCACCTAAGGTTAGCATTCATCATTTTTGAAAAGTTATTATATATTCGTCATGTGTAACTTGATGGTAACTATTGCATATAATGTTTTGATTGTAGCCGTGATTCATCCATTTGCGGAGCATGTTGTATACTCCGCTCTGTTTGCGATCCCGATAATGACAACAATACTGACTGGTACGTCATCGCTAGCTGTGATCGCTGGGTATATAACTTTCATCGATGTAATGAACAACTTGGGTCACTGCAACTTTGAGCTCATTCCGAAATCACTCTTCGCTTTATTCCCGCCACTTAAGTACGCCATGTACACACCATCGTAAGTCCCACTCGTTCTTTACACTTTTGTAAGGTGATTCATACAACATAGAAAATACTACGTACCTCCGTTTGTCACAAACAAAAGTTAACACAATTTAACGCCAAAATAATCGATCATTGCTAATGCTTACTTTTGCATAATGGGATTCATATGTTTAATAACTAATTAAATAAAGATTCACTACTAAAAAGTTAATAAAACTTTAAAAAAATTTGACGCCACATTTTTTCACGCATCGAAGTTTTTGACGTCATATTTTTCACGTTTCTAACTTATATTTACAAATTTAAGAAAAACACATTAAAAAGTGTCAAACCTACAAGTTACGTAATGATTCATATTACTTTATAGTAATTATTATTATTTTAATGGTAAACTTGATCATACTTCTCTATATATATTTGATAGAAAATTAATTTAGAAGAATCCGAGAAGAAAGTTTAATTTTTAACTTAATGTCATAGTTCATAAAGACCTTTTTACCTTGCATACGTGTTATGTGGTGTTATTTATATGACAGTAAAAACTACCAAGTATCACTAAATAAAACGGGTTAACTGATAAGGTTTCCGTCAAGAAAAAAGTATTTTTACTAGGATATACGCAATTAAATCGGGTTATTTAGTGAGCGTTTTCGACCCGACCCTACTGCTAGTGAAATTTGAGCTTAACAGCTCTTGTCAGGATATCAAAACCATGACTGTTGGGGTATAAAAGATAAATCGTTTGTACCGTTGCCAACACAAAAACTATAAGTCAAATATAGAGACCGGATGTGTATATCTAGAAATTTTAGAGATGAAAATGTACGTAAAAGAACAAGACCAATAAACGTATATAACTAGAGTTTGATAATGGTTTGTTAATATTTGGATCAGGTACCACTCTTTGCACCATACTCAATTTCGAACAAACTACTCACTTTTCATGCCATTTTACGACTATCTATATGGGACGATGGACGAATCTACGGACACATTGTACAAGAAGTCACTTAACCGAAAGAAAGAATCAACTAACGTCGTGCATTTAACGCATCTAACAACACCCGAGTCAATTTATCATATGAGGCTCGGATTTTCATCTTTAGCATCTAAACCACACACTTCTTCAAAATGGTACTTGTGGATTTTGTGGCCTGTAACGGTGTGGTCCATGTTGATCACTCGGGTTTACGGAAAAACAATCGTAGTTGAAAGAAATGTCTTCAGAAATCTCAAACTACAAACTTGGGTCATACCAAAATACAGGATACAAGTATGCACATTATTTCATATATCACATTTTCCTTTTTCAATTCTTTCTCTTATTTTTATTATAGAATGACAATGACAATCTTTCTGATTATTTTCCTATTTTCAATTATTGTGTTTATTTATAGTACCGTATGGAATTGCAAAGGAAAATCATCAATGGCTTGATAGAAGAAGCTATACTAGAAGCTGATGCGAAGGGGGTGAAGGTCTTTAGTCTTGGTCTATTAAATCAGGTTCTTAAACAAACTTTTAGTAGCGAATATACAATTTAGACGTTATAATCGACCAGTTACTTCTTACATACTTAGCATTTCACAAAATCTTTGACCCATCAGTATACATCTAAACTGGCACGTGCATAAACTATTCGTTGTGATTAAGCATACTTTAAGATGACTTTATGAACATTGCTAAAATGGTGCAGCGTACATTACTCATTTGACATCAGCTTAGTTATTCAACTCCTTGAGAGAGATATACTCCCTCTGTCCCAAAATTACTGTCTCGCTTTGACTTTTTGAGTCTTTTTTGTACAATTTTGACTTTAAATATTTGTGTTTGTTTGTTTTTTTTTTTGAAGGCAAGTAAGATTTTATTAAAAAAGAACCAGTACACGAGAAAAGACTAGCAAGGAGCTAGACACAACACGAAACAACACATAACTGCACGATTATAATGCGCACACACACACAAAGCTAAACCCATAATCACGAGGACATTAGAGATGGCACGACACGATAATAAAGCGGACTATGTTTCCTCCTCCGAGTCTGATGAGTCCGATAACGCGCAAGTAGAGCAACATGAGCAGCAACCAATATCCTCCTCCGAGTTATTCATCACCTTCTCAATAAAACACCTTTCGTGCCATCGAAAATTATCACGACGTCGGTTGCGCTTCATATTACTCCTACCCCACACATGATTAATAAACCAACTTTTGATCAAAGGAGGAGCTTTTTTCTTTTTAACACGAAATCGAGCAACCGTAGAATATACTGGACCGGGAGGTACGTCTTGTAAATCAACACAATCTTTTTCTTTGGGGTTAGGGACTTAACCCGGTTCTAACTCGATTGGGGCCTGGTTGTCCCTGGTATCATCATAGGTG
Source organism: Rutidosis leptorrhynchoides (assembly GCF_046630445.1). Classification (NCBI taxonomy): domain Eukaryota; kingdom Viridiplantae; phylum Streptophyta; class Magnoliopsida; order Asterales; family Asteraceae; genus Rutidosis; species Rutidosis leptorrhynchoides. The sequence continues at coordinate 142,779,979 of NC_092338.1, forward strand.
GAGTCTGGCCCAATAGGAGATATCGGCCCATTTTGATTTTGAAAATAACACGAATTGGAAAAAGCAACACGCGTGCCCTTTCTTTCCTCGAGGCCTGTACTGTCCACATTGGGAACTTCAGCAGACAGCATCGGCGATTGGAAATTCTCAGTCGACCTTGGGACTCCAGTAAAATTGAAATCAGGCGAGAAAATCGAAGCATTGCCGGCCGGAGACTGATCAGAATCCGGAGCCGGCCTGAATTCTCCGTCTTCAACCTCATCGACGTCGGTCTCCGCGATATTTACGGTAGATTTATCAGGAAAAAATTCCTTCTTCTCTTCTTCACAATTCACATCTATATTTGCTGTTTGATTAGATTCACATGACGAGTCTGGACTAAACTCGGACGGTTCGTTATCACCCCTAGTGGAAACCTTAGCCGGCTCCGATTGAATCCCATCATCATTCTCATCGAGACGAGACTTGTTTATTTCGACCAAAGACCACGAAAGTCGGTCCTTATTAAAGCTAAACAAAAGATTATGATTACTCACCGATTCTGGAAGATTAATTTCGATCCATTTACCCCCGACTTTTAACTCGATATGATATGGGTTGTTACTCTGAGGCAAATTGGGTTGTTGGTTAGACCCAACAAAAGAATCAGTGAATGATTTACCTTTCCAACTTGGTTTAGATGGGATTGAAGAATCACGACTCCAAGGAGGGTGTGGAAATTCTTCATAATTGTTAATATTCACGTTGGAAACTCGACCATAATTATCATCATTCCGGTTGGCAACACGATCTTTATTCGTTATACGATTGGAAACATCTCTCTCTAAGGCCTTATAGGCACGAATCTACATCCCATTGACCTGAATGTTGTTTAGAACTTTCGTGAAGGAATCAATGTCCGAAACGCCATCAAAACGGACGTACCCGAAGCGTTGGCCACTCGACAATCTCTTCCGAGCGAAGTACACGTCTTTGAGAGTCCCATAGTTCTCGAAAACTCTCCGACAATCATCTCGAGACCACGAATCCGGAAAATTGAAAATCAAAAACGATGTAACACGACTAATATTCGACATTATAGACGACAAGCCATTTGGCTTCGACATTATGATTACATCACAAAAAGGCTATATGAAAAATATAAAATGTAAGAAGTAACCGTAAAGTAAAGGAAAAAATATACTATAATAATAAATTTTTCTAAAATGTATATTTTTTTAGACTAACTAATAATATGAGATAAAAAGAGTAACATTTTTACCTAACAATGAAAAGGATGTCGACACTTTTTGTGTTTGTTTTACTTTGGTAAATTATTAGGGGGAAGAATTGAATAAAAATGGGAATTTATTCATAAGAAGAAATCCTAAATTAAAAGTGAAGTTGGTGGATGGAAGTAGCTTAGCAGTTGCAGTGGTCTTAAACAGCATTCCAATAGACACTACTCAAGTTGTTTTTAGGGGCAACTTCAACAAGATTGCATTATATCTTGCACTAGCTCTATGTCAAAAGGGCATCCAGGTAATTTCACCTTTCGATATCAAATTTCAAATAGGATGCTAACTAACAAGGTACATTTATTTTGCTTAATTGGGTTTATAATCATAGGTTGCAATACCTCAAGAGAATGATTACAAGATGGTGAAATCGAAGCTAAAATCTACGTATGACATCCGCGATAAGTTGATCCTTTCACGTACTTACTCCCCAAAGGTATTGTCTTATGATTAACAAACTACAATCACTTGCCAAAATTTCAAAAATAATCATCTAATTCTTGTATCAGAAACTGCTTTTTATGACATTCACATGAGATTTGTGTTGAGAAGTTTATTTATCTTCTGATTACTTGATTTTGTGAAGACATGGTTAGTGGGAGATGGACTAACTAGAGAAGAACAAATGAAGGCGTCGAAAGGGACGCTAATCATTCCTTACTCTCAGTTTCCTCCAAAGAAACTGCGAAAAGATTGCAATTACTACACCACACCATCAATGCTCGCTCCTAAATATCTCGAGAATGTTGATTCTTGTGAGGTAAGTACAAACACCGGCTGTGGCGAATCTAAGATCAAAACTTAAAGGGGTCCTGAATTTTTTTTCAAAAAACTAATTACGGAGTATATTTAAATGGTACTTTAATGACCACTCCAAAAAATTATAAATTCTGAGGTCCTATAGTTAAATTTAGTGGTGTCCTATAGAGTATAATTTAAAGAATACTTTATAAAAAAAAATTCAAACTAGTGATGTCACGGGACCTCACGTTATACAGAGTCGCCCTTACTATAATACTTATTGTTATTATTAATATCATTACATTATTATTCTGTTTATTTATCTTTTCATAAGGAAGGCAAAACTAGACCTGGTCTCACATATACACACGTTAACTCTTACGAGGCTTGAACGCATAACCTGTTAATTAGTCCATATATACTGCTAGGCTAAACGCCCTAGGTTAATTGCTAATGAATGCATTCAAAAGAAATAAAATACTACAATGCTAATTGCTAAATTTAAGCATTTAGAAGTAATTCTAACACTAATTTAATTTAAGGAATTAATAAATCTAAAACTACTTGTGTGTTTTAACAGAACTGGCTGCCAAGAAGGGTGATGAGTGTATGGAGAATTGCAGGGATGCTTCATGGGTTAGAAAGCTGGAACGTTAATGAGTGCGGTGATGAAATTTTCAGCATAGACAAAGTTTGGGAAGCAAGTATCCAACATGGGTTCACTCCTTTCGTAAAATGACTAGCTTAATCTACGTACGTGTTGATGCGTGACAGGGTTCTAGATCTTGTTTAAGCTTTAAATCTTGAAATAATTAAGTTTATCAATTAGCAGTACACATGGAGATAAGATATTTGTGTTGGACAGTATGATTGTCAAATTATATTCTTGTGTTGGACAGTATGATTGTCAAATTATATTCTCTCTCTTTATATGTACTACAAAAACCTATTAAGACATGGTATCCATAAAACCATTCTAATTGCTCATTATCTTGATGGGATTCAACATAACAAGTTCTTAAGGTATATATAATCACAAAACAATTTTATGAGAGTTATAGCAAGCGGAAGCATAATTATTAAGAAAACAAGTTTATATGTTTAACCATTTAAATTGAATCCATGTAGATATCAAGTCATGAACATATGCTTACATATAATAATAAGGAAGTAAGATTATACCTCCTCAAGATTAATTGAGGGCTGTTTTGAATGAGCAAGATGATGATGATGATTATGGAATAAGAACCTCTAACTTGAAGCCTCAAGTGTGTAATACGCACAAGCCTTTTGTGCACCAACACTTTCCTTTGTTTAGTTAGGATTTTAGGACACTATTGAAATGTCCCGTTCATATTGATTATAAACGTTCCATATTAATTGATTTCGTTGCGAGGTTTTGACCTCTATATGAGACGTTTTTCAAAGACTGCATTCATTTTTAAAACAACCATAACCTTTATTTTATCAATAAAGGTTTCAAAAGCATTACGTAGATTATCAAATAATGATAATCTAAAATATACTGTTTACACACGACCATTACATAATGGTTTACAATAGAAATATATTACATCGACATATGTTTCTTGAATGCAGTTTTTACACAATATCATACAAACATGGACTCCAAATCTTGTCCTTATTTTAGTATGCAACAGCGAAAGCTCTTAGTATTCACCTGAGAATAAACATGCTTTAAACGTCAACAAAAATGTTGGTGAGTTATAGGTTTAACCTATATATATCAAATCGTAACAATAGACCACAAAATTTCATATTTCAATAAACATCCCATACATAGAGATAAAAATCATTCATATGGTGAACACCTGGTAACCGACATTAACAAGATGCATATATAAGAATATCCCCATCATTCCGGGACACCCTTCGGATATGATTATAAATTTCAAAGTACTAGAGCATCCGGTACTTTGGATGGGGTTTGTTAGGCCCAATAGATCTATCTTTAGGATTCGCGTCAATTAGGGTGTCTGTTCCCTAATTCTTAGATTACCAGACTTAATAAAAAAGGGCATATTCGATTTCGATAATTCAACCATAGAATGTAGTTTCACGTACTTGTGTCTATTTTGTAAATCATTTATAAAACCTGCATGTATTCTCATCCCAAAAATATTAGATTTTAAAAGTGGGACTATAACTCACTTTCACAGATTTTTACTTCGTCGGGAAGTAAGACTTGGCCACTGGTCGATTCACGAACCTATAACAAATATGTACATATATATCAAAGTATATTCAAAATATATTTACAACACTTTTTATACATTTTGATGTTTTAAGTTTATTAAGTCAGCTGTCCTCGTTAGTAACCTACAACTAGTTGTCAAACGTTAGATGTACAGAAAAAAAATTGATATATATTATCTTGAATCAATCCACGACCCAGTGTATACATGTCTCAGGCTAGATCACAACTCAAAGTATATATATTTTTGGAATCAACCTCAACCCTGTATAGCTAACTCCCACATTACTGCATATAGAGTGTCTATGGTTGTTCCAAATAATATATACACATGGGTCGATATGATATGTCAAAACATTTGCATACGTATCTATTGTATCCCAAGATTACATAATATATTAGAATACATGTATAATACAATATAAGTTAGCTAGGATATAATTAATACAGATTCGTTACCAATTTTCACGTTGCTACAACAAGAAAAATTATCCAATCTTGTTTTACCCATAACTTCTTCATTTTAAATCCGTTTTGAGTGAATCAAATTGCTATGGTTTCATATTGAACTCTATTTTATGAATCTAAACAGAAAAAGTATAGGTTTATAGTCGGAAATATAAGTTACAAGTTGTTTTTGTAAAGGTAATCATTTCAGTCGAAAGAACGACGTCTAGATGACCAGTTTAGAAAACATACTTCCACTTTGAGTTTAACCATGATTTTTGGATATAGTTTCATGTTCATAAGAAAAATCATTTTCCCAGAAGAACAACTTTTAAATCAAAGTTTATCATAGTTTTTAATTAACTAACCCAAAACAGCCCGCGGTGTTACTACGACGGCCTATGTCCGGTTTTACAGTGTTCTTCGTGTTTCCAGGTTTTAAATCATTAAGTTAGCATATCATATAGATATAAAACATGTGTTTAGTTGATTTTAAAAGTTAAGTTAGAAGGATTAACTTTTGTTTGCGAACAAGTTTAGAATTAACTAAACTATGTTCTAGTGATTACAAGTTTAAACCTTCGAATAAGATAGATTTATATGTATGAATCGAATGATGTTATGAACATCATTACTCCTCAAGTTTTCTGGATAAAGCTACTAGAAATGAGAAAAATGGATCTAGCTTCAAAGGATCCTTGGATGGCTTGAAAGTTCTTAAAGCAGAATCATGACACGAAAACAAGTTCAAGTAAGATTTCCACTCGAAATAAGATTGTTATAGTTATAGAAATTGAATCAAAGTTTGAATATGAGTATTACCTTGTATTAGAAAGATATCTTACTGTAAATAAGAAAGATTTCTTAAGGTTGGATGATCACTCTACAAGATTGGAAGTAAGCTAGCAAACTTGGAAGTATTCTTAATTTTATGAAACTAGAACTTGTAGAATTTATGAAGAACACTTAGAACTTGAAGATAGAACTTCAGAGAGATTAATTAGATGAAGAAAATTAAAGAATGAAAGTATTTGTAGGTATTTTTGGTCGTTGGTATATGGATTAGATATAAAGGATGTGTAATTTTGTTTACATGTAAATAAGTCATGAATGATTACTCATATTTTTATAATTTTATGAGATATTTCATGCTAGTTGCCAAATGATGGTTCCCACATGTGTTAGGTGACTCACATGAGCTGCTAAGAGCTGATCATTGGAGTGTATATACCAATAGTACATACATCTAAAAGCTGAGTATTGTACGAGTACGAATACGGGTGCATACGAGTAGAATTGTTGATGAAACTGAACGAGGATGTAATTGTAAGCATTTTTGTCAAGTAGAAGTATTTTGATAAGTGTCTTGAAGTCTTTCAAAAGTGTATGAATACATATTAAAACACTACATGTATATACATTTTAACTGAGTCGTTAAGTCATCGTTAGTCGTTACATGTAAGTGTTGTTTTGAAACCTTTAGGTTAACGATCTTGTTAAATGTTGTTAACCCATTGTTTATTAAATCAAATGAGATATTAAATTATTACATTATCATGATATCATGATGTATTAATATATCTTAATATGATATATATACATTAAATGTCGTTACAACGATAATCGTTACATATATGTCTCGTTTCAAAATCATTAAGTTAGTAGTCTTGTTTTTACATATGTAGTTCATTGTTAATATACTTAATGATATGTTTACTTATTATAATATCATGTTAACTATATATATATATATCCATATATATGTCATCATATAGTTTTTACAAGTTTTAACGTTCGTGAATCGCTGGTCAACTCGGGTGGTCAATTGTCTATATGAAACCTATTTCAATTAATCAAGTCTTAACAAGTTTGATTGCTTAAAATGTTGGAAACATTTAATCTTGTAAATATCAATTTCATTTAATATATAAAAACATGGAAAAGTTCGGGTCACTACAGTACCTACCCGTTAAATAAATTTCGTCCCGAAATTTTAAGTTGTTGAAAGTGTTGACGAATCTTCTGGAAATAGATGCGGGTATTTCTTCTTCATCTGATCTTCAAGCTCCCAGGGGAACTCGGGTCCTCTACGAGCATTCCATCGAACCTTAAAAATCGGTATCTTGTTTTGTTTAAGTCTCTTAACCTCACGATCCATTATTTCGACGGGTTCTTCAATGAATTGAAGTTTTTCATTGATTTGGATTTCGTCCAATGAAATAGTGAGATCTTCTTTAGCAAAACATTTCTTCAAATTCGAGACGTGGAAAGTGTTATGTACATTCGCAAGTTGTTGAGGTAACTCAAGTCGGTAAGCTACTGGTCCGACACGATCAATAATCTTGAATGGTCCAATATACCTTGAATTTAATTTCCCTCATTTACCAAATTGAACAACACCTTTCCAAGGTGCAACCTTAAGCATGACCATCTCTCCAATTTCAAATTCTATGTCTTTTCTTTTAATGTCGGCGTAGCTCTTTTGTCGACTTTGGGCGGTTTTCAACCGTTGTTGAATTTGGATGATCTTCTCGGTAGTTTCTTGTATTATCTCTGGACCCGTAATCTGTCTATCCTCCACTTCACTCCAATAAATCGGAGACCTGCACTTTCTACCATAAAGTGCTTCAAACGGTGCCATCTCAATGCTTGAATGATAGCTGTTGTTGTAGGAAAATTCTGCTAACGGTAGATGTCGATCCTAACTATTTCCGAAATCAATAACACATGCTCGTAGCATGTCTTCAAGAGTTTGTATCGTCCTTTCGCTCTGCCTATCAGTTTGTGGATGATAGGCAGTACTCATGTCTAGACGAGTTCCTAATGCTTGCTGTAATGTCTGCCAGAATCTTGAAATAAATCTGCCATCCCTATCAGAGATAATAGAGATTGGTATTCCATGTCTGGAGACGACTTCCTTTAAATACAGTCATGCTAACTTCTCCATCTTGTCATCTTCTCTTATTGGCAGGAAGTGTGCTGACTTGGTGAGACGATCGACTATTACCCAAATAGTATCATAACCACTTGTAGTCCTTGGCAATTTAGTAATGAAATCTATGGTAATGTTTTCCCATTTCCATTCCGGGATTTCAGGTTGTTGTAGTAGACCTGATGGTTTCTGATGTTCAGATTTGACCTTAGAACACGTCAAACATTCTCCTACATATTTAGCAATATCAGCTTTCATACCTGGCCACCAAAAATGTTTCTTAAGATCCTTGTACATCTTTCCCGTTCCAGGATGTATTGAGTATCTGGTTTTATGAGCTTCTCTAAGTACCATTTCTCTCATATCTCCAAATTTTGGTACCCAAATTCTTTCAGCCCTATACCGGGTTCCATCTTCCCGAATATTAAGATGCTTCTCCGATCCTCTGGGTATTTCATCCTTTAAATTTCCCTCTTTTAAAACTCCTTGTTGCGCCTCCTTTATTTGAGTAGTAAGGTTAGTGTGAATCATTATATTCATAGATTTTACTCGAATGGGTTCTCTGTCCTTTCTGCTCAAGGAGTCGGCTACCACATTTGCCTTCCCCGGGTGGTAACGAATCTCAAAGTCGTAATCATTTAACAATTCAATCCACCTACGCTGCCTCATATTCAGTTGTTTTTGATTAAATATGTGTTGAAGACTTTTGTGGTCGATATATATAATACTTTTGACCCCATATAAGTAGTGCCTCTAAGTCTTTAATGCAAAAACAACCGCGCCTAATTCCAAATCATGCGTCGTATAATTTTGCTCGTGAATCTTCAATTGTCTAGACGCATAAGCAATCACCTTCGTCCGTTGCATTAATACACAACTGATACCTTGCTTTAATGCGTCACAATAAATCACAAAATCATCATTCCCTTCAGGCAATGACAATATAGGTGCCGTAGTTAGCTTTTTCTTCAATAATTGAAACGCCTTCTCTTGTTCATCCTTCCATTCAAATTTCTTCCCTTTATGCGTTAATGCAGTCAAGGGTTTTGCTATTTTGGAGAAATCTTGGATGAATCTTCTGTAGTAACCAGCCAATCCTAAAAATTAACGTATATGCTTCGGAGTTTTTGGGGTTTCCCACTTTTCAACGGTTTCGATCTTTGCCGGGTCCACCTGGATACCTTCTTTGTTCACTATGTGACCGAGGAATTGAACTTCTTCCAACCAAAATACACACTTTGAAAACTTAGCGTACAGTTTTTCTTTCCTCAATACTTCTAGCACTTTTCTCAAATGTTCTTCGTGCTCTTGATCATTCTTTGAGTAAATAAGTATGTCATTGATGTGGTAGCGTTGGGGTACGTGATAGTACTATATTTTACTACGAAATACGTTACAAATTACACAAGTTTTAATTATTTATTTACAAATGGGATATACCTAAACCTTGCTACAACACTATAGGCAGTGTACCTAATCGTAGAGTAGTATAGTTTTTAGTAAGTCCGGTTCGTTCCACAGGGAGCGGGCTTATTGCACACTATATTTTTAAACAACTATATTTGTACAAAAAATATATAATTATATATAATAATATATAAAAGGGGGTTTACCGTTTAATGACCGGTTTGTCGATTTATATTTTAAGCGAAGCGTATAGTAAATGACGATATTTAAATAACAATATAAAATAAATAACAATAAATAAAATAACAATAAATAAAACTACGAGGAAAAATGAAATAAAATATATTATGCTTATTTAAACTTCCGTAACCATGATGGTTGACGTGTTGATTTTAGTTTTATGCCCATGGGTTAATTGTCCTTTGTCCTGGATTATTTAATATGTCCGTCTGGTTTTTGTCCATAACAGTCCATCGGTCATAAATTTAAAGTGTGAGTGTCCTCGTCAAATTATCCTTATACCCGAAGTCAAATATTCTAACTAATTGAGGACTTAAACTGTAACAAGGTTTTAATACTTTGTTTAATAATTACACCAGGATATCAACTGCGTGTAACCCAAGATTTTAATACTTTGTTATCAATTATGCCAAGTGTCCTTGTACATAATTTCACCCCTGTTTTAATAATTCCATAGACTATTAATCCATTCCCGTATCCGGTTAAATGAACGATTATTCGTACATATAAATATCCCGCCCATCGTGTCCGATCGAGTGTATATGGTTATTTATAGGGACGTCCAATTGTAAATCTTTATATTTAATTAACAAACTATCATTTAATTAACAAATATAAAGCCCATTAATAGCCCATAGTCTAATTTCCACAAGTGTCATTCTTTTGTCCAAACCCCAATTATGGTACAAAGCCCAATTACCCCGTCTTTAATTTTTAGCCCAACATCATGATTACTTCGGCTCAAATAAGCATAATAATAACTTAAGCACGAGACATTAATTTAAAAAGGAGAACATAACTTACATTGAGTATTTATCGCGTAGTGTTACACGGACAGAATTTCGACTTCAAAAACCCGTAAAATAACCTTTACATAACCCGAACTAATCTAATATAAAACTACCCTATACTATATATATTATATATATATTTATTTATTTATTTATTACAGAGTATTATTATTATTATTTTTTTATTTAAACTCGGCAGAATGCATGGCCTTTTATAGGCGTTTTGATTTCTGACAGCTCCGCGAGTCGTGGAGTTTTTGGCCTTCAAACTCCGTGAGTCGTGGAGTTTGAAAATCCAGCTCAGGATCCTTTGTCTCATAGCTTGTCGACATGATTATATATATATTTATAATATATAAATAATTTATATAATTATTTATATATTATATTTTATTCTTGTGCATAATTGACTCATAATTTTTGGTCCATTGCGTCGGGCATTGATAGTTGACTCATGTCCCAGTTCCAGATTTTCGAACGTCCTTGCGTACAATTTAATATCTTGTACTTTGCATTTTGTAACTTGTACTCTTGTCATTTTGAGACGTTTCTCATCAATAAATTGAACCTTTTGAATTGTATTTTGTACATTTGAGCTTTTTGGACGTTTGTGTCTTCAAATCTTCATTTTCGCCTTTTGTCTTCGCACTTATTTATTTAAACAATTACAATGAAAATATAATACAATTACATATGAAAACCTATTATTTAGGAGAGATATTGCTATGAAATATATGTTCCTTTTTAGCCTTATCAAACATCCCCACACTTGAGCGTTGCTTGTCCTCAAGCAATACAGAACTTGAAATAAAAACATACATGAATCACTTTTTTATTCATCACACTTTGTACATCAGTGATTTTGATATGGTGGTATAAACAATGATAGTAACGATAGAACCATGGTTAAAGGTGGGTGTGTCATCGACAGTTGCCTCGGGTTTAGGTCAACGACACTTGCAATCAAATAGCCGATTTACTTTCGGTTTCCAAAGTAAAGTGCACATTTGAAAGGCGGTTTACAGTCCCACATGACTATAAAAATTTAGATCCGTTAGGAAATTGGATCTTTATGAAAACATTTGATCTTTGAAAATTCAATCTAGCTTTTACCCTAGATAAGTTTTTCGGAATAACCCTTCACCGGTGTTTGCAAAATATTTTTGTGGGTTGTGTGGGTTTCAGATTTGAAAATTTTAGCTCAACACTTGTGGTTTAGTGTCACCCACTTGCTAACCTTGTATTGGGAAAGCAACACGTCCAGTATACTTGCTCCGTATATTACCTTTCGATAAACTACCGTCCGGTTGTAAAGGAAAGCGTTGAACAAGAAACTGTTAAGGCAATGTCTAATGACATGCATTTGATTATGGTCTATAAATGTGTCGGATGCTAGAACTATCCTTTGTAGGAGCAATAGTAAAGATCATCCTATGATTTTTTGGTCTGGCACAAGGTCCTGTCTTCGACCATGCTATGCAACCACCGTTCTTACGGTTGACACCCGATTTGGTCCAGGTGACCTAATGAATTCCAGGTGAATTCCTAGGATTTTACGTTCAATGGTAATGAACACATTGAAAATGGGTTTTCAGAAAACAAATCGGTTTTAATTTGATCAAAATATTTTCTCGTTCAAGCTCGAGTTTAGATATCATCGAATTCCATGAGTTTGTAATTCTCAATCTTTAAGGTCAATCTCAAGGATTGAGTAATATCAGTCTTAAAAGCTGATTTTTGATCTTTTAAGGAGATTATCCTTTCTGGGGGTCTGATTCATTAGTCTTATCAAGCTAATTTGCACGGCGTCCTCCCCATTTTACAAGACAGATCCTCTCATGGCTAGGATAAGTCTGACCACATGGTGACCCTGTTTGATGCTGAGGTCCGTGGATTTCCTGCTGATTTTATTGATGACTTTTCTAGATTTTTCGTCAACCTACAGCTGGTCTGGACGACAACTTCCTGACCTAAATCAAGAAGCGCGTGTCTTTTTCGGAAGACTTTACTTCCTTTTAATAATGGAATTGATTCATCGTGTAGATCCATCTTTCATTACAGTAAATCGGGTAAAACAGTTAATTTAGTCCAAAACAAAAGCACCTGCAATAAACTTTACAGAAACATGTGATAGATAATTTTTTATTGAATAACTTGGTATATTCTCCCCACACTTGGCTTTTTTCATGCGTCTTTTTATATCCTAATAAATAAATTCAAGCGTTTTAGTTGTTTCTCAATTTATGTCCTTTCCGAGGTAACGATAATTTCGGTATTAACACCTAATTTTCATCGTTCATAAATATGTATAAACATGATTTTAAATTCATTTATTTAAAATTTTTTCAAATTTTCACAAAATTTGGCCAATAAAACCAAGTGTAAACCCGAGAGAATTTATAACCCTAATATCCCCACACTTGAGATCATGCAATGCCCTCATTTGCATGAAATCAGACTATAATTATAAATTCATGAGGGTGATTAGTGTAGAAAAGTGATTAAGAATACCTAGTTTGTACTTACAAAGCTCGTCGAATGATAGATGGTGCGCCTCATCGTCATTCCTTTTTGTTTTATCACACATGTTTTTCTTCAAAAATGGTTGCTTTTCTGAACTGTTTGCTAATATTTGAAAATGCGTTTTTTACCCTTACTTATTATTCATGTTTATTTAACGAGTTATGCACTAACCCGAACCCCTAATTTAACGTTAAGTGGGGTTAGACTTCCCCATACTTAGCTGACGACATGTGAAGTCGGTAGAATAAGTTCCACGAATTAGAATAGTGAGCCAGTTATTTACATCTCGGGTGGTATAAAATATATCAATGGGTTTAAAGTTTAGACTCACCCGATCGTCACTACTTAATTCTTTTTTAAGTGTAGCTTTTAGTAAATGGATATGTCTCTTTTCTGGTTCTTGATCAAATGGATCGATATACACCGACATACATATTTCTATAGGGTGGATAATTCCTAACATTTCCTTCCGTTTATTCTTGGGATCAAAGTTTTCACCTCTATTACCCAATTGGGTGAAATTCGAGGTGTCAATATCTATTACAGCTTGTAGTTCATCTTTGGTAGATGACTCGTCTATTGAGAATATTGGGCTGGAAGGTTGTGGAATGGAGAAGTTTGGATTGGTCTCGGGGGAAAAATTTTCAACGTTATCGTTTTCCCAATAGTACCAATTTGTCACCCTTTCTTCTTCTTCATCATCCATTGATGGATTGATGATTTCGTCGGTAGAGGCTAATGTGTTGATATGTTGTGAAATTGGTAAGACTGAATAAAAAGTATCATCGGGATAGTTGGTGATTTTGGAGCTCTCGAATTCATCAAAATTCGATGATATGAGACTTTCTTGCACAATACTCCTCAGATCAACAGGTGTGTAGTCTGATAGAGTTTTAGCTTGCCTATTTACAAACTCTCTCATTTGTTCATTTTGAGCATAAAGTTCTTCGAGTTTGATTTTCATATTGTCTAATAAATTTTCAGACACATAATTTTCCTCGTCTACTGGTTGTTGAGTTTGGATATATTCTTGGGAATAATCCCAATTAGAATTGTATTCCTCATAATCATTCCATTCAGGTTCCGTGGGTGCGTAATTTTCCACAGGAACGTAATAATAACATTCCCATGTTGAGTGATAATCTCCACAGATTTCACAACCAGTTATTGTTTCGTCATTCGTGATCCAAGATTGACCGAACGAATTGTCATCAACACCCATTTGAGAGTATTGATTTAATTGATTTTGGATATCAAAAAGGGTTTCCATAGCCTTGTTTTCAAAATTTTCCATTTTATTGCGATGGCCAAATTTTAGCTACAATGTGGTGCATTTACTAATTATCCTATTAGTTATAAAAATAGAAAAACTTATATAAGTTGTCCAATTAATAGACTTTTCTGCTTTTGCCCACGTTTCGAATAGCTAAAAGATGCAGCAGGGAGCCAGAACCCTTTAAATCGGAAGCTCACAACTCAGCCACTAACAAATCCAACTATTACTACGAAGCAGAAAATTGTCAACGTCCATTAATTTAACCACTTAAATAATTTTTCTTTCCGTTTGAGATATTAGATAAGAAATAGAGAAAATTTCTAAGTCCTAAAAACTAAAGCGTCGAGAAATAAGAAAGAAAAAGAATGCGCGTCGAAAAACGTCGAAAAATAAAAATAAGAAAATAGCGCGTCGTAACTTAAAAGTCTAAAAATTAAATCTAAAAAGTTACGCCTAAAGGTATTAAAGCTTAAAGGAATTCTATATCCAAAACGGCAATAACTTAATTAGGCACTAAAATCTAAAAACGGCGTCGCAAAATTCTAAAGCGCCTAAATCTTAGTCTAAAGAAAAAGCACTTAAGGGATTTTACGGCAAAGCCTAAAAATCTAGAAAATAAAAATAAGCTACGGCAAAACTAAATTTAAAATTAACTACGAACGATAAAAATAAAAATATTACGATTACACTAAATAAAAGGATACAAAATATAAAAATAAAAAGTGATAAAATTACTTATTTTTATAAAAATATTATTTTTATATTTATTTTATAAAAGTATTAATTTTTATATATAATAAAACTAATTCTAATTAATTAAAACTAATTAATTAAAACTAAAACTAAATAATAAATTAATTAAACTAATTTAGGGTTTTAAAAATAATAATAATTAATATAATCCGTAATTAATGCGATGTAGGGTTCCTGGGTGCGCCTGTCAGGGTGGCTCCGCGAGTCGTGGAGTTTGAAAGACGTTTTTTTTTTAATTTTATATTGTTTTTCTAAAATGATATATAAATATATTTATAGAAAAATAAATTAAAAATATAGCGTTTCGCCGAGTCCCCGGCAGCGGCGCCAAAAACTTGATGTGGTAGCGTGGGGGTACGTGATAGTACTATATTTTACTACGAAATACGTTACAAATTACACAAGTTTTAATTATTTATTTACAAATGGGATATACCTAAACCTTGCTACAACACTATATGCAGTGTACCTAATCGTATAGTAGTATAGTTTTTAGTAAGTCCAGTTCGTTCCACAGGGAGCGGGCTTATTGCACACTATATTTTTAAACAACTATATTTGTACAAAATATATATAATTATATATAATAATATATAAAAGGGGGTTTACCGTTTAATGACCGGTTTGTCGATTTATATTTTAAGCGAAGTGTATAGTAAATGACGATATTTAAATAAAAATATAAAATAAATAACAATAAATAAAATAACAATAAATAAAAGTACGAGGAAAAATGAAATAAAATATATTATGCTTATTTAAACTTCCGTAACCATGATGGTTGACGTGTTGATTTTAGTTTTATGCCCATGGGTTAATTGTCCTTTGTCCTGGATTATTTAATATGTCCGTCTGGTTTTTGTCCATAACAGTCCATCGGTCATAAATTTAAAGTGTGAGTGTCCTCGTCAAATTATCCTTATACCCGAAGTCAAATATTCCAACTAATTGAGGACTTAAACTGTAACAAGGTTTTAATACTTTGTTTAATAATTACACCAGGATATCAACTGCGTGTAACCCAAGATTTTAATACTTTGTTATCAATTATGCCAATTGTCCTTGTACATAATTTCACCCCTGTTTTAATAATTCCATAGACTATTAATCCATTCCCGTATCCGGTTAAATGAACGATTATTCGTACATATAAATATCCAGCCCATCGTGTCCGATCGAGTGTATATGGTTATTTATAGGGACGTCCAATTGTAAATCTTTATATTTAATTAATAAACTATCATTTAATTAACAAATATAAAGCCCATTAATAGCCCATAGTCTAATTTCCACAAATGTCGTTCTTTTGTCCAAACCCCAATTATGGTACAAAGCCCAATTACCCCATCTTTAATTTTTAGCCCAACATCATGATTACTTCGGCTCAAATAAGCATAATAATAACTTAAGCACTAGACATTAATTTAAAAAGGAGAACATAACTTACATTGAGTATTTATCGCGTAGTGTTAAACAGACAGAATTTCGACTTCAAAAACCCGTAAAATAACCTTTACATAACCCGAACTAATCTAATATAAAACTACCCTATACTATATATATTATATATATATTTATTTATTTATTTATTACAGAGTATTATTATTATTATTATTTTTTTATTTAAACTCGGCAGAATGCATGGCCTTTTATAGGCGTTTTGATTTCTGACAGCTCCGCGAGTCGTGGAGTTTTTGGCCTTCAAACTCCGCGAGTCGTGGAGTTTGAAAATCCAGCTCAGGATCCTTTGTCTCATAGCTTGTCGACATGATTATATATATATATATATATATATATATATATATATATATATATTTATAATATATAAATAATTTATATAATTATTTATATATTATATTGTATTCTTGTGCATAAAGGACTCATAATTTTTGGTCCATTGCGTCGGGCGTTGATAGTTGACTCATGTCCCGGTTCCGGATTTTTGAACGTCCTTGCGTACAATTTAATATCTTGTACTTTGCGTTTTGTAACTTGTACTCTTGTCATTTTGAGACGTTTCTCATCAATAAATTGAACCTTTTGAATTGTATTTTGTACATTTGAGCTTTTTGGACGTTTGTGTCTTCAAATCTTCGTTTTCGCCTTTTGTCTTCGCACTTATTTATTTAAACAATTACAATGAAAATATAATACAATTACATATGAAAACCTATTATTTAGGAGGGATATTGCTATGAAATATATGTTCCTTTTTAGCCTTATCAGTCATCGATGAAAACAATGACAAACTTGTCAAGATATGGCCCACACACTCGGTTCATAAGGTCCATGAACATAGCTGGTGCGTTAGTCAATCCAAACGGCATAACCATAAACTCGTAATGACCATAACGCGTCCTAAAAGCAATTTTTGGAATATCATCATCCTTTACTCGCATTTGATGATATCCAGAATGTAAATCGATCTTCGAATAAACCGACAAGCCTTGTAGTTGATCAAATAAGTCGTCAATTCTCGGCAGTGGATAACGGTTTTTGATGGTAAGTTTGTTCAACTCTCTGTAGTCAATACACAACCTAAATGTACCATCCTTCTTCTTGACAAACAAAACAGGAGCTCCCCATGGTGATGTGCTTGGTCGAATGAAACTACGTTCTAATAGTTCTTGCAGTTGGCTTTGCAGTTCTTTCATCTCGCTGGGTGCGAGTCTATAAGGAGCACGAGCTATTGGTGCAGCTCCTGGTACAAGATCTATTTGAAATTCAACAGATCGATGTGGAGGTAGTCCCGGTAATTCTTTCGAAAATACATCGGGAAATTCTTTTGCGACGGGAACATCATTGATGCTCTTTTCTTCAGTTTGTAGTTTCTCAACGTGTGCTAGAACAGCATAGCAACCTTTTCTTATTAGTGATAATGCTAAAAACGAATATATATTTCATAGCATTATTCCTCAAGAAAGACAAGCTTTTAGTTGCAATTGTTCTATTTACAAGAGATATTCGTTTAAATAATAAAAGGTGAAGACAAAAGACAGATTCGACGAATTGAAGACGCAAACGACCAAAAAGCTCAAAAGAACAAAAGACAATCAAAGAGGTTCCAATTATTGATAAGAAACGTCTCGAAATCACAAGAGTACAAGATTCAAAACGCAAAGTACAAAATATAAAATTGTACGCAAGGACGTTCGAAAATCCGGAACCGGGACCAGAGTCAACTCTTAACGCTCGACGCAACGGACTAAAAATTACAAGTTAACTATGCATATAAATATAATATAATATATAATTAATTATAATAATTATATATATATTATATATATATTATAAACCGTCGGTAAACAAAGAGCCAAACTCCTCTGAGCTATAAAAGTAACCTCCGCGACTCGCGGAGTTTGAAGAGGTTTTCACCGCGAGTCGCGGAGCCCCAAAATTCGACTTTTCCTGTAAAAGCAACCGAATTCTGATCGCAATTCGATATCTTTTTCTCTCTTCTCTCATATATACGTAAACGATATATATATATATATATATATATAATTTATATTTTAATTTTAATTTTAATTATAATTCTAATAATAAGGGTATGTTAGCGAATATTGTAAGGGTGTAAGTCGAAATTCTGTTCGTGTAACGCTACGCTATTTTTAATCATTGTAAGTTATGTTCAACCTTTTTACATTAATGTCTCGTAGCTAAGTTATTATTATGCTTATTTAAAACGAAGTAATCATGATGTTGGGCTAATTACTAAAATTGGGTAATTGGGCTTTGTACCATAATTGGGGTTTGGACAAAAGAACGACACTTGTGGAAATTAGACTATGGGCTATTAATGGGCTTTATATTTGTTTAACTAAATGAAAGTTTGTTAATGTTAATATAAAGATTTACAATTGGGCGTCCCTATAAATTACCATATACACTCGATCGGACACGATGGGCGGGGTATTTATATGTACGAATAATCGTTCATTTAACCGGACACGGGAATGGATTAATAGCCACTAGAATAATTAAAACAGGGGTGAAATTACATTCAAGGGTAATTGGTGTAATTGTTAACAAAGTAGTAAAACCTTGGTTTACACGCAGTCGATAACCTGGTGTATTCATTAAACAAAGTATTAAAACCTTGTTACAATTCGAATCCCCAATTAGTTGGAATATTTAACTTCGGGTATAATAATAATTTGACGAGGACACTCGCACTTTATATTTATGACTGATGGACTGTTATGGATGAAAACCAGACGGACATATTAAATAATCCAGGACAAAGGACAATTAACCCATGGGGCATAAAACTAAAATCAACACGTCGAACATCATGATTACGGAAGTTTAAATAAGCATAATTCTTTTATTTCATATTTAATTTCCTTTATTTTATATTTAATTGCACTTCTAATTATCGCACTTTTATTTATTGTTATTTAATCGCACTTTTAATTATCGTACTTTTTAATTATCGCAATTTTATTTTATAGCACTTTTATTATTCGCAATTTCATTATCGTTATTTACTTTACGCTTTAAATTAAGTCTTTTATTTATTTATTTTACATTAGGTTTTAACTGCGACTAAAGTTTTAAAATCG
The DNA here is from genome assembly GCF_046630445.1 of Rutidosis leptorrhynchoides. Lineage (NCBI taxonomy): Eukaryota > Viridiplantae > Streptophyta > Magnoliopsida > Asterales > Asteraceae > Rutidosis > Rutidosis leptorrhynchoides. The sequence goes on from NC_092338.1 coordinate 142,799,146, forward strand.
ACAAACCGGTCATTAAACGGTAAAAACCCCCCTTTATAATAATAATATTACTTATATATATATTTGTATTTTTATAAAAGTAAACTAATATAGCGTTAAGCTTTGTTTAAAGATTTCCCTGTGGAACGAACCGGACTTACTAAAAACTACACTACTGTACGATTAGGTACACTGCCTATAAGTGTTGTAGCAAGGTTTAAGTATATCCATTCTATAAATAAATAAATATCTTGTGTAAAATTGTATCGTATTTAATAGTTTTTCCTAGTAAAATATAAACTATTTCGTATACACCTCGCATAACATCAAGTATTTTTGGCGCCGCTGCCGGGGAAATTTCTAAACGCCAGAAGCGCAACGCTAATAAAAAAAAAAAAGATTTTTAGCTTACTTCTATTAAAAATTCGTTTTTGTAAAAATACGTTTTATTTATTCAAAAATATAAAAAGAAAAAAAAAATATAAGTATTTTTAAGATTTTGTTAAATATTTAAGTTTTATAAGTTTCTTTATTTTTACTTTAGTTTATAAAAATATAAGTTTTATTTAAATATCTTTTATTTATTTAAAAACAGAAAACAGAAAAAAAAAAAAAAACGCGTCGATTTAAAACTGTGCCAGAGTTGAAATTTGGATCCCCGCGACTCGCGGGGTTTGAAGTGTTAAATACCGCAACTCGCGGAGTTTACCTGACACACGAACAGAAACCCTAATCCTGCATTAATTACGGGTATTAATTAATTATTAGTATTATTTAACCCTAATTATTATTATTATTATTATTATTAGTTTTATTTTAAGATTTACTTTTTATTTAATTTGTTTTATTTAGTATTAATTAGTTTTATTAAATTGTAAAATTAGTAGTTTTATTAAATAAAAAAAATATAAAAATAATATTTTTATAAAAATTGTACTTTTTACAACTTTTTATATATTTTTATATTTTGTCCCTTTTTAATCGTTGTAGCATAACTTTTGTATTTTTAGCTCATATTTAATTTTAAACTTAGTTTTTGCTATAGTTATTTTTACTCCTAGATTTTTAGGCTTTGCCGTAGAATTCCTTAAGTGCTTTTTCTTTAGACTAAGATTTAGGTGCTTTAGAATTTTGCGACGTTTTTTTAAGTTTTAGTTTCTTTTTAAGTTATTTCCATTTGGGATTTAGTTTTTCCTGTAAGCTTTAATATTTTTAGACACCTTTTACCTATGTATCAATTATCATTCCAATTAGTAATTTCAATTTGCGATTATAATTTTAAGTTAGTTGTAGTAATAAGGTTAGGTTAGTCAGGTATTTTTAAGTTTTTATAAGTTTCTTTTATTTTTCCGCCACCTTTTATTTTTTCAACCATTTTTCTTTTTCGACCTTTTTCGACGAACTCTTTTTCTTTCTTATTTCTCGCTATTCTAGTTTTAGGACATAGATTTTTATTCTACTTCTTATCTAAATTTCTTAAAATTACGAAAATTTATTTTAAGTGGTTAAATTAATAGACATCAAAATTTTCTGGTTCGTAGTAATAGTTGGATTTGTACGTGGACCGGGTTATTGGAGCCAAACAGTCCTTAATTATATTGAGACCAAACGAATCCTGCCCCTCTGCTGCATCTTTTGGCTATTCGAAACGTGGGCAAAATCAAAAAAGTCTATTGATTGGATAACTTATTATAACTTTTCTTTCCTTTTTAAAAAACTAATAGGATATTCAGTGAATGCACCGAGCAAGACGTTCATCACCTTTTGTACGTTCACCACCTGTAACTAGATCAAGACATTTAGCAAATATTACCGCCGTTGATTTTTCTTTAGAATCGTCATCCAGTCGACCAAGTACTTCAGTTCAAATTTCCGATAATCCATTTTTTGAACCCAACATCACAATTGAGAATCCGGAAAATATTCAGGAACGGTTCGTAGATCCTGAACCACTAAACCTTCCTCCGGAACCACTAATTATTCAAACAGAGATTGTTGAGGAACGAACCATTAAATCAGAATCATCTAGTGATACCGATTCAACAAATTCAATTATGGAGAATCTGGAACCTTTAAGTATGGAAGACCGAATGAGAGCTAAACGCACTGGCCAAGGTCACGCAATTACTCATCCAGACATTAATGCGCCAGATTATGAAATCAAAGGACAAATTCTACACATGGTGACTAATCAATGCCAATTTAGTGGTGCGCCGAAGGAAGATCCAAATGAACATCTACGTACCTTTAATAGGATCTGCACACTATTTAAAATCCGAGAAGTAGAGGATGAACAGATATATCTCATGTTATTTCCCTGGACTTTAAAGGGAGAAGCCAAAGATTGGTTGGAATCGTTACCTGAAGGGGCGATTGATACATGGGATGTTTTAGTTGACAAATTTCTTAAACAATTCTTTCCTGCATCTAAAGCCGTAAGACTTCAAGCAGAAATTGTTACGTTCACACAGAAACCAAATGAAACTCTATATGAGGCATGGACTAGATATGGAAAGTTGTTAAGAGGATGTTCGCAACATGGTTTAGACACCTGTCAAATAGTACAAATATTCTACCAAGGATGCGACATCACTACAAGAAAAGACATAGATATAGCAGCTGGTGGTTCTATTATGAAGAAAACCGAAACTGATGCTTACAAAATTATTGATAACACTGCTTCCCACTCACATGAGTGGCACCAAGAAAAAGATATCATTAGATCATCTAAAGCAGCTAGAGCCGATTCTAGCCATGACTTAGATTCCATTTCCGCAAAGATAGATGCTGTGGAGAGACGAATGGAAAAGATGACTAAGGATATTCACTCAACACGAATTAGTTGTGAGCAGTGTGGAGGACCACATTTGACAAAAGATTGTCTCAGTATTGAATTAACAATGGAACAAAGAGAGAATATTTCATACATAAACCAAAGGCCTGGAAATAATTATCAGAATAATTATCAACCGCCAAGACCGATTTACAATCAAAACCAGAATTATAACTGAAATATTCCATACAACAACCAACAAGGTCCTAGCAATCAACAAGTATCCAATAATACTTACAATCAGCAAAGACCTAATTTTCAAAACAAACCACCACAACAAACCGATGATAAAAAGCCGAATTTAGAAGATATGATGACAAAGCTAGTTGAAACTCAAACGCAGTTTTTCACATCTCAGAAACAAACTAATGAACAAAATGCTCAAGCATTTAGAAATCAACAAGCTTCTATTCAAAATCTGGAACAAGAAGTAAGTAACCTAGCAAGGTTAATAGGTGAAAGAAAACCGGGAAGTCTACCTAGTGATACAAACGCTAACCCCCGGAATGAAACAGCTAAAGCTATTACCACAAGAAGTGGTACAACACTTAAACCACCTGAAATACCTGTAACTTCTGATGAAGCCATTCCTACTCCACAAGAACCACAACCTGATCAAGATAAGGAAAAAGAACCGGTAGTTGAAAAGGTTAATGAAGATAACACAGTTAAGGATAAACCTTATGTTAAACCATACCAACCACCACTTCCTTACCCAAGTAAAATGAAGAAAGAGAAACTTGAAGCCGAGCAATCCAAATTCTTGGATATGTTTAAACAGATAAATGTAAATCTTCCTTTCATTGATGTGATTTCTGTAACATCCCGCGTTTTTCCGTTAAATTTATTTTTAACACCGTCTTTGTTTTTAAATAATATCTTTCGCTATTTAAATTCCCAATTTCCGTTGACTAACGTTTATAATATTCTCGTTATTTAATTATAACATCACTCGTCTACTCGAGCGTTTTTAAAATATTCGTTTGGTTAAATCCCGCACCCGCTTCTAAACTCGAGGGACTAAAATTGACACGGGGCAAACTAGTTGACTAGGTCAACTAGTCCACCCCAATCACCACCATTCAATCCCTCCATCTCTCTCTCTTTCTTTTTTTTTCTCTCAAGAACACAAACATAATTCATCATCTAAATTCGGATCGGGAAGCAAACTTCAAAACAAATTACATATTCGTGATCCTCTCATCATCCTCTTCGATTTGGTACCAATTTCATCCATTTTGGGTAACATTTCTAAAACACTAAATTTCTCTAAATTCGTTTTATATACTTGAAATTGTGTTAGTTAGTGTCTATGGCTCGTGTGTAACATGAATATATGTTTTGTTTGCTCGATTTGTGGTTTGGAGTAACTAGTTTGAGTTTTTGAAATGGGTTTGCTTAATCCTTGATTTTGGATGAGTTAATGTTGTTAGATTGTTAAAGTGCATGTTTTAATTGTGTTACTAGTATCATTAGCTACATTTTGATGTGTAGGTTGATTAAGAAAACTTCAAAAACCCGATTAATGATTTCTTTTGATGTTTGACTAGGGTTTGATAGTTCTTGACATGAACTTTTGGATGCTTAAATGCCATGGAATGTTAATTGTTAGTGTTTAGTAATAATGTATGCTTCATTACCTTCGAAACGGCATATCATATGTGTGAATTGGATTCCCGAAACTTAAAATGCAATTGATGAACTTGAAACTTTGAAAATGGACTTTTAAATGATCACTTGACGAGAAATCGGTTATGGAAAATGTTGTTTTTGTTTGATGAAACATGTTTAGTTGTGTTCCTTGTCAAAAGAGCTTTCCAACGGTATAAGATACGCTTTCTAATTGTTTACGGTTTGAGTTTTGCGTTTGTTTGAAATTTTACCAAGCCTTGAACAAGTGAAACAGGCCTGGGACCAGGCCACGGCCATTGTCGCGGCGCGACAGGCCTGGCCGTGGCGCGACATAAGCCGCGTCCAGATTCTGTTTCCCTTGACCTTTTTACTAAAAATGTTTGACATGTTCTAGACCTCCAATTTACATGCAACTTGTTTTAACATGCTTATATATGAATAACTAGCATAGAAAAATAGTTCGGGACCCGACCCGAACGTGTTGACTTTTTCGTTGACTTTGACCAAGTTTGACTTTTAGTCAAACTTAACTAAACTTTTATACAATCGTTCTAACATGCTTTTATACTTGATTCTTGCATGAAACTTGACAACGTGATTCACATGCTATACTTAATCGAGTCGTAACGAGCCATAGGACTAATTGAACACATTTCACCCGACCTTGTGTCGTAACCGGTTAATTGATATAACTTACTTGTTTAGGTCAAGGCTAAGCAACTTTCATGCACACGTTTACTTGTTGAAGTACTTTTATACTCGTGCACTCGAGGTGAGATCATAGTCCCACCTTTTCAACAACTTTTTATACTTTTAAATTGTGGGCTGAGAAACATATACTTTGTTACATTTTGTACTACTTGCTTTTATACTTTGAACACAAGTACAAGGAAAACAAACATTCCACAGCGAGTTAGAACAAAAATCCTCAATTCGATTATCATTAGTTACACTTGCAGGGTGTAAGCGAGAACTTATATTGTGTGGCCATACGGGTTTGACAAACCCTCATTACGGACGGTTCGCTACCGTCTACGGATGAAATATATTTTCGGGAAACAGTGTATGTTCTAACACTATTGTGATGGGGTTCTATGGAAGGAAACGTTAAGTCTTGATAATTGGGTGCTCGAGAACCAACTTTTGGAATGCAACTTTTGGATGATCAATTTATGGAAATACTAAATCTTGTGGTTCAAAATATAACATTTACTAATACACCTATGATTTCATCAACGTTTTTCTTTGACAGTTTTCTATATGTTTCTCAGGTTCATACATGGCTATTTGATACATGCTTCCGCGTACATTCATACTTGCTTGGAGTCAAGCATACATACATGCATACGCTAGTGATAGCACCTTTGGATTCAAACATATTGTTTACATACTTACGCTATTTATAGCAACTGTGATTTTAAACTAATTATGTCGCAAGATATTTCATTTGTACTTTACTACTTTTGTAAACTTAAACTTGTTGTCGATCCGTTTGGTGAACTAAACTTTGCAAGTCATGCACGTTTCAAATGAATGCGACATAATTTTGGTCAAACGCGTCTCATATAGGGACAATGACCACGCAACGGGACCTAAGTAGCGGCGCCGTCAATGACGATTTGGTCGGGTCGTTACAGATGGTATCAGAGCCAGGCCCCGAACCAAACGTGCACAGCAAGGACGCTGTGTCCCATTAGGGGGGAGGATTGTAACATCCGTGTTACATCCGTCCCACATCGGTTGGAGAGGGGAACGAAGCATGCCTTATATGGGTGTGGAGACCTTTCCTAGCATGACGCGTTTTGGGACCACAAGCGCAGCAGATCTCATGAGAACTCTGCAGTTAAGCGTGCTCAGGCGAGAGCACTACCAGGATGGGTGACCTCCTGGGAAAGTGCTCGTCGTGTGTGGTTGCCAAGAAAAATCCGTGCGCCTACGGGCAAAGCGGACAATATCATGCTACGGGGAACGTTTACCTGGGATGTTACAGATGGTATCAGAGCGTTGGTTGTAGGGAACTAGGATGTGCATTAGTGTGTCTAACAGAGTCGTTAGGACGCATTAGTGAGTCTAGACTACAACCGGATAGTTAACATTTGCATTCTGACATACATTTGCTATAGATAGCACTTACTTGACTACTTGTGCATTATACTTGAATCATTCTTAGGCAAACTTTTTAATGGTACCCAACCTTCATCATACGAACTCGTATTCCGCCACTTTTTGGTAACACACGTAAATTCAAGATTCATGCGCGTAAGGATGACAACGACTTCATTAGTCACACTTGTTCGGGAACTCTGTCTCCCGGATTGTTATTTGCCACCGTTTCAACTTACTATCGGTTTTCCACTGGTGTTTCTTACTATCTACTTTTTGGTGTTACTACCATCACTACTTTAGGTGAGTATCGTCATCGCTAAATATCACTACGGTTGCGTACTTTTTGTTATCATGATTCGTTACTCTTTTCGTGCCTAAGGGCATTATCGCTTGACTTGAACCGCATTGACGTGAACAATCAACTATACACTTCCCTCGGGGGACGCATCTTCAGAGTTGCACCAATTCTTTCGATTTAATACGAGTCACGTTTGAGACGTCGTTACATTTTGTTTATTTTAGATTTTCGCGATTACACGAACTTGAATCCATAGAGTGATGTGGGAATGGAGGTATGAGTTAGCGTAATATAACGACACTCGATCAACGTGGTTATATTACGGTAAGACATACCAAAGTTCTAGTGACGCGTGATGGTGGTTAGACTCGATCAACCTAAACACCACCATGTGCCATGTACATGACTTCATCTTTTCAGGTTTGGACATCCGAAAACTCCGAGAATATTTATAACAACCATACCGGGGACACACCTTCAATTATTGTCAAATTATATTTATGCTTCCGAATGAATTACCGATTCCATTCGACTTCAACCGTATGTCACATGGGTATACTAGCTCGTCCTCGCGCAGTCTTGTTGACTAACTACAATTTACTCGTTATGCTCACATCGGGGCGGAAACTTCTCTTGCATCACCCTCGTACTTCCGGTTCAGGAGGTCCTTATTCTAAATTCGCAATGGAGAGCGACTCTTCACGTCGTACAAATATTCGCCGCGAGGGTGGATAGTCCTAACAATCGTTTTCAAAACCCGATAAGAACTTGCCCCGACGAACGTTTTTGGAAACCGATAAATCTTCCGCGACGCGAATTTTCTTGAGAAACTTGTCCTAGCTAACGTTTTCAATTCCTAGCAAACTTGTTCACTATGCCTTAGGGAAATGTACCCCGTTTCGGATTGAGATCCTCGTTTCACTTCTAGATTTTGGAGTACCTTACAAAAAGCCTCGGGACCGCGTTTAGACATGAGTACCGCGTACCATCCACAACCCGACGGACCGAACAAACATGCGATTTAAACCTTGGAAACCATAATACGAATTTGTATTACCAACTTCAAATTTACTTGAGAAAAGTATTTTCCTTTAACCGAATCCTCGTACTACAATGATTTTCATTCGAGTTTTAACGTCACTCCTTTTGAAACCACATGTGACCGGAAACGTCATTCTCCTTTGTCGAACCAAGTAAACGATGATCAATTCACCGGGGCCGAGGTTATTCATGAGCAACCGAGAAAATTTATTCATATTCAGGCAAAACCCTACGCGACTCGTAATCACCAAGAGCTACGCCGATGTTAGACGTAAACATTTCAAATTCCACGTGGGAAACCGCGTCACGTTAAGAGTCGCACCTTGGAAAGGTGCAATCCGTTTCGGGAAAACGTAGGAAGCTAAATCCGCGATATTTTGATCCTTTAAATTCTTGGGGTGTTTTGGACCCGTCGCTAGCCGTTTAGATTTTCCGACTCATTTTGAGTCTCCGTTTATCCTACATTCGATGTATCAACTCAAAGACGTGTTTTGCGAAACGAGAACTTGTTATCTCCTTTGATGAACTCACTATCGACGATAAACCTCACTTCCTAGGAGGACCGATTGAAACCATGAATCATGGAAGCCAAACCTTAAAACAACATATGATCCCGACCGTCAAAATTCGTGGAAATACTCAAGGACGTACCTTCACTTATTCGTAGAATTTACAACGCAAGATCTCGAGTAAGATTCAACAACTACTACTTCCAACTAAATTTCGGGACGAAATTTCTTTTGAGGTGTGGATAATGTAACATCCCGCGTTTTTCCGTTAAATTTATTTTTAACACCGTCTTTGTTTTTAAATAATATCTTTCGCTATTTAAATTCCCAATTTCCGTTGACTAACGTTTATAATATTCTCGTTATTTAATTATAACATCACTCGTCTACTCGAGCGTTTTTAAAATATTCGTTTGGTTAAATCCCGCACCCGCTTCTAAACTCGAGGGACTAAAATTGACACGGGGCAAACTAGTTGACTAGGTCAACTAGTCCACCCCAATCACCACCATTCAATCCCTCCATCTCTCTCTCTTTCTTTTTTTTTCTCTCAAGAACACAAACATAATTCATCATCTAAATTCGGATCGGGAAGCAAACTTCAAAACAAATTACATATTCGTGATCCTCTCATCATCCTCTTCGATTTGGTACCAATTTCATCCATTTTGGGTAACATTTCTAAAACACTAAATTTCTCTAAATTCGTTTTATATACTTGAAATTGTGTTAGTTAGTGTCTATGGCTCGTGTGTAACATGAATATATGTTTTGTTTGCTCGATTTGTGGTTTGGAGTAACTAGTTTGAGTTTTTGAAATGGGTTTGCTTAATCCTTGATTTTGGATGAGTTAATGTTGTTAGATTGTTAAAGTGCATGTTTTAATTGTGTTACTAGTATCATTAGCTACATTTTGATGTGTAGGTTGATTAAGAAAACTTCAAAAACCCGATTAATGATTTCTTTTGATGTTTGACTAGGGTTTGATAGTTCTTGACATGAACTTTTGGATGCTTAAATGCCATGGAATGTTAATTGTTAGTGTTTAGTAATAATGTATGCTTCATTACCTTCGAAACGGCATATCATATGTGTGAATTGGATTCCCGAAACTTAAAATGCAATTGATGAACTTGAAACTTTGAAAATGGACTTTTAAATGATCATTTGACGAGAAATCGGTTATGGAAAATGTTGTTTTTGTTTGATGAAACATGTTTAGTTGTGTTCCTTGTCAAAAGAGCTTTCCAACGGTATAAGATACGCTTTCTAATTGTTTACGGTTTGAGTTTTGCGTTTGTTTGAAATTTTACCAAGCCTTGAACAAGTGAAACAGGCCTGGGACCAGGCCACGGCCATTGTCGCGGCGCGACAGGCCTGGCCGCGGCGCGACATAAGCCGCGTCCAGATTCTGTTTCCCTTGACCTTTTTACTAAAAATGTTTGACATGTTCTAGACCTCCAATTTACATGCAACTTGTTTTAACATGCTTATATATGAATAACTAGCATAGAAAAATAGTTCGGGACCCGACCCGAACGTGTTGACTTTTTCGTTGACTTTGACCAAGTTTGACTTTTAGTCAAACTTAACCAAACTTTTATACAATCGTTCTAACATGCTTTTATACTTGATTCTTGCATGAAACTTGACAACGTGATTCACATGCTATACTTAATCGAGTCGTAACGAGCCATAGGACTAATTGAACACATTTCACCCGACCTTGTGTCGTAACCGGTTAATTGATATAACTTACTTGTTTAGGTCAAGGCTAAGCAACTTTCATGCACACGTTTACTTGTTGAAGTACTTTTATACTCGTGCACTTGAGGTGAGATCATAGTCCCACCTTTTCAACAACTTTTTATACTTTTAAATTGTGGGCTGAGAAACATATACTTTGTTACATTTTGTACTACTTGCTTTTATACTTTGAACACAAGTACAAGGAAAACAAACATTCCACAGCGAGTTAGAACAAAAATCCTCAATTCGATTATCATTAGTTACACTTGCAGGGTGTAAGCGAGAACTTATATTGTGTGGCCATACGGGTTTGACAAACCCTCATTACGGACGGTTCGCTACCGTCTACGGATGAAATATATTTTCGGGAAACAGTGTATGTTCTAACACTATTGTGATGGGGTTCTATGGAAGGAAACGTTAAGTCTTGATAATTGGGTGCTCGCGAACCAACTTTTGGAATGCAACTTTTGGATGATCAATTTATGGAAATACTAAATCTTGTGGTTCAAAATATAACATTTACTAATACACCTATGATTTCACCAACGTTTTTCGTTGACAGTTTTCTATATGTTTCTCAGGTTCATACATGGCTATTTGATACATGCTTCCGCGTACATTCATACTTGCTTGGAGTCAAGCATACATACATGCATACGCTAGTGATAGCACCTTTGGATTCAAACATATTGTTTACATACTTACGCTATTTATAGCAACTGTGATTTTAAACTAATTATGTCGCAAGATATTTCATTTGTACTTTACTACTTTTGTAAACTTAAACTTGTTGTCGATCCGTTTGGTGAACTAAACTTTGCAAGTCATGCACGTTTCAAATGAATGCGACATAATTTTGGTCAAACGCGTCTCATATAGGGACTATGACCACGCAACGGGACCTAAGTAGCGGCGCCGTCAATGACGATTTGGTCGGGTCGTTACAATTTCAGGAATGCCAAGATATGCTAAATTCTTGAAAGATCTAATCTCAAATAGAAAGAAAATGGAAGAACTCTCGGCTGTTACTATGAATGCTAATTGTTCAGCAGTGCTGTTGAATAAGATACCAGAAAAATTATCTGATTCAGGAAGTTTCACAATTCCATGTTTTCTGGGTAGTCTTAGTTCAATAGAAGCATTGGCAGACTTAGGTGCTAGTATAAATCTAATGCCGTATTCACTATACGCTAAACTAGACCTTGGAGAATTGAAACCAACCAGAATAAGCATACAACTAGCCGATAGATCAATAAAATATCCTAGAGGGATAATGGTGTAGTGACCCGAACTTTTCCATGTTTATATATATTAATTGAGATTGATGTTTACATGATTAAATGTTTCCAACATGTTAAGCAATCAAACTTGTTAAGACTTGATTAATTGAAATAGGTTTCATATAGACAATTGACCACCCAAGTTGACCGGTGATTCACGAACGTTAAAACTTGTAAAAAAACTATATGATGACATATATATGGTTATATATATAGTTAACATGATATTATGATAAGTAAACATATCATTAATTATATTAACAATGAACTACATATGTAAAAACAAGACTACTAACTTAATGATTTTGAAACGAGACATATATGTAACGTTTATCGTTGTAACGACATTTAATGTATATATATCATATTAAGAGATATTCGTACATCATAATATCATGATAATATAATAATTTAAAATCTCTTTTGTTATTATAAACATTGGGTTAACAACATTTAACAAGATCGTTAACCTAAAGGTTTCAAAACAACACTTACATGTAACGACTAACGATGACTTAACGACTCAGTTAAAATGTATATACATGTAGTGTTTTAATATGTATTTATACACTTTTGAAAGACTTCAATACACTTATCAAAATACTTCTACTTAACAAAAATGCTTACAATTACATTCTCGTTCAGTTTCATCAACAATTCTACTCGTATGCACCCGTATTCGTACTCGTACAATACACAGCTTTTAGATGTATGTACTATTGGTATATACACTCCAATGATCAGCTCTTAGCAGCCCATGTGAGTCACCTAACACATGTGGGAACCATCATTTGGCAACTAGCATGAAATATCTCATAAGATTACAAAAATATGAGTAATCATTCATGACTTATTTACATGAAAACAAAATTACATATCCTTTATATCTAATCCATACACCAACGACCAAAAACACCTACAAACACTTTCATTCTTCAATTTTCTTCATCTAATTGATCTCTCTCAAGTTCTATCTTCAAGTTCTAAGTGTTCTTCATAAATTCCAAAAGTTCTAGTTTCATAAAATCAAGAATACTTTCAAGTTTGCTAGCTCACTTCCAATCTTGTAAGGTGATCATCCAACCTCAAGAAATCTTTGTTTCTTACAGTAGGTTATCATTCTAATACAAGGTAATAATCATATTCAAACTTTGGTTCAATTTCTATAACTATAACAATCTTATTTCAAGTGATGATCTTACTTGAACTTGTTTTCGTGTCATGATTCTGCTTCAAGAACTTCGAGCCATCCAAGGATCCATTGAAGCTAGATCCATTTTTCTCTTTTCCAGTAGGTTCATCCAAGGAACTTAAGGTAGAAATGATGTTCATAACATCATTCGATTCATACATATAAAGCTATCTTATTCGAAGGTTTAAACTTGTAATCACTAGAACATAGTTTAGTTAATTCTAAACTTGTTCGCAAACAAAAGTTAATCCTTCTAACTTGATTTTTAAAATCAACTAAACACATGTTATATATCTATATGATATGCTAACTTAATGATTTAAAACCTGGAAACACGAAAAACACCGTAAAACCGGATTTACGCCGTCGTAGTAACACCGCGGGCTGTTTTGGGTTAGTTAATTAAAAACTATGATAAACTTTGATTTAAAAGTTGTTATTCTGAGAAAAATGATTTTTATTATGAACATGAAACTATATCCAAAAATTATGGTTAAACTCAAAGTGGAAGTATGTTTTCTAAAATGGTCATCTAGACGTCGTTCTTTCGACTGAAATGACTACCTTTACAAAAACGACTTGTAACTTATTTTTCCGACTAGAAACCTATACTTTTTTTGTTTAGATTCATAAAATAGAGTTCAATATGAAACCATAGCAATTTGATTCACTCAAAACGGATTTAAAATGAAGAAGTTAGGGGTAAAACAAGATTGGATAATTTTTCTCATTTTAGCTACGTGAAAATTGGTAACAAATCTATTCCAACCATAACTTAATCAACTTGTATTATATATTATGTAATCTTGAGATACCATAGACACGTATACAATGTTTTGACCTATCATGTCGACACATCTATATATATTTCGGAACAACCATAGACACTCTATATGTGAATGTTGGAGTTAGCTATACAGGGTTGAGGTTGATTCCAAAATATATATAGTTTGAGTTGTGATCAATACTGAGATACGTATACACTGGGTCGTGGATTGATTCAAGATAATATTTATCGATTTATTTCTGTACATCTAACTGTGGACAACTAGTTGTAGGTTACTAACGAGGACAGCTGACTTAATAAACTTAAAACATCAAAATATATTAAAAGTGTTGTAAATATATTTTGAACATACTTTGATATATATGTATATGTATATATTGTTATAGGTTCGTGAATCAACCAGTGGCCAAGTCCTACTTCCCGACGAAGTAAAAATCTGTGAAAGTGAGTTATAGTCCCACTTTTAAAATCTAATATTTTTGGGATGAGAATACATGCAGGTTTTATAAATGATTTACAAAATAGACACAAGTACGTGAAACTACATTCTATGGTTGAATTATCGAAATCGAATATGCCCCTTTTTATTAAATCTGGTAATCTAAGAATTAGGGAACAGACACCCTAATTGACGCGAATCCTAAAGATAGATCTATTGGGCCTAACAAACCCCATCCAAAGTACCGGATGCTTTAGTACTTCGAAATTTATATCATATCCGAAGGGTGTCCCGGAATGATGGGGATATTCTTATATATGCATCTTGTTATTTTCGGTTACCAGGTGTTCACCATATGAATGATTTTATCTCTATGTATGGGATGTGTATTGAAATATGAAATCTTGTGGTCTATTGTTACGATTTGATATATATAGGTTAAACCTATAACTCACCAACATTTTTGTTGACGTTTTAAGCATGTTTATTCTCAGGTGATTATTAAGAGCTTCCGCTGTCGCATACTTAAATAAGGACAAGATTTGGAGTCCATGCTTGTATGATATTGTGTAAAAACTGCATTCAAGAAACTTATTTTGTTGTAACATATTTGTATTGTAAACCATTATGTAATGGTCGTGTGTAAACAGGATATATTAGATTATCATTATTTGATAATCTACGTAAAGCTTTTTAAACCTTTATTGATGAAATAAAGGTTATGGTTTGTTTAAAAATGAATGCAGTCTTTGAAAAACGTCTCATATAGAGGTCAAAACCTCGCAACGAAATCAATTAATATGGAACGTTTTTAATCAATAAGAACGGGACATTTCAGTTGGTATCCGAGCGTTGGTCTTAGAGAACCAGAAAATTTGCATTAGTGTGTCTTATCGAGTTTGTTAGGATGCATTAGTGAGTCTGGACTTCGACCGTGTTTTCTTTAAAAATGATTGCTTAACATTTTTGTTGGAAACTATATATTTTTAACATATGAATATTATGTGATATATTAATCTCTTAACGTGTTTGATATTATGTGATAGATGTCTACCTCTAGAACAAGTCCCATTGACTCACCTAATAATAATGAAGAGTCAAATGTAAATTGGAATAATTTGTGGACTGATTCACAAGTTCCCGAAGAGGAACCGGAAGAAGAGTCGGAACCGGAAGAAGAATCGGAACCGGAAGAAGAATCGGAACCGGATGAAGAAATAGAACCGGTGGGGGAAATAATAAAACGGTTAAGTAAAAGAAAATCCTCAACCAACCGACCAAAGTTAATTATGGTCAATGGTGTTTCCGCCAAGGAAGCAAAATATTGGGAGGATTACCAATTCTCCGATGAATCGGATTCCGACGAGAATTCCGATGATGTTATAGAAATTACCCCAACTGAATTTAAAAAGGCAAAAGAAAATAATAAGGGAAAGGGCATAAAAATAGAGAAATCTAATTCCAACCCCGATGAACTTTATATGTATCGTCAACCCCCGAAGTCCTTAAGTTGTAACAATGACCCGGGAACCTCTAAACCACCAGGTTTTTCTAAACCAATGTGGACAACGACGGTTCGTATTAGGGGAACATCATATATCCCTAGAAACTTGGCAAAACGAACTAAAATCGAAGAAGAAGAAACGAACGAGTCGGAATAAGAGAGTTGTATTCGTGTGGTGTAATATATGTAATATAGTGTTCTTATGCTTTATGATATATGTAAAAATTGCTTGTATTAATAAGTATTTTTTTTATGAATCTAACTCTTGTCTATTTTACAGTTTAAAAACACAAAATGGATAGACAACCCAATATTTTAAGAGACCTACCCGGAGACATGATTGATGAAATCTTGTCTAGAGTCGGCCAGAATTCCTCGGCACAACTATTTAAGGCGAGATCAGTTTGTAAGACATTCGAAGAACGTTCCAAGAATGTCTTGGTTTATAAGAGACTTTCTTTTGAAAGATGGGGGATATCACATTGGGAAACCCATAAGTTACGATGTGTTTACTTTGACGCATATATTGCGGGGAACCCAAATGCTATTTTACGCAACGGGTTAAGAAATTATTTTGACTCAATATATCCGAATATTGGACTTCGTGATTTAGAAAAAGCGGCTAACATGCAACATAAAGAAGCATGTTATGCTTACGGATTAGTAATGTTCGCTTCTCACCAAAGTGAGAACAAGAACATCGGGCTACAACTATTAAACAAAACATTTCCACAAGTGACGGAGTCGGTAATTGGGGTAAGAAATGAGGTTTTTAGATTATTACGGGACTGTTGGACATTACGTAACCCTCGTCCCTTTGATGACGTTACAACACGCTGTCTTATCAACGGCCATAAAGGTTATGTTGCACAAGACCAAGGATGGGAAGTAGTCCTAGTAAAACCAGAATGCATGACTTGTTTCTGGACGTATGAATTACGTGTCTTTATTGCCTTTGCTGAACGACTTGTGTATTAGCTAGAATTATCTTCACAACTATCTTGTATCAAATTTATTGTGTGCTATATTTCATGCTTTATGTAAAATAAGCGGTATTGTAAGTTTGTAAAATATTGTATAAAAGTTTGAACGCGAAATATTATTATAATCAGTTTTTCATATAGAATTGTAGTAGTTGAATTGTATATTAGCTACTAAGTATGAACTTAACGGGTAGGTACTACCCGAATTTAAACTTATAAAACGCTAATATGAAGAAAAAGCTTTCATAAATGAGTTCATATTATGCTACGAAATACTATTAACTACTCTTAATATTCTGTATGATTAACTTGTTCCATTTAACTATTTTGAAGGAAATGGCACCGACTACTCGACACACCGTGAATATGAATGAAGAGGAATTCCGTACTTTTCTAGCTTCAAACATAGCCGCAGTACAGGCTGCGCTACATACCAACAATAACCTTGGATCTAGCAGTACAGGAAATCGTGTAGGATGCACCTACAAAGAATTCACTGCCTGCAAACCTTTGGAATTTGATGGAACCGAAGGACCGATCGGATTGAAACGGTGGACCGAGAAGGTCGAATCGGTGTTTGCCATAAGTAAGTGTACTGAAGAAGACAAAGTGAAGTACGCTACGCATACCTTCACAGGTTCTGCGTTAACATGGTGGAATACCTATCTAGAGCAAGTGGGACAAGACGATGCGTACGCACTACCGTGGTCAGCATTCAAGCACTTGATGAACGAGAAGTACCGTCCCAGAACCGAGGTCAATAAGCTCAAGACAGAACTTAGAGGGTTACGAACCCAAGGATTTGATATTACCACGTACGAAAGACGATTCACAGAATTGTGCCTATTGTGTCCGGGAGCATTCGAAGATGAGGAAGAGAAGATCGACGCGTTTGTGAAAGGATTACCGGAAAGAATCCAAGAAGATATAAGTTCACACGAGCCCGCCTCCATACAACAGGCATGTAGAATGGCTCACAAACTAGTGAACCAGATTGAAGAAAGAATTAAAGAACAGACTGCTGAAGAGGCCAATGTGAAGCAAGTCAAAAGAAAGTGGGAGGAAAATGGTGATAAGAATCACCAATACAACAACAACAACAATCGCAACATCAATCGCAACTACAACAAACGGCTCAACAACAACAACAACAACAACAACAGCAACTACAACAATCATCCCAACAACAATAATAACCGCAACAACAACAACAATCAGAAACAGCTATGCCAAAGGTGTGAAAAGTATCACTCGGGGTTCTGCACCAAATTTTGCAACAAGTGTAAAAGAAATGGTCATAGCGCGGCGAAGTGTGAGGTCTACGGACCAGGGGTTAATAGAACAAAAGGAACAAATGGTGTCGGAATGAGTAATGGCGGAGCAAGTAGTGTCGGAGCAAGCTATGCCAATGTAGTTTGTTATAAATGTGGAAAACCGGGCCACATTATTAGAAATTGCCCGAACCAGGAGAACACGAATGGACAAGGCCGCGGAAGAGTTTTCAATATTAATGCGGCAGAGGCACAGGAAGACCCGGAGCTTGTTACGGGTACGTTTCTTATTGACAATAAATCTGCTTACGTTTTATTTGATTCGGGTGCGGATAGAAGCTATATGAGTAGAGATTTTTGTGCTAAATTAAGTTGTCCATTGACGCCTTTGGATAGTAAATTTTTACTCGAATTAGCAAATGGTAAATTAATTTCAGCAGATAATATATGTCGGAATCGAGAAATTAAACTGGTTAGCGAAACATTTAAGATTGATTTGATACCAGTAGAGTTAGGGAGTTTTGATGTGATAATCGGTATGGACTGGTTGAAAGAAGTGAAAGCGGAGATCGTTTGTTACAAAAATGCAATTCGCATTATACGAGAAAAAGGAAAACCCTTAATGGTGTACGGAGAAAAGGGCAACACGAAGCTACATCTTATTAGTAATTTGAAGGCACAAAAACTAATAAGAAAAGGTTGCTATGCTGTTCTAGCACACGTCGAGAAAGTACAAACTGAAGAAAAGAGCATCAATGATGTTCCCATTGCAAAAGAATTTCCCGATGTATTTCCGAAAGAATTACCGGGATTACCCCCACATCGATCCGTTGAATTTCAAATAGATCTTGTACCAGGAGCTGCACCAATAGCTCGTGCTCCTTACAGACTCGCACCCAGCGAGATGAAAGAACTGCAAAGCCAATTACAAGAACTTTTAGAGCGTGGTTTCATTCGACCAAGCACATCACCGTGGGGAGCTCCTGTTTTGTTTGTCAAGAAGAAAGATGGTACATTCAGGTTGTGTATCGACTACCGAGAGTTGAACAAACTTACCATCAAGAACCGCTACCCACTACCGAGAATCGACGACTTATTTGATCAACTACAAGGCTCGTCTGTTTATTCAAAGATTGACTTACGTTCCGGGTATCATCAAATGCGGGTGAAAGAAGATGATATTCCAAAGACTGCTTTCAGAACACGTTACGGTCATTACGAGTTTATGGTCATGCCGTTTGGTTTAACTAATGCACCAGCTGTGTTCATGGACCTTATGAACCGAGTGTGTGGACCATACCTTGACAAGTTTGTCATTGTTTTCATTGATGACATACTTATTTACTCAAAGAATGACCAAGAACACGGTGAACATTTGAGAAAAGTGTTAGAAGTATTGAGGAAGGAAGAATTGTACGCTAAGTTTTCAAAGTGTGCATTTTGGTTGGAAGAAGTTCAATTCCTCGGTCACATAGTGAACAAAGAAGGTATTAAGGTGGATCCGGCAAAGATAGAAACTGTTGAAAAGTGGGAAACCCCGAAAACTCCGAAACACATACGCCAGTTTTTAGGACTAGCTGGTTACTACAGAAGGTTCATCCAAGACTTTTCCAGAATAGCAAAACCCTTGACTGCATTAACGCATAAAGGGAAGAAATTTGAATGGAACGATGAACAAGAGAAAGCGTTTCAGTTATTGAAGAAAAAGCTAACTACGGCACCTATATTGTCATTGCCTGAAGGGAATGATGATTTTGTGATTTATTGTGACGCATCAAAGCAAGGTCTCGGTTGTGTATTAATGCAACGAACGAAGGTGATTGCTTATGCGTCTAGACAATTGAAGATTCACGAACAAAATTATACGACGCATGATTTGGAATTAGGCGCGGTTGTTTTTGCATTAAAGACTTGGAGGCACTACTTATATGGGGTCAAAAGTATTATATATACCGACCACAAAAGTCTTCAACACATATTTAATCAGAAACAACTGAATATGAGGCAGCGTAGGTGGATTGAATTATTGAATGATTACGATTTTGAGATTCGTTACCACCCGGGGAAGGCAAATGTGGTAGCCGATGCCTTGAGCAGGAAGGATAGAGAACCCATTCGAGTAAAATCTATGAATATAATGATTCATAATAACATTACTACTCAAATAAAGGAGGCACAACAAGGAGTTTTAAAAGAGGGAAATTTAAAGGATGAAATACCCAAAGGATCGGAGAAACATCTTAATATTCGGGAAGACGGAACCCGGTATAGGGCTGAAAGGATTTGGGTACCAAAATTTGGAGATATGAGAGAAATGGTACTTAGAGAATCTCATAAAACCAGATACTCAATACATCCTGGAACGGGGAAGATGTACAAGGATCTCAAGAAACATTTTTGGTGGCCGGGTATGAAAGCCGATGTTGCTAAATACGTAGGAGAATGTTTGACGTGTTCTAAGGTCAAAGCTGAGCATCAGAAACCATCAGGTCTACTTCAACAACCCGAAATCCCGGAATGGAAATGGGAAAACATTACCATGGATTTCATCACTAAATTGCCAAGGACTGCAAGTGGTTTTGATACTATTTGGGTAATAGTTGATCGTCTCACCAAATCAGCACACTTCCTACCAATAAGAGAAGATGACAAGATGGAGAAGTTAGCACGACTGTATTTGAAGGAAGTCGTCTCCAGACATGGAATACCAATCTCTATTATCTCTGATAGGGATGGCAGATTTATTTCAAGATTCTGGCAGACATTACAGCAAGCATTAGGAACTCGTCTAGACATGAGTACTGCCTATCATCCACAAACTGATGGGCAGAGCGAAAGGACGATACAAACGCTTGAAGACATGCTACGAGCATGTGTTATTGATTTCGGAAACAGTTGGGATCGACATCTACCGTTAGCAGAATTTTCCTACAACAACAGCTACCATTCAAGCATTGAGATGGCGCCGTTTGAAGCACTTTATGGTAGAAAGTGCAGGTCTCCGATTTGTTGGAGTGAGGTGGGGGATAGACAGATTACGGGTCCGGAGATTATACAAGAAACTACCGAGAAGATCATCCAAATTCAACAACGGTTGAAAACCGCCCAAAGTCGACAAAAGAGTTACGCTGACATTAAAAGAAAAGATATAGAATTTGAAATTGGAGAGATGGTCATGCTTAAAGTTTCACCTTGGAAAGGCGTTGTTCGATTTGGTAAACGAGGGAAATTAAATCCAAGGTATATTGGACCATTCAAGATTATTGATCGTGTCGGACCAGTAGCTTACCGACTTGAGTTACCTCAACAACTCGCGGCTGTACATAACACTTTCCACGTCTCGAATTTGAAGAAATGTTTTGCTAAAGAAGATCTCACTATTCCGTTAGATGAAATCCAAATCAACGAAAAACTCCAATTCATCGAAGAACCCGTCGAAATAATGGATCGTGAGGTTAAAAGACTTAAGCAAAACAAGATACCAATTGTTAAGGTTCGATGGAATGCTCGTAGAGGACCCGAGTTCACCTGGGAGCGTGAAGATCAGATGAAGAAGAAATACCCGCATCTATTTCCAGAAGATTCGTCAACACCTTCAACAGCTTAAAATTTCGGGACGAAATTTATTTAACGGGTAGGTACTGTAGTGACCCGAACTTTTCCATGTTTATATATATTAATTGAGATTGATGTTTACATGATTAAATGTTTCCAACATGTTAAGCAATCAAACTTGTTAAGACTTGATTAATTGAAATAGGTTTCATATAGACAATTGACCACCCAAGTTGACCGGTGATTCACGAACGTTAAAACTTGTAAAAAAACTATATGATGACATATATATGGTTATATATATAGTTAACATGATATTATGATAAGTAAACATATCATTAATTATATTAACAATGAACTACATATGTAAAAACAAGACTACTAACTTAATGATTTTGAAACGAGACATATATGTAACGTTTATCGTTGTAACGACATTTAATGTATATATATCATATTAAGAGATATTCGTACATCATAATATCATGATAATATAATAATTTAAAATCTCTTTTGTTATTATAAACATTGGGTTAACAACATTTAACAAGATCGTTAACCTAAAGGTTTCAAAACAACACTTACATGTAACGACTAACGATGACTTAACGACTCAGTTAAAATGTATATACATGTAGTGTTTTAATATGTATTTATACACTTTTGAAAGACTTCAATACACTTATCAAAATACTTCTACTTAACAAAAATGCTTACAATTACATTCTCGTTCAGTTTCATCAACAATTCTACTCGTATGCACCCGTATTCGTACTCGTACAATACACAGCTTTTAGATGTATGTACTATTGGTATATACACTCCAATGATCAGCTCTTAGCAGCCCATGTGAGTCACCTAACACATGTGGGAACCATCATTTGGCAACTAGCATGAAATATCTCATAAGATTACAAAAATATGAGTAATCATTCATGACTTATTTACATGAAAACAAAATTACATATCCTTTATATCTAATCCATACACCAACGACCAAAAACACCTACAAACACTTTCATTCTTCAATTTTCTTCATCTAATTGATCTCTCTCAAGTTCTATCTTCAAGTTCTAAGTGTTCTTCATAAATTCCAAAAGTTCTAGTTTCATAAAATCAAGAATACTTTCAAGTTTGCTAGCTCACTTCCAATCTTGTAAGGTGATCATCCAACCTCAAGAAATCTTTGTTTCTTACAGTAGGTTATCATTCTAATACAAGGTAATAATCATATTCAAACTTTGGTTCAATTTCTATAACTATAACAATCTTATTTCAAGTGATGATCTTACTTGAACTTGTTTTCGTGTCATGATTCTGCTTCAAGAACTTCGAGCCATCCAAGGATCCATTGAAGCTAGATCCATTTTTCTCTTTTCCAGTAGGTTCATCCAAGGAACTTAAGGTAGAAATGATGTTCATAACATCATTCGATTCATACATATAAAGCTATCTTATTCGAAGGTTTAAACTTGTAATCACTAGAACATAGTTTAGTTAATTCTAAACTTGTTCGCAAACAAAAGTTAATCCTTCTAACTTGATTTTTAAAATCAACTAAACACATGTTCTATATCTATATGATATGCTAACTTAATGATTTAAAACCTGGAAACACGAAAAACACCGTAAAACCGGATTTACGCCGTCGTAGTAACACCGCGGGCTGTTTTGGGTTAGTTAATTAAAAACTATGATAAACTTTGATTTAAAAGTTGTTATTCTGAGAAAATGATTTTTATTATGAACATGAAACTATATCCAAAAATTATGGTTAAACTCAAAGTGGAAGTATGTTTTCTAAAATGGTCATCTAGACGTCGTTCTTTCGACTGAAATGACTACCTTTACAAAAACGACTTGTAACTTATTTTTCCGACTAGAAACCTATACTTTTTTTGTTTAGATTCATAAAATAGAGTTCAATATGAAACCATAGCAATTTGATTCACTCAAAACGGATTTAAAATGAAGAAGTTATGGGTAAAACTAGATTGGATAATTTTTCTCATTTTAGCTACGTGAAAATTGGTAACAAATCTATTCCAACCATAACTTAATCAACTTGTATTATATATTATGTAATCTTGAGATACCATAGACACGTATACAATGTTTCGACCTATCATGTCGACACATCTATATATATTTCGGAACAACCATAGACACTCTATATGTGAATGTTGGAGTTAGCTATACAGGGTTGAGGTTGATTCCAAAATATATATAGTTTGAGTTGTGATCAATACTGAGATACGTATACACTGGGTCGTGGATTGATTCAAGATAATATTTATCGATTTATTTCTGTACATCTAACTGTGGACAACTAGTTGTAGGTTACTAACGAGGACAGCTGACTTAATAAACTTAAAACATCAAAATATATTAAAAGTGTTGTAAATATATTTTGAACATACTTTGATATATATGTATATGTATATATTGTTATAGGTTCGTGAATCAACCAGTGGCCAAGTCCTACTTCCCGACGAAGTAAAAATCTGTGAAAGTGAGTTATAGTCCCACTTTTAAAATCTAATATTTTTGGGATGAGAATACATGCAGGTTTTATAAATGATTTACAAAATAGACACAAGTACGTGAAACTACATTCTATGGTTGAATTATCGAAATCGAATATGCCCCTTTTTATTAAGTCTGGTAATCTAAGAATTAGGGAACAGACACCCTAATTGACGCGAATCCTAAAGATAGATCTATTGGGCCTAACAAACCCCATCCAAAGTACCGGATGCTTTAGTACTTCGAAATTTATATCATATCCGAAGGGTGTCCCGGAATGATGGGGATATTCTTATATATGCATCTTGTTATTGTCGGTTACCAGGTGTTCACCATATGAATGATTTTATCTCTATGTATGGGATGTGTATTGAAATATGAAATCTTGTGGTCTATTGTTACGATTTGATATATATAGGTTAAACCTATAACTCACCAACATTTTTGTTGACGTTTTAAGCATGTTTATTCTCAGGTGATTATTAAGAGCTTCCGCTGTCGCATACTTAAATAAGGACAAGATTTGGAGTCCATGCTTGTATGATATTGTGTAAAAACTGCATTCAAGAAACTTATTTTGTTGTAACATATTTGTATTGTAAACCATTATGTAATGGTCGTGTGTAAACAGGATATATTAGATTATCATTATTTGATAATCTACGTAAAGCTTTTTAAACCTTTATTGATGAAATAAAGGTTATGGTTTGTTTAAAAATGAATGCAGTCTTTGAAAAACGTCTCATATAGAGGTCAAAACCTCGCAACGAAATCAATTAATATGGAACGTTTTTAATCAATAAGAACGGGACATTTCAAATGGAGAACATGCTAGTTAAAGTTGGTACTTTAGTATTTCCAGTAGATTTTGTTGTTTTGGACATGGAAGAAGATTCTCAAGTTCCTCTCATATTAGGAAGACCATTCTTAAACACGGCTAAAGCAATGATAGACGTGTTCGGTAAGAAACTGACCCTAAGTATAGAGGGTGAGAGTGTTACCTTTTCAGTTGATAGAGCAATGCAACAACCACAATCTGCAGATGATACATGTTATTATATTCAAACTATAGATGCACATGCAGAATTATTAAAAGAATTTCCAGAATTACAAGGAACAGGAGAATGTTCTTTAGGAGAAGGTAATGAACCAATTGATGAAGCTGAAATGTTAGCTACACTTATAGCTAATGGATATGAACCAACAATAGAAGAAATTCAAATGCTAAAAGAAGAAGACAGATATCGATATAAATCATCGATAGATGAACCTCCGAAATTAGAGTTAAAGCCACTTCCAAACCATTTGGAATACGCTTATTTACATGGTGAATCTGAATTACCTGTAATAATATCGTCTTCTCTTACTGAAAATGAGAAATCACAACTCATTTCTGTGTTGAAAGCTCATAAACCAGCCATTGCATGGAAGATTCATGATATTAAAGGAATAAGTCCTTCGTATTGCACACATAAAATCCTTATGGAAGAAGGTCATAAAACGTATGTGCAACGCCAACGAAGACTAAATCCTAATATGCAAGATGTAGTTAAGAAAGAGATTATTAAACTACTAGACGCAGGTTTGATATATCCAATTTCTGATAGTCCATGGGTAAGCCCAGTTCAATGTGTACCTAAGAAGGGTGGCATGACTGTCATTACAAATGAGAAAAATGAGCTTATTCCTACTAGGACTGTAACAGGATGGCATGTATGTATTGATTATAGAAAATTAAATGACGCCACCAGAAAAGATCACTTTCCCTTACCTTTCATAGATCAAATGTTGGAAAGATTAGCCGGAAATAGTTACTATTGTTTTCTAGATGGATTTTCCGGATATTTTCAAATTCCAATAGCACCCGAGGACCAAGAGAAAACCACATTCACGTGCCCTTATGGTACTTTTGCTTACAAACGCATGCCATTTGGACTTTGCAACGCCCCTGCAACCTTTCAAAGGTGTATGATGGCGATTTTTCACGACATGATAGAAGAATGCATGAAAGTATTCTTGGATGACTTTTCAGTCTTCGGTGATACATTTAAATTATGTCTAGTTAATCTGGAACGAATGCTAATTAGATGCGAACAATCAAATCTAGTACTTAATTGGGAGAAATGCCATTTCATGGTTAAAGAAGGCATCGTTCTTGGACATAAAATTTCAAAAGAAGGAATTGAAGTGGATAGAGCTAAAGTAGATGTAATTGCTAAACTTCCACATCCCACCAATGTTAGAGGAGTTAGGAGTTTTCTAGGGCATGCCGGTTTTTACCGACGTTTCATAAAAGATTTTTCTAAAATTGCCACTCCTATGAATAAACTCCTAGAAAAGGATGCGCCATTCATCTTTTCAGATGAGTGTATCAAATATTTTAATATTCTTAAAGAGAAACTCACTAATGCGCCGATCATGATAACACCAAATTGGAACCTACCATTTGAACTAATGTGCGATGCAAGTGATTTTGCAATGGGAGCCGTTTTAGGACAAAGGATTGAAAAACGATTTCAACCTATATATTATGCTAGTAAGACGTTACAAGGAGCACAAACGAACTATACAACTACTGAAAAAGAACTCCTTGCTATTGTCTTTGCTTTTGACAAATTTCGATCATATCTCGTTCTAGCAAAAACGGTGGTCTATACCGACCATTCTGCTCTTAAATACCTATTTTCGAAACAAGACGCTAAACCAAGATTAATCCGTTGGATCTTACTCTTACAAGAGTTTGATATTGAAATCCGAGATAAAAGAGGAGCAAAAAATCTCGCCGCTGATCATCTTTCTCGTCTTGAAAATCCCGAATTAGAAGTTCTAAATGAATCGGCCATACAAGACAACTTTCCTGATGAATATCTATTGAAGATAGATTATAAAGAAATCCCATGGTTTGCAGACTATGCAAACTACTTAGTTTGTGGATTCCTTGAAAAAGGATTATCGTACCAAAGACGAAAGAAATTCTTCAGTGATATAAAACACTATTTTTGGGAAGATCCACATCTGTTTAAAAGTTGTCCCGATGGAATAATACGCCGATGTGTATTTGGAGATGAAGCTAGTAAAATTTTAAACCATTGTCACACAGGACCAACAGGAGGGCATTATGGGCCTCAACTAACAGCAAGAAAAGTTTATGAAGCTGGATTCTATTGGCCTACAATTTACAAAGACGCACACATTCTTTGCAAATCCTGTGATGCATGTCAAAGGGCCGGAAAAATAAGTCAACGTGATGAAATGCCACAAAATGTCATCCAAGTATGTGAAGTATTTGACATTTGGGGTATTGACTTTATGGGTCCATTTCCAAAATCTCATAATAATCTATATATACTCGTAGCCATTGATTATGTATCTAAATGGGCGGAAGCACAAGCTCTCCCAACTAACAATGCACGAGTTGTAGTCAACTTTTTAAAACGTATTTTTGCAAGGTTTGGAACACCGAAAGCTTTAATAAGTGATCGGGGTACTCATTTCTGTAATAATCAACTTGAGAAAGTTCTTAAAAGATATGGAGTAACTCATAAAATCTCCACCGCATATCATCCACAAACAAGTGGACAAGTTGAAAATACCAACCAAGCTTTAAAACGTATTCTAGAGAAAACCATAGGATCAAATCCGAAGGAATGGTCCATTAAATTGGAGGATGCACTCTGGGCTTTTAGAACAGCCTACAAAACTCCAATTGGAACTACACCTTTTAGACTTGTTTATGGAAAAGCATGTCATCTTTCAGTAGAAATTGAACACAAAGCATTTTGGGCTTTGAAGACATGTAATCTTGATTTACATGAAGCCGGACGTCTACAATTAAGTCAACTAAACGAATTAGAAGAATTAAGACATGAAGCATACGAAAATTCGTTAATCTATAAAGAAAGAACGAAGAAATGGCATGATAAAAGAATCAGAAGTTCAAAAGAATTTAAAGAAGGAGACAGAGTTATTCTTTTCAATTCACGATTCAAGCTATTTCCTGGAAAATTGAAATCAAGATGGTCTGGACCATTCATAGTCAAAAGAGTTTTCCCATACGGAACGATAGAATTAATAAATTCAAATGGGATTGAATTTAAAGTTAATGGTCACAGAGTTAAACATTACATACATGGTCCGATGGAAGTCGACAACGAAGTTAATCACAATTTCGACACCACAGCTAACTAAGTGTGGGGAGAATCAAGTCTTTAAAGGATAATATGTATTTCTGTTAGAGTTAGATTGTCTGTTTTCGTGTAGTTCTCGAAAATGGAACCCGAATGGTCTTTTCCTAGCAGACCCTAAAGAACTAGTCTTCTCCCCCCATTCTGAATTTTTATTTTTTTTAGGTTTTTACGAAATGAAGACTGCCTGTGAACTAAACCATGGTCTAATGCTACACGCTTTGATCACTAAAAGAAATAATGACATACTACCGAGTGAAATAGTATCAGTAATCAGAGAAAGAATGGATGGAGTTAGAAAAGAATCCAGATGAGAAGATAATAAGTTACAATTTGGTAAAGGAAAATCAAAATCCGCAGCGAAAAGAAGAGCACGACACCTAGAACGATGTCACAAATGCGGAAAATGGTCACATGGAGGTAAATGTTCCAATAATCAAACCTATTCAAATACCGAATTTGTTACTTTATGCAGAGAAGGACCGTTCATATGTTTAGAAGAAAAGATACTGAATGCTCGAGGTTACGCCTATGTAGCCATGGAAAACCAATTAAACCGACTATCTTATGAATGGGATAGATCATATAACTAAGAAATCTATTTCACAGGTATGTCTGTACAGTTTTTATTTTTATTTTTAACCTTTTGATAATAAACGCTAATTTGTTCGCTAAAAAGTATTAAATTGGTATTGAATAAAATTAGGTTTGGCGACCGAAATTATTGATATCATTCAAAAATTTATTACATCACTGCGAAATTTAACGTTTATTCTTAAGGTATAAATATCTTTAAACAATCAACCCAAAATATTTCAAAAATTCGTCATGAGTTAAATTAGGTTTTGGAACCGAAATTACTTTACCGAAAAGAGGGGCGCATATTTTTGATAATATTTGATTGATTAAAGTGGGATAAAAAGACAAAAAGATTTTTAATTTTATTTTTACCATGTTTTTAAAATTAATATTTAAATCTTAAATTAATATTGTAAATTTTGTAAAAACAATATATTTAAAATTGTAAATATTTGAAAAATTAATATAAGTTTGATATGAATTTATGAATTTTTAAATTAAGTTTGGTGTGAATTTTTAATAATAATTTTGAATTTTATATTTAAGTTGTGTGAATTTAAAAACAAAAATTTACTTTATCTCATTAAGTTAAGAATATGATTTTTAAAATTCGTCGTAAGTTGAAGACTAGGTCTTTGAACCGAAATTGCTTTACCCGAGGGAGGGACGAGAACTTTTATTATCATTATTTTTAATCTTATTGAATTAGAGTATGCCAAAAACATTGAAAAAACCCAAAAATCTTAGCTTTTAAAACAATCGCTACAAAAAGACAAATTTTAAAATTTTGTCGAAGGACGGACTAGGACATCGATCCGAAACGACCTCGTCCTAAATAACAAGGGAAACAAAATTTTAAAATTAAGTACTTAATTGTTTTAATAAGTTAAAGTTTATAAAAAAAAAAAATAAAAAAAAAAATACCAAACTCCGCTACTCGCGGAGTTTGGAGGGTAAATCCCCGCGACTCGCGGAGGGACCAATTCCCAGAAAAAAATAAAACGTAAAAAAACAGAGCAGTTCACTCCCCCACCCAAAAATACTGCGAAGAACAGCGAACAAAAACCCCAAAAACCCGAAAAATACACCCCAAAAATCCCAATTTTTAACCGTTAATCACCAAATTTTTTGCTAAAATCATGTTGAGAAGGATGCTATCTAAGAATTACTCAAGAAAAATGAATGAAAGGGGCGAATCTTCATCCCAAGCCCGCAATGCTCCTACTGAGAATTTAGAACAACAGGAGGTGGATAACTACTACAAGCAGGATATACCTCATCCAGTCATGACCTTTTCCGATATGCACTTGGAAGAATTGCACCCGAACCTGAGATTTGACAGAATTTGGATAGATTATCCAAAATATCAACGGGGTTTGCATACTCTTCATTCTAAGGTTGTTGAGGTACCAAGGGTCATAGAATGGGGACCCTTAGAAGCTGTAGAATTGGCCGGGCCAATTAGGGAATTACTTGTACAGAGGTATGGTAATTCTTCTTTTAATGACTGGGTATGTTTATTCACCATACGTAGACCTGTATATAAAGTATGGTGTGAAGAATTGTTATGTAGTATAGAGTTGAATGATCGGGTAGCTAGTTTAACCGATCGTTCTTTTATTAGATTTTTGTTAGGCGGTTCGATGCGCCACATGTCTTTACTGGACATGGCTCAGGCTTTACGTATATATACGCCTGAGGAGTTAGCGTCTGCCGATTGTAGAGGATTGATACTAAACGGTAGAAAGATAGATGAAAATTTTGATACACACGGTGTGTGGAGTCAAATGACAAGCCATCACCGTTTCAAAGGGGGAAATTACTCTTATTTGGATATAGATAGAGCCGAATTAAGAGTGATACATAGATTTTTAGCTAATTCGATTACACAAAGGGGTAAAAACAAGGAAAAGGTAAATGAACAAGATTTGTTTTACCATATGTGTATTCGAGACCCACAAAGCGCTGTAAGTATACCGTATTGTGTGGGTTATTATTTATCAGCTATGGTTCGGGGGATGCGACCGCATAGCATAATAGGAGGTGGTATTTTTATTACTTTGATTGGTGAATATCTCGGTGCGGATATAAGTCGGGGGGGATTATTAGTAGAAGAACCGGAACCCCGCGATACTATAGGTTTAAATGTATACCATGGTGCGAAAGTTTTGAAGAGGCGAAATAACGCCGCAGTACGATACCATGGTAGACATCCACAGGTGGAGAGAAACCAACAACAAGGTAATGTAGGAGGGGGGAATGAGATGCAAGAAATGCATAGGTTTATAGCTTCTCAGGAATACGAAAATGCTAGACAGAGAGCATTTGAAGATTGGCAAGTTCATCAGAACCAGATCATAGCTCATTTCCAACATATAGGTAGAAACTATATTCCTACACCGAAACCCATCTTCCCTCCTTGGTCTATAGAGATGCAGCCACCGTATCCTACGTATGACCCTGCCGAAACATTCTATAGCACCTATGGTTATGCCTGGAACCCCTATTGGTACCAATATCATCCTTAGTTTACTTATTATTTTTTTTATTTTGTAATTTGTAATTATTGATACATTTAATATTTTTGTTAATATTGTAATCATTTTTATAATTATCTAACTTTTATTCTTAGATTTTAATAATTTTTTGAATGTGGGGTAATATACCAAACTTCAAAAATATGTATATATGTTTGCAGTTTATCTTATGTACACAACAGGGTAAAACAACGCATTTTCAAAGACTGGCATTAAGTTCAGCAAAAGCAACTAATTTTGACGACAAGATGCAAAATATATGTGAAATAACAACAAGACGGAATGAACAAATGATGTGCACCATTTATCATTCAGCAAACAAACGCCAATATATTTGGAAACTTTGGTAAAAATTTAATCATTTTCACACAAATCACCCTCAATAATTTAAATTGTTACTGATTTCTTGCAAATGAGGGCATTGCAAGATCTTAAGTGTGGGAAGGGGTTAAATTCTTTCGGATTTTAAAGTTAAATTCTTTCGGATTTTAAAGTTAAATTCTTTCGGATTTTAAAAATTTTTACTTTATACACTTGGTTACCATTAAAAATACTAGTAAAGCAGTAGTTGTATTAGAATCTAGTGCTCTCTGATAAAAAAAAGAACAGCCCTAGTCTTATATACTAACTACCCAATTCTAGTAAAATTTTTAAAAATTTTCAATTAAAAGAATTCAAAATCATGTTTATACATATTTATGAACGATAAAACTAGGTTTTAACACCGAAATTATTGTTACCTCGGAAAGGACATAAATTGAGAAACAAACTAAAATGTTAAAATTCATTTAAAATGGAATAGAGGACGATAAAAAGGAAAATAAAAGCCAAGTGTGGGAAAATTTACCAAGTTATCTTAAACATATGTCACATATATCTGTAACAAATAACTAAAAATACTCTTGCTTTGGACTAAACTAAACTGTTTTACCCGATAAAAGAAAAGAAGAGATGGATCTACACGATGAATCAATTCCATCATTAAAAGGAAGTAAAGTCTTCCGAAAAAGAAACGCGCTTCTTGAGGTCAAGAAGTTGTCGTCCAGACCAGCTGTAAGTTGACGAAAAATCTAGAAAAGTCATCACTAAAATCGGTTGGAAATCCACGGACCTCAGCATTAAACAGGGTCGCCAAGTGGTCAGATTTATCCTAACCATGAGAAGGATTTATCTCGTACAATGGGGGGGCACCATGCAAATTAGCTGGATAAGACTAATGAATCAGATCCCCAGAAAGGATAATCTCCTTAAAGATTAAAAATCAGCT
The DNA here is from genome assembly GCF_046630445.1 of Rutidosis leptorrhynchoides. Taxonomy (NCBI): domain Eukaryota; kingdom Viridiplantae; phylum Streptophyta; class Magnoliopsida; order Asterales; family Asteraceae; genus Rutidosis; species Rutidosis leptorrhynchoides. Next base: position 142,831,400 of record NC_092338.1, read on the forward strand.
TTTAAGACTGATATTACTCAATCCTAGAGATTGACCCTAAAGATTGAGAATTCAAACTCATGGAATTCAATGATATCTAAACTCGAGCTTGAACGAGAAAATATTTTGATCAAAATTACAAACCGATTTGTTTTCTGAAAACCCTATTTTCAATGCGTTCATTACCATTGAACGTAAAATCCTAGGAATTCACCTGGAATTCATTAGGTCACCTGAACTAAATCGGGTGTCAACCGTAAGAACGGTGGTTGCATAGCATGGTCAAAGACAGGACCTTGTGCCAGACCGAAAAATTATAAGGGTGAGCTTTACTATTGCTCCTACCAAGGATAGTAATTGCGTCCGACACGTTATAGACCATAATTAAAAGCATGTCAGGGGACATTGCCTTAACAGTTGCTTGTTCAACGCTTTCCTTTACAACCGGACGGTAGTTTACCGAAAGGTAATATACGGGACAAGTAAACTGGACGTGTTGCTTTCCAAATACAAGGTTAGCAAGTGGGTGACACAAAACCGCAAGTTTTGAGCTAAAATTTTCAAATCTGAAACCCACCAAACCCACAAAAATATTTTGCAAACACCGGTAAAGGGTTATTCCGGAAAACTTATCTAGGGTAAAAACTAGATTTCAAAAGATCAAATGTTTTCATAAAGATCCAATTTCCTTAATGGATCTAAATTTTTATAGTCATGTGGGACTGTAAACCATATTGTTACTACCATTGTTTATACCGCCATATAGAAATCACTGATGTACAAAGTGTGAAAAATAAAGAAGTGATTCTAGTATTTCAAGACGATATTGCTTGAGGACAAGCAACGCTCAAGTGTGGGAATATTTGATAATGCTAAAAACGAACATATATTTCATAGCATTATTCCTCAAGAAAGACAAGCTTTTAGTTGCAATTGTTCTATTTACAAGAGATATTCGTTTAAATAATAAAAGGTGAAGACAAAAGACAGATTCGACGAATTGAAGACGCAAACGACCAAAAAGCTCAAAAGAACAAAAGACAATCAAAGAGGTTCCAATTATTGATAAGAAACGTCTCGAAATCACAAGAGTACAAGATTCAAAACGCAAAGTACAAAATATAAAATTGTACGCAAGGACGTTCGAAAATCCGGAACCGAGACCAGAGTCAACTCTTAACGCTCGACGCAACGGACTAAAAATTACAAGTTAACTATGCATATAAATATAATATAATATATAATTAATTATATTAATTATATATATATTATATATATATTATAAACCGTCGGTAAACAAAGAGCCAAACTCCTCTGAGCTGTAAAAGTAACCTCCGCGACTCGCGGAGTTTGAAGAGGTTTTCACCGCGAGTCGCGGAGCCCCAAAATTCGACTTTTCCTATAAAAGCAACCGAATTCTGATCGCAATTCGATATCTTTTTCTCTCTTCTCTCATATATACGTAAACGATATATATATATATATAATTTATATTTTAATTTTAATTTTAATTATAATTCTAATAATAAGGGTATGTTAGCGAATATTGTAAGGGTGTAAGTCGAAATTCTGTCCGTGTAACGCTACGCTATTTTTAATCATTGTAAGTTATGTTCAACCTTTTTACATTAATGTCTCGTAGCTAAGTTATTATTATGCTTATTTAAAACGAAGTAATCATGATGTTGGGCTAATTACTAAAATTGGGTAATTGGGCTTTGTACCATAATTGGGGTTTGGACAAAAGAACGACACTTGTGGAAATTAGACTATGGGCTATTAATGGGCTTTATATTTGTTTAACTAAATGAAAGTTTGTTAATGTTAATATAAAGATTTACAATTGGGCGTCCCTATAAATTACCATATACACTCGATCGGACACGATGGGCGGGGTATTTATATGTACGAATAATCGTTCATTTAACCGGACACGGGAATGGATTAATAGCCACTAGAATAATTAAAACAGGGGTGAAATTACATTCAAGGGTAATTGGTGTAATTGTTAACAAAGTAGTAAAACCTTGGTTTACACGCAGTCGATAACCTGGTGTATTCATTAAACAAAGTATTAAAACCTTGTTACAATTCGAATCCCCAATTAGTTGGAATATTTAACTTCGGGTATAATAATAATTTGACGAAGACACTCGCACTTTATATTTATGACTGATGGACTGTTATGGACGAAAACCAGACGGACATATTAAATAATCCAGGACAAAGGACAATTAACCCATGGGGCATAAAACTAAAATCAACACGTCGAACATCATGATTACGGAAGTTTAAATAAGCATAATTCTTTTATTTCATATTTAATTTCCTTTATTTTATATTTAATTGCACTTCTAATTATCGCACTTTTATTTATTGTTATTTAATCGCACTTTTAATTATCGTACTTTTTAATTATCGCAATTTTATTTTATAGCACTTTTATTATTCGCAATTTCATTATCGTTATTTACTTTACACTTTAAATTAAGTCTTTTATTTATTTATTTTACATTAGGTTTTAACTGCGACTAAAGTTTTAAAATCGACAAACCGGTCATTAAACGGTAAAAACCCCCCTTTATAATAATTGTAGCGACCCCGACAAATCGTCAAGTGACGGCGTCGGCTACGTGGGTCCCATTACCTGATTATAAGTCTTTAAGATAACGTTTGACCAAAATATGTCGCCTTCATTTCAAAATAAAGATTGTTTCAAAGTTTACGAGAATTGTTCAACCAAAAGTTAAGTTACAACGTTATAAGTACGATTGAAATCTAGGCGACACGGTTTAAAGTAAAGTCAAAAGACGCTCCATGAAATGCATGTATACTCGACATCGGATGCAAGTATCAAATAGTAAGCGGAAACATGTATCACATATCGTGCAAGACCTGAGAAAAACATAGAAATCTGTCAACGAAAACGTTGGTGAAATCATAGGTTTAGTAAGTATTAAACGTTGTTTTTGAACCACAAGATTTTGTATTTCCATAACGTAGATTATCCAAATCATTTGCATTCCAAAAGTGTTGTTATACGCGAGCACTCAATTATCAAAACTTAACCAACGTTACCCCATCACACAGTGCTAGAACTCACACTAAAACACAAAAATATATTTCATCCGCATAACGGTAGCGAACCGTCCGAATGAGGGTTTGTTAAACCCGTATGGCCACACAATATAAGTTCTCGCTTACACCCTGCAAGTGTAACTAATGATAATCGAATTGAGGCATTTTTGTTCTAACTCGCACGTGGAATGTTTGTTTTCACACTTGTGTTCAAAACATAAAAGTAAGTAGTACAAGATGTAACAAAGTATATGTTTTCTCAGCCCACGATTTAAAAGTATAAAAGTTGTTGAAAAAGTGGGACTATGATCTCACCTCGAGTGCACGAGTATAAAGGTACTTCAACAAGTAAACGTGTGCATGAAAGTTGCTTAGCCTTGACCTAAACATATAGGTTGTATCAAATAACGGTAAACACGATCGGTCAAAGTTGTTCAATTAGTCCTATGGCTCATTACGACTCGATTAAGTAGCATGTGAATCAAATTGTCAAGTTTCATGCAAGATACAAGTAAAGAAACATGTTAGAACGATTGCACAATTATTTGGTTAAGTTTGATTAAAAGTCAACTTGGTCAAAGTCAACGAAAAAGTCAACACGTTCGGGTCGGGTCTCGGACAAATTTTCCATGCTAGTTATTCATATATAAGCATGTTAAAACAAGTTGCATGTGAATTGGAGGTCTAGAACATGGCAAACATTTTTGATAAAATGGAAAAGTTGGACAGAATCTGGACAAGGCAAATGTCGCGCCGCGGCAAGGGGTGTCGCGCCGCGACATAACACATGGTCTGGTGTCAGGTCGTTTTCAAGGTTCAAGTCTTGGTCAAAACTTCAAACAAACGCAAAACGCAAACCGCAAACAATTAGAAGACGTATCTTATACCGTTGGAAAGCTCTTTTGACAAGGAACACAACTAAACACAAATCCTCAAACAAAAACATCATTTACAACAATCGAATTCTCGTCATGTGATCAATAAACGCTCATTTCAAAGCCTCAAGTTCATCAATATGCATTTTAAGTTCCGGGAATCCAATTTACACATATGATATGCCGTTTTGAAGGTAATTAAGCATACATTACAACTAATCACTAACAATTAACATTCCATGGCATTCAAGCATCAAAAGTTCATGTCAAGAACTATCAAACCCTAGTCAAACATCACAAAATCAATATTCATGTTTTTGAAGTTTTCTTAATCAACCTACGCATCAAAACGAAGCTAGTGATACTAGTAACACAATTAAAACATGCACTTTAACAATCTAACAACATTAACTCATCCAAAATCAAGGATTAAGCACACCCATTTCAAGTTCATGCTAGTTACTCCAAAAACAACAAATCGAGCAACCCAAACATATATTCATGTTAGACTCGAGCCATAGACACTAACTAACACCATTTCAAATCAAAAACACGAATTTAGAGAAATCTAGAGTTTTAGAAATGTTACCCAAACGAGATGAAGTTGGTATCAAATTGTAGAGGATGAAGAGAGGATTCCAAATATGTAATCGGATTTGTTGTGAGCTTCCAAGATTGAATTTAGATGATGAATGAATGGAATGGGTTTGTGTGTGTGTGTTCTTGAGATGGAGAGAAAAGGGATGAGGGAGATGATGGAATGGATGAAATGGGTTGACTAGTTGACCTAGTCAACTAGTTTGCCCATTTGGCAACTCCGGTCCCTCGAGTTTCAAAGCGGGTGCGGGATTTAACCGATCGAATATTTTTAAAACGCAAGTTAACGAGAGATGTTATAATTAAATGACGGAATTATTATGAAAGTTAGTCAACGGAAACTACGAATTTAAATAACGAAAGGTATTATTTAAAAGAAAAAGACGGTGTTAAAAATAAATTTAACGGAAAAACGCGGGATGTTACATTATCCACAACTCAAAAGAAATTTCGTCCCGAAATTTAGTTGGAAGTAGTAGTCGATATCTCTTACTCGAGACTTTACGTTGTCAATGCTATGAATAAGTGAAAGTACGTTCTTGAGGGTTCTCATGAATTTGGATAGTCAGGGTTTTACGTTGCATTAAGGTTCGGTTTTTACGATCCCCAGTTTCAACTGGTTTTCCTATGAAGAGAAGTTTGTCATCGATAGTTGATGTATCCAGCAGGATTGCACGTTCCTGTTCCGCAGGACACGTTTCTAAGTTTGTTACACGAAATGTAGGGTAAACGGAAACTTAATTGAGTCGGCCGTTCTAAATGGTAGGAAGCGGCTCTAATACGCCCCAAGGTTTCAAAAGGTTCAATATTGCGGATATAACCTTTCTAGATTTCCCAAAATGAATTACACCTTTCCAAGGTGCGGTTTCTCAATATTACGCGGTTACACACTGGGATTTGTGAGGTTTTCATCTAAGTTTAGTATAACTCTTCTGGCGACTACGTATCGTCTCGAGCCCTCCTCGAATTTGAATGATTTCAATTGTTGTTTCTTGATGGAGTTCAGATTTCGGTGGTTGATGCCTTGGTTAAATGAACAGGGGTATGACATTAGCGGTCATATAGGGTTTCGGAAAGTGCGCGTGAACACACGAGTGGTAACTACTGTTGTAAGAGTGATCTACTAAAGGTGACAATACGAGTTTGTGACATGTCTTTCCAAGACGTAAATCGTTCGTTTGCTCGGTTCGTCGGTTTGTGGGTGGTACGCGGTACTCATGTCTAAACGGGTCTCCAAGGTTTCTTGTAAAACTAGAAGTGAAACGAGTTTTTTTTGATACGGAATAATTGACAAAGATACGCCGTGTTGGAATAGAATCTCTTAAGATACGTTTGAACAAGTTAGTTAGGGTTCGAAATATGTTCGTTAGGACTATTCATCCTCGTGGCGAATACTTAGGTAATATGAGGAATTTCTTTAAACGGACATGCGAGCGATAAAGATAGGAATGAAATGAGGACTTAGAATAGGATGAGCTTGCATCTCGAGGTTGCTATAACGTGTCTCTAGTTGTCGAAAGTTGAAGTCTGAAAGAGAAACGAGGTAGTACACGTAGTTGTATAGTTCGGGGTTGAATGATAGTTGACCGATTATCAGAAACACAAGGGCGTTAAGTCAAAGAAGAGTGAAGTATCGTTGGATTGTGTGTTATCTTAATTTCCAGTAATATCAGACGGTAACGGTGAAATAACAGAGGTATGTAGTGTGGTACGTGATGACAAGAATATTGATCGGATCCACAATTTAGTATTTGAATTCTTCGTGCAAAATAACGAATTTCCGTCCCGTTGATTTCGAGTCGAGAGAGTATGCCTTTCGGCGTCCAAGTAGAAATATTTCCATATTTGAGTCCCATCTGGTGTTGTACGAATTTAGCTAGAAATGTTGGTGTGAAGAATCACGCTCAAGGTTAGATCGTGGAGAGATTAAAGTCGTGTAATACGAGAAAAGTCAGAAATGAATCTTCGGTAACAACCGGTGAGATCTAAGATTTTTACGAATACAAGTCTGAGTTGGGAGAGTTTCCTGATTACATGTGGCTTGATTTCGAGATTGATTGTAATTCCTTGACCATTAACTTCATGGTCTAGAAAATTGGACTTCGTTCAACAGAAATTCTCACTCGGAGAATTTGGTATAAAGTTGCTCTTTTCTCAAAAGTTCGAGCTTAAGATGGTGATGTTGTTCGTTTTCTTCTTTACTTAAATAAGTTAAGATGTCATCTATAGATACGATAACAGATTAGTCTATATGAATTTGCATACGCGGTTCAAGAGGTTTATGGATACGGGCGAGCCCTGAATAAATCAAGCGGTACTAAGAGAGATTTACAACTAACGTTGCGAGTTCGGAAAGTGGCTTAGGAGACATCGTCTCACTTAACCCCCAATTGATGATAACCGGAACGGAGGTCGATTTGGAACATACGGGATTCGTGCAAATAATCATGAGGTCATGGATGCGAGGGAGAGGGTATCGGTTTCCAACCGAAAATTACTCAGTTCACAATAATCTATACAAGATGATGGGGAAACATTTTTTTTTTTTCTTTTTTTTTTTTTTTTTTTTTTTTTACGAATAGGTTCCGAGCTCCCTAGTTCTATAGGTGTCAAGTCAAAAGTCTTAACGTATTTCCTCCAATAAAATTTATAGGCACACTATATTTTTCCGTTGGTCGCTTAAATTGCCTAAATAGTATCTAGGGGAAAAGATGGAAGGTAATGAGTACAAGTCAAAGTATTGGTTGTAAAACGTCTAGCGGTAATCGAATCGAACGAGTATGAAATATACGGTTTGTTGTGAAGAAACGTACCCGTGACTAGTCCATCATCGTCTCGGGCATCCTAGGTGTCGATGTTGTAAGTTCAACGGAGCGCGTTGGTTTTTGCTTTATTCTTTGGGCATTCATTCCTAAAATGACCCGATTGGCCACATTTGTAGCAAATACTCGGCTTTGGTGCGCCGGGCCCCTTTTGAGTGACGGGGGCGGTACTTCCACAATACTTGGCAATATGACCACTACCTTGGCACCGATGGCAAATTAGCTTGCCACATTCACCAAAATGATGCTTGTGGCATTTGTCGCAGAAAGGTCGTGTCCCGGCATAACTTTTCTTGCCGACGGGGGTGAGAGGTTCCTTGGAAAAGTTGTTGTTGTAGTTACTCGATTGGGGGCCTTCCCATTTTCTTTTGTTGTCACCCGACTCATCCTCGGCTTTAGGTGCCGGCACTTCAATCTCGTCTACCGTTTCGATCAATTGACGGGCCATATTCAGGGCCTCTTGGTGATTACTGGGTTTGGATGACATTACTCCTTGTTTGATGCTCTTGGGAAGACCATCCATGTAAAGTTCAACCCTTAGAGGTTCGGGGGTCACGAGGTTTGGGCACATCAAGGATAGCTCAGAAAATCGTTGATTATATGCCTTTAGGTCATTCCCGACCGCTTTTAAAGTTCTTAGTTCGTGTTCGAGCTTACGGGTCTCTTCGCGCGGGAAGTATTCGGTGATCATCTTTTTCTTTAAGTCGGCCCATGAGAGTGTGTGGGCTTCATCGATACCCACTGACAGCACATACGTATTCCACCATGTGAGGGCGATACCGGCAAAAGTGTGGGTGGAATATTTGACTTTGTCTTGGTCCCGACAACCGCTTATGCTAAAAACGGCTTCTGTTTGCTCAAACCATCGGGTGAGCACCACCGGTCCTCCGGTCCCATCGAAGGTGTGAGGTTTGCACCCCATGAAAGTTTTGTAGGAGCAACCCTCGTTTGAATTACCGGCTCCATGGTTGTTGTGGTTGTGGTTGTTATTGATGTCGGAGGAGATACTAGCCATAGCCGCACCTATGGCGGTGGCTATCATGCGTTGAAAAGCTTGTTCGGAAGTTTCATTACGTGGTCCGCGACGGGGAAGCATTGTTCCTTCAAGACACAAGAATATCGTTGATTAGTATTCTCAATAATACTAATCATGATAGGGAATGATGATGTAGAGAAAATTTTCCTTGACTCGCCTTAAATTCTTTATGTCATAATGTCGGAACGTCCATGTGAATCACCGTAATATAATCCCGGAAATTATATTACCCTGATTCTCATGTGCATTTAACATTACTTCATAAAGTCAAGGTGGCGCATCAACAAAATTTATCAACTTAAGATTAAGATCGAATACGAGTTAGATATGATAGAAGAGTTCGAGTATAAATGCACAATTAGTCAAGTAATCCCTACTTCAGTCTATATGCCGGTTGTAGTCTAGATTCACCTATGTACCCTATGACTCGGGGTGGACACAAATGAACTCTAAATCCCTACAACCAAGGCTCTGATACCATTCTGTAACACCCCAGCTTAACATGATCACAATATTGTCCGCTTTGCCCGCAGGCGCACGGCTTTTTCTTGGCGACCACACACGAGAAGCACTTTCCCAGGAGGTCACCCATCCTGGTAGTACTCTTGCCCGAGCACGCTTAACTGCAGCGTACTCGCACATCTGCTCTGCATGTGGTCCCAAAACGCGTTGTGTCATTTAAGCGTGGGTATTACCTTATAATCCCATGATCACTCATGTCTGTGGGCGATGTGGGATTTGCCTAGGGTGTTACATTCACCCCCCTTAGGGACTCATCGTCCTCGATGAGGTTTGCCCCACCACCCCCAACGGCACATGAGTGGCTCTGATACCAACTGTAGCGACCCCGACAAATCGTCAAGTGACGGCGTCGGCTACGTGGGTCCCATTACCTGATTATAAGTCTTTAAGATAACGTTTGACCAAAATATGTCGCCTTCATTTCAAAATAAAGATTGTTTCAAAGTTTACGAGAATTGTTCAACCAAAAGTTAAGTTACAACGTTATAAGTACGATTGAAATCTAGGCGACACGGTTTAAAGTAAAGTCAAAAGACGCTCCATGAAATGCATGTATACTCGACATCGGATGCAAGTATCAAATAGTAAGCGGAAGCATGTATCACATATCGTGCAAGACCTGAGAAAAACATAGAAATCTGTCAACGAAAACGTTGGTGAAATCATAGGTTTAGTAAGTATTAAACGTTGTTTTTGAACCACAAGATTTTGTATTTCCATAACGTAGATTATCCAAATCATTTGCATTCCAAAAGTGTTGTTATACGCGAGCACTCAATTATCAAAACTTAACCAACGTTACCCCATCACACAGTGCTAGAACTCACACTAAAACACAAAAATATATTTCATCCGCATAACGGTAGCGAACCGTCCGAATGAGGGTTTGTTAAACCCGTATGGCCACACAATATAAGTTCTCGCTTACACCCTGCAAGTGTAACTAATGATAATCGAATTGAGGCATTTTTGTTCTAACTCGCACGTGGAATGTTTGTTTTCACACTTGTGTTCAAAACATAAAAGTAAGTAGTACAAGATGTAACAAAGTATATGTTTTCTCAGCCCACGATTTAAAAGTATAAAAGTTGTTGAAAAAGTGGGACTATGATCTCACCTCGAGTGCACGAGTATAAAGGTACTTCAACAAGTAAACGTGTGCATGAAAGTTGCTTAGCCTTGACCTAAACATATAGGTTGTATCAAATAACGGTAAACACGATCGGTCAAAGTTGTTCAATTAGTCCTATGGCTCGTTACGACTCGATTAAGTAGCATGTGAATCAAATTGTCAAGTTTCATGCAAGATACAAGTAAAGAAACATGTTAGAACGATTGCACAATTATTTGGTTAAGTTTGATTAAAAGTCAACTTGGTCAAAGTCAACGAAAAAGTCAACACGTTCGGGTCGGGTCTCGGACAAATTTTCCATGCTAGTTATTCATATATAAGCATGTTAAAACAAGTTGCATGTGAATTGGAGGTCTAGAACATGGCAAACATTTTTGATAAAATGGAAAAGTTGGACAGAATCTGGACAAGGCAAATGTCGCGCCGCGGCAAGGGGTGTCGCGCCGCGACATAACACATGGTCTGGTGTCAGGTCGTTTTCAAGGTTCAAGTCTTGGTCAAAACTTCAAACAAACGCAAAACGCAAACCGCAAACAATTAGAAGACGTATCTTATACCGTTGGAAAGCTCTTTTGACAAGGAACACAACTAAACACAAATCCTCAAACAAAAACATCATTTACAACAATCGAATTCTCGTCATGTGATCAATAAACGCTCATTTCAAAGCCTCAAGTTCATCAATATGCATTTTAAGTTCCGGGAATCCAATTTACACATATGATATGCCGTTTTGAAGGTAATTAAGCATACATTACAACTAATCACTAACAATTAACATTCCATGGCATTCAAGCATCAAAAGTTCATGTCAAGAACTATCAAACCCTAGTCAAACATCACAAAATCAATATTCATGTTTTTGAAGTTTTCTTAATCAACCTACGCATCAAAACGAAGCTAGTGATACTAGTAACACAATTAAAACATGCACTTTAACAATCTAACAACATTAACTCATCCAAAATCAAGGATTAAGCACACCCATTTCAAGTTCATGCTAGTTACTCCAAAAACAACAAATCGAGCAACCCAAACATATATTCATGTTAGACTCGAGCCATAGACACTAACTAACACCATTTCAAATCAAAAACACGAATTTAGAGAAATCTAGAGTTTTAGAAATGTTACCCAAACGAGATGAAGTTGGTATCAAATTGTAGAGGATGAAGAGAGGATTCCAAATATGTAATCGGATTTGTTGTGAGCTTCCAAGATTGAATTTAGATGATGAATGAATGGAATGGGTTTGTGTGTGTGTGTTCTTGAGATGGAGAGAAAAGGGATGAGGGAGATGATGGAATGGATGAAATGGGTTGACTAGTTGACCTAGTCAACTAGTTTGCCCATTTGGCAACTCCGGTCCCTCGAGTTTCAAAGCGGGTGCGGGATTTAACCGATCGAATATTTTTAAAACGCAAGTTAACGAGAGATGTTATAATTAAATGACGGAATTATTATGAACGTTAGTCAACGGAAACTACGAATTTAAATAACGAAAGGTATTATTTAAAAGAAAAAGACGGTGTTAAAAATAAATTTAACGGAAAAACGCGGGATGTTACAATAATAATATTACTTATATATATATTTGTATTTTTATAAAAGTAAACTAATATAGCGTTAAGCTTTGTTTAAAGATTTCCCTGTGGAACGAACCGGACTTACTAAAAACTACACTACTGTACGATTAGGTACACTGCCTATAAGTGTTGTAGCAAGGTTTAAGTATATCCATTCTATAAATAAATAAATATCTTGTGTAAAATTGTATCGTATTTAATAGTTTTTCCTAGTAAAATATAAACTATTTCGTATACACCTCGCATAACATCAATTAGTTTTTGTGCCTTCAAATTACTAATAAGATGTAGCTTCGTGTTGCCCTTTTCTCCGTACACCATTAAGGGTTCTCCTTCTTCTCGTACAATGCGAATTGCATTTTTATAACATACGATCTCTGCTTTCACCTTCTTCAGCCAGTCCATGCCAACTATTACATCAAAACTCCCTAACTCTACGGGTATCAAATCAATCTTAAATATTTCGCTACCCAGTTTAATTTCTCGATTCCGGCATATATAATCTGCTGAAATTAATTTACCGTTTGCTAATTCAAGTAAAAATTTACTATCCAACGGCGTCAATAGACAACTTAATTTAGCACAAAAATCTCTACTCATATAGCTTCTATCCGCACCCGAATCAAATAAAACGTAAGCAGATTTAATGTCAATAAGAAACGTACCCGTAACAAGCTCCGGGTCTTCCTGTGCCTCTGCCGCATTAATATTGAAAACTCTTCCACGACCTTGTCCATTTGTGTTCTGCTGGTTCGGGCAATTTCTAATAATCTGGCCCGGTTTTCCACATTTATAACAAACTACATTGGCATAACTTGCTCCGACACTACTTGCTCCGCCATTACTCATTCCGACACCATTTGTTCCTTTCGTTCTGTTAACCCCTGGTCCGTAGACCTCACACTTCTCCGCACTATGACCATTTCTTTTACACTTGTTGCAAAATTTGGTGCAGAACCCCGAGTGATCTTTTCACACCTTTGGCATAGCTGCTTCTGATTGTTGTTGTTGTTGCGGTTGTTATTGTTGTTGGGATGATTGTTGTAGTTGCTGTTGTTGTTGTTGTTGTTGTTGGGCCGTTTGTTGTAGTTGCGATTGATATTGCGATTGTTGGGATAGTTGTTGCGATTATTGTTGTAATTGCTGTTGTTGTTGTATTGGTGATTCTTATCACCGTTTTCCTCCCACTTTCTTTTGACTTGCTTCACATTGGCCTCTTCAGCCGCCTGTTCTTTAATTCTTTCGTCAATCTGGTTCACTAGTTTGTGAGCCATTCTACATGCCTGTTGTATGGAAGCGGGCTCGTGTGAACTTATATCTTCTTGGATTCTTTCTGGCAATCCTTTCACAAACGCGTCGATCTTCTCTTCCACATCTTCGAATGCTCTCGGACACAATAGGCACAATTTTGTGAATCGTCTTTCGTACGTGGTAATATCAAATAATCCAGGACAAAGGACAATTAACCCATGGGGCATAAAACTAAAATCAACACGTCGAACATCATGATTACGGAAGTTTAAATAAGCATAATTCTTTTATTTCATATTTAATTTCCTTTATTTTATATTTAATTGCACTTCTAATTATCGCACTTTTATTTATTGTTATTTAATCGCACTTTTAATTATCGTACTTTTTAATTATCGCAATTTTATTTTATAGCACTTTTATTATTCGCAATTTCATTATCGTTATTTACTTTACACTTTAAATTAAGTCTTTTATTTATTTATTTTACATTAGGTTTTAACTGCGACTAAAGTTTTAAAATCGACAAACCGGTCATTAAACGGTAAAACCCCCCCTTTATAATAATAATATTACTTATATATATATATATATATATATTTGTATTTTTATAAAAGTAAACTAATATAGCGTTAAGCTTTGTTTAAAGATTTCCCTGTGGAACGAACCGGACTTACTAAAAACTACACTACTGTACGATTAGGTACACTGCCTATAAGTGTTGTAGCAAGGTTTAAGTATATCCATTCTATAAATAAATAAATATCTTGTGTAAAATTGTATCGTATTTAATAGTTTTTCCTAGTAAAATATAAACTATTTCGTATACACCTCGCATAACATCAATTAGTTTTTGTGCCTTCAAATTACTAATAAGATGTAGCTTCGTGTTGCCCTTTTCTCCGTACACCATTAAGGGTTCTCCTTCTTCTCGTACAATGCGAATTGCATTTTTATAACATACGATCTCTGCTTTCACCTTCTTCAGCCAGTCCATGCCAACTATTACATCAAAACTCCCTAACTCTACGGGTATCAAATCAATCTTAAATATTTCGCTACCCAGTTTAATTTCTCGATTCCGGCATATATAATCTGCTGAAATTAATTTACCGTTTGCTAATTCAAGTAAAAATTTACTATCCAACGGCATCAATAGACAACTTAATTTAGCACAAAAATCTCTACTCATATAGCTTCTATCCGCACCCGAGTCAAATAAAACGTAAGCAGATTTAATGTCAATAAGAAACGTACCCGTAACAAGCTCCGGGTCTTCCTGTGCCTCTGCCGCATTAATATTGAAAACTCTTCCACGACCTTGTCCATTTGTGTTCTGCTGGTTCGGGCAATTTCTAATAATGTGGCCCGGTTTTCCACATTTATAACAAACTACATTGGCATAACTTGCTCCGACACTACTTGCTCCGCCATTACTCATTCCGACACCATTTGTTCCTTTCGTTCTGTTAACCCCTGGTCCGTAGACCTCACACTTCGCCGCACTATGACCATTTCTTTTACACTTGTTGCAAAATTTGGTGCAGAACCCCGAGTGATCTTTTCACACCTTTGGCATAGCTGCTTCTGATTGTTGTTGTTGTTGCGGTTGTTATTGTTGCTGGGATGATTGTTGTAGTTGCTGTTGTTGTTGTTGTTGTTGTTGGGCCGTTTGTTGTAGTTGCGATTGATATTGCGATTGTTGGGATAGTTGTTGCGATTATTGTTGTAATTGCTGTTGTTGTTGTATTGGTGATTCTTATCACCGTTTTCCTCCCACTTTCTTTTGACTTGCTTCACATTGGCCTCTTCAGCCGCCTGTTCTTTAATTCTTTCCTCAATCTGGTTCACTAGTTTGTGAGCCATTCTACATGCCTGTTGTATGGAGGCGGGCTCGTGTGAACTTATATCTTCTTGGATTCTTTCTGACAATCCTTTCACAAACGCTTCGATCTTCTCTTCCACATCTTCGAATGCTCTCGGACACAATAGGCACAATTTTGTGAATCGTCTTTCGTACGTGGTAATATCAAATCCTTGGGTTCGTAACCCTCTAAGTTCTGTCTTGAGCTTATTGACCTCGGTTCTGGGACGGTACTTCTCGTTCATCAAGTGCTTGATTGCTATATATATATATATATATATATATATATATATATATATATATATATATATATATATATACGGTAGTGCGTAAGCATCATCTTGTCCCACTTGCTCTAGATAGGTATTCCACCATGTTAACGCAGTACCTGTGAAGGTATGCGTAGCGTACTTCACTTTGTCCTCTTCAGTACACTTACTTATGGCAAACACCGATTCAACCTTCTCGGTCCACCGTTTCAATTCGATCGGTCCTTCGGTTCCATCAAATTCCAAAGGTTTGCAGGCAGTGAATTCTTTGTAGGTGCATCCTACATGATTTCTTGCGCCGTTAGCTGCATTGCTAGATTCGGAGTTATTGTTGGTATGTAGCGCAACCTGTACTGCGGCTATGTTTGAAGCAAGAAAGGCACGAAATTCCTCTTCGCTCATATTCAAGGTGTGTCGAGTAGTCGGTGCCATTTCCTTCAAAATAGTCAAATGAAACGAGTTAATCATATAGAATATCAAGAGTAGTCAATAGTATTTCGTAGCGTAATATGAACTTATTTATAAAAGCTCTTTCTTCATATTAGCGTTTTATACTCTTTAATTCGGGTAGTACCTACCGGTTAAGTTCATACTTAGTAGCTAACATACCATTTCAACTACTACAATTCTATATGAAAAACTAATCACAAAAAAAAAAAAAAATATCATATTCAAACCTTTATACAATAACTTGCAAACTTACAATACTGCTTTTTTTTACATATAGCATGAAATATAGCACATAAAACTTTGATACAAAGTAGTTGCGAAGATAATTCTAGTTAATAAATAAGGCGTTCAGTAAAGGCAATAAAGACACGTAATTCATACGTCCAGAAACAAGTCATGCATTATGGTTTTACTAATACCACTTCCCATCCTTGGTTTTGTGGAACATAACCGTTGTGACCGATAGTAAAACAATGTGTTGTAACATCGTCAAAAGGACGAAGGTTACGTAATGACCAACAGTCTCGTAATAACCTAAAAACCTCATTTCTTACCCCAATTTCCGACTCCGTCACTTATGGGAACGTTTTGTTTAATAGTTGTAGTCCGATGTTCTTGTTCTCACTTTGGTGAGAAGCGAACATTACTAACCCGTAAGCATAACATGCTTCTTTATGTTGCTTGTTAGCCGCTTTTTCTAAATCACGAAGTCCTATATTCGGATATATTGAGTCAAAATAATTTCTTAACCGGTTGCGTAAAATAGCATTTGGGTTCCCCGCAATATATGCGTCAAAGTAAACACATCGTAACTTATGGATTTCCCAATGTGATATCCCCCATCTTTCGAACGAAAGCCTTTTATAAATCAAGGCATTCTTGGAACGTTCTTCGAATGTCTTACAAACTGATCTCGCCTTAAATAGTTGTGCCGAGGAATTCCGACCGACTCTAGACAAGATTTCATCAATCATGTCTCCGGGTAGGTCTCTTAAAATATTGGGTTGTCTATCCATTTTGTATTTTTATACTGTAAAATAGACAAGAGTTAGATTCATAAAAAAAAATACTTATTAATACAAGCAATTTTTACATATATCATAAAGCATAAGCACACTATATTACATATATTACACCACACAAATACAACTATCTTATTCCGACTCTCTCATTTCTTCTTCTTCGGTTTTGGTTCGTTTTGCCAAGTTTCTAGGGATATATGATGTTCCCCTAATACGAGCTGTCATTTTCCACATTGGTTTAGAAAAACCTGGTGGTTTAGAGGTTCCCGGGTTATTGTCACAACTTAAGAAATACGGGTGTTGACGATACATATAAAGTTCATCGGGTTTGGAATCAAATTTCTCTATTTTTATGCCCTTTCCCTTATTGTTCTCTTTTGCCTTATTAAATTGTGTTGGGGTAATTTCTATAACATCATCGGAATCCTTGTCGGGATCCGATTCATCGGAGAATTGGTAATCCTCCCAATACTTTGCTTCCTTGGCGGAAACACCATTGACCATAATTAACGTTGGTCGGTTGGTTGAGGATTTTCTTCTACTTAACCATTTTATTATTTCCCCCACTGGTTCTATTTCTTCTTCCGGTTTCGATTCTTCTTCCGGTTTCGATTCTTCTTGCAGTTCCGACTCTTCTTCCGGTTCCTCTTCGGGAACTTGTGAATCAGTCCACGAATCATTCCAATTTACATTTGACTCTTCATTATTATTAGGTGAGTCAATGGGACTTGTTCTAGAGGTAGACATCTATCACATAATATCAAACACGTTAAGAGATTAATATATCACATAATATTCACATGTTAAAAATATATAGTTTCCAACAAAAATGTTAAGCAATCATTTTTAAAGAAAACACGGTCGAAGTCCAGACTCACTAATGCATCCTAACAAACTCGATAAGACACACTAATGAAAATTTTCTGGTTCTCTAAGACCAACGCTCGGATACCAACTGAAATGTCCCGTTCATATTGATTATAAACGTTCCATATTAATTGATTTCGTTGCGAGGTTTTGACCTCTATATGAGACGTTTTTCAAAGACTGCATTCATTTTTAAAACAACCATAACCTTTATTTTATCAATAAAGGTTTCAAAAGCATTACGTAGATTATCAAATAATGATAATCTAAAATATACTGTTTACACACGACCATTACATAATGATTTACAATAGAAATATATTACATCGACATATGTTTCTTGAATGCAGTTTTTACACAATATCATACAAACATGGACTCCAAATCTTGTCCTTATTTTAGTATGCAACAGCGGAAGCTCTTAGTATTCACCTGAGAATAAACATGCTTTAAACGTCAATAAAAATGTTGGTGAGTTATAGGTTTAACCTATCTATATCAAATCATAACAATAGACCACAAGATTTCATATTTCAATAAACATCCCATACATAGAGATAAAAATCATTCATATGGTGAACACCTGGTAACCGACATTAACAAGATGCATATATAAGAATATCCCCATCATTCCGAGACACCCTTCGGATATGATTATAAATTTCGAAGTACTAAAGCATCCGGTACTTTGGATGGGGTTTGTTAGGCCCAATAGATCTATCTTTAGGATTCGCGTCAATTAGGGTGTCTGTTCCCTAATTCTTAGATTACCAGACTTAATAAAAAGGGGCATATTCGATTTCAATAATTCAACCATAGAATGTAGTTTCACGTACTTGTGTCTATTTTGTAAATCATTTATAAAACCTGCATGTATTCTCATCCCGAAAATATTAGATTTTAAAAGTGGGACTATAACTCACTTTCACAGATTATTACTTCGTCGGGAAGTAAGACTTGGCCACTGGTCAATTCACGAACCTATAATAAATATGTACATATATATCAAAGTATATTCAAAATATATTTACAACACTTGTAATACATTTTGATGTTTTAAGTTTATTAAGTCAGTTGTCCTCGTTAGTAACCTACAACTAGTTGTCCAACGTTAGATGTACAGAAAAAAATTGATATATATATTATCTTGAATCAATCCACGACCCAGTGTATACATGTCTCAGGCTAGATCACAACTCAAAGTATATATATTTTTGGAATCAACCTCAACCCTGTATAGCTAACTCCCACATTACTGCATATAGAGTGTCTATGGTTGTTCCAAATAATATATACACATGGGTCGATATGATATGTCAAAACATTTGCATGTGTGTCTATGGTATCCCAAGATTACATAATATATTAGAATACATGTATAATACAATATAAGTTAGCTAGGATATGATTAATATAGATTTGTTACCAATTTTCACGTTGCTACAACAAGAAAAATTATCCAATCTTCTTTTACCCATAACTTCTTCATTTTAAATCCGTTTTGAGTGAATCAAATTGCTATGGTTTCATATTGAACTCTATTTTATGAATCTAAATAGAAAAAGTATAGTTTTATAGTCAGAAATATAAGTTACAAGTCGTTTTTGTAAAGGTAGTCATTTCAGTCGAAAGAACGACGTCTAAATGACCATTTTAGAAAACATACTTTCACTTTGAGTTTAACCATAATTTTTGGATATAGTTTCATGTTCATCAGAAAAATCATTTTCCCAGAAGAACAACTTTTAAATCAAAGTTTATCATAGTTTTTAATTAACTAACCCAAAACAGCCCGCGGTGTTACTACGACGGCGTATGTCCGGTTTTACAGTGTTCTTCGTGTTTCCAGGTTTTAAATCATTAAGTTAGCATATCATATAGATATAGAACATGTGTTTAGTTGATTTTAAAAGTCAAGTTAGAAGGATTAAATTTTGTTTGCGAACAAGTTTAGAATTAACTAAAATATGTTCTAGTGATTACAAGTTTAAACCTTCGAATAAGATAGCTTTATATATATGAATCGAATGATTTTATGAACATCATTACTACCTCAAGTTTTCTGGATAAAGCTACTGGAAATGAGAAAAATGGATCTAGCTTCAAAGGATCCTTGGATGGCTTGAAAGTTCTTAAAGCAGAATCATGACACGAAAACAAGTTCAAGTAAGATTTTCACTCGAAATAAGATTGTTATAGTTATAGAAATTGAATCAAAGTTTGAACATGAGTATTACCTTGTATTAGAAAGATATCTTACTATAAATAAGAAAGATTTCTTAAGGTTGGATGATCACTCTACAAGATTGGAAGTAAGCTAGAAAACTTGGAAGTATTCTTGATTTTATGAAACTAGAACTTGTAGAATTTATGAAGAACACTTAGAACTTGAAGATAGAACTTGAAATAGAATAATTAGATGAATAAAATTGAAGAATGAAAGTGTTTGTAGGTGTTTTTGGTCGTTGTTATATGGATTAGATATAAAGGATGTGTAATTTTGTTTACATGTAAATAAGTCTTGAATGATTACTCATATTTTTGTAATTTTATGAGATATTTCATGCTAGTTGCCAAATGATGGTTCCCACATGTGTTAGGTGACTCACATGGGCTGCTAAGAGCTGATCATTGGAGTGTATATACCAATAGTACATACATCTAAAAGCTGTGTATTGTACGAGTACGAATACGGGTACATACGAGTAGAATTGTTGATGAAACTGAACGAGGATGTAATTGTAAGCATTTTTGTTAAGTAGAAGTATTTTGATAAGTGTCTTGAAGTCTTTAAAAATTGTATGAATACATATTAAAACACTACATGTATATACATTTTAACTGAGTCGTTAAGTCATCGTTAGTCGTTACATGTAAGTGTTGTTTTGAAACCTTTAGGTTAACGATCTTGTTAAATGTTGTTAACCCATTGTTTATTAAATCAAATGAGATGTTAAATTATTACATTATCATGATATCATGATATATTAATATATCTTAATATGATATATATACATTAAATGTCGTTACAACGATAATCGTTACATATATGTCTCGTTTCAAAATCATTAAGTTAGTAGTCTTGTTTTTACATATGTAGTTCATTATTAATATACTTAATGATATGTTTACTTATCATAATATCATGTTAACTATATATATATATCCATATATATGTCATCATATAGTTTTCACAAGTTTTAACGTTCGTGAATCGCCGGTCAACTTGGGTGGTCAATTGTCTATATGAAACCTATTTCAATTAATCAAGTCTTAACAAGTTTGATTGCTTAACATGTTGGAAACATTTAATCATGTAAATATCAATTTCATTTAATATATAAAAACATGGAAAAGTTCGGGTCACTACAGTACCTACCCGTTAAATAAATTTCGTCCCGAAATTTTAAGTTGTTGAAAGTGTTGACGAATCTTCTGGAAATAGATGCGGGTATTTCTTCTTCATCTGATCTTCATGCTCCCAGGTGAACTCAGGTCCTCTACGAGCATTCGATCAAACCTTAACAATCGGTATCTTGTTTTGTTTAAGTCTCTTAACCTCACGATCCATTATTTCGACGGGTTCTTCAATGAATTGAAGTTTTTCATTGATTTGGATTTCGTCCAACGAAATAGTGAGATCTTCTTTAGCAAAACATTTCTTCAAATTCGAGACGTGGAAAGTGTTATGTACATTCGCAAGTTGTTGAGGTAACTCAAGTCGGTAAGCTACTGGTCCGACACGATCAATAATCTTGAATGGTCTAATATACCTTGGATTTAATTTTCCTCGTTTACCAAATCGAACAACACCTTTCCAAGGTGCAACCTTAAGCATGACCATCTCTCTAATTTCAAATTCTATGTCTTTTCTTTTTATGTCGGCGTAGCTCTTTTATCGACTTTGGGCGGTTTTCAACCGTTGTTGAATTTGGATGATCTTCTCGGTAGTTTCTTGTATTATCTCCGAACCCGTAATCTGTCTATCCCCCACTTCACTCCAACAAATCAAAGACCTGCACTTTCTACCATAAAGTGTTTCAAACGGTGCCATCTCAATGCTTGAATGATAGCCGTTGTTGTAGGAAAATTCTGCTAACGGTAGATGTCGATCCCAACTATTTCCGAAATCAATAACACATGCTCGTAGCATGTCTTCAAGCGTTTGTATTGTCCTTTCGCTCTGCCCATCAGTTTGTGGATGATAGGCAGTACTCATGTCTAGACGAGTTCCTAATGCTTGCTGTAATGTCTGCCAGAATCTTGAAATAAATCTGCCATCCCTATCAGAGATAATAGAGATTGGTATTCCATGTCTGGAGATGACTTCCTTCAAATACAGTCGTGCTAACTTCTCCATCTTGCCATCTTCTCTTATTGGCAGGAAGTGTGCTGACTTGGTGAGACGATCAACTATTATCCAAATAGTATCATAACCACTTGTAGTCCTTGGCAATTTAGTAATGAAATCCATGGTAATGTTTTCCCATTTCCATTCCGGGATTTCAGGTTGTTGTAGTAGACCTGATGGTTTCTGATGTTCAGCTTTGACCTTAGAACACGTCAAACATTCTCCTACATATTTAGCAATATCGGCTTTCATACCTGGCCACCAAAAATGTTTCTTAAGATCCTTGTACATCTTCCCCGTTCCAGGATGTATTGAGTATCTGGTTTTATGAGCTTCTCTAAGTACCATTTCTCTCATATCTCCAAATTTTAGTACCCAAATGCTTTCAGCCCTATACCGGGTTCCATCTTCCCGAATATTAAGATGCCTCTCCGATCCTTTGGGTATTTCATCCTTTAAATTTCCCTCTTTTAAAACTCCTTGTTGCGCCTCCTTTATTTGAGTAGTAAGGTTAGTGTGAATCATTATATTCATAGATTTTACTCGAATGGGTTCTCTGTCCTTTCTGCTCAAGGCGTCGGCTACCACATTTGCCTTCCCCGGGTGGTAACGAATCTCAAAGTCATAATCATTCAACAATTCAATCCACCTACGTTGCCTCATATTCAGTTGTTTCTGATTAAATATGTGTTGAAGACTTTTGTGGTCGGTATATATAATACTTTTGACCCCATATAAGTAGTGCCTCCAAGTCTTTAATGCAAAAACAACCGCGCCTAATTCTAAATCATGCGTCGTATAATTTTGCTCGTGAATCTTCAATTGTCTAGACGCATAAGCAATCACCTTCGTCCGTTGCATTAATACACAATCGAGACCTTGCTTTGATGCGTCACAATAAATCACAAAATCATCATTCCCTTCAGGCAATGACAATATAGGTGCCGTAGTTAGCTTTTTATTCAATAATTGAAATGCCTTCTCTTGTTCATCCTTCCATTCTAATTTCTTCCCTTTATGCGTTAATGCAGTCAAGGGTTTTGCTATTTTGGAGAAATCTTGGATGAATCTTCTGTAGTAACCAGCCAATCCTAAAAATTGACGTATATGCTTCGGAGTTTTTGGGGTTTCCTGCTTTTCAATGGTTTCGATCTTTGTCGGGTCCACCTGGATACCTTCTTTGTTCACTATGTGACCGAGGAATTGAACTTCTTCCAACCAAAATGCACACTTTGAAAACTTAGCGTATAGTTTTTCTTTCCTCAATACTTCTAGCACTTTTCTCAAATGTTCTTCGTGCTCTTGATCATTCTTTGAGTAAATAAGTATGTCATCGATGAAAACAATGACAAACTTGTCAAGATATGGCCCACACACTCGGTTCATAAGGTCCATGAACACAGCTGGTGCGTTAGTCAATCCAAACGGCATAACCATAAACTCGTAATGACCATAACGCGTCCTAAAAGCAGTTTTTGGAATATCATCCTCCTTTACTCGCATTTGATGATATCCAGAACGTAAATCGATCTTTGAATAAACCGACGAGCCTTGTAGTTGATCAAATAAGTCGTCAATTCTCGGCAGTGGATAACGGTTTTTGATGGTAAGTTTGTTCAACTCTCTGTAGTCAATACACAACCTAAATGTACCATCATTCTTCTTGACAAACAAAACAGGAGCTCCCCATGGTGATGTGCTTGGTCGAATGAAACCACGTTCTAATAGTTCTTGCAGTTGGCTTTGCAGTTCTTTCATCTCACTGGGTGCGAGTCTATAAGGAGCACGAGCTATTGGTGTAGCTCCTGGTACAAGATCTTTTTGAAATTCAACAGATCGATTTGGAGGTAGTCCCGGTAATTCTTTCGGAAATACATCGAGAAATTCTTTTGCGACGGAAACATTATTGATGCTCTTTTCTTCAGTTTGTACTTTCTCGACGTGTATTAGAACAGCATAGCAACCTTTTCTTATTAGTTTTTGTGCCTTCAAATTACTAATAAGATGTAGCTTCGTGTTGCCCTTTTCTCCGTACACCATTAAGGGTTCTCCTTCTTCTCGTACAATGCGAATTGCATTTTTATAATATACGATCTCTGCTTTCACCTTCTTCAGCCAGTCCATGCCAACTATTACATCAAAACTCCCTAACTCTACTGGTATTAAATCAATCTTAAATATTTCGCTACCCAGTTTAATTTCTCGATTCCGGCATATATAATCTACTGAAATTAATTTACCGTTTGTTAATTCAAGTAAAAATTTACTATCCAACGGCGTCAATGGATAACTTAATTTAGCACAAAAATCTCTACTCATATAGCTTCTATCCGCACCCTAATCAAATAAAACGTAAGCAGATTTATTGTCAATAAGAAAGGTACCCGTAACAAGCTCCGGGTCTTCCTGTGCCTCTGCCGCATTAATATTGAAAACTCTTCCACGACCTTGTCCATTCGTGTTCACCTGGTTCGGGCAATTTCTAATAATGTGGCCCAGTTTTCCACATTTATAACAAACTACATTGGCATAACTTGCTCCGACACTACTTGCTTCGCCATTACTCGTTCCGACACCATTTGTTCCTTTCGTTCTGTTAACCCCTGGTCCGTAGACCTCACACTTCGCCGCACTATGACCATTTCTTTTACACTTATTGCAAAATTTAGTGCAGAACCCCGAGTGATACTTTTCACACCTTTGGCATAGCTGCTTCTGATTGTTGTTGTTGCGGTTGTTATTGTTGTTGGGATGATTGTTGTAGTTATTGTTGTTGTTGTTGTTGTTGTTGTTGTTGTTGTTGTTGTTGGGCCGTTTGTTGTAGTTGCGATTGATGTTGCGATTGTTGGGATAGTTGTTGCGATTATTGTTGTAATTGCTGTTGTTGTTGTATTGGTGATTCTTATCACCGTTTTCCTCCCACTTTCTTTTGACTTGCTTCACATTGGCCTCTTCAGCCGCCTGTTCTTTAATTCTTTCCTCAATCTGGTTCACTAGTTTATGAGTCATTCTACATGCATGTTGTATGGAGGCGGGCTCGTGTGAACTTATATCTTCTTGGATTCTTTCTGGTAATCCTTTTACAAACGCGTCGATCTTCTCTTCCTCATCTTCGAATGCTCTCGGACACAATAGGCACAATTCTGTGAATCATCTTTCGTACGTGGTAATATCAAATCCTTGGGTTCATAACCCTCTAAGTTCTGTCTTGAGCTTATTGACCTCGGTTCTGGGACGCTACTTCTCGTTCATCAAGTGCTTGAATGCTGACCACGGTAGTGCGTAAGCATCATCTTGTCCCACTTGCTCTAGATAGGTATTCCACCATGTTAACGCAGTACCTGTGAAGGTATGCGTAGCGTACTTCACTTTGTCCTCTTCAGTACACTTACTTATGGCAAACACCGATTCAACATTCTCGGTCCACCATTTCAATCCGATCGGTCCTTCGGTTCCATCAAATTCCAAAGGTTTGCAGGCAGTGAATTCTTTGTAGGTGCATCCTACACGATTTCTTGCGCCGTTAGCTGCATTGCTAGATTTAGAGTTATTGTTGGTATGTAGTGCAGCCTGTACTGCGGCTATGTTTGAAGCAAGAAAGGCACGAAATTCCTCTTCGCACATATTCAAGGTGTGTCGAGTAGTCGGTGCCATTTCCTTCAAAATAGTCAAATGAAACGAGTTAATGATATAGAATATCAAGAGTAGTCAATAGTATTTCGTAGCGTAATATGAACTTATTTATAAAAGCTCTTTCTTCATATTAGCGTTTTATACTCTTTAATTTAGACTGTGAATGTATACCAATCCAAGTTCATAATAGTCTAAACCTCACACTTGTTCCCACAAATGTGATCGACTACGGAATTTAGAATAATTACTTATTCATGGATAAAATATGCAAAATAGGAACATGACTCAAGATTAATAAATTAACACCATAATTATATTAATGAGTTTAAACCACTTCGTTCCGTTACAATACATAAAACAGATCACAACCAATCACTAGAATATCGAAGCCCTAATGCACTAACATGTCCTTGATGTTTTGCACCATGTAAGAGCTTCGTGAGTGGATCAGCTATATTAAGATCCGTGTGAACTTTGCAAATACATATCTTTCCCTTTTCAACTTCATCCCTTATGTAGTTGAATCTTCGCTCAATATGACGGGTCTTTTGGTGAGCACGAGGTTCCTTGATTTGAGCAATTGCACCCTCGTTGTCACAAAAGATCTCAAGAGGGTCCTGAATGGAAGGGACTACTCCTAAGTCGTCGATGAATTTCGTCATCCATGCAGCTTCCTGAGCTGCCAATGAGGCGGCAATGTACTCCGACTCTGTAGTGGATAAAGCAACAACATCCTGTTTTGAACTCTTCCGGGAGACCGCACCTCCATTTAATGTGAAGACATAACCGGATTGTGATCGAGAATCATCTCGATCAGTTTGGAAACTCGCGTCCACGTAACCTTTTACTGCGAGTTCCTCCTCACCAGACCCATATATTAGAAACATATCCTTAGTCCTCCTAAGGTATTTCAATATACTTTTAACTGCAATTCAATGACTGTTTCCAGGGTTATTCTGGTATCTACTTGTCAGGCTAAGAGCGCATGACACATCCGGTCTAGTTCATATCATTGCATACATGATTGACCCAATGGCAGACGCATATGGGACTTTCTTCATTCTCTCCTGTTCATCTTTCATGGTGGGGCACTTAGATGAACTGAGGAGGGTTCCTCTTTGAATAGGTACCAAACCTTTCTTAGAGTTCTCCATCTTGAACCTTTTCAAGATCTTTTCAATGTATGCACTTTGATTCAAACCTATCAATTTCTTGGATCTATCTCCGTAGATCCCAATCCTCAAAACGTATTGTGCTTCTCCAAGATCCTTAATGGAGAAACATTTACTTAGCCAAGTTTTAACACCTTGCATTGCCGGAATATCATTTCCAAATAACAATATATCATCCACATATAGTATAAGGAACATGATAGTACTCCCACTAGCTTTCTTGTATACACAAGCTTCATCACCATTTTTAATGAAGCCAAATTTCTTGGCCTCCTCATTGAAACGATGATTCCACATTCTAGATGCTTGTTTCAATCCGTAGATTGACTTCTTTAACTTGCATACCTTTTTAGGATATTTTGGATCAACAAAACCTTCAGGCTGAACCATATAGACATCTTCCTCAAGATATCCATTTAGGAAAGTGGTCTTGACATCCTTTTGCCATATTTCATAATTATAATGAGCAACAATGGCAAATAATATCCTAATAGACTTTAGCATTGCCACAGGTGAAAAAGTTTCATCATAGTCAACCCCTTGAGTTTAAGTGAAGCCTTATGATACAAGTCTAGCTTTGTATGTATCCAAGTTACCATGTATGTCAGTTTTCATCTTGAAAATCCATTTACAATCAACTAGCCTTGAGCCAGTAGGTTGTGCAACAAGTTTCCAAACTTGGTTGTCATACATGGATTGCATCTCAGCGTTCATGGCTTCCTGCCATTTATCTTTATCAATCCTTGATAAAGCATCTTGGTAGTTTGTTGGTTTATCCAAATCAACCACATAGCAACCATCCATGAGAAACCCATATCTCTCAGGAGGATTACTAATCTTACCAGATCTGCGAACGTCTTGTATACTTTGATCATCCATTTGATCATTCTCAACATTTTCATATTGAGTGCTAGTGTCAACCAATTGTGTATCATCTATTTGATCTTGAGCCTCTTCAAGATCTATCTTCCTTTCACTATTACCTTCCATTAGGAACTTAGTTTCAAGGAATTCAGCCTTCCGAGCAACAAATACATTTTGCTCGGATGGATCATAGAAATAGTATCCCATATCATCCTTGGGATATCCTATGAAGATACACTTCGTGGATCGAGCATTCAACTTATTAGGGACGTAACGCTTAAGGTAAGCTTCACATCCCCATACCTTTAAGTATGATAGAGATGGAGGTTTTCCAAACCACATCTCATGAGGTGTTCGTTCCAATTTCTTGGTTGGGGCCATATTTAAAATACGAGCCGCGGAGCATAGACAATAACCCTAAAATCATAGAGGTAACGAGCTTCTTGCCATCATAGATCGAACCATATCCATTAGGGTTCGGTTCCTCCTTTCGGAAACTCCATTAAGTTGGGGTGTTCCAGGAGGAGTAAGTTGTGAGATAATCCCACAACCTTTAAGATGATCTTGGAAAGCATCGCTTAGGTATTCACCTCCTCTGTCAGTACGAAGTACCTTGATTGTCTTGTTGAGTTGATTTTGTACTTCATTTTGATACTCTTTGAATGCCTCAAAAGTTTCGTCCTTATGTCTTAACAAGTAGACTTATCCGAAATGACTAAAGTCATCAATGAAAGTAACGAAGTATTTTTCACCTTTCCTAGTCATGGGCTTCAAGGGTCCACATACATCCGAATGTATTAATCCCAATAAGTCTTTAGCCCTTTCATAGGTCCCTTTGAAAGGGGCTTTAGTCATTTTGCCTTGTAAACAAGATTCACATACATCAAACGAGTCTAGTTCATTTGATTTCAAAAGTCCATTCTTTTGAAGTGTATGCATTCGGTTCTTGTTTATGTGACCAAGGCGACAATGCCATAAGTAGGAATCACTCAAATCCCTTTTGAGTTTCTTGGTGTTTGCATGGAACATTGAGCTATTGTATGATGTGTCATCATGAACCAATTCATAAATACCATTCAAAGGCGAAGCCTTAAAAAAGAACACATTATCTAAAGAAACATGGATATCATCTTTAATAAAATTAAAATCAAAACCACATTGTCTTAAACGGGAAATAGAAATAATGTTTCGAGTCAAATCAGGAGCATACAAAACATTTTTTTAAAACAAGCTCCAAACCAGATTGTAGCTTCAAAACAAAGTCTCCTTGAGCTTCTACGTGCACCTTTGCACCATTTCCCATGAAGAAACTTGTTGTTCCCGCATCTAGTTTACTTCTTTTGAACCCCTGCAAAGAATTGCAGATATGAGTTCCACATCCTGTGTCTAATACCCATGTATTAGAAGAAGTAATACTTAGCTCAACGTATACCATATATACATTACCTGAGGTTTGCCCTGCATCCCTCTTTGCTTTCAACTCCTTTAGGTAGATCGGGCAGTTGCGTTTCCAGTGACCCATTTCACCGCAACCAAAGCATGGATCTTCCTTGGGGTTTGCTTGTCCGGCAACCTTTTGCTTTTTGTTCTTGTTGGTTGGGGTAACCATCTTCCCCTTTCCCTTGCCCTTGCCTTGGTAGGCAGGTCCTTTCCTCTTAGCCACCTTTGGCTTAGAAGTGTTATTGTTTTTGGACCCGCCTTCATTGATCATAAGCACGGGTGAAGCCCTTTTACCCATGCTTTCTTCGGCCGTCTTAAGCATGGCATGTAATTCGCCAATGCTCTTATCCCAACCATTCATGTTGTAATTCATTACAAATGTGTCAAATCTTTTTGACAAAGAATTAAGGATAAGGGCCGTGGCTAATTCATTAGACACGTTGCAATTTAGACGGTTCGCTCGATCAATTAGACTTTTCATCTTAAGGACATAAGATGAAACGGATTGGGAGTCATCCATACGACATGCATGAAGCGCTCGAACCGTTTCGAAGCGCTCGACACGAGCTTGTTGAAAGAACATCTCCTTTAATTGTGTGATCATGTCATATGCACTATGATGCTCGAAGTCCTTTTGGAGTTCGGGTATCATAGTCCCAAGCATAAGGCAAGCGACTTGCACCGAATCGGTGCAATACTTATCCCAATAATCCATGCCTTCCGTATCATCCTCGTCGGGTTGATCGGGAATGGGGTCTTCCAACACATACGCCCTATCCTCAAGTTTGAGGACAATTCTTAGATTGCGAAACCAATCCATGAAATTCGTATGGTTGAGTTTTTCCTTTTCGAGGATTGACCTGAACGATAGGTTGTTAAAGTTGATTGGTGCGTTTGGAATGTTGTTGTTATTGGCGGCCATCTACAAAATTTAACAAAGTTGTTTAAGTATCAATTTTAATTTAACAATCAATACCCTTTAAATCCAATTGATATTTATTAAATTTTAGAATCCAACGGTAAACCAAATTTCGGTTAGGTGACCTTTATCCCGTCATTTGATTTAGCTAGGTAGTCATTATATGACAATTGCAATCCTTTTGCAACTTCTAAGTTATGGGATCATGCAATCCTTTTGCATGGCATATTTATCCCATCAACGCATATTTGTTCCTCATGCTTCGTTGACCCTAAGTTCATGATTTCCAAATCAAGTCGTCCTACTTGTGTAAACGTGTAAATTTAACATACAAGTGGTTAGGTGACCTTTATCCCACAAGTGTGCGAAATTCACCTTAATCATAATAGTTTGCTCATAATGGTTAGGTGACCTTTATCCCATTATGAGTTCCCTAATATGTTTAAGTGTCACACAAAAGGATGGCGTTTAACTTGTTTGCCTTGTTAATAAGGGATTTTAAGTTTTCATTATTTCTAGTTTAAGAAAACTTTTATGCCATACACCAACATGCATTTAGTGTATGGCACTTATGAAAAACCATTTTCATGTCTTGTAATTAAGCCAATTACTTGATATAAACCATTTTATGTGTTTCAATAACCAATTATTATAATCCTTTTAGTGTTCTTAATAACCATTTATTAATGTCCTTTTGCCATTTCAATTTAACCATTTTAAATTGTCGTTTTGCATGTCGTTAATAATGTCTAATTTAACCAATTAAATTGTCATTTTGCTTGTTGTTAACTTGTGATTTACTTGTAGCAACCAAACATACAAACACAATAAACAAC
Source organism: Rutidosis leptorrhynchoides (assembly GCF_046630445.1). NCBI lineage: Eukaryota > Viridiplantae > Streptophyta > Magnoliopsida > Asterales > Asteraceae > Rutidosis > Rutidosis leptorrhynchoides. Next base: position 142,861,965 of record NC_092338.1, read on the forward strand.
CATGCATGCAAAACAAATATGTTCACAATCAAGCCAATTTGGTAGACATTTGTTTAGCCGGAAACAAATACCACCGGTTAAGGGGTTATAACACAAAGTAGGAGAATTTAAATCTCCCACTTAATCTTGCATTCAAATGCTTCTTCTTGTGTTCTTCCAAGTCTTCATCTTGTATCTTCAATTTTTTTACAAAATATATCCTAATACATTTTTCTCTAAAAAATGAAATTACAACCTAATATATTTTTACATACCAAATATAAAATAAATTACATAACCAAAATAATATTACAAACCAATTGAATAAATATTATTACAAAACAAATGAATGAATAACAAAACAACCAAACAAGCATGCATTCAAACATAAGGTCAAGACATTGATTGTGAACATTAATATATCAACAAAATTACCAAAATGGAGCAACCCAAAACCCATTTTGGGTGTCCTAGATTTCGGCCAACTTAACCAACCCTCCCAAACCCGAAAATTTTTACATTCTACTTTCATGCATGTTAATAGAATGCAAAGTTGGTGGGTTTTAAAGACCATATAAGAAGCATACTTCATAGATCTCGGCTCTAGATACCATTGATGAGATTCAACATAACAACAAGTTCTTAAGGTATATATAATCACAAAACAATTTTATGAGAGTTATAGCAAGCGGAAGCATAATTATTAAGAAAACAAGTTTATATGTTTAACCATTTAAATTGAATCTCATGTAGATATCAAGTTATGAACATATGCTTACATATAATAACAAGGAAGTAAGATTATACCTCCTCAAGATTAATTGAGGGCTATTTTGGATGAGCAAGATGATGATGGAATAAGAACCTCTAACTTGAAGCCTCAAGTGTGTAATACCCACAAGCCTTTTGTGCACCAACACTTTCCTTTGTTTAGTTAGGATTTTAGGACACTATTAATGTTACCAAAGTAAGAACTAAAAACCCTCTTTTGTGTGTGAATATTTCGGCCAAAAACAGCCCAAGAGCAAGAGAGAACTATTTTGAACTTCTAAGTTGAATGCTTTAGTCAATCACTTGGTTTTAAGAGACATGCATGCTCATAAAGGGTTGTGTAATCTTAAAAGTAACAAAAGCTAGCATGTGTGTTGCCTTGGAGACCCCAAAAACGTCCACCATGGGATTTTATAACAAGATTTATATTTTATAAAACTTTTTATAAAATACCTTGTAATTATATATAAAACTTGTTATATAAAACATGCATTTGTTAAGTTACTTACATTTTATAAACCAATTTATAAAATATAACACAACATAATTATTTAAACCTATAAATAATTAAATCCATATCATATATAAATTATCCAAATAATTTATCTCAAGTGATTATATTTTAGAAAACCCATTTTCTAAAATTCAAGTGTCGCGTATTTATTTAACGATCCAATTGTTAAGATAAATACATATAAAGTGTCGGTAAGCTTGTTATTGGGTATGACCTGACTTGGATCATAACATATTAGCCACATTGATTTAATATGTCTCTCGGGCATATGAAATACCTTCCTATCTATTCTAGCTTTTTGAATCCTCGTTAATATAACACAATATACCACTTAAGTACATATAACTAGTGTGCTTAGGGAAATTAATATATATGGCATAACTGATTTTAAACATTAAAAGTCAACATCAGTATTTAAACAGCAAAACGATTCTAAAGAATCATATTAACAAAACATACGATTTTTTGTTATTAAACTAAGTTATAAAATTACATTAAGACAATCCAACAAACAGAAGCAAAATAACAAAACCACACATAACTTATCAATAACTGGGCAATAGCGAAATTAGCACATATCACACTGAACAAACATGATTTTATATTTTAATATGACTTGAAAAAGGTAATAACAAACATCCGAATCATATAAATACCTGAGGTACTACAAGAAATCGCGGCTAGTTTCGCCGGAAATTATGTGTTCCATTAGGGGGGTTCGATACTTCGATGACAAGTCGAAAGTTTTTCAGTATTTCAAATCCCAACCCAGGACCTGTGATTTTCAAATGGGCCAGGTCGACCCGTTTGTGTTTATTACTTTTTATAAGAAAATTATTTTTTAAAATTTTAACGACACTAATGGTTGTCATTGTCAATTGTCATTAAAGAATTGTTACGTGCAAATTTATTTGTTTCATTTCAACAACCACCATCTCATGAAATAGTACTCAAAAATTGCCATTATTTATGCAAAAAATCTGTTAATGATAAACCTTACGATTGTCATTAGAGAATTCCTTAATTTTTATTTGACTTTGACTTTGATTTTAACATGTTAAAAGTAAAATTGTACACGAATGTTACATATATTGACTTTATAATGTGATTATTATTATTATATATATATATATATATATATATATATATATATATATATATATATTATATATATATATATATATATATATATATATATATATATATATATATATATATATATATATATATATATATATATATATATATATATATATATATATATCGGGTCAATCAATAAATCGGGTAAATACCCTATAATGTTTTGAGGGAACTCGAACATGAGACCTCCCACCCCCATTCAACACACAACGTGTTGGGCGTACCACTAGGCTACAAGTGCGGGTACAATCAAAAATCATGTTACTTTCTAAGTGTTCTATATACTAATATTCTACACAATTGATATGTCGTTTTCAATTGTATAAATTATCGTATAGAACTGTTCATTAGAAGCAATTTGATACTTTTAACTTTTTAAATCGTTATTCTTTATATTTTTTTATTTTGCTTTAGCAATATAGATGTATTGTTCAAAAAAAGTTTAGGTTGTTATGATAAAGACAAATCAAGTGGATGATCAAATTCACGGATAATGATAAAACAAGTGGATGATCACGGATATTACTATTTCACCTATTTGCACAGTAAATTTTGTAGTATAAATATGTAATCAAATGTAATCAGTCAGTGCACCATTCTTACATATATATGAAATATATACTCATCTCTCTCTCAATTACTACTCTTTAATATTTAAGTATTGTATAAGCTTAGGCAAAAGGTAGTAATAAACTACTAAATTACAACACGTTACCAGCACGAAGAGCTCCGTATAATCATGGTGATTCTTCTAGTTGCTCAACCACCACTTCCACCTATCAAGATTCCTGCCGGCCACCGTCCTCCGCCACTGAAACCGTCGGAAGATCTTGAAACCTCCGATGTGTCTTCTCATCAAGAAGTTATCAGCTTGGATTCTTCCATCACTAAGTTATACTCATCAGGTATTCCAAAAATTGTTGACGTTATTTAATTTACATTACTTTGACTTAATTAATTAACAAGAAAACCAAGACTTTACAACGATCATAAAATGAACCTGCTTTGAGAGGGATAGTTAAGAAAAGGGGTAGGTAAATAGATATATAGATTTATAATAATAAACGGATCGACGGTGACAAATAAGAGTAATGGTGGTGACTGGTGAGAGATAATTTCTGAGAAAATAAGTGATTTACTTCTTTCCTTTTATGGGGTTTTTTTTAGTGAGAAAATGAAACGTGTAAAGTAACCGATATTCATACCGTTTTGAAAGGGAACCAGCCCATAGTTTTGTAATAGGTGTAGGTGGTTTTATTAACTTGTAGCAAAAATATAATGTAGTACCACTAGATAGAAATATTATGGAACATTGACCAACTTTGTAACATATAAAAAATTCATACTCATCAGAAAGTTAATTTGGCACTTCCACTTGGTCTGCCGACACTATGCTCATGCTTTGTAGACTTGTACGCCATGCTCTGTTGCTTATTGTAAGACCCTAATATTGATTGTACATGGTGTATTAATGATGTACGTTTAGTGGGTGAAGCGTAGTGCAAATTAATAGATCAGAAACTGCCCAGACCAGTGTGCGCGCTGCGCACCATTAGGTGAGCGCACCGCGCACCTTGCCAGCGACAATTTTCTGTCTTTTTCTATTTTTGAGTTTAATGAAGGGCATTTTGGTCATTTCACTTGGGGTCGGATCTGAAGCCATATCAGCTGGGTTGGATCCAATTTTGGATCACTTTCACATCCATTCATCACTCTCATCTTCAGACCCTAGAGAGAGAAGAGTTTTAGAGAGAGGAAGCTTCATTTGGAGAAGAATGAGTTGGATTCTCACCAAAGCTCTGGTTTTAAAGTTGTTCATCTCGTTCACGGCTACGTTATGGTAGTATTGGTAAGTTCAAACTCCGAATTTCATTATTTGATTTTGATATTCAAGTTAGAGTTTGAACTTAAATTGTTGAGAAACCCATTTAAACTCATGAAGTGAGTTTAGTGTTGCTAGTAATCGGGTTTATTGTTGTTGTTGGTGGGTTTTGGGTTGGAAACCGACTTGGCCATGATTAGGACTTGAAATTGGGTTTAATCACTAGGTTTAGTGATTATGGAAGTGTTGAAACCCATTTTAGGGTATTTGAAAGACTAATTTTGAAATGAGTCAAATTAGGGTTTATAGGTGATTTTGAGAATGTTAAGTGTTTAACACTTGTGTTTGGGTTTAATTGGCGTATTAGGACCATTTTCACTTGTGTTAGTGATTATTGGTTAGTTTGGGCGCGGTTGGTGCTTGTGTAACAACCCAAACCAAACCACGAACAACCCGCGTTAAAATACGATATAAAAAAAAATATTTCCTGTTCAGCATGTGGCGCGGCGCGCCTGATGGCCGCGCGGCGCGCCAAACTGGTCTGTCCAAAAAAGTTTTAAACGCGAAAAAGATCGACTACTTCCCGTCATAATTAGACCGAACGCTTTCACCAACATTTTCAAATATGTAAAACTAACACGATTCAAACATAAAAATAAGTTTTACATGATGGGGCCCACATTGGCCGATTTACGAGTTTAATACAAAATATGAGTTTCGACCGCCAAAAAGTTTAAGTACCAAACTACACTACGAGCATGGCGTTTGGGATTAAACTACCAAGTCTCGGTCAACCTCCAAGAACTAATACTTCCAAAAAAGCGTCACCTAATCAACAAAGCGGGATCTCTATTCCATGATAATGCCCTTACCCTTGTCCACAACCGAACCTATAAAAATAGTAAACAACGAGAGGGTAAGCAAAGCTTAGTGAATGCAATAATTATACACATACATATATAATCTACTTACTTACATCACTTACACATTATCGCACACGAGCTAGCAATTCGACAACCATGCAAAACATTAAGCATATACCAATAACCGCAAATTCATAAGGAGCTAGCAATACCAATAGCATATAGTTCATAATTAAATATGCTAACACAACATTCTTATAACGGTGGTTAACTAATCGAGCAAGGAAACGGTACTTAAAAGGCCGTTGGAGTTCGTAACATCCGTTAGTGTTACTTAAATGACGCGTAATCACTAATCCCCCGGGTGATGTCTTAAACAACGCGACTCACTCACCCTCATGACAATGTGGCATCTTGAACAACGCGACGAATCCACATGCCAATCAAAACGATGAGTGGTGTCTTAACCAACGCGACATCCACTCCCATGACAATGTGGTGCCTTAGACAACGCGACAATGCCACATGTCAATCAAACAATAAGTAGTGTCTTAACAACGCGACAATACTACTCGTTACATAGAACGTGGTGTCTTAACAACGCGACAATGCCACATCCATTCTACACAAATAAATACATTATATACATACACGCATAATTATTCCACTCACCTTACGCCTTCGGTGAATCAATAAAATCAAGCTTGAATCTTCAAGGTAACGCACCTATTATCACGCACATACAATCAATCAACCATTCGAGTTGGTCAAACTCACAACACTTACCACTACTATGTCATTTTGACCCATTTGGACACCTAACCCATAATTGGGTCCTCTTTTGTCAAAACCCTAACATTAGCCAAGTTAGGTCTTAAAACATCTTTTAACACTAGGTTTATGCATTAATCACAAACATTTACTAACTTAGGTCCATTTTGACCCATTTCACCCATTTAAGGTCAACACATCCATTTCGGGTCATCCACTAACCCACACAACACCCATTTACATAAATATTGGTGTTCTAGCAATTTACTAACTAATTAAGGTTTGTTAACAACAATTAATACTTGAAAAACCCTAGTTAGTCATCTTTGAGTCAACATAACCCTAATTCACCCAAAACACCCAATTTACTAACAAAGTGGGTTTTAGGTTCACCATTAACCCTAACCCTAACCCTTACAAAAAATTAAATTAGGAAATCAAGTTTAGAGCATACCACTATACTCAAAATGTAGCTAGGAAGTAGATGAACAAGTTTAATGCTTGAGCTTGAGCAAGATTCCACCTTCTTCTTCTCCAAAAATGAGTTTTCTCACACTAGGTTAACACTCTCTCTCTAGAATTGAATGGATGAGGATAAGGTAGATGCAAATGGAGTAAATGGCACTCCAAACACTGATCCAAAGCCTTTAAGTCGGCTCTTAAGTGATTTTACCAAATTGCCCTCAAAATATCTAATTTAAAAAGAAAGGAATCTGTCAGCCCGTAGTGGCGCGGCGTGCCATAGGGCCGCGCGGCGCGCCAAATGCCCAGTTCAGCTTCTTTTGTCTTTTAATTATATACAACGTAAACCCCACAACTTGAATAACTTATTCACACATATTTACAAGGAAAAATATTCGGGTCTTACAACTCTCCCCCGCTTACATCGGAGCGCGTCCTCGCGATCCAAGCCGCATGACAAGCGGGAAGATAAACCAACACAAATTCCTCGGGTTCCCATGTAAACTCGGAACCTTTACTACGACGCCATTGAACCTTAAAGGTCCTCACCTCCTTGTTAAGCAACATTTTCACTTTCTCATCAAGTATAACAATCGGCTCTTCAACATATTCCAACTTGTTGTTTAGCTCGATTTCGTCTAATGGCATCCACGAAGAATCATCCGCAAGACACTTACAGAGGTGGGAAACATGAAATGTGTTATGGATCCCCGCAAGTTCTTCGGGTAATTCCAATCGATATGCAACTTCACCAACACGAGCTAAAACTTTGGATGGCCCAATAAATTGAGGAGCTAACTTTCCCCGTTTTCGAAATCGGATAATACCCTTCCATGGCGAAACCTTAAGCATTACCATGTCACCTTCTTGAAATTCGATCGTTCGTCTACATTTATCGGCATACGACTTTTGTCTATCTTGAGCCTTCTTCAGATGATCCCGAATAATCTCAATCTTGTTATTCGTCTCCAAAACCAAATCGGTACTCCCGATTTCCCCTTGACCCACTTCACCCCAACAAATTGGAGTTCGACACCTACGCCCATAAAGCATCTCATAAGGTGGCATCCCGATACTAGTGTGATAACTATTATTGTACGAGAATTCCACCAAAGGAAAGTGCTCATCCCAACTACCACCGAAATCAATAATGCACGCCCGTAACATATCTTCCAAAGTTTGATTCGTACGTTCGGTTTGACCGTCCGTTTAGGGATGATACGCCATGCTCAACTTTAATTGCGTACCCATATCTTCATGAAAATTTTCCCAAAATTGAGATGTGAAACGGGTATCTCGATCTGAAATAATAGATATAGGAACCCCATGTCGCGAGACCACTTCCTTGATAAACAACTTAGCTAAGGCCTCCGACAATATCGCTTCTTTAATGGGGAGAAACAAAGCACTTTTCGTCAAACGATCAACTATCACCCAAATCGTATCAAATTGGGTTCTCGCCGTCTTTGGTAACTTTGTAATGAAATCCATGGTAATGTGCTCCCATTTCCATTTCGGAATTTCTAACGATTGCAACTTACCATACGGCTTTTGGTGCTCGGCCTTAACTTGCAAACAAGTAACACATTGTTCAACATATTTCACAACATCACGCTTCATGCCCGGCCACCAATAATCTTTCCTTAAATCAAGATACATTTTCGTCGCACCCAGGTGAATGGAATACTTTGACTTATGTGCTTCATCAAGTAGCACTTGTCGATAATCACCCATCTTAGGCACCCACACCCTTCCTTGAAAAGACAACAAACCACGCGAGCCCATAGTAATGAACTCCGATTGCCCCACAATTCGCTCCTCATGCTTGTTGTGAACGTAAGCCTCAATTTGAATTACACCTAGCTTTTCAAGAAAATCGTTAGTAATAATCATACGTAACAATCCCAATCGTAATCGTAACGCCGGGTGATGACTCTTTTGACTTAACACATCCGCGACCACATTCGCCTTGCCTGGATGATAAAGTATTTCACAATCATAATCTTTTACCACATCCATCCACCTACGTTGACAATAATTCAAATCTCGTTGATTAAAGAGATGTTTCAAACTCTTATGATCCGAATAAATCGTACTCTTGACACCATACAAGTAATGGCGCCAAATTTTCAACGCATGTACCACCGCCGCCAACTCAAGATCATGAGTCGGATATCTCGTTTCGTGTTTCTTTAAGTGTCGAGAGGCATAAGCGATGACTTTACCCCTTTGCATAAGAACACACCCGAGACCGTTTAGAGAAGCATCACAATAAACCGTCATATCTTCCACACCTTCCGGCAATACTAACACCGGAGCTTGGCACAACTTCTCTTTTAACAATTGAAAAGCAATTTCTTGCTCGTTTTCCCAATTAAATTTAGCATTCTTCCTCGTCAATTTCGTCAATGGAGAAGCAATCTTAGAAAAGTCTTGGATAAACCGACGATAATAACCGGCCAATCCGAGAAAACTTCTGATTTCCGTAGGCGTAGTCGGTCGTCCCCAACTCTTCACCGTCTCGATCTTCCCCGGATTCACTTGAACGCCGTCTTTATTCACAATATGACCAAGGAATTGGACTTCCCTTAGCCAAAATTCACATTTGGAGAACTTTGCATACAACTTCTCCTTTCGTAACGTCTTCAATACTTCACGCAAATGACGTTCATGTTCGTTCATACTTTTCGAGTAGACTAGTATGTCGTCAATGAACACTATTACAGACTTGTCCAACATAGGTTGGCACACTCGGTTCATAAGATCCATGAATGCCGCCGGTGCATTCGTAAGACCAAAATGCATCACCACAAATTCAAAATGCCCATAACGCGTTCGAAAAGCCGTTTTCTCGATGTCTTCCTCGCGGACCCGCATTTAGTGATAGCCGGACCGTAGGTCGATTTTAGAGAAATACATTGCACCTTGGAGTTGGTCAAACAAATCGTCAATCCTAGGCAAAGGATAACGATTCTTGATCGTCACTTTGTTCAACTCCCGATAATCGATGCACATCCGCATACTACCATCCTTCTTCTTTACGAACAATACCGGAGCGCCCCACGGCGAAGCACTCGGTCGGATAAAACCCTTTTCTAGTAACTCTTGGATTTGATTTAACAACTCTTGCATTTTCGTCGGTGCTAAACGATAAGGAGTTTTAGCAATGGGGGTAGCCCCCGGAACCAACTCAATGCGAAATTCAACTTGTCTTTCCGCCGGAACACCTGGTAACTCGTCCGAAAAAACGTCTTCAAATTCATTAATCACCGGAATTTCACGAATAGGTGGTGGCTCATTACGAGTATCAACAACATGAGTAAGGAAAGCCATGCCACCAGTAACAACGAAACGACGTGCCCGTGCAAAAGTGCATATCGGCACCGGTCTCCTTCGCTTATCGCCATGAATAATTAACTCTCCCCCACTTGGGGTCTTTACACGAATAAACTTATCATCGCATGCAATATCGGCTCTATAACGATCGAGCCAATCCATACCAATGACAACATCAAAATCGCCCAAGGTCATCGAGATGAGATCAATTTCAAAACTTTCGGCACCAAACACAACATTACAATTTCTACACACATCAACCACTAGCGCCGTCTTGCCATCCGCTATTTCAACTTCTACCGGACGGCTTAACTTTACTAGCGGTTTATTTAACTTAGGCACAAATCTTGGAGACACGAAAGACAAATTAGCACCACTATCAAAAAGTATCCGCTCCGGATTAGAATTAACCATGAAAGTACCTGAAACGACTTCATTAGATTGTTTGGCTTCTTCGTTCGTCATCAAGTAATTACGACCCCTAGCCATACCCGCCGCCTTCTCTAGCCGCTTGACATTATCATTGCGCAACTCGGGACACTCGGGCCTCTTGTGCCCTTCTTTACCACAATTTAAACAAGTAAATTTGGTTGTAGAAGGTGGGTTGGTGCAATCACGGGCCATGTGCCCCCTTCTCCCGCAATTATGACATGAATAACGAAATTCCCCAGGAGCACTCTTCTTCACACTACCGACGCTCTCGGTTGCACCTTTACCCTTCTTGTTCGAAAGACTAGTAGCTTCGAACTTCCTCTTACCAAAAGTAAAACTACTCTTTCTCAACACAAGCGCTTCAAAACCTTTAGCCATATTAAACAACTCATCGAAGCTTTTCACCACGTTCACACTAATTTTCTCTTGATAACTATCATTCAAGGTTCGATAGAAATCTTCTTTCAACATCTTATCATTCCCGACATACTCCGGGCAAAATTGGCTCTTGGACAAAAACACGGATTTGAGAGTGTTCAAATCCATCGACCCTTGCCTCAAGGTACGTAGCTCGTCCTTAAGCCTTGTAAGATCGGCCGAAGTTCGGTATTCATCGAAAAACTCCGCTTTAAATTCGCCCCAAGTGAAGTCCATACATTGCACTTCACCATAAAGATGGATTTTCGCGTCCCACCATAACTTAGCATCGCCCCTTAACATGCTAGACCCGTACCTTGTCTTCTTATCGAGAGGACATTCGAAAGTACGGAACGCCCCCTCTATATCGGAGATCCAACAGGCACTTTTAAGAGGATCTCTTTCGCCCTCAAAAGTGGGAGGTTGAGAATCCTTGAAGTTCTTATAGAAAAAGTCCCGTCTTCCCACATTATCATCATGAAGAACGGCCTTGACTTGCTCTTTGACTACATTGACTAATTGCTCGTCAATCGAGTCTAGAAACATCTTCTTAATCTCCTCAAGATATTCCTCCTTTTGACGTTTAAAGATGGCCTCAACCTTGGCCGTGAACTCGGGGCCCTCACTCGTGCCCCCATTATCGGTGTCGTGTCCGTTTCTCATCTTCATTCTATAAAACGAGATAGGTTAAACGGCGAAACAAAAGGAAATAACACGTATGTATATACTTATACACCACACTACTCCATCTTGCTCAACAATCGTCATACATTGCTTGTTCGACACGATTTTCGCCCGTAACAATGGTAGCTAATGATTGTTACGCGAGCACGTCGCATTAACTTGCTAGTACAACGTCTATCTCGCTTGATGATTGTAAAACATACCACAAAACAATTAGCACGAGGTTAGTTAACACAAACCAAAGTACTAACAATTCCCGATCCGGCCCAAAGTCCTACAAGTCCCGCATAAAGCGTACACACAATAAAGTCTAAGTCTAGGCACCTATCTCAAGTCGCCTAAATCCCTTAGACCATGCTCTGATGTAACGACCCGCACTTTTTCGATCGTTCTATACTTATAAGATTAATATTTACATAAATTAAACCTTACCAACATGATAAGCAATCCAAATTGTCGAGATTTATATTTCCGAAAAGAGTTTACACAACGTTTGACCGTCTAGTTTGACCGATGATATCACGAACTATATAACATATGATAATTATACGTTTGTGTATATATATATGTATATATACATATTTAACATGATCTAAGAATGTTTTAATATCTCATTTTGTATTAATAACAATAAGTTATAAGTATATTTTAAAACTACTAACTTAAGTTTTCAAAACGATAACTATACGTAATGTTTTTCGACGTAAATACTTATAACCTATATTACTTATACATGCATCGTATAGATATGTATTTTATCACTTTTAAAGGGCTTACATACATAAAACAATATAAGTATATTTACAAAAGATAGCTATATTTGAATCCTCGTTCCGTTTCCTCAAAGATTTCTATACGTATACCTAGAGTATATGTACCCGTATCATACGCAGCTTCTAGATGTATTTACTATTGGTATATACCAATAAAAATCTGCTCCTTAGCAGCCTTAAATGATTAAGAAACATGTGGAACCAACCATTTGTCAAGTAGCATGAATTATTTAGCAAGAAAACAAAGTTAGGTATCTTTTTTTTCCTTTATAACCTAAAAACGTTTTTATTCATGCACACCATTTCTTCACCCCATTTTCTCATACTTACACTTCCATTTCTCTCTCAAAATACTCTTAACTTCATACTTGATCATCTCCAAGCATTTTCCCCATCATTTAGCTTCAAAAACCTTACTTAATCACCATAAGAAAACCATACAAAAACACTTCAAGAAATCCTTCCAAGAACACAAACTTACTTCCAATCTTTCATCCAATTCCATCACCCTTTTGGTTCTAGCTTTTTACTCTTCTTTTACAGCAACCTTGTCCAAGGAACTTGAGGTAGAATCTATGTTCATAACCTTATTCGATTCATATATATATAGCTATCTTATTTTGTGGTATAAAATTTTAACAACAAGAACATAGTTTGAATGTTTTCAAACTTGTTTGCAAACTAAATAGATCCTTCTAACTTAACTTTTAAAATACTTCAAGACCTGTAATATATCATAAATATATGCTAATTTAACAAGGTATAACTTGGTTTTTCAAAGAACACCTTAAAAACTGAATTTACGACGTCGGAGTGCAACCGGGGGCTGTTTTGGGTTGGATAATTAAAAACCATCTTAAACTTTGAATTGGAGGTTTATTTTCTGGAAAAATGATTTTTACTATGAATATGATAACACATAAAAATTTCATGATTTAACTCAAAGTATAAGTATTTTTAGAAAAATAATCATTTAAGGTTGTTTACATGATGGAAAATGATTAACTTCATAAGTTTCACTAAAGTTTGACCTATGACCTGTGATTTCGAATACAAACTAAGGTATTTACAGTCATAGTATTAAAGAGGGACTCGATCCAAGGAAGTGACAAGTTGAATCAACGAAAACGGAGTTGTAACGAAGAAACTATGACCAAAACGAGATCGGATATCTAAGACTTGTTTAACTTCGGGATTAATTGGGAAAAATTAAATAAAATCACATATTTCTAAGATAACATGATATTTTATATATATGTACTTATAATTCAATTTTATATGGTTCAGGATCACCCGCAAACAACACGAGAAGATTAATCATAAGATCCCATGTTTGTACGCAACACGTCATTTGACAACACCGGTACTTTATGTACGCAACACGTCATTTGACAACACCGGTACCATGGGTCAAGATTAATCTCGACCAATACATATACGATGGGGTTTTATTTATTTCGTTAGGGGGTTTTATTTATTTCATTGCGGGTATATTAAACATCTAAAAATGAACCATTAAAATTGAATTACTAACAACGAACTGCTAACTACGGACTAAGGAATTATTCAAAGTATTAAAAGTATAACAAGTATATATATGTGACGTTTGTTTAAAAAGAAAAGGTATTGATATATTATATATGGATAGGTTCGTGATATCAACCGGAGACCAAGTCAAATTATATATATCTTCAAGACAACAGTGAGTATATAGTCCCACTTTTAAACTCTAAATATTTCGGGATGAGAATACATGTATTTTATGTTTTACGATATGGACACAAGTAACTGAAAAATATATTCTACGTTGAGTTGTACCACTGGCATACTTCCCTGTAGCTTGGTAACTTTTATTTACAGCGGTATTGTAAACGCGAATCCTGTTGATAGATCTATCGGGCCTGACAACCCCAACCGGACTGGACGACCAGTATTCAACGGTTGCACAGTACTTCGTTTCGTGACTACACTTGGTACGGTGTAGTAAGATTTCATAATAAAGGGAATATGCGACGTGATTAAATGTTAAGTATGGTTACCAAGTGCTCAACCACTTAGAATATTTTTATTAAAATGTTTATATATGAAATCTTGTGGTCTATATTTATATCGCTGCCGGCATTAAACCTATATCTCACCAACTTTATGTTGACATTTTAAACATGTCTATTCTCAGGTGATAATTAGAAGCTTCCGCTGCATCATGTTGAATCTAAGCAGGATCTTGCGTACGCATATTTGTGTCAAAAATAAGACTGCATATCCAAGAACTTGTGTTGTAAAATATGCTAGAAATTGTGTTGTTATTATCATTTGTAAAGTTTGTAAGTCGAAGATTATCTCTAAACGATAATCATCTTTATTTTGTCCAAAGCTTGTATCAAAAATAAGGATCATGGTTTGTAATGTATAATATATGCAGTTTTTCTTTAAAAAAATGTCGCATATAGAGGTCAATACCTCGCAATGAAATCATACGTTATCTAACACGTTCTTATGGTTAAGGACGGGTTATGACATGTGGTATCAGAGCGGTGGTCTTAGCGAACCAGGTTTGCATTAGTGTGTCTAACTGATAAGTCGTTAGGATACATTAGTAAGTCTGGACTTTGACCGGGTTTGATTTAAAAACCATTGCTTATCATTGTTGGTTAAAATTTATATGTAAATATTATGTAGTACTAATGGGTTAGTTGTTGTGTGATAGATGTCGGGCTCAAAACTTATCATCACGTTCAGCGACTCCGAACCAGAATCTTCAGATGGTGTTCCAGTCATTAACCTATCCGATGACGAAAATAATATCTTTGGGGAAGACTCACAAATTCCGGATGAACCGACTATAGAGAACCCGGAAAGTGAACCCGAGGAGGAAAGTGAACCCGAGGAGGAAAGTGAACCCGAGGAGGAAAGTGAACCCGAGGAAGAGATACAGGAAATTACAAAAGACGAGTTCGAACTAGGAAAGAAACGAAAGGCTAATGAATTAGAAAATTCAAATCCCGAGTTTAGTAAGGATGATGTGGCACCAACTCCACTAGACACTACCACCCCTATTCCCGCTATTCCTATTCGTTCTATCCCGGCATCCAGTTCTTTAGTCCCACAGCCAAAATATAGGCAGACAGCCAGGATAAGCGTTAAGCGATTCTTTGAACCTAAACGTCCTAGAAAATAGACCAAACGATGCGCTGCCGTATTAAACCATGGGATCATATAATGTTTTGTATAATATTATTAGTGTGGTTTGTTTAATGTTCGATGTAAGATAAGCATATGTAAAATAGTGAAGTGTGAAATGCAATAATTTTCCATGGTTAAGTATTATTTAGATGGTAGTAATTGATTCTGTACTAAGCTATTAAGTATGGACATTAACGGGTAGGTACTACCCTAGATATAATTATAAAACGCTAATAAGAAGAAAAGGCTTTTATAATAATACCTGGTTCATATTATTAATAAGCTATAATGTACTGTAAATATACACTACATCTATAATATTCCATGTGAATAATTATTTTCTTTTCATTCTTATAGAAGAATATGGCGCGATTGAACCGAATGACGGAACAAGAAATCCAGGAACTCATCAATCAGCGAGTGAACGACAGAATGTTATGGGTCGAGGCTGCAAGAGGTGCTGCAGTTAACCCAAATCCTCGTGTGGGGTGCACTTACAAAACTTTTCAAGCTTGCAAGCCCTCATCATTCAGTGGAACAGAAGGACCGATCGGTTTAACCCGGTGGATAGAAAAGATGGAGACTGTGTTTAAAATCAGTGGTTGTGTTGAAAAGGACATGACCAAGTATGCATCGTGCACTTTACAAGATAGTGCACTCACATGGTGGAAAAATTATGTGAAGGCTGTAGGAGGAGATGTAGCTTATGATACTCCGTGGGAAGAATTCAAAACAATGTTAATCAACGAATATTGTCCAAGGAACGAGGTTAGGAAGTTGGAAGATGAGTTACGAAGTCTGAAGGTTATTGGTACTGAAATCACCAACTACAATCAGCGATTCATGGAATTAGTTTTGCTATGTCCTGAATTGGTTCCAACCGAAGAACGGAAGATTGAAATGTACAAAGATGGTTTGCCCAAAAAGGTCAAGGCAAATGTCACAGCATCGAAACCTAAGACAATTCATGAAGCTATAACCATGGCAAACGAGCTAATGGATCAGGTCATCATGGATAAGAAAGTATCCAATACTGATGTGAAGGTATCAGGTAACAAAAGAAAGTGGAATGGAAATTATGATCGAGGTAACCAACAACAATCTTTTAAGAAACAAGAAAACACGCAAGGTGCGGGTAGTGGTTTAAGCTTTGGTTATAAAGGACAAAATCCTTTATGCAACCGATGCCACAAACATCACTCTGGTTACTGTAATGTGGTATGCAACAAATGTAATCGAAAGGGTCATCTTGCTGAAGATTGTAGGGCTCTCGTTACAAATACAAATGGTACCAAGACTCCTGCCACCAATGCAAATAGAACTGCTTTGGCTACCATTACTTGTTTTGGGTGTGGAAAACAAGGTCACTATAAGAGCCAGTACCCGAATCCAGAGAAGAATATCGGACCTGCACGTGGGAGAGCATTTGTTATTAATGCTAGAGAGGCATGTGAAGACCCGGAGCTTGTTACGGGTACGTTTACCATTAATAACTTATCCGCATCTATTATATTTGATACTGGTGCTGATAGAAGTTACGTGTGTAGAGACTTTCACGCTAAATTGAATTGTTCATCATTACCTCTAGATGCTAAGTACATGATTGAGTTAGCTAATGGTAAACTAATTAAAGCCGATAAAATTTGCCGTGATTGTAAAATAAATTTAGCCGGAGAAACATTTAAGATTGATTTGATACCCGTAGAATTAGGAAGTTTTGATGTAATAATCGGCATGGACTGGATGTCCAAAATAGGAGCTGAAGTTGTATGCGCCAAGAAGGCAATTCGCATTCCTCGTAAGGATAAAACGCCAGTAATGATTTATGGAGAGAAGGGTAAATCAAAGCTAAAACTCATTAGTTATTTGAAAGCTCAAAAGTGCTTGAAGAAAGGGTGCTATGCTATCTTAGCACATGTTAATAAAGTCGAAAAGAAAGAAAAAGAGAAGTGCATCAATGACGTGCCTGTGGCAAGAGATTTTCCTGAAGTATTTCCGGAAGAGTTGCCGGGATTACCTCCATTTAGATCTGTAGAATTTCAAATAGATCTTGTACCAGGAGCTGCACCGGTTGCCCGTGCTCCATATAGACTTGCACCGTCCGAGTTAAAAGAACTTCAGAGTCAGTTAAAAGAATTACTGGATCGTGGATTCATACGACCTAGTACTTCACCGTGGGGAGCTCCAATTTTATTCGTCAAGAAGAAAGACGGATCTTTCCGAATGTGTATAGATTATCGTGAATTAAATAAGTTAACTATCAAGAATCGGTATCCACTACCGAGAATTGACGACTTATTTGATCAACTCCAAGGATCATGTATGTACTCGAAAATTGACCTAAGATCGGGCTATC
The DNA here is from genome assembly GCF_046630445.1 of Rutidosis leptorrhynchoides. Classification (NCBI taxonomy): domain Eukaryota; kingdom Viridiplantae; phylum Streptophyta; class Magnoliopsida; order Asterales; family Asteraceae; genus Rutidosis; species Rutidosis leptorrhynchoides. The sequence continues at coordinate 142,879,468 of NC_092338.1, forward strand.
ATCAATTACGTGTCAAAGAAGAAGATATACCGAAAACTGCTTTTCGGACACGCTACGGTCATTACGAATTTTTGGTCATGCCGTTTGGATTGACGAATGCGCCAGCTGTATTCATGGACCTCATGAATCGAGTTTGTAGTCCATATTTAGATAAGTTTGTTATCGTTTTCATTGATGATATTCTTATCTATTCCAAGAGTGAGCAAGAGCATGAGCACCATTTAAGGTTGATATTAGAGTTGTTGAGAAAAGAACAGCTATATGCTAAATTTTCTAAATGTGCTTTCTGGTTGAAAGAAGTGCAATTTCTTGGCCACGTTGTTAGTAGCAAAGGAATTCAGGTTGATCCAGCAAAAATTGAAGCCATTGAAAAATGGGAGACTCCTAAGACACCAATGCAGATACGTCAATTTTTGGGTTTAGCCGGTTATTATAGAAGGTTTATTCAAGATTTTTCCCGAATAGCTAAGCCGTTGACAGCGTTAACGCAAAAAGGGAAGAAATATAAATGGACTTCTGAGCAGGAGAGTGCATTTCAATTACTGAAAAAGAAGTTGACTACGGCGCCTATTTTATCGTTACCAGAAGGGAACGATGATTTTGAAATATATTGTGACGCTTCGCGACAAGGTTTTGGTTGCGTTCTTATGCAACGGAAGAAAGTTATTGCATACGCATCCCGACAATTAAAGATTCACGAGCGGAATTATACGACGCATGATCTAGAACTGGGAGCAGTCGTGTTTACATTGAAGATATGAAGACACTACTTGTATGGGGTTAAATGCACTGTGTTTACTGATCATAAAAGCCTTCAACATATTTTCGATCAAAAACAGCTGAACATGAGGCAACGTAGGTGGGTCGAGCTGATAAACGACTATGATTGTGAAATTCGTTATCATCCCGGGAAGGCGAACGTGGTGGCCGATGCTCTAAGCAGAAAGGAACGAGAACCAATTCGAGTACGAGCGATGAACATAAAAATTCGCATGAATCTCAACTCACAAATCAAAGAAGTTCAACGAGAAGCACTTACTAAAGAAAATATAGGAAATGAAATAATGAAGAAGTATGAGAAGCAACTCGTTATGCGGGAAGATGGAATTCGATATTTTGCAAATCGTATTTGGGTACCGAAGTTGGGTGGATTAAGGAAGTTGATATTGAACGAGGCACATAAGACAAGATATTCGATACATCCTGGAGTTGGAAAGATGTACCAAGATCTTAAGACGCATTATTGGTGGCCTAATTTGAAGACAGACGTTGCAACATATGTTGGGGAATGTTTAACTTGTTCCAAAGTCAAAGCAGAACACCAAAAGCCGTCAGGATTACTTCAACAACCAGAAATCCCAGAATGGAAATGGGACGGTATTACCATGGATTTCATCACGAAGTTACCAAAGACTGCCTGGGGATACGACACTATTTGGGTAATTGTTGATCGTCTTACCAAATCTGCACATTTCTTGCCTATAAAGGAAACGGATAGAATGGAGAAATTATTACGATTATATATAAAGGAAATAGTTTCAAGGCATGGAATACCTATTTCCATTATATCTGATCGTGATAGTAGATTTACCTCAAAGTTCTGGCAATCACTACAGGAGGCACTAGGAACTCGTTTGGATATGAGTACCGCATATCATCCGCAAACTGACGGGCAGAGTGAAAGAACAATTCAGACTCTTGAAGACATGCTCAGGGCATGTGTGATCGATTTTGGAAACGGATGGGATAAATATCTACCGTTAGCAGAATTCTCGTATAATAATAGTTATCATGCGAGCATTGGAGCTGCGCCATTCGAAGCATTGTATGGAAGGAAGTGTAGATCTCCTATCTGTTGGAATGAAGTAGGAGATCGACAATTAACGGGTCCCGAGATCATACACGAAACGACTGAGAAGATTGTACAAATCAAGGAGAGATTGAAAACAGCCCGTAGTCGCCAAAAGAGCTACGCCGATGTTCGAAGGAAACCATTAGAGTTTCAGATCGGTGACATGGTTATGTTAAAAGTGTCACCATGGAAAGGTGTAATACGTTTCGGCAAAAGGGGTAAACTGAACCCAAGGTACGTAGGCCCGTTCAAGATTATTGAACGCATTGGACCGGTAGCTTATCGACTCGAGTTACCGCAACAACTCGCCGGAGTACATAATACCTTTCACGTCTCAAACCTTAAGAAGTGTCTTGCAAAGGAAGATCTCACCATTCCTCTTGAAGAAATCCATGTCGATGAGAAACTACAATTCATCGAAGAACCAATCGAAATCATGGACCGTGAAGTTAAACAGCTCAAGCAGAGCAACATACCGATCGTTAAGGTTCGTTGGAATGCTCGAAGAGGTCCTGAGTTTACTTGGGAACGAGAGGATCAGATGAAACAAAAGTATCCACACTTGTTTCTCGATGACGCAAAATAGGTACAATTTTAAAATTTCGGGACGAAATTTATTTAACGGGGAGGTAATGTAACGACCCGCACTTTTTCGATCGTTCTATACTTATAAGATTAATATTTACATAAATTAAACCTTACCAACATGATAAGCAATCCAAATTGTCGAGATTTATATTTCCGAAAAGAGTTTACACAACGTTTGACCGTCTAGTTTGACCGATGATATCACGAACTATATAACATATGATAATTATACGTTTGTGTATATATATGTATATATACATATTTAACATGATCTAAGAATGTTTTAATATCTCATTTTGTATTAATAACAATAAGTTATAAGTATATTTTAAAACTACTAACTTAAGTTTTCAAAACGATAACTATACGTAATGTTTTTCGACGTAAATACTTATAACCTATATTACTTATACATGCATCGTATAGATATGTATTTTATCACTTTTAAAGGGCTTACATACATAAAACAATATAAGTATATTTACAAAAGATAGCTATATTTGAATCCTCGTTCCGTTTCCTCAAAGATTTCTATACGTATACCTAGAGTATATGTACCCGTATCATACGCAGCTTCTAGATGTATTTACTATTGGTATATACCAATAAAAATCTGCTCCTTAGCAGCCTTAAATAATTAAGAAACATGTGGAACCAACCATTTGTCAAGTAGCATGAATTATTTAGCAAGAAAACAAAGTTAGGTATCTTTTTTTTCCTTTATAACCTAAAAACGTTTTTATTCATGCACACCATTTCTTCACCCCATTTTCTCATACTTACACTTCCATTTCTCTCTCAAAATACTCTTAACTTCATACTTGATCATCTCCAAGCATTTTCCCCATCATTTAGCTTCAAAAACTTTACTTAATCACCATAAGAAAACCATACAAAAACACTTCAAGAAATCCTTCCAAGAACACAAACTTACTTCCAATCTTTCATCCAATTCCATCACCCTTTTGGTTCTAGCTTTTTACTCTTCTTTTACAGCAACCTTGTCCAAGGAACTTGAGGTAGAATCTATGTTCATAACCTTATTCGATTCATATATATATAGCTATCTTATTTTGTGGTATAAAATTTTAACAACAAGAACATAGTTTGAATGTTTTCAAACTTGTTTGCAAACTAAATAGATCCTTCTAACTTAACTTTTAAAATACTTCAAGACCTGTAATATATCATAAATATATGCTAATTTAACAAGGTATAACTTGGTTTTTCAAAGAACACCTTAAAAACTGAATTTACGACGTCGGAGTGCAACCGGGGGCTGTTTTGGGTTGGATAATTAAAAACCATCTTAAACTTTGAATTGGAGTTTTATTTTCTGGAAAAATGATTTTTACTATGAATATGATAACACATAAAAATTTCATGATTTAACTCAAAGTATAAGTATTTTTAGAAAAATAATCATTTAAGGTTGTTTACATGATGGAAAATGATTAACTTCATAAGTTTCACTAAAGTTTGACCTATGACCTGTGATTTCGAATACAAACTAAGGTATTTACAGTCATAGTATTAAAGAGGGACTCGATCCAAGGAAGTGACAAGTTGAATCAAAGAAAACGGAGTTGTAACGAAGAAACTATGACCAAAACGAGATCGGATATCTAAGACTTGTTTAACTTCGGGATTAATTGGGAAAAATTAAATAAAATCACATATTTCTAAGATAACATGATATTTTATATATATGTACTTATAATTCAATTTTATATGGTTCAGGATCACCCGCAAACAACACGAGAAGATTAATCATAAGATCCCATGTTTGTACGCAACACGTCATTTGACAACACCGGTACTTTATGTACGCAACACGTCATTTGACAACACCGGTACCGTGGGTCAAGATTAATCTCGACCAATACATATACGATGGGGTTTTATTTATTTCGTTAGGGGGTTTTATTTATTTCATTGCGGGTATATTAAACATCTAAAAATGAACCATTAAAATTGAATTACTAACAACGAACTGCTAACTACGGACTAAGGAATTATTCAAAGTATTAAAAGTATAACAAGTATATATATGTGACGTTTGTTTAAAAAGAAAAGGTATTGATATATTATATATGGATAGGTTCGTGATATCAACCGGAGACCAAGTCAAATTATATATATCTTCAAGACAACAGTGAGTATATAGTCCCACTTTTAAACTCTAAATATTTCGGGATGAGAATACATGTATTTTATGTTTTACGATATGGACACAAGTAACTGAAAAATATATTCTACGTTGAGTTGTACCACTGGCATACTTCCCTGTAGCTTGGTAACTGTTATTTACAGCGGTATTGTAAACGCGAATCCTGTTGATAGATCTATCGGGCCTGACAACCCCAACCGGACTGGACGACCAGTATTCAACGGTTGCACAGTACTTCGTTTCGTGACTACACTTGGTACGGTGTAGTAAGATTTCATAATAAAGGGAATATGCGACGTGATTAAATGTTAAGTATGGTTACCAAGTGCTCAACTACTTAGAATATTTTTATTAAAATGTTTATATATGAAATCTTGTGGTCTATATTTATATCGCTGCCGGCATTAAACCTATATCTCACCAACTTTATGTTGACGTTTTAAACATGTCTATTCTCAGGTGATAATTAGAAGCTTCCGCTGCATCATGTTGAATCTAAGCAGGATCTTGCGTACGCATATTTGTGTCAAAAATAAGACTGCATATCCAAGAACTTGTGTTGTAAAATATGCTAGAAATCGTGTTGTTATTATCATTTGTAAAGTTTGTAAGTCGAAGATTATCTCTAAACGATAATCATCTTTATTTTGTCCAAAGCTTGTATCAAAAATAAGGATCATGGTTTGTAATGTATAATATATGCAGTTTTTCTTTAAAAAAATGTCGCATATAGAGGTCAATACCTCGCAATGAAATCATACGTTATCTAACACGTTCTTATGGTTAAGGACGGGTTATGACATCTGATACCACTTGTAACAACCCAAACCAAACCACGAACAACCCGCGTTAAAATACGAAATAAAAAAAAATATTTCCTGTTCAGCATGTGGCGCGGCGCGCTAGATGGCCGCGCGGCGCGCCATACTGGTCTGTCCAAAAAAGTTTTAAACGCGAAAAAGATCGACTACTTCCCGTCATAATTAGACCGAACGCTTTCACCAACATTTTCAAATATTTAAAACTAACACGATTCAAACATAAAAACAAGTTTTACATGATGGGGCCCACATTGGCCGATTTACGAGTTTAATACAAAATATGAGTTTCGACCGCCAAAAAGTTTAAGTACCAAACTACACTACGAGCATGGCGTTTGGGATTAAACTACCCAAGTCTCGATCAACCTCCAAGAACTAATACTTCCAAAAAAGCGTCCCCTAATCAACAAAGCGGGATCTCTATTCCATGATAATGCCCTTACCCTTGTCCACAACCGAACCTATAAAAATAGTAAACAATGAGAGGGTAAGCAAAGCTTAGTGAATGCAATAATTATACACATACATATATAATCTACTTACTTGCATCACTTACACATTATCGCACACGATCTAACAATTCGACAACCATGCAAAACATTAAGCATATACCAATAACCGCAAATTCATTAGGAGCTAGCAATACCAATAGCATATAGTTCATAATTAAATATGCTAACACAACATTCTTATAACCATGGTTAACCAATCGAGCAAGGGAACGGTACTTAAAAGGCCGTTGGAGTTCGTAACATCCGTTAGTGTTACTTAAACGACGCGTAATCACTAATCCCCCAGGTGATGTCTTAAACAACGCGACTCACTCACCCCCATGACAATGTGGCGTCTTGAACAACGCGACGAATCCACATGCCAATCAAAACGATGAGTGGTGTCTTAACCAACGCGACATCCACTCCCATGACAATGTGGTGCCTTAGACAATGCGACAATGCCACATGTCAATCAAACAATGAGTAGTGTCTTAACAACGCGACAATACTACTCGTTACATAGAACGTGGTGTCTTAACAACGCGACAATGCCACATCCATTCTACACAAATAAATACATTATATACATACACGCATAATTATTCCACTCACCTTACGCCTTCGGTGAATCAATAAAATCAAGCTTGAATCTTCAAGGTAACACACCTATTATCACGCACATACAATCAATCAACCATTCGAGTTGGTCAAACTCACAACACTTACCACTACTATGTCATTTTGACCCATTTGGACACCTAACCCATAATTGGGTCCGCTTTTGCCAAAACCCTAACATTAGCCAAGTTAGGTCTTAAAACATCTTTTAACACTAGGTTTATGCATTAATCACAAACATTTACTAACTTAGGTCCATTTTGACCCATTTGACCCATTTAAGGTCAACACACCCATTTCGGGTCATCCACTAACCCACACAACACCCATTTACATAAATATTGGTGTTATAGCAATTTACTAACTAATTAAGGTTTGTTAATCGGGTTGATCGGGAATGGGGTCTTCCAACACATACGCCCTATCCTCAAGTTTGAGGACAATTCTTAGATTGTGAAACCAATCCATGAAATTCGTATGGTTGAGTTTTTCCTTTTCGAGGATTGACCTGAACGATAGGTTGTTAAAGTTGATTGGTGCGTTTGGAATGTTGTTGTTATTGGCGGCCATCTACAAAATTTAACAAAGTTGTTTAAGTATCAATTTTAATTTAACAATCAATACCCTTTAAATCCAATTGATATTTATTAAATTTTAGAATCCAACGGTAAACCAAATTTCGGTTAGGTGACCTTTATCTCGTCATTTGATTTAGTTAGGTAGTCATTATATGACAATTGCAATCCTTTTGCAACTTCTAAGTTATGGGATCATGCAATCCTTTTGCATGGCATATTTATCCCATCAACGCCTATTTGTTCCTCATGCTTCGTTGACCCTAAGTACATGATTTCCAAATCAAGTCGTCCTACTTGTGTAAACGTGTAAATTTAACATACAAGTGGTTAGGTGACCTTTATCCCACAAGTGTGCGAAATTCACCTTAATCATAATAGTTTGCTCATAACGGTTAGGTGACCTTTATCCCATTATGAGTTCCCTAATATGTTTAAGTGTCACACAAAAGGATGGCGTTTAACTTGTTTGCCTTGTTAATAAGGGATTTTAAGTTTTCATTATTTCTAGTTTAAGAAAACTTTTATGCCATACACCAACATGCATTTAGTGTATGGCACTTATGAAAAACCATTTTCATGTCTTGTAATTAAGCCAATTACTTGATATAAACCAGTTTATGTGTTTCAATAACCAATTATTATAATCCTTTTAGTGTTCTTAATAACCATTTATTAATGTCCTTTTCACATTTCAATTTAACCATTTTAAATTGTCGTTTTGCATGTCGTTAATAATGTCTAATTTAACCAATTAAATTGTCATTTTGCTTGTTGTTAACTTGTGATTTACTTGTAGCAACCAAACATACAAACACAATAAACAACCATGCATGCAAAACAAATATGTTCACAATCAAGCCAATTTGGTAGACATTTGTTTAGCCGAAAACAAATGCCACCGGTTAAGGGGTTATAACACAAAGTAGGAGAATTTAAATCTCCCACTTAATCTTGCATTCAAATGCTTCTTCTTGTGTTCTTCCAAGTCTTCATCTTGTATCTTCAATTTTTTTACAAAATATATCCTAATACATTTTTCTCTAAAAAATGAAATTACAACCTAATATATTTTTACATACCAAATATAAAATAAATTACATAACCAAAATAATATTACAAACCAATTGAATAAATATTATTACAAAACAAATGAATGAATAACAAAACAACCAAACAAGCATGCATTCAAACATAAGGTCAAGGCATTGATTGTGAACATTATTATATCAACAAAATTACCAAAATGGAGCAACCCAAAACCCATTTTGGGTGTCCTAGATTTCGGCCAACTTAACCAACCCTCCCAAACCCGAAAATTTTTACATTCTACTTTCATGCATGTTAATAGAATGCAAAGTTGGTGGGTTTTAAAGACCATATAAGAAGCATACTTCATAGATCTCGGCTATAGATACCATTGATGGGATTCAACATAACAACAAGTTCTTAAGGTATATATAATCACAAAACAATTTTATGAGAGTTATAGCAAGCGGAAGCATAATTATTAAGAAAACAAGTTTATATGTTTAACCATTTAAATTGAATCTCATGTAGATATCAAGTTATGAACATATGCTTACATATAATAACAAGGAAGTAAGATTATACCTCCTCAAGATTAATTGAGGGCTGTTTTGGATGAGCAAGATGATGATGGAATAAGAACCTCTAACTTGAAGCCTCAAGTGTGTAATACCCACAAGCCTTTTGTGCACCAACACTTTCCTTTGTTTAGTTAGGATTTTAGGACACTATTAATGTTACCAAAGTAAGAACTAAAAACCCTCTTTTGTGTGTGAATATTTCGGCCAAAAACAGCCCAAGAGCAAGAGAGAACTATTTTGAACTTCTAAGTTGAATGCTTTAGTCAATCACTTGGTTTTAAGAGACATGCATGCTCATAAAGGGTTGTGTAATCTTAAAAGTAACAAAAGCTAGCATGTGTGTTGCCTTGGAGACCCCAAAAAATCCACCATGGGGTTTTATAACAAGATTTATATTTTATAAAACTTTTTATAAAATACCTTGTAATTATATATAAAACTTGTTATATAAAACATGCATTTGTTAAGTTACTTACATTTTATAAACCAATTTATAAAATATAACACAACATAATTATTTAAACCTATAAATAATTAAATCCATATCATATATAAATTATCCAAATAATTTATCTCAAGTGATTATATTTTAGAAAACCCATTTTCTAAAATTCAAGTGTCGCGTATTTATTTAACGATCCAATTGTTAAGATAAATACATATAAAGTGTCGGTAAGCTTGTTATTGGGTATGACCCGACTTGGATCATAACATATTAGCCACATTGATTTAATATGTCTCTCGAGCATATGAAATACCTTCATATCTATTCTAGCTTTTTGAATCCTCGTTAATATAACACAATATACTACTTAAGTACATATAACTAGTGTGCTTAGGGAAATTAATATATATGGCATAACTGATTTTAAACATTAAAAGTCAACATCAGTATTTAAACAGCAAAACGATTCTAAAGAATCATATTAGCAAAACATACGATTTCTTGTTATTAAACTAAGTTATAAAATTACATTAAGACAATCCAAGAAACAGAAGCAAAATAACAAAACCACACATAACTTATCAATAACTGGGCAATAGCGAAATTAGCACATATCACACTGAACAAACATGATTTTATATTTTAATATGACTTGAAAAAGGTAATAACAAACATCCGAATCATATAAATACCTGAGGTACTACAAGAAATCGCGGCTAGTTTTGCCGGAAATTATGAGTTCCATTAGGGGGGTTCGATACTTCGATGACAAGTCGAAAGTTTTTCAGTATTTCAAATCCCAACCCAGGACCTGTGATTTTCAAATGGGCCAGGTCGACCCGTTTGTGTTTATTACTTTTTATAAGAAAATTATTTTTTAAAATTTTAACGACACTAATGGTTGTCATTGTCAATTGTCATTAAAGAATTGTTACGTGCAAATTTATTTGTTTCATTTCAACAACCACCATCTCATGAAATAGTACTCAAAAATTGCCATTATTTATGCAAAAAATCTGTTAATGATAAACCTTACGATTGTCATTAGAGAATTCCTTAATTTTTATTTGACTTTGACTTTGATTTTAACATGTTAAAAGTAAAATTGTACACGAATGTTACATATATTGACTTTATAATGTGATTATATATATATATATATATATATATATATATATATATATATATATATATATATATATATATATATATATATATATATATATATATATCGGGTCAATCAATAAATCGGGTAAATACCCTATAATGTTTTGAGGGAACTCGAACTTGAGACCTCCCACCCCCATTCAACACACAACGTGTTGGGCGTACCACTAGGCTACAAGTGCGGGTACAATCAAAAATCATGTTACTTTCTAAGTGTCCTATATACTAATATTCTACACAATTGATATGTCGTTTTCAATTGTATAAATTATCGTATAGAACTGTTCATTAGAAGCAATTTGATACTTTTAACTTTTTTAATCGTTATTCTTTATATTTTTTTATTTCGCTTTAGCAATATAGATGTATTGTTCAAAAAAAGTTTAGGTTGTTATGATAAAGACAAATCAAGTGGATGATCAAATTCACGGATAATGATAAAACAAGTGGATGATCACGGATATTACTATTTCACCTATTTGCACAGTAAATTTTGTAGTATAAATATGTAATCAAATGTAATCAGTCAGTGCACCATTCTTACATATATATGAAATATATACTCATCTCTCTCTCAATTACTACTCTTTAATATTTAAGTATTGTATAAGCTTAGGCAAAAGGTAGTAATAAACTACTAAATTACAACACGTTACCAGCACGAAGAGCTCCGTATAATCATGGTGATTCTTCTAGTTGCTCAACCACCACTTCCACATATCAAGATTCCTTCCGGCCACCGTCCTCCGCCACTGAAACCGTCGGAAGATCTTGAAACCTCCGATATGTCTTCTCATCAAGAAGTTATCAGCTTGGATTCTTCCATCACTAAGTTATACTCATCAGGTATTCCAAAAATTGTTGACGTTATTTAATTTACATTACTTTGACTTAATTAATTAACAAGAAAACCAAGACTTTACAACGATCATAAAATGAACCTGCTTTGAGAGGGATAGTTAAGAAAAGGGGTAGGTAAATAGATATATAGATTTATAATAATAAACGGATCGACGGTGACAAATAAGAGTAATGGTGGTGACTGGTGAGAGATAATTTCTGAGAAAATAAGTGATTTACTTCTTTCCTTTTATGGGGTTTTTTTAGTGAGAAAATGAAACGTGTAAAGTAACCGATATTCATACCGTTTTGAAAGGGAACCAGCCCATAGTTTTGTAATAGGTGTAGGTGGTTTTATTAACTTGTAGCAAAAATATACTGTAGTACCACTAGATAGAAATATTATGGAACATTGACCAAATTTGTAACATATAAAAAATTCATACTCATCAGAAAGTTAATTTGGCACTTCCACTTGGTCTGCCGACACTATGCTCATGCTTTGTAGACTTGTACGCCATGCTCTGTTGCTTATTGTAAGACCCTAATATTGATTGTACATGGTGTATTAATGATGTACGTTTAGTGGGTGAAGCGTAGTGCAAATTAATAGATCAGAAACTGCCCAGACCAGTGTGCGCGCTGCGCACCATTAGGTGAGCGCACCGCGCACCTTGCCAGCGACAATTTTCTGTCTTTTTCTATTTTTGAGTTTAATGAAGGGCATTTTGGTCATTTCACTTGGGGTCGGATATGAAGCCATATCAGCTGGGTTGGATCCAATTTTGGATCACTTTCACATCCATTCATCACTCTCATCTTCAGACCCTAGAGAGAGAAGAGTTTTAGAGGGAGGAAGCTTCATTTGGAGAAGAATGAGTTGGATTCTCACCAAAGCTCTGGTTTTAAAGTTGTTCATCTCGTTCACGGCTACGTTATGGTAGTATTGGTAAGTTCAAACTCCGAATTTCATTATTTGATTTTGATATTCAAGTTAGAGTTTGAACTTAAATTGTTGAGAAACTCATTTAAACTCATGAAGTGAGTTTAGTGTTGCTAGTAATCGGGTTTATTGTTGTTGTTGGTGGGTTTTAGGTTGGAAACCGACTTGGCCATGATTAGGACTTGAAATTGGGTTTAATCACTAGGTTTAGTGATTATGGAAGTGTTGAAACCCATTTTAGGGTATTTGAAAGACTAATTTTAAAATGAGTCAAAATTAGGGTTTATAGGTGATTTTGAGAATGTTAAGTGTTTAACACTTGTGTTTGGGTTTAATTGGCGTATTAGGACCATTTTCACTTGTGTTAGTGATTATTGGTTAGTTTGGGCGCGGTTGGTGCTTGTGTAACAACCCAAACCAAACCACGAACAACCCGCGTTAAAATACGATATAAAAAAAAATATTTCCTGTTCAGCATGTGGCGCGGCGCGCCTGATGGCCGCGCGGCGCGCCAAACTGGTCTGTCCAAAAAAGTTTTAAACGCGAAAAAGATCGACTACTTCCCGTCATAATTAGACCGAACGCTTTCACCAACATTTTCAAATATGTAAAACTAACACGATTCAAACATAAAAACAAGTTTTACATGATGGGGCCCACATTGGCCGATTTACGAGTTTAATACAAAATATGAGTTTCGACCGCCAAAAAGTTTAAGTACCAAACTACACTACGAGCATGGCGTTTGGGATTAAACTACCCAAGTCTCGGTCAACCTCCAAGAACTAATACTTCCAAAAAAGCGTCACCTAATCAACAAAGCGGGATCTCTATTCCATGATAATGCCCTTACCCTTGTCCACAACCGAACCTATAAAAATAATAAACAACGAGAGGGTAAGCAAAGCTTAGTGAATGCAATAATTATACACATACATATATAATCTACTTACTTGCATCACTTACACATTATCGCACACGAGCTAGCAATTCGACAACCATGCAAAACATTAAGCATATACCAATAACCGCAAATTCATAAGGAGCTAGCAATACCAATAGCATATAGTTCATAATTAAATATGCTAACACAACATTCTTATAACGATGGTTAACCAATCGAGCAAGGGAACGGTACTTAAAAGGCCGTTGGAGTTCGTAACATCCGTTAGTGTTACTTAAACGACGCGTAATCACTAATCCCCCGGGTGATGTCTTAAACAACGCGACTCACTCACCCCCATGACAATGTGGCATCTTGAACAACGCGACGAATCCACATGCCAATCAAAACGATGAGTGGTGTCTTAACCAACGCGACATCCACTCCCATGACAATGTGGTGCCTTAGACAACGCGACAATGCCACATGTCAATCAAACAATGAGTAGTGTCTTAACAACGCGACAATACTACTCGTTACATAGAACGTGGTGTCTTAACAACGCGACAATGCCACATCCATTCTACACAAATAAATACATTATATACATACACGCATAATTATTCCACTCACCTTACGCCTTCGGTGAATCAATAAAATCAAGCTTGAATCTTCAAGGTAACGCACCTATTATCTCGCACATACAATCAATCAACCATTCGAGTTGGTCAAACTCACAACACTTACCACTACTATGTCATTTTGACCCATTTGGACACCTAACCCATAATTGGGTCCTCTTTTGTCAAAACCCTAACATTAGCCAAGTTAGGTCTTAAAACATCTTTTAACACTAGGTTTATGCATTAATCACAAACATTTACTAACTTAGGTCCATTTTGACCCATTTCACCCATTTAAGGTCAACACATCCATTTCGGGTCATCCACTAACCCACACAACACCCATTTACATAAATATTGGTGTTCTAGCAATTTACTAACTAATTAAGGTTTGTTAACAACAATTAATACTTGAAAAACCCTAGTTAGTCATCTTTGAGTCAACATAACCCTAATTCACCCAAAACACCCAATTTACTAACAAAGTGGGTTTTAGGTTCACCATTAACCCTAACCCTAAACCTTACACAAAATTAAATTAGGAAATCAAGTTTAGAGCATACCACTATACTTAAAATGTAGCTAGGAAGTAGATGAACAAGTTTAATGCTTGAGCTTGAGCAAGATTCCACCTTCTTCTTCTCCAAAAATGAGTTTTCTCACACTAGGTTAACACTCTCTCTCTAGAATTGAATGGATGAGGATAAGGTAGATGTAAATGGAGTAAATGGCACTCCAAACACTGATCCAAAGCCTTTAAGTCGGCTCTTAAGTGATTTTACCAAATTGCCCTCAAAATATCTAATTTAAAAAGAAAGGAATCTGTCAGCCCGTAGTGGCGCGGCGTGCCATAGGGCCGCGCGGCGTGCCAAATGCCCAGTTCAGCTTCTTTTGTCTTTTAATTATATACAACGTAAACCCCACAACTTGAATAACTTATTCACACATATTTACAAGGAAAAATATTCGGGTCTTACAACTCTCCCCCGCTTACATCGGAGCGCGTCCTCGCGATCCAAGCCGCATGACAAGCGGGAAGATAAACCAACACAAATTCCTCGGGTTCCCATGTAAACTCGGAACCTTTACTACGATGCCATTGAACCTTAAAGGTCCTCACCTCCTTGTTAAGCAACATTTTCACTTTCTCATCAAGTATAACAATCGGCTCTTCAACATATTCCAACTTGTTGTTTAGCTCGATTTCGTCTAATGGCATCCACGAAGAATCGTCCGCAAGACACTTACAGAGGTGGGAAACATGAAATGTGTTATGGATCCCCGCAAGTTCTTCGGGTAATTCCAATCGATATGCAACTTCACCAACACGAGCTAAAACTTTGGATGGCCCAATAAATCGAGGAGCTAACTTTCCCCGTTTTCGAAATCGGATAATACCCTTCCATGGCGAAACCTTAAGCATTACCATGTCGCCTTCTTGAAATTCGATCGTTCGTCTACGTTTATCGGCATACGACTTTTGTCTATCTTGAGCCTTCTTCAGATGATCCCGAATAATCTCAATCTTGTTATTCGTCTCCAAAACCAAATCGGTACTCCTGATTTCCCCTTGACCCACTTCACCCCAACAAATTGGAGTTCGACACCTACGCCCATAAAGCATCTCATAAGGTGGCATCCCGATACTAGTGTGATAACTATTATTGTACGAGAATTCCACCAAAGGAAAGTGCTCATTCCAACTACCACCGAAATCAATAATGCACGCCCGTAACATATCTTCCAAAGTTTGATTCGTACGTTCGGTTTGACAGTCCGTTTAGGGATGATACGCCATGCTCAACTTTAATTGCGTACCCATATCTTCATGAAAATTTTCCCAAAATTGAGATGTGAAACGGGTATCTCGATCTGAAATAATAGATATAGGAACCCCATGTCGCGAGACCACTTCCTTGATAAACAACTTAGCTAAGGCCTCCGACAATATCGCTTCTTAAATGGGGAGAAACAAAGCACTTTTCGTCAAACGATCAACTATCACCCAAATCGTATCAAATTGGGTTCTCGCCGTCTTTGGTAACTTTGTAATGAAATCCATGGTAATGTGCTCCCATTTCCATTTCAGGATTTCTAACGATTGCAACTTACCATACGGCTTTTGGTGCTCGGCCTTAACTTGCAAACAAGTAACACATTGTTCAACATATTTCACAACATCACGCTTCATGCCCGGCCACCAATAATCTTTCCTTAAATCAAGATACATTTTCGTCGCGCCCAGGTGAATGGAATACTTTGACTTATGTGCTTCATCAAGTAGCACTTGTCGATAATCACCCATCTTAGGCACCCACACCCTTCCTTGAAAAGACAACAAACCACGCGAGCCCATAGTAATGAACTCCGATTGCCCCACAATTCACTCCTCATGCTTGTTGTGAACGTAAGCCTCAATTTGAATTACACCTAGCTTTTCAAGAAAATCGTTAGTAATAATCATACGTAACAATCCCAATCGTAATCGTAACGCCGGGAGATGACTCTTTCGACTTAACGCATCCGCGACCACATTCGCCTTGCCTGGATGATAAAGTATTTCACAATCATAATCTTTTACCACATCCATCCACCTACGTTGACGATAATTCAAATCTCGTTGATTAAAGAGATGTTTCAAACTCTTATGATCCGAATAAATCGTACTCTTGACACCATACAAGTAATGGCGCCAAATTTTCAACGCATGTACCACCGCCGCCAACTCAAGATCATGAATCGGATATCTCGTTTCGTGTTCCTTTAAGTGTCGAGAGGCATGAGCGATGACTTTACCCCTTTGCATAAGAACACACCCGAGCCCGTTTAGAGAAGCATCACAATAAACCGTCATATCTTCCACACCTTCCGGCAATACTAACACCGGAGCTTGGCACAACTTCTCTTTTAACAATTGAAAAGCAATTTCTTGCTCGTTTTCCCAATTAAATTTAGCATTCTTCCTCGTCAATTTCGTCAATGGAGAAGCAATCTTAGAAAAGTCTTGGATAAACCGACGATAATAACCGGCCAATCCGAGAAAACTTCTGATTTCCGTAGGCGTAGTCGGTCATCCCCAACTCTTCACCGTCTCGATCTTCCCCGGATCCACTTGAACGCCGTCTTTGTTCACAATATGACCAAGGAATTGGACTTCCCTTAGCTAAAATTCACATTTGGAGAACTTTGCATACAACTTCTCCTTTCGTAACGTCTTCAATACTTCACGCAAATGACGTTCATGTTCGTTCATACTTTTCGAGTAGACTAGTATGTCGTCAATGAACACTATTATAGACTTGTCCAACATAGGTTGGCACACTCGGTTCATAAGATCCATGAATGCCGCCGGTGCATTCGTAAGACCAAAATGCATCACCAAAAATTCAAAATGCCCATAACGCGTTCGAAAAGCCGTTTTCTGGATGTCTTCCTCGCGGACCCGCATTTAGTGATAGCCGGACCGTAGGTCGATTTTAGAGAAATACATTGCACCTTGGAGTTGGTCAAACAAATCGTCAATCCTAGGCAAAGGATAACGATTCTTGATCGTCACTTTGTTCAACTCCCGATAATCGATGCACATCCGCATACTACCATCCTTCTTCTTTACGAACAATACCGGAGCGCCCCACGCCGAAGCACTCAGTCGGATAAAACCCTTTTCGAGTAACTCTTGGATTTGATTTAACAACTCTTGCATTTCCGTCGGTGCTAAACGATAAGGAGTTTTAGCAATGGGGGTAGCCCCCGGAACCAACTCAATGCGAAATTCAACTTGTCTTTCCGCCGGAACACCTGGTAACTCGTCCGGAAAAACGTCTTCAAATTCATTAATCACCGGAATTTCACGAATGGGTGGTGGCTCATTACGAGTATCAACAACATGAGTAAGGAAAGCCATGCCACCAGTAACAACGAAACGACGTGCCCGTGCAAAAGTGCATATCGGCACCGGTCTCCTTCGCTTATCGCCATGAATAATTAACTCTCCCCCACTTGGGGTCTTTACATGAATAAACTTATCATCGTATGCAATATCGGCTCTATAACGATCGAGCCAATCCATACCAATGACAACATCAAAATCGCCCAAGGTCATCGAGATGAGATCAATTTCAAAACTTTCGGCACCAAACACAACATTACAATTTCTACACACATCAACCACTAGCGCCGTCTTGCCATCCGCTATTTCAACTTCTACCGGACGGCTTAACTTTACTAGCGGTTTATTTAACTTAGGCACAAATCTTGGAGACACGAAAGACAAATTAGCACCACTATCAAAAAGTATCCGCGCCGGATTAGAATTAACCATGAAAGTACCTGAAACGACTTCATTAGATTGTTTGGCTTCTTTGTTCGTCATCAAGTAATTACGACCCCTAGCCATACCCGCCGCCTTCTCTAGCCGCTTGACATTATCATTGCGCAACTCGGGACACTCGGGCCTCTTGTGCCCTTCTTTACCACAATTGAAACAAGTAAATTTGGTTGTAGAAGGTGGGTTGGTGCAATCACGGGCCATGTGCCCCCTTCGCCCGCAATTATGACATGAATAACGAAATTCCCCCGGAGCACTCTTCTTCACACTACCGACGCTCTCGGTTGCACCTTTACCCTTCTTGTTCGAATGACTAGTAGCTTCGAACTTCCTCTTACCAAAAGTAAAACTACTCTTTCTCAACACAAGCGCTTCAAAACCTTTAGCCATATTAAACAACTCATCGAAGCTTTTCACCACGTTCACACTAATTTTCTCTTGATAACTATCATTCAAGGTTCGATAGAAATCTTCTTTCAACATCTTATCATTCCCGACATACTCCGGGCAAAATTGGCTCTTGGACAAAAACACGGATTTGAGAGTGTTCAAATCCATTGACCCTTGCCTCAAGGTACGTAGCTCGTCCTTAAGCCTTGTAAGATCGGCCGAAGTTCGGTATTCATCGAAAAACTCCGCTTTAAATTCGTCCCAAGTGAAGTCCATACATTGCACTTCACCATAAAGATGGATTTTCGCGTCCCACCATAACTTAGCATCGCCCCTTAACATGCTAGACCCGTACCTTGTCTTCTTATCGAGAGGACATTCGAAAGTACGGAACGCCCCCTCTATATCGGAGATCCAACAGGCACTTTTAAGAGGATCTCTTTCGTCCTCAAAAGTGGGAGGTTGAGAATCCTTGAAGTTCTTATAGAAAAAGTCCCGTCTTCCCACATTATCATCATGAAGAACGGCCTTGACTTGCTCTTTGACTACATTGACTAATTGCTCGTCAATCGAGTCTAGAAACATCTTCTTAATCTCCTCAAGATATTCCTCCTTTTGACGTTTAAAGATGGCCTCAACCTTGGCCGTGAACTCGGGGTCCTCACTCGTGCCCCCATTATGGGTGTCGTGTCCGTTTCTCATCTTCATTCTATAAAACGAGATAGGTTAAACGGCGAAACAAAAGGAAATAACACGTATGTATATACTTATACACCACACTACTCCATCTTGCTCAACAATCGTCATACATTGCTTGTTCGACACGATTTGCGCCCGTAACAATGGTAGCTAATGATTGTTACGCGAGCACGTCGCATTAACTTGCTAGTACAACGTCTATCTCGCTTGATGATTGTAAAACATACCACAAAACAATTAGCTCGAGGTTAGTTAACACAAACCAAAGTACTAACAATTCCCGATCCTGCCCAAAGTCCTACAAGTCCCGCATAAAGCGTACACACAATAAAGTCTAAGTCTAGGCACCTATCTCAAGTCGCCTAAATCCCTTAGACCATGCTCTGATACCACTTGTAACAACCCAAACCAAACCACGAACAACCCGCGTTAAAATACGAAATAAAAAAAAATATTTCCTGTTCAGCATGTGGCGCGGCGCGCTAGATGGCCGCGCGGCGCGCCATACTGGTCTGTCCAAAAAAGTTTTAAACGCGAAAAAGATCGACTACTTCCCGTCATAATTAGACCGAACGCTTTCACCAACATTTTCAAATATTTAAAACTAACACGATTCAAACATAAAAAAAAGTTTTACATGATGGGGCCCACATTGGCCGATTTACGAGTTTAATACAAAATATGAGTTTCGACCGCCAAAAAGTTTAAGTACCAAACTACACTACGAGCATGGCGTTTGGGATTAAACTACCCAAGTCTCGGTCAACCTCCAAGAACTAATACTTCCAAAAAAGCATCCCCTAATCAACAAAGCGGGATCTCTATTCCATGATAATGCCCTTACCCTTGTCCACAACCGAACCTATAAAAATAGTAAACAACGAGAGGGTAAGCAAAGCTTAGTGAATGCAATAATTATACACATACATATATAATCTACTTACTTGCATCACTTACACGTTATCGCACAAGATCTAGCAATTCGACAACCATGCAAAACATTAAGCATATACCAATAACCGCAAATTCATTAGGAGCTAGCAATACCAATAGCATATAGTTCATAATTAAATATGCTAACACAACATTCTTATAACCATGGTTAACCAATCGAGTAAGGGAACGGTACTTAAAAGGCCGTTGGAGTTCGTAACATCCGTTAGTGTTACTTAAACGACGCGTAATCACTAATCCCCCGGGTGATGTCTTAAACAACGCGACTCACTCACCCCCATGACAATGTGGCGTCTTGAACAACGCGACGAATCCACATGCCAATCAAAACTATGAGTGGTGTCTTAACCAATGCGACATCCACTCCCATGACAATGTGGTGCCTTAGACAACGCGACAATGCCACATGTCAATCAAACAATGAGTAGTGTCTTAACAACGCGACAATACTACTCGTTACATAGAACGTGGTGTCTTAACAACGCGACAATGCCACATCCATTCTACACAAATAAATACATTATATACATACACGCATAATTATTCCACTCACCTTACGCCTTCGGTGAATCAATAAAATCAAGCTTGAATCTTCAAGGTAACACACCTATTATCACACACATACAATCAATCAACCATTCGAGTTGGTCAAACTCACAACACTTACCACTACTATGTCATTTTGACCCATTTGGACACCTAACCCATAATTGGGTCCGCTTTTGCCAAAACCCTAACATTAGCCAAGTTAGGTCTTAAAACATCTTTTAACACTAGGTTTATGCATTAATCACAAACATTTACTAACTTAGGTCCATTTTGACCCATTTGACCCATTTAAGGTCAACACACCCATTTCGGGTCATCCACTAACCCACACAACACCCATTTACATAAATATTGGTGTTATAGCAATTTACTAACTAATTAAGGTTTGTTAACAACAATTAATACTTGAAAAACCCTAGTTAGTCATCTTTGAGTCAACATAACCCTAATTCACCCAAAACACCCAATTTACTAACAAAATGGGTTTTAGGTTCACCATTAACCCTAACCCTAACCCTTACACAAAATTAAATTAGGAAATCAAGTTTAGAGAATACCACTACACTCATAATGTAGCTAGGAAGTAGATGAACAAGTTTAATGCTTGAGCTTGAGCAAGATTCCACCTTCTTCTTCTCCAAAAATGAGTTTTCTCACACTAGGTTAACACTCTCTCTCTAGAATTGAATGGATGAGGATAAGGTAAATGGAAATGGAGTAAATGGCACTCCAAAAACTGATCCAAAGCCTTTAAGTCAGCCATTAAGTGATTTTACCAAATTGCCCTCAAAATATCTAATTTAAAAAGAAAGGAATCTGTCAGCCCGTAGTGGCGCGGCACGCCAAATGCCCAGTTCAGCTTCTTTTGTCTTTTAATTATATACAACGTAAACCCCACAACTTGAATAACTTATTCACACATATTTACAAGGAAAAATATTCGGGTCTTACAGCTTGCAAGTGCAATTGGTCGAAATAGCACTAAGTATCGCGTTGGGTTGGTTTATAAATCCACCCTAACAGTGTTGTTTGTATTGTGATATTGGAATAGGTACTTTCCATTGGCTAGTTACGGATTATTCGGTAGCATTCATCGAGACGACAAGGTGAGTGTTAATATCATATGTGCATATGTATGTGCAGGATGGGTGCGGGTCGGGTGAAGTGGTTCTCGGTTATCGAGCTCACTTTACATATAGGTGGATTTGATGGACTTTTGTAATAGGTCCAATTAGCACGGTTGTGCGTTTTGGTTGACCACCTTTAGCGAGGTGCACACTTTGTGTGTACGATATCACATATGCTTGTGATGTGGATTATACAACCCCAATGGCGAAGGGTTGGTATTGAGTTGTGATTGGAGAAGTGGATCACGTGTGGATGCGGATTCACGATGACGCGTGTAGTTTCGGTCATCTTTTTGAGGAAGTTGAAATGTCCCGTTCATATTGATTATAAACGTTCCATATTAATTGATTTCGTTGCGAGGTTTTGACCTCTATATGAGACGTTTTTCAAATACTGCATTCATTTTTAAAACAACCATAACCTTTATTTTATCAATAAAGGTTTTAAAAGCATTACGTAGATTATCAAATAATGATAATCTAAAATATACTGTTTACACATGACCATTACATAATGGTTTACAATAGAAATATATTACATCGACATATGTTTCTTGAATGCAGTTTTTACACAATATCATACAAACATGGACTCCAAATCTTGTCCTTATTTTAGTATGCAACAGCGGAAGCTCTTAGTATTCACCTGAGAATAAATATGCTTTAAACGTCAACAAAAATGTTGGTGAGTTATAGGTTTAACCTATATATATCAAATTGTAACAATAGACCACAAGATTTCATATTTCAATACACATCCCTTACATAGAGATAAAAATTATTCATATGGTGAACACTTGGTAACCGACATTAACAAGATGCATATATAAGAATATCCCCATCATTTCGGGACACCCTTCGGATATGATATAAATTTCAAAGTACTAAAGCATCTGGTACTTTGGATGGGGTTTGTTAGGCCCAATAGATATATCTTTAGGATTCGCGTCAATTAGGGTGTCTGTTCCCTAATTCTTAGATTACCAGACTTAATAAAAAGGGGTATATTCGATTTTGATAATTCAACCATAGAATGTATTTTCACGTACTTGTGTCTATTTTGTAAATCATTTATAAAACCTGCATGTATTCTCATCCCAAAAATATTAGATTTTAAAAGTGGGACTATAACTCACTTTCACAGATATTTCCTTCCTCGGAAATAAGACTTGGCCACGGATCAATTCACGAACCTATACAAATATGTACATATATTTCAAAGTATGATCAAAATATAATTACGACCATTTTTATTATGTTTTAAAGATTTGAGTGTATTAAGTTAGCTGTCCTCGTTAATAACCTACAACTAGTTGTCCACAGTTAGATGTAAAGAAATAAATCGATATATATTATCTTGAATCAATCCATGACCCAGTTTATACACGTCTCAGGCTAGATCACAACTCAAAGTATATATATTTTTGGAATCAACCTCAACCCTGTATAGCTAACTCCAACATTACTGCATATAGAGTGTCTATGGTTGTTCCAAATAATATATATGCATGGGTCGATATGATATGTCAAAACATTTGCATACGTGTCTATGATATCCCAAGATTACATAATATATTAGAATACATGTATAATACAATATAAGTTAGCTAGGATATGATTTGTATAGATTTGTTAAACATTTCCCGTAGCTAAAAAGATTAAAAATATCCAATCTTGTTTTTCCCATAACTTCTTCATTTTAAATCAGTTTTGAGTGAATTAAATTGCTATGGTTTCATATTGAACTCTAATTTAAGAATCCAGACATAAAAAGTATAGGTTTATAGTCGGAAATTTAAGTTACATGTCAATTACTAAAGAGGTAGTCATTTCCGTCAAAAGAACGACATCTTGAAGACCATTTTGAAAAACATACTTTCACTTTGAGTTTAACCAAGATTATTGGATATAGTTTCATGTTCATATGAAAAATCATTTTCCCAGAAGAACAACTTTTAAATCAAAGTTTATCATAGTTTTTAATTATCCAAACCAAAACAGCCCCCGGTTTCACTACGACGGCGTATATCCGATTTTTTTGGTGTTCATCGTGTTTCCAGGTTTTAAATCATTAAGTTAGCATATCATATAGATATAGAACATGTGTTTAGTTGATTTTAAAAGTCAAGTTAGAAGGATTAACTTTTGTTTGCGAACAAGTTTAGAATTAACTAAACTATGTTCTAGTGATTACAAGTTTAAACCTTTTAATAAGATAGCTTTATATGTATGAATCGAATGATGTTATGAACATCATTACTACCTCAAGTTTTCTGGATAAAAATACTGGAAATGAGAAAAATGGATCTAGCTTCAAAGGATCCTTGGATGGCTTGAAAGTTCTTGAAGCAGAATCATGACACGAAAACAGTTCAAGTAAGATTTTCACTCGAAATAAGATTGTTATAGTTGTAGAAATTGAATCAAAGTTTGAATATGAATATTACCTTGAATTAGAAAGATAACCTACTGTAAATAACAAAGGTTCCTTGATCTTAGATGATTACTTGGAATGGATTAGAAAGCTTGGAAGTAGACTTGCAAACTTGGAAGTATTCTTGATTTTTATGAAACTATACTTATGGAATTTATGAAGAACACTTAGAACTTGAAGATGGAACTTGAGAGAAATTAATTAGATGAAGAAAATTGAAGAATGAAAGTGTTTGTAGGTGTTTTTGGTCATTGGTATATGGATTAGATATACAGGATATGTAATTTTGTTTTCATGTAAATAAGTCATGAATGATTACTAATATTTTTGTAATTTTATGAGATATTTCATGCTAGTTGCCAAATGATGGTTCCCACATGTGTTAGGTGACTCACATGGGCTGCTAAGAGCTGATCATTGGAGTGTATATACCAATAGTACATACATCTAAAAGCTGTGTATTGTACGAGTACGAATACGGGTGCATACGAGTAGAATTGTTGATGAAACTGAACGAGGATGTAATTGTAAGAATTTTTGTTAAGTAGAAGTACTTTGATATGTGTCTTGAAGTCTTTAAAAAGTGTAAGAATACATATCAAAACACAACATGTATATACATTCTAATGGAGTCGTTAAGTCTTCGTTAGTCGTTACATGTAAGTGTTGTTTGAAACCTTTAAGTTAACGATCTCAATTAATGTTGTTAACCCAATGTTTATTATATTAAATGAGATGTTAAATTATTATGTTATCATGATATTATGATGTATGAATATCTATTAATATGATATATACATTAAAATATCATTACAACGATAATCGTTACATATAAGTCTCGTTTCGTAATTCTTGAGTTAGTAGTCTTGTTTTTACATATGTAGTTCATTGTTAACACACTTAATGATATATTTAAATATAATTTTATCATGTTAAATATAGTGTATCAATATCTTAATATGATACATATGTATTTAGTAGACGTTATCATAACGATAATCGTTATATATATCATTTCGAGTTTCTTAACTTAGTAATCTCATTTCTTATGTATATCACACATTGTTAATATACTTAGTGAGATACTTACTCATCATAATCTCATGTCAACCATATATATATGTCTATATATACCACAACATGTAGTTTTTACAAATTTGTAACGTTCGTGAATCGCCGGTCAACTTGGGTGATCAATTGTCTATATGAAACTTATTTCATTTAATCAAGTCTTAACAAGTTTGATTTCTTAACACGTTGGAAATATTTAGTCATGTAAATATCAATCTCAATTAATATATATAAACATGGAAAATTTCGGGTCACTACAGTACCTACCCGTTAAATAAATTTCGTCCCGAAATTTTAAGCTGTTGAAGGTGTTGACGAATCTTCTGGAAATAGATGCGGGTATTTCTTCTTCA
Source organism: Rutidosis leptorrhynchoides (assembly GCF_046630445.1). Classification (NCBI taxonomy): domain Eukaryota; kingdom Viridiplantae; phylum Streptophyta; class Magnoliopsida; order Asterales; family Asteraceae; genus Rutidosis; species Rutidosis leptorrhynchoides. The sequence continues at coordinate 142,905,001 of NC_092338.1, forward strand.
TCTGATCTTCATGCTCCCAGGTGAACTCGGGTCCTCTACGAGCATTCCATCAAACCTTAACAATCAGTATCTTGTTTTGCTTAAGTCTCTTAACCTCACGATCCATTATTTCGACGGGTTCTTCAATGAATTGAAGTTTTTCATTGATTTGGATTTCATCCAACGGAATAGTGAGATCTTATTTAGCAAAACATTTCTTCAAATTCGAGACGTGGAAAGTGTTATGTACAGCCGCGAGTTGTTGAGGTAGCTCCAGTTGGTAAGCTACTGGTCCGACACGATCTATAATCTTGAATGGGCCAATGTACCTTGGATTTAGTTTCCCCCGTTTACCAAATCGAACAATGCCTTTCCAAAGTGAAACCTTTAGCATGACCATTTCTCCAATTTCAAACTCTATATCTTTTCTTTTACTATCCGCGTAGCTCTTTTGTCGACTCTGGGCGGTTTTCAATCGTTGTTGAATTTGGATGATTTTCTCGGTAGTTTCTTGTATTATTTCCGGACCCGTAATCTGTCTATCCCCCACTTCATTCCAACAAATCGGAGACCTGCACTTTCTACCATAAAGTGCCTCAAACGGTGCCATCTCAATACTAGAATGATAACTGTTGTTGTAGGAAAATTCTGCTAACGGTAGGTGTCGATCCCAACTGTTTCCGAAATCAATAACACATGCTCGTAGCATGTCTTCAAGCATTTGTATCATCCTTTCGCTCTGCCCATCAGTTTGTGGATGATAGGCAGTACTCATGTCTAGACGAGTCCCCAATGCTAGTTGCAACGTCTGCCAGAACCTTGAAACAAATCTACCATCCCTATCAGAGATAATAGAGACGGGTATTCCATGTCTGGTGACAACCTCCTTCAAATACAATCGCGCCAACTTCTCCATTTTGTCATCTTCTCTCATTGGCAGGAAGTGTGCTGACTTGGTGAGACGATCAACTATTACCCAAATAGTATCATAACCACTTGCAGTCCTTGGCGATTTAGTAATGAAATCCATGGTAATGTTTTCCCATTTCCATTTCGAGATTTCAGGTTGTTGTAGTAGACCTGATGGTTTCTGATGTTCAGCTTTGACCTTAGAACACGCCAAACATTCTCCTACATATTTAGCAATATCGGCTTTCATACCCGGCTACCAAAAGTGTTTCTTGAGATCTTTATACATCTTCCCCTCTCCGGGATGTATTGAATATCTGGGTTTATGTGCTTCCTTAAGTACCATTTCTCTCACATCTCCAAACCTTGGTACCCAAATTCTATCAGCCCTATATCAGGTTCCGTCTTTCCGAATATTAAGATGTTTCTCTGATCCTTTAGGTATCTCATTCTTCAACTTTCCTTCTTTTACAACCCCCTGTTGCGCCTCCTTTATTTGAGTAGTAAGGTTAGTACGAATAATTATATTCATAGCTTTTACCCGTATAGGTTCTCTATCCTTTCTACTCAAAGCGTCAGCTACCACATTCTCCTTCCCCAGGTGGTATCGAATCTCAAAATCATAATCATTCAATAGTTCAATCCACCTGCGTTGTCTCATATTCAGTTGCTTCTGATTAAATATATGTTGGAGACTTTTGTGGTCGGTATATATAATACTTTTGTGACGATCGCTCCAAATCCATATGGACGGACACGTCATTCATCGATTTCATTGCGAGGTATTTGACCTCTATATGATACGTTTTGTAAATATTGCATTCTTTTGAAAAGGCACACCATAAATGAATATTTTAATCAAAGGTTTTCAACATATGATGATTTCTACATATAGACAATCACCTAAAATAATGGTTTACAATAGTACTTCCGTTGACAATGCAGTCAAAATAAGATACATGGTGATGATTTGGTGAATGCAACGTTTCCTTGAAAAATATGCCATGTAAGACTTCATGCACATAGCTTGTCAAACATATAAGCAAACTGTGGAAGACTTCTAGGAAACCTGAGAATAAACATGCTAATAAGTGTCAACACAAAGGTTGGTGAGTTCATAGTTTTAATGTTGCACATAATCTGTATATAAAGGTGGATCACAAGATTTCAGTTGTTCCATCCAGAAACGTTTATCAAAATATTCTACGAAATTGAGCACCCTGGTAACTAAACTTAACGTATATATATTTTATACCCTTTGTATAATCATCTTAATAATACACGCAAACCAACGTGTACGCTTTTCAAATAGCATACGTCCGTTAAAAGGCTAGTGCTCTAGCTCGGACGGGGATATCAAGCCCTATGGATCCATATACTACTACTCGCGTCCACCAGTTCTTATAACTGGCAGTTACTAGTTACCAAAGCTAAGGGATTTTCGGTTCAAACTCGGTGTAGAATTTAGTATGTACTTGTATCCATTGCGTTTAAAATAAAGTGCATGTATTCTCAGCCCAAAAATATAGATTGCAAAAGCAATTAAAAAGGGAGTAAATGAAACTCACCTTAGCAGCACATAAAGTTGTTCATCGTAATGTGACCAAAACTCGGATTTCCAAATAATCGTAGATCTCAACCTAGAGAACATATGTTGGTCAATAAATATCTATCAAGCTAGGTCAGGTCATAGTGTATCACAATCCTAATGCTCGAGATTGACATACAATAGTTATCCACAGTCATTTCAAAAAGTCAATTTTGACAGTTGCTTAACAAAACGAGACGTGCCTTATATAAGGATTCATTTACTCGGTTGGTAATATATAAAAGTTCAATTTATCAGCCTCGTAAACAAGTTGTTTAAATCTTAATTGCAGATTCAAAAGCAATTTCAATTAACGTCAATCATAATTCAGTTGATCATATCTTTTAATCCGTTCATCGAAACTATTCGATATCTAAATGAAAAGTTATTGATTTTTCGCCAGCTTTCCAAAAACATGTATATCATATACCTTTTACCAGTAATATATGTATTTAATCAGTGATTCATTATAAACTGTTTAACAATGAAATTTAGCATACAAGCATATATAAATATATATACTCGAGCACTAGACATGGATACATAATTAATATATGAAAGATAAGATATGAGTGCTTACGTATCAGTATTGAGATTCAATATTGTAGGAAAGTACGTGGACGTAACGGAGATGATAAACACTAGGTTTGATTCACAAATATACCCCCGAACATTATCCATAACCTCCTTGACAATAACCCATAATTTTCTTAGCTCTATCCCGCTTGAAAACCATTTTGAAAGTGACACGCTCATAACCTCGTCGTAGTATTTTATGTATAATACTAATTAATAATATTAATAATAATAAGATTAATAATAATATTAATCTTAATAATAATAATAATAATAATAATAATAATAATAATAATAATAATAATAAATAAAATAAATACGGAGTAATATATGATTTAGAGAAAGAGTGTGAAAACTGAGCAATTTATAGAACCTTTTCTGAAAAAGTACCCCATGCGATCGCATGGGATTTGTGCTTCAAGGCCATGCGATGGCATGGCACCCTGGGACAGCTCACAAATTTTTAACTTCTTGTTTGTCGACATAATTTTATATTATATATATATAATATATTTAATTTATATAATTAATTATATATTATATTAAATTCACATGCATAGTTGACTTGTAATTTTTGTTCTGATAAGTCGTACGTTATCACTCGACTTATGTCCCGGTTCCGGTTTTTCAAATGTCCTTTCGTACGCTGAGAAAACTTGCATTTTACGTTTCGTGTCACGTACCTTTGTCAAAATATAGCCTTAAATTATCCCTAAACTATACCACTCAAAGTATATCTTAAACTTTCGAGTGTTTTGGTCATTTACTTCTATAAATCATTGTCTCGCTATTTGTTGATATATATATAATAACAAATCGTTTTATGACCAAGTTAATATATATTTTCAACATTCATAAACACGTTTTAAATATACGTCGCAAGTTATTCATACAATTAATATTCCAACTTATCATATATATTCAAATAAATATTTAAACCAATAAGCTTAATCTACGGTATTAAACGATTAATACATTGTTATGTTTTCAAGTTATAGTATATATATATGTATCTATATACATATAATTGTTCGCGAATCGTCGAGAACAACCGAAAGGTATTTGAATAGTTCAAAAATTTTGAGATTCAGTTTTACAGACTTTGCTAATCGTGTCGGAAATGTTAATCATACAAAGATTAAGTTTAAATTTGGTCAGAAATTTCCGGGTCATCACAACTTTTGACCCCATATAAATAATGCCTCCAAGTCTTTAATACAAAAACAACATCACCCAATTCTAAATCGTGAGTTGTATAATTTTGCTCGTGAATCTTCAATTGTCTAGACACATAAGCAATCACCTTCGTTCGTTGCATTAATACACAACCGAGACCTTGCTTTGATGCGTCACAATAAATCACAAAATCATCATTCCCTTCAGGCAATGACAATATAGGTGCCGTAGTTAGCTTTTTCTTCAATAACTGAAACGCCTTCTCTTTTTCATCCTTCCATTCAAATTTCTTCCCTTTATACGTTAATGCAGTCAAGGGTTTTGCTATTTTGGAGAAATCTTGGATGAATCTTCTGTAGTAACCAGCCAATCCTAAAAATTGACGTATATGCTTTGGAGTTTTTGGGGTTTTCTACTTTTCAACGGTTTCGATCTTTGTCGGGTCCACCTGGATACCTTCTTTGTTCACTATGTGACCGAGGAATTGAACTTCTTCCAACCAAAATGCACATTTTGAAAACTTAGCATACAGTTTTTCTTTCCTCAATACTTCTAGCACTTTTCTCAAATGTTCTTCGTGCTCTTGATCATTCTTTGAATAAATAAGTATGTCATTGATGAAAACAATGACAAACTTGTCAAGATATGGCCCACACACTCAGTTCATAAGGTCCATGAACATAGCTGGTGCGTTAGTCAATCCAAACGGCATAACCATAAACTCGTAATGACCATAACGCGTCCTAAAAGTATTTTTTGGAATATCATCCTCCTTTACTGGCATTTGATGATATCCAGAACGTCAATCGATTTTCGAATAAACCAACAAGTCTTGTAGTTGATCAAATAAGTCGTCAATTCTCAGCAGTGGATAACGGTTTTTGATGGTAAGTTTATTCAACTCTGTGTAGTCAATACACAACCTAAATGTACCATCCTTCTTCTTGACAAACAAAACAGGAGCTCCCCATGGTGATGTGCTTGGTTGAATGAAACCATGTTCTAATAGGCTTTGCAGTTCTTTCATCTCGCTGGGTGCGAGTCTGTAAGGAGCACGAGCTATTGGTGCAGCTCCTGGTACAAGATCTATTTGAAATTCAACAGATCGATGTGGAGGTAGTCCCGGTAATTCTTTCGGAAATACATCGGAAAATTCTTTTGCGACGGGAACATCATTGATGCTCTTTTCTTCAGTTTGTACTTTCTCAACGTGTGCTAGAACAGCATAGCAACCTTTTCTTATTATTTTTTGTGCCTTCAAATTACTAATAAGATGTAACTTCGTGTTGCCCTTTTCTCCGTACACCATTAAGGGTTCTCCTTCTTCTCGTACAATGCGAATTGCATTTTTGTAACATACGATCTCTGCTTTCATCTCCTTCAGCCAGTCCATGCCAACTATTACATCAAAACTCCCTAACTCTACTGGTATCAAATCAATCTTAAATATTTTGCTACCCAGTTTAATTTCTCGATTCCGGCATATATAATCTGCTGAAATTAATTTACCGTTTGCTAATTCGAGTAAAAATTTACTATCCAACGGCGTCAATGGACAACTTAATTTAGCACAAAAATCTCTACTCATATAGCTTCTATCCACACCCGAATCAAATAAAACGTAAGAAAATTTATTGTCAATAAGAAACGTACCCGTAACAAGTTCCGGGTCTTCCTGTGCCTCTGCCGCATTAATATTGAAAACTCTTCCGCGGCCTTGTCCATTCGTGTTCTCCTGGTTCGGGCAATTTCTAATAATGTGGCCCGATTTTCCACATTTATAACAAACTACATTGGCATAACTTGCTCCGACACTACTTGCTCCGCCATTACTCTTTCTGACACCATTTATTCCTTTCGTTCGGTTAACCCCTGGTCCCAAGACCACACACTTCACCGTGCTATGACCATTTCTTTTACACTTGTTGTAAAATTTGGTGCAGAACCCCGAGTGATACTTTTCACACCTTTGGCATAGCTGCTTCTGATTGTTGTTGTTGTTGCGGTTGTTATTGTTGTTGGGATGATTGTTGTAGTTGTAGTTGTTGTTGTTGTTGTTATTGTTGCTGTTGTGTCGTTTGTTGTAGTTGCGATTGATGTTGCGATTGTTGGGATAGTTGTTGTTGTATTGGTGACTCTTATCACCATTTTCCTCCCACTTTCTTTTGACTAGCTTCACATTGGCCTCTTCGACCGCCTGTTCTTTAATTCTTCCCTCAATTTGGTTCACTAGTTTGTGAGCCATTCTACATGCCTTTTGTATGGAGGCAGGCTCGTGTGAACTTATATCTTCTTGGATTCTCTCCGGTAACCCTTTCACAAATGCGTCGATCTTCTCTTCCTCATCTTCGAACCCTCTCAGACACAATAGGCACAATTCTATGAATCGTCTTTCGTACGAAGTAATATCAAATCCCTGTGTTCGTAACCCTCTAAGTTCTGACTTGAGCTTATTGACCTCGGTTCTGGGACGGTTCTTCTCGTTCATCAAGTGCTTGAATGCTGACCACGGTAGTGCATAAGCAGCATCTTGTCCCACTTGCTCTAGATAGGTATTCCACCATGTTAACGCAATACCTGTGAAGGTATGCATAGCGTACTTCACTTTGTCTCCTTCAGCACACTTATTTATGGCAAACACCGATTCAACTTTCTCGGTCCACCGTTTCAATCCGATTGGTCCTTCGCTCCCATCAAATTCTGAAGGTTTGCAGGCAGTGAATTCCTTGTAGGAGCATCCTACACGATTTCTTGCGCCATTAGCAGTATTGCTAGATTCAGAGTTATTGTTGGTATGTAGCGCGGCCTGTACTACGGCTATGTTTGAAGCAAGAAAGGCACGAAATTCCTCTTCGCTCATATTCAAGGTGTGTCGAGTAGTCGGTGCCATTTCCTTCAAAATAGTCAAATGAAACAAGTTAATCATACATAATATTAAGAATAGTCAATAGTATCTCGTTGTATAATATGAACTCATTTATAAAAGTTTTTTCTTCATATTAGCGTTTTATAAGTTTAAATTTGGGTACTACCTACCCGTTAAGTTCATACTTAGTAGCTAATATACAATTCAACTACTACAATTCCATATGAAAAACTAATTATAATAATATATCACATACAAATATTCTTCAAACTTACAACTTCGCTATATTACATATAACATGAAATATAGTACACTATGATACAGGACAGTTTTGAAGATAAATCTAGTTAATACGCAAGTTGTTCAGCAAAGGAAATAAAGACACGTAATTCATAAGTCCAGAAACAAGTCATGCATTCTGGTTTTACTAAGATGACTTCCCATCCTTGGTCTTGTGGAAAATAACCATTATGACCATTGGCTAGGCAGCATGTTGTAATGTCGTCAAAAGGACGAGGGTTTCGTAATGTCCAACAGCCCCGTAATAATCTAAAAACCTTGTTTCTCACCCCAACTACTGAATCCGTCACTTGTGGGAAAGTTTTATTTAAAAGCTGCAATCCGATGTTCTTTTTCTCACTTTGGTAAGAAGCGAACATCACTAACCCGTAAGCGTAACATGCTTCTTTATGTTGCATGTTAGAAGCTCTTTCTAATTCACGAAATCCTATGTTGGGATATGTTGAGTCAAAATAGGTTCTTAACCCGTAGCGTAAAATTGCATTTGGGTTCCCCGCATTTAACGCTTTAAAGAAAACACGGCGTAACTTAAAGTCTCCCCAATGTGATATACCCCACCTATCAAAGGAAAGCCTTTTATAAACTAAGGCATTTCTGGAAAGTTTTTCAAATGTTTGACAAGTTAATTTTGCCATAACTAAATGTGCTGATGAATTCTGACCGACTCTAGACAAGATTTCCTCAATCATATCCTCTGGTAGGTCTTCTAAAATATTCGGTTGTCTACCTTTAACGTCCATTTTGTTTTTATACTGTAAAATAGACAAGGATTAGAGTTGTAATAACAAACAATACAAGCAATTTTTACATAGAACATAAAAGTACAAGCACACTACAATACATTTATTACACAACATGCTCACACCCCTCTAATCTGAATCACTGGTTTCTTCTTCTTCGGACTTGGTTCTTTTTCCTAATTTTCTAGGGATATATGATGTTCCTCTAATATGAGCCGTCGTTTTCCACATTGGTTTAGAAAAACCTGGTGGTTTAGAGGTTCCCGGGTTATTGTCACGATATTGAAAATACGGGAGTTGACGGTACATATAAAGTTCATCGGGGTCGGAATCAGATTTCTCTATTTTGATGCCTTTTCCCTTATTATTTTCTTTTGCCTTATTAAATTGGGTCGGGGTAATTTCTATAACATCATTGGAATCCTCATCAGGATTCGATTCATCAGAAAATTGGTAATTTTCCCAATATTTTGCTTCCTTAGCGGAAATACCATTGACCATTATTAACTTTGGTCCATTGGTTGAGGATTTTCTTTTATTTGACCGGTTTTCTGTGGTTCCTACTATTCCCCCCTCCGGAACCTCTTCTTCTTCCGGTTCCTCTTCTTCTGGTTCCTCTTCTTCCGGTTCCTCTTCTTCCGGTTCCGTTTCCTCTTCTTCCGGTTCTTCGGGAACTTGTGAATCTTGCCAATATATATTCGACTCTTCATTATTATTAGGTGAGTCAATGAGATTTGTGTTAGAGGTAGACATCTATCACACAATATCAAACATGTTAAGAGATTAATATACCACATAATATTTACATGTTAATAATATATAGTTTCCAACAAAAATGTTAAGCAATCATTTTTAAAGAAAACACGGTCGAAGTCCAGACTCACTAATGCATCCTAACAAACTCGATAAGACACACTAATATTTACATGTTAATAATATATAGTTTCCAACAAAAATGTTAAGCAATCATTTTTAAAGAAAACACGGTCGAAGTCCAGACTCACTAATGCATCCTAACAAACTCGATAAGACACACTAATGCAAATTTTCTGATTCTCTAAGACCAACGCTCGGATACCAACTGAAATGTCCCGTTCATATTGATTATAAACGTTCCATATTAATTGATTTCTGATAGGTCAGATCATGTTGAGATTGAGAGAAATGATAAGATAAAGAGAGATTCGGTATGTAAGAATGAGACTCGGTATTAGAGAGAATCGGTAAAATTACATTCCACAGCTTCTAGAACTCGGTTATAATGCAATGGCTATCTAATTAGGACTACTTAGGTTCCTTATATAGCCCTCTTCTAAGGAACCTTCATTTAAGCTTATTTCACATTAACACTATATAACTTCGGGGTCCTAAAAATCTCCCCTTTAGTGTTAAATGTGAACTTTACAACATAATCCTATTTAAAACATCTAAAGGAACTTTGTTCCTCTGAAGTGAACTTTGGATTTGAAACCCTTGAGATTCTCATATCTTCATATGTTCACTCTTGTTTTGAGATGACTTTTTAATCTTGTGAGAATGTATTTGACAATCTCAATATCTTCAGTTGAATAGCAGTTATTGATCAATCTCCATCTCATGTACTTGAAAGCATACATCAACATTCCGTCTGAGTATCTTCTGAAATCTGAGACTCTGATGAAGATCTTTGTATAGTGAGAATTGACAAATGCAAACCCATATGGACAGTCGCTCACTTCAAGTAAGGACATGTATCTTAGCTCTTCAATCACTTGATTTGGTGGTTTGATTCCGAGCTTTTTGTGTCCAGATTCCAATCCCAACTGAAAATCATGAACTGACATCCATCTCATCGAATCAAGAATAAATCTGTAGACTGCCTTCATTGCAGTAGCATGATAAATTGTTGCAGATTCAATCAAGTTAATCAGATAGTTGTAAATGAAAATAATGTCATCCATCTTCAGTTTATCAAAATCCGCTTCTGAGAATTGGTAATCCTCATCATCCATTCTTGTAACTTGAAACAATGGCATCTTCACTCCATCCTTGTTAATCATCAAAACCTTATTTATGCTTTTAATCTCTGAACTCCGCTGAATTTGAAGTTTCTCTTCATTCTTCAATTTGAATTTGTCACGAACACTCAGATAAGCTTTGAGATATTCTGGTTTCTTATGATATTTCCATGCACCCAGAACACTCATTGATGCAGAAAGGACGAGATCAGAATCACCATAAATTCTATATGCTTGTTGTTCAATGAATGGTGAATGAAGAATATCTTTCTCTTCATCCTCACTCAGTTGGTAATTAGCATCACGTTCAAGAACAATCTCTGCAATTTGAAAAGGAACATTCAAATCGGGAGGAGTCGTGGTATCTTCTTTGCCATTAGAGAAAATCTCCTTTTCGAAGTGTATTCCAAATTCGTCAGTTGGAGATGTCAAATTAACAAATTGATGATCATTGAATTCATTAGCGACACTAGATGACCCTTTCAAAATATCTTCAATGTTGTCAAAGTTTTGATTGTCCTCTTGAGTTAACTTTTTCTCTGATTCATCAGCTGAATCCATAATCATTAACATCCATGAGTCACCCTCTCTCTGACTTTCCGATTCATCTAGAAAACTTTCACACTGAATTTCTTCAATTTCATCACTGGAATCAGATATATCAACAACATCTTTATCCTTCTTTTGACTAGATGTACTAGCTTCATGCGTTGATCTTTGAAAAACACTGGACCGATAACCACCTTGTCTATTCTCCCCCTCATGAAGATTGTCGGAATCGAAATCATCATGATCAGGCATGTGAATTGGTCCAGGTGACTTGCATGGAGATAAAGGATACACTATCCTTGCTTGCTCAAGATAAATCATCATAGTTTTGCGAACTTCATCAAGATCAGTTTGTCAGAGAGATACTGTAATCCATATCTATTTGAACTTTGAGAAGGTGACCCAGTTGGTGAAACAACAGTGTAACCATGAACAAAAGCAGCATCAGCAGCAACTGTTGAAGGCGATGTTGGTGGAAGTGTTTGAGTTGCCGTGAGGGTAGGTAAGGATGATTGTGCGGTATTATTCTTATATGTAGGGCTATACATACTACTAGTCAGATTCGTGATATCCCCTTCTGATGGAGGTTGGGTAACAACCGGAGTTGTCACCGGCGAAGTTTCTTTCGAAGCATCCGCCTCCATGACTTTGGTCTCATGGGACTCTGACAGAGTAGTAGAACTACCCGTCTGTTTAGTTCTCACAGAGATATTGCTATCCCCAACTCCTGAAATCATTGATATACCATGAGGTGGCACATCTCTTTCAGTTAAAGACTCTTCCTCCAGACCCTGAGATTCAGAATCCGGAAGAGAAGTGGTTTGAACCAACGGATCACTTTCATGAACCAAGGGAACAGTCTGCTGGAAGTCTGATAAATATTCCGAAGGATTGTCATGTTGACTCGTTTCCATGGGACGCGGCAGATCTTCCTCATCAAGATAAGTCGGACCTCGAGACCCTGTTGTACGTTGAGGCACAGGAGGATTTCTAGCCGATACGCAGGGTGCCTTTTCAAGATTTTTCGGCTCTCCTTCGGCTGTTCTGGACTTCAATGATTGAGTGTCCTTAATCGATTGAGTCAACGCAGACTTTACTGCAGAGGAAGACTTTACTTCCTTATATGCCGAAGCATCTTGCTTTGTGGGATTTATTCTTAAGTCCTGTTTAGATTGGATGGGCTTAGTGGTCTTTTTACCATCCGTGCGTTTAGATCTCTTGCCTACTGAAGCTTGCGCTTCATTTAGTGTAGGGCTTACTGTTATTCTTGGATGTGATATGGAGATGGGTGAAGGTGACCTAATTGGCTCTAGGTCTTGGTCCGTATCACCAATGGTTGGAGTAACTGTTTGGCGGATGATGGGTGTCGAACTCCTAGATCTAGTTACTCGTTGGGTTGGTGGAGTCTGAATCATCTCATCAGGCATGTATCGAGTTCTCTTAGGAGAATGTTCAGGAGATGATTCAGATGCTATTGCTAAAGTGTCACTTCTTACTTCGGGTGTTGTGGAAAGGGTTGGTTCAATCCTAGTTGAACTAGGTTCCCTGATCCTCACGGGTTGAGCTTGGTGTGCTACCCTAGATCGTTTGAGGTTCACCCTAAGTGGAGGATTAGCTGGCCCGGGTGGTTGAACTACAGGTTCCTCTACAACCTCTGGGGCTGGAACCACGGCAGGTTCAACTTGTTCTTGTTGTACCGGGTTTAGAAGAGGTATTCCTACAACCTGAAAATAAGAACGCATACGAGCGTCTTGGGGTTCAGCTAGCCTCACTAGCCAATTTGGAATTTGTGCAGTGAATTGATTATTAGACACCATAGTGGTGTTCATCTTCAGCTCTCCAAACCTTTTCATCTGTAATCCATGTGTACCTGGTACAAATATATTTGCATTTCTGCAAGCATTTATAGCATCATGGATAAAGATACAGAAAAACCTTTCGCAAGGGATGTATGAACCCCTTGGCTTTTCAACCTGTGCCTGAACCAAATCCCATATAAGTTCTGCATAATCAGGATTCTCTACTCTTGTGAATGAGTAGAAAAGTTTGAGCATCGGCACAGTTAAGCTATCGGATCCACTTCTTGTCATCAACAAGCATCTGTTGATAATTGAGAATATCACATACCACCTGGAGTGCAGATACTTCTTTTGAAACTTAGCAGGTGGAACATTAGTTGCTCCAACATATCTAAGAGAAAAGATTGAAGACATCATCTGCTGTGTGGCAGGAAAAGCAGGAGCATTCTGTACAAGAGGAAGTCTGAATATCCTCCTGAAGTCTGATTTTGTGATACTCCTGAATCCTTGTACTCCCCTCAGCCTAAATTCAAATCTGGCTGGTTCACCCTGTGGATTAGTAGCATTTGGTTGTGTGGCCTCCACAAATCTGATTGATCTGTTAAGAATATCCAAGTCTATTTCTGACACACTAACTGTGGAGCTCAGAGCAGGCCATAAAGTATGCCTCTCTAGAATTGCAGTCCAATAATTGCAGGGAATATTGGATTCAGAATTGATAAAGTGATTATTCGCCATTTAGCTGTATACATAAGAAATAGAAGACCACAAAATGTTATCATAAAGCACATTTCTCTATTCTTATTTCCTTTGAAATTCTTTTTATATTTTTCAAATTTTATAATTTTTATGACTTTTCTAAGATATAAAAACCATTTATTCCAAATATGAACAAATAATTGACAACCATGACATTCATATGATATTCATCTTAGTACAAAATCATCATGCAAAGTCAATTATATAACACAAGGAATCAGAACAACACTTAGTCACTTTTCAGCACAATTCAAGCAGATTCGGTATTTATGAAAACTTTAGATTCTGTAACCAAATAAGCTTGAGTTTTCATATCAGAAAGATATAGAATAAACATGTTAAGTGTTTGAAGATAAAAATCAGAAAATTTCAAGGTACCAAATTTCAGACTCGGTATCAAGAAAGAAAACCAGATTCGGTATCTTCAACAATTAACAGAAAGTCACTCAAACATGCATATTCTATCACATATCATGTAATTTCACAACCATGATCAATTAACCATTCAATTACAAGCATATTAACATGTTAATTGTATGAACAAACTCGGTATCAGGATAAGAACACATTCGGTAGATATAGAATTCATCAAATAAGCAATTAAACATGTAATCAGGCTCGGTCAAATGATAGATCAGTCAATTTAACTCAGATTAGACAAGATTTCATGTTGATTTTCCAAATCAATTGAGTTTAATCAAAGATTAATTGAAATCGACTCAGACTCGGTATAATCAACAAGATTTCAAAAATTAAAGGTCATAATCCAGTTATTTTTGATCTTTTCTGGTTGATAAAAACTTTATTATCTCAGATCTACAATTATATATCTTAAACATTGATTAAAATGAACAATTACCAAGGATTTGAAGAAACAGAATGACGGACTTGGTAGAATTAGGCAGATTCGGTATAATCAACAGACTCGGTAGGTAATTAATAACAGTAAGAGAGTAATGTTTGACTTTGACTCTCCTTTTATAGATACCGAAGGTAAAATACCGAATGGGCTTTACAGAATGGGCCTAATATACCGAATACAGTCCAATTTTTCAAAACTTTAACAATTTAACTCCAAATCTTGACAAATTGATTTTTCCTCTTGAAATCCATTTCAATCTTTTCATGAAAAACAATTCTGAGACAATTTTTGAAAACTTTGAACTTACCGAATCTGTACTGTTGGTTGTCAGACTCGGTAAAATGCTAAAAATAGCATTTATTCAGTAAAATTTAAATATTTTTTGGATTTTATCTTTTTCAATTTTTATGAATTTTTCAAAATAAGATTTGTACTTAAAAGAACATTGAATTTTATACAAAGTACAAATCTTCAGTGATACCAATTGTTGACACGGGTTGCATACTGAGATGTATACAAGCCATAGTGAATTATTTCAGATAAAAACAAAGAAATTTTGAATTCACTTTTGAAAAACAATATTTTTGAATAAGTTTCTCATTTTCTCCCTTTTTCTCCCCCTCAAAATGTGATATACAAGAAAGTAAATCAGCATTTTGGTTATGTTCCCAAGAAAATGAATTAACTTCCCCTTAAAATAGGATATCAATGAGTTACCTCCCCCTTGCGTAACCATTGAACAAATATATCTAGGAAGTTATCATTAATCTAAAGGTAGTCCCTTAAAGAAAAGTTATCTAAAGCACTGAAACTTAGTTGCTCCCCCTAGAAAGTATCTACTCCCCCTAAACACAAGATCTCAAAAATAAGTCCCAACAGATCTAAGGAATATCAAGCACTATACTCTACCATGCCAATCTCTTTGATCAAGAATTTTAGCCTAAGTTCATCTAAAGGTTTAGTGAACATGTCAGCTAATTGCACTTTAGTAGGCACAAAGTATAACTCTACATCCCCTTTCTCTACATGGTCCTTAATGAAATGATAACGAATATCTATGTGTTTAGTTTTAGAATGCTGAACCGGGTTGCTTGTTATTGCAATAGCACTTTGTGAATCACAATAGATCGGTGTCTTAGAAATCTTAAAGCCATAGTCCAAGAGTTGAGTTTGCATCCACAAAACTTGTGAACAACAGTGAGCTGCAGCAATGTACTCAGAATCAGCTGTTGATAAAGACACACAGTTCTGCTTTTTGGATGACCAACCAACTAGCCTATTCCCCAACATCTGAATTGATCCAGATGTGCTCTTTCTATCAACATGGCAACCACCATGATCCGCATCAGTATAAGCAGTGAGATTGAAATTGGATCCATGAGGATACCAGATCCCAAGGTTAGGTGTACCTTTAAGGTATTGAAAAATCCTAACAACCGCTTTGGAGTGAGATTTCTTAGGGTTGGACTGAAAGCGGGCACAGATAGTTACGGCAAGTGTAATGTCTGGTCGACTTGCAGTCAGATACATTAAAGAACCAACCATGCTTCGATAAATCGTAATATCAAAGGGTTCCCCATTAGTATCAGCATCCAGTAAAGTCCTCATTGGGGTTGTCATTGGTTTTAAAGTAGTCATTTTAAAACGTTTTAGCATATCATTGATATACTTTGTTTGACTGATAAAAATCCCATTTGGTAATTGTTTTACTTGTAACCCCAAGAAGAAAGTTAACTGGTCAAGCATGCTCATTTCGAATTTGCTGGCCATAAGGTCACCAAATTCTTTGCATAAGGCCGGGGATGTGGAACCAAAAATAATATCATCAACGTAAATTTGAACCAAGAGAATGTGACCGTGGTTTTTACGGATGAATAGCGTTGTATCAATCATTCCACGAGAGAAGTCATTGTCCATCAAATACTTTGTTAAGGTCTCGTACCATGTACGTGGTGCTTGCTTCAGACCGTATAAAGCTTTCTCCAAGTAGAAAATGTGGTTTGGATGAATGGGATAGACAAAGCCTTCTGGTTGATCAACATAGACTTCCTCTTGAAGATAACCATTCAGAAAAGCAGTTTTGACATCCATTTGAAACACCGTGAACTTCATATGAGAAGTAAATGCAAGGAAAAGACGAATTGCCTCAATCCTAGCAACCGGAGCAAACGCTTCGTCATAATCAATGCCTTCTTGTTGTCGATATCCTTTGGCCACAAGACGTGCCTTATTTAGAACCACAATTCCATCAGAATCCTTCTTGTTCTTGAAAATCCACTTAACCCCTATTGGTCGTTGACCCGTTGGTCTTGGAACTAATCGCCATACTTTCAATCGTTCAAATTGATTGATCTCGTCTTGCATTGCAACTACCCAGTATGGATCTAGTAAAGCTTGAGCAACCGTTGTTGGTTCAATCTTACTAAGAAAGGCTGTAAATAGACACATATTCTGAGTAGCCCTTCGAGTTGAAACTGGAGCAGATGCGTCACCAATAATAAGATCTATTGGATGACTTTTAGTCCATCGGGTGTGGGGAAGAGGTTGAACATCAATTGTATCCATCGGAACATCAACCGTTGTTGATGTTGAGCCTTGATCTGCTTGATCTGATGTAACATTATCTAATGGATTCAATAGAGTATCTGGAGAAACAGCTGGAGTTGTATCAAATGATGAATCTTGATCTTGTTCAAGATTATTAGTAACAGGAGGTTGGAGGGAGGATGAAGAAGCAACAGGTGAATCAGTTGGTGTTGAATCTTCATCAAAAAGACTTTGAAGAGTCTCCACAGTAGTTGACTGTGATGGTGTAACCGGTACGGCTTGAACATTTGAATCCAGTTGAGGAGTATAAAGACTATCAAACAAGATATCCAGTTCCTCTGATGTAACCGTAGGAACACCCTTCTTCGAGAAAATTGAGTTTTGCGCGGAAGAAGTAGTAGCCAGGTTAGGATCGGGTTTTGAACAGAGTTGTTCAAAAGCCATTCCTGAAAATTCATCGAACTTGACGTTAATGCTCTCTTTAATCATCTTTGTCCGCTTATGATAAACACGATAAGCAACTTTGTTCGAGGAATAACCAAGAAATATGGCCTGATCGCCATGAGGATCAAACTTTCCGAGGCTGTCAAAATCGTTAAGCACATAGCATATACAACCAAAAACACGGAAATATTTGACATTCGGGCGTCTACCATATAATAACTCATATGGAGTTTTATCAAAATGTTTGTTTACAATACAACGATTTTGGGTATAGCATGCAGTTGAAATGGCCTCCCCCCACATTTTTGGAGGTAATTTGGAGTAGGCAAGCATCGTTCGTGCTGCTTCGCACAACGTACGATTACGTCATTCGACTACTCCATTTTGTTGGGGGTCCGAGCAGCAGAGAACTGATGTTCAATGCCTTCGTCTTTCAAATAACTATCAAGCGGGTCATTCTTAAATTCCGTCCCATTATCAGTTCTGATGCTCTTAACATGTTTGTTAAAAGAGCGTTGAATCTTTTTAATGAACTCAATGATAATGGCGGGAGTTTCTGACTTAGTTCGCAAAAGAAAAATCCATGTAAACTGGGTATAGTCATCAACAATGACAAGCACATGTTTCTTGCCACCGAGGCTAGAAATACGCATGGGTCCACATAAGTCCATATGCAATAATTTCAAAGACGATGAAGTACTGAGGTTTTGCTTAAGCGGATGATTGGTCCGTTTCAGCTTACCCATCGCACATGATGGACACACATGATACTTATCATATTGAAAGGTTGGAATACCATCAACTAAATCTTTAGAGACTAGTCGATTGATACCCTTGTAATTCAGGTGTGACATCCGATGATGCCATAACCATGAATTTTCTTTGGTAGAACGAGTGGCCAAACACATGGTTGCATGTGATGGTGCATCATTGAGGTCAATAGTATATAGTGAAGCACAACGTTTACCAACAAGAAGATCATTCCCTTCGGTGGATTGCACCGAGCATTGTCGACGTTCAAACAAAACTTTGAGATCTCTATCGCAGAATTGGCTCACACTAAATAAACTGCACCCCAAACCCTCAACATATGAAACCCGTTTGATTGTTATGCCATTTTGCACAAAATCTCCGTAACCCGTTATTGCTGCAATCTCATCGTTTCCGAATGTAACCGTTCCTAGGAATTTGTCAATGAAGTTGATAAGCAAGGATTTATCGCCCGTCATGTGTCGAGAACAACCGGAATCGATATACCAAACACAGACGTCGAAACCCTGTAAATGTGAATTTCCTAGAGTTTAGGTACCCAAAGTTTCTTGGGTCCTTTTCGGTTAGTACCAGCAATAAACTTTGGATTAACAACAAACTTTGGATCAATGATGAAATAATCACGTAAAGCATCATGCAGTTTAGACAATAAAGCATCATTTAAAACCACATTACATGAAGCATCATACGCAATATCAATCTTTACATCGTTATCAGAAGTCTTAACACAAAATTTATTCCAAGTAGATGTTTTGTTCACAGACGAAAATTGAAAAACATGAGATGATTTCCTAGGCCGACTAGCAGATTGCTTTGGTTTGGTTGCTATTTTCTTAGTCGTGGACTTAGGAACCCATACAGATTTGTAATTCAAGTTTGGATTATGACCTGTGACATGAAAAACACCTTTGTTAGTTAGACGTCCAAACTTTTCAGTTGACACATGAGATGACTGATTTTGCAGAATTTCCAATTTGATTGTACGTTCTTTTGCATCATACTCACTCAAATCAGGTTTAGAACTTGTGTGTGTTGTGGACTTAACTGCTTTCTTTAAAAGACTCGCTTTTGAAGTTTTTGTCATAGGAATCATAGGAATCTTTTCAGTTAACACAGAACCATTTGGAGAATGAACCTTTTTAACAATATACTGAGTTGTAGAAACAACTTTCGAACCATGATTGCCAAATTGAGAACGTAGAGGATTTTTAACAATAGTAATGGGTTTTACATCCTTAGATGTTGTTGTTCCCTTCTCTTTCTTAGTAATCTCACCAGTACATTCAAACACATTGGTTGCAACATTAGACGTTTGCTTAAGTGTGTTAGCCTGTTTCAGTTGAATTATCTTTTGTTTTAAGATTTTAATCTCAATACATAATTCTTCAGCAGAAACTATCACGTCACCCTCCCTAAAAGCATAAGTACATTCTTTCTTAGGCAGTGAAGGCAATTTATCACACAAAGCAAGCATTTGTTCTAATGATTGGCACTTAAGTTGCAAGTCAATATTCTCCTGTTCAAGTTGAGCTACTATACGATTCAAATCACGTACAGTAGGTAAATGCAAGTAATAATCATGCAAAGGATCAAGTTGACTTTCAAAATCTATCAAAGGTTCAATGTTCGGTTCATTCTTAGGTCCTACTTTTTCATCTAAAGAATTTTGACCTAGAGAATCTGTCTCAAAGAAGACAGTTAGTTCATGTGCTAGGTCTTCATAGAAAACATCATCTGGACATGCAGGTAAAGTTGGTAGAATTGGTTTCACATCAAAAATTGGTTCATCAAACACCTAATCTATTGCAGTAATGCTAGAACTAGGTTTGTTAAACACTTCATTCTCAAGCATTAAAATGTATTTCTCTAGCATGAGTGTTGGGATATAAACCAGTCTACGCTTAGGCACATAATCTTCACGTTGCATGTTCTTTTCAGTTTCAACATGATTTTTCAAGAAATCAGGATTCGATTTACCTATCTTAGCATTGATTTTTTCATACATTAAACTAATTTGATGGTATTTCCTAGATTTACGATTCACAATAATATCATCAAAATCAGCATCAGAAGCATGTACAAAATGCGATGGTAAACCGGCTTGAAAATAATCAGAATGATATAATCCTGGAATCTTTTTGGAAGCATCTTCCAAAATTTTCGAATCTTCATAACCCATCCCCACTTTTCACCATGAATCGTTTTTGGTCTATTCATGAAAATCGTTTGTTTTGAAAGTTCCATATCCATGATAGCTTTGGATTGCTCTGTTTGATAGAGTTTTTCCTTATATCGAGCAAGTTGTGCTTTCATTTGAAAAGATTCTTTTGACAATAATGAAATTTCAGTGTTCTTTTCAATTATGGTGTTTTCCAATTGAACGATTTTCTTGTTTAGTTTTGAAAGTGTGGGTTCATGTTGGTTTTTCAAATCAGAAAGATCTTTTTCTAAAAATTGAACTTTTTCTGCAAGTCGTTCCGATTTTAAACGATAATCAGTTCTTTCAACTTTAATCGGATGAATTGTCTTTTTCACATCTTCCAACTCAATTTTCGTAGAGTTGAGTTGGAGAGTCAATCGTTGCACATCCGTTTGCAATTTGGATGAGGAAGGTCTGGTCTCATTCATTTTGATTTTATCTTTTAAAACCTTATTTTCAGATTTTAAGCCTTTGACTTCTTTTGACATTGAGACCAGATTCTTCATCAAGTCATTTTGCATTTTTATAAAATCAGGTGAGAATTCAGCTGATTGTACCTCATCATCATCGGATATTGAGTCAGAATTATCCATTGCTTCCTTAGCTTTGATGAGCTTTGTCACCTTGCAAACATTTGCATGTTCCACCTCTGAATCTGAATCGTTATTCCAGTTAAACCAAGTATCATCAACCGGTTTTAGCTCTCCCCCAGTTTCCACAATCTTAGCCATCAACATTTTCTTCTTGTAGTAAGCTGCGTCCTTCTTCTTAGGCATCTTGCACTCACGAGAATAATGACCAGCTTTGCCACAATTGAAACAAATTAAATCTTCCTTCTTGGAATCATCAGCACATTGTTGTTTAGATTGATCAGCTTTCTTGTAGTATGAGGAAGATGACGAGTTTTTTCGTTGATTGCTTGATTTGCCTTTAAACTTGTGTTTGTTCAAGGCTTTTGTGAACATGGCTGCCATCTTGACTAATTCAAGGTGAGAATCATCAACATCAGAAAGATTCAAATCTTCTGAATCAGTTGATTCTTCTACAAGCACTTTCTTGGACAAGCTTTTGGAAGACGTCAACGATTTGCTCTTCTTTTTGGAAATTAGGGCAAGTGGATCGCCCGGAGAAGACTCTTTCCTTCCTTCTTGAAGTTTAGACACTTCAGGTTGGTAATGCATAAGAACTCCAACAAGCTCATGAATAGTTAACTTATCAATCTATTTAGTAGATCGAATAATGGTTCCATAAGGAAGCCAATCAGCATTGAGCTTTTTGAGAAACTTCATGTTGACTTCAGCATTTACTTTTATGATCTTGCACCTTTTCAACTCATTGAGAACACCATTGAAACGACGATAGGTATCCTTGAGTGGTTCATCAGTTTCCTGCTTGAAATCTTCATAGAATCCCAGAGCCTTATTCAATTTAGTAACGTCTGACATGTCATAACCTTCTTGCTGTCGTTTGATCTCATCCCATATATCTTTTGCTGTTGTGTTGCTATCAACATTTTCAAACAATTCATACGGGATAGCTTGCATAACAATATTCTTTGCCTCTATGTCACCCTGAGCTCTCTCACGCTTATCACCAGAAAGTTCATAGACTAGAATTGGCATACCAGTATCCGGATGATAATCAACAACTGGACCATCTCTCAGAGAAGCCCAAATGTACTTTGCTTTCTCACCCTTATAGTCTATGTACAGAGTGATACGGTGAAGCCACTGAGTGTACTTGCCATCAAACAACACTGGAGGACGGGAATCTGATCCAATGATCAAAGTATCATGAGTAAACATATTAAAAATGAGGTAGATTCGGTAAAGATTCTGTATTACACAAATCTAAGATGAAAAATCACAACAATCTGATCAGAATGTCAGATTCTGTATCAGATTCGGTACTGTAGCAGATTCGGTAAAGATTCTGTATATCAGATTCTGTATAAGAAACTGATCAAAAATACAGGTAACACACCCAGATTCAGTATAGATTCGGTAATCACAAGAATTGTAGCCTGTAACCACTTAAAACAATGGATTAAGTGATACAGAAACTCAGATTCTTTATCTGACTCAGTAGTCAGATTCTGTATGAATTTGAAGTTCAAACTCAATTTAATCCTTTTGAATTAGATTCTGTAACCTTGCTGCACAAGGAAACAAGTTAGTATCACACAAAATATCAAAGATACCGAAAGTATAGGATACCGAATGTCAACTGTAGCAGTTGACAATACCGAGTCTAAGTTTAAAACTTAGAAATATGACAGAATCCTTTCTCAAACCACACCAATTAGCTGCGTATAATCAAACTGAATGTGATAGAATCACGATCACACCACAATCTGCAACACTTAAGATGAATTTAAGTAATGAAGTAGACTCGGTATGACAGTTACGATACCGAGTGTTGATCAAATCTTTAAAACTTGATGAATTGAAGAAATTGAACCGTCAAAAATATGATTTAACACCTCACGAACACAACTGAATCCTTAAATCTTCACAAAAATCCAGAATCAAGCTTGAATTAAGCAATACCGAGAGTTTTAGCCACAAACTCTAAAAATCAACTTGATTCTCCATAATTGAAGTTAAAAAGCTGTAATGATGATCGAAACTCTTTCTAAAAGACCTAATGCACCTTCGCTGAACTTATCATAAGAATCTGAACGTCAGATTATCAAATTCGATAATACCGAATGTGATTCAAAATACCGAGAGTATTCAGATTCTGTAATCTACAATCTCTGGATCGATATAGTGATGTAGAATCACTTCTTGGAAGCTCTGATACCAAATGATAGGTCAGATCATGTTGAGATTAAGAGAAATGATAAGATAAAGAGAGATTCGGTATGTAAGAATGAGACTCGGTATTAGAGAGAATCGGTAAAATTACATTCCTAGCTTCTAGAACTCGGTTATAATGCAATGGCTATCTAATTAGGACTACTTAGGTTCCTTATATAGCCCTCTTCTAAGGAACCTTCATTTAAGCTTATTTCACATTAACACTATACAACTTCGGGGTCCTAACAATTTCGTTGCGAGGTTTTGACCTCTATATGAGACGTTTTTCAAAAACTGCATTCATTTTTAAAATAACCATAACCTTTATTTTATCAATAAAGGTTTTAAAAGCATTACGTAGATTATCAAATAATGATAATCTAAAATATACTGTTTACACATGACCATTACATAATGGTTTACAATAGAAATATATTACATCGACATATGTTTCTTGAATGCAGTTTTTACACAATATCATACAAACATGGACTCCAAATCTTGTCCTTATTTTAGTATGCAACAGAGGAAGCTCTTAATATTCACCTGAGAATAAACATGCTATAAACATCAACAAAAATGTTGGTGAGTTATAGGTTTAACCTATATATATCAAATCGTAACAATAGACCATAAGATTTCATATTTCAATAAACATCCCATACATAGAGATAAAAATCATTCATATGGTGAACACCTGGTAACCGACATTAACAAGATGCATATATAAGAATATCCCCATCATTCCGGGACACCCTTCGGATATGATATAAATTTCGAAGTACTAAAGCATCCGGTACTTTGGATGGGGTTTGTTAGGCCCAATAGATCTATCTTTAGGATTCGCGTCAATTAGGGTGTCTTTTCCCTAATTCTTAGATTACCAGACTTAATAAGAAGGGGCATATTCGATTTCGATAATTCAACCTTAGAATGTAGTTTCACGTACTTGTGTCTATTTTGTAAATCATTTATAAAACCTGCATGTATTCTCATCCCAAAAAAATTAGATTTTAAAAGTGGGACTATAACTCACTTTCACAGATATTTCCTTCCTCGGAAATAAGACTTGGCCACGGATCGATTCACGAACCTATACAAATATGTACATATATATCAAAGTATGATCAAAATATAATTACAACCATTTTTATTATGTTTTAAAGATTTGAGTGTATTAAGTCAGCTGTCCTCGTTAATAACATACAACTAGTTATCCACAGTTAGATGTACAGAAATAAATCGATATATATTATCTTGAATCAATCCACGACCCAGTGTATACACGTCTCAGGCTAGATCACAACTCAAAGTATATATATTTTTGGAATCAACGTCAACCCTGTATAGCTAACTCCAACATTACTGCATATAGAGTGTCTATGGTTGTTCCAAATAATATATATACATGGGTCGATATGATATGTCAAAACATTTGCATACGTGTCTATGGTATATCAAGATTACATAATATAGTAGAATACATGTATAATACAATATAAGTTAGCTAGGATATGATTTGTATAGATTTGTTAAATATTTCCCGTAGCTAAAAAGATCAAAAATATCTAATCTTGTTTTACCCATAACTTCTTCATTTTAAATCTCTTTTGAGTGAATCAAATTGCTATGGTTTCATATTGAACTCTAATTTAAGAATCCAAACAGAAAAAGTATAGGTTTATAGTCAGAAATTTAAGTTACATGTCAATTACTAAAGAGGTAGTCATTTCCGTCGAAAGAACGACATCTTGATGACCATTTTGAAAAACATACTTTCACTTTGAGTTTAACCAAGATTTTTGAATATAGTTTCATGTTCATATGAAAAATTATTTTCCCAGAAGAACAACTTTTAAATTAAAGATTATCATAGTTTTTAATTATCCAAACCAAAACATCCCCCGGTTTCACTACGACGGCGTATATCCGATTTTTTTGGTGTTCATCGTGTTTCCAGGTTTTAAATCATTAAGTTAGCATATCATATAGATATAGAACATGTGTTTAGTTGATTTTAAAAGTCAAGTTAAAAGGATTAACTTTTGTTTGCGAACAAGTTTAGAATTAACTAAACTATGTTCTAGTGATTACAAGTTTAAACCTTCGAATAAGATAGCTTTATATGTATGAATCGAATGATGTTATGAACATCATTACTACCTCAAGTTTTCTCGATAAAACTACTGAAAATGAGAAAAATGGATCTAGCTTCAAAGGATCCTTGGATGGCTTGAAAGTTCTTGAAGCAAAATCATGACACGAAAACAGTTCAAGTAAGATTTTCACTCGAAATAAGATTGTTATAGTTGTAGAAATTGAATCAAAGTTTGAATATGAATATTACCTTGAATTAGAAAGATAAACTACTGTAAATAACAAAGGTTCCTTGATCTTAGATGATTACTTGGAATGGATTAGAAAGCTTTGAAGTAGACTTGCAAACTTGGAAGTATTCTTGATTTTTATGAAACTATACTTATGGAATTTATGAAGAACACTTTGAACTTGAAGATGGAACTTGAGAGAAATCAATTAGATGAAGAAAATTGAAGAATGAAAGTGTTTGTAGGTGTTTTTGGTCGTTGGTATATGGATTAGATATAAAGGATATGTAATTTTGTTTTCATGTAAATAAGTCATGAATGATTACTAATATTTTTGTAATTTTATGAGATATTTCATGCTAGTTGCCAAATTATGGTTCCCACATGTGTTAGGTGACTCACATGGGCTGCTAAGAGCTGATCATTGGAGTGTATATACCAATAGTACATACATCTAAAAGCTGTGTATTGTACGAGTACGAATACGGGTGCATACGAGTAGAATTGGTGATGAAACTGAATGAGGATGTAATTGTAAGCATTTTTGTTAAGTAAAAGTACTTTGATATGTGTCTTGAAGTCTTTCAAAAGTGTAAGAATACATATCAAAACACAACATGTATATACATTCTAATGGAGTCGTTAAGTCTTCGTTAGTCGTTACATGTAAGTGTTGTTGTGAAACCTTTAAGTTAACGATCTCAATTAATGTTGTTAACCCAATGTTTATTATATTAAATGAGATGTTAAATTATTATGTTATCATGATATTATGATGTATGAATATCTCTTAATATGATATATATACATTAAAATATCGTTACAACGATAATTGTTGCATATAAGTCTCGTTTCGTAATTCTTGAGTTAGTAGTCTTGTTTTTACATATGTAGTTCATTGTTAACACACTTAATGATATATTTAAATATCATTTTATCATGTTAAATATAGTGTATCAATATCTTAATATGATACATATGTATTTAGTAGACGTTATCATAACGATAATCGTTATATATATCATTTCGAGTTTCTTAACTTAGTAATCTCATTTCTTATGTATATCACACATTGTTAATATACTTAGTGAGATACTTACTCATCATAATCTCATGTCAACCTTATATATATGTCTATATATACCACAACATGTAGTTTTTACAAATTTGTAACGTTCGTGAATCGCTGGTCAACTTGGGTGATCAATTGTCTATATGAAACTTATTTCATTTAATCAAGTCTTAACAAGTTTGATTGCTTAACATGTTGGAAACATTTAGTCATGTAAATATCAATCTCAATTAATATATATAAACATGGAAAAGTTCAGGTCACTACAGAAGTGAGTCTCGTGTAGTTCGGATTCACGATGACTCATGTAGTTCGGTCATCTTAATGAGGTAGTGATCTCGTATGGTTGCGGATTCACTAAGGCTCGTGTAGTTCGGCCAACCTCGATGTTGTTGTGGTATTGAAGATAGTAATCTCGTATGGATGCGGATTTACTAAGGCTCGCGTGGTTCGGCCAATCTCCATCTTGGTACTTTGGGATTTGACTTTTGGTATTGGGTTAAGGGGTTAACCTTGGGTGTTGTACGCTTTATTGTTATATCGTCATATTGTTGTGATGTAGCTAGCCCTCCGGGTGTAGCTTGATTGGCTTTATTCATATCGTCGTTGGTGAACTTACCTGTTGATATTATTAGCTTGTGTACAACGATCGTACGGTATGCTTAGTTTAGCTTGCCTTATACTTGGGTGCTCCGGTATGTGCTATTATTGGTTCGTGTGGAGTGTCCATTTTATGCATATATATGTATGTAGTATATTCTCACTCACTAAACGTTAGCTTACCCTCTCGTTGTTTACATTTTTATAGATTTGCATGGATGCGGTGGCTCGGGTAAGCGTGGGAACTAGTGGACTCGCGTAGTTTACTTTAGAAGACTTGCTTTTGGATTTGATTAGGATTGGGTAGCATATCCCCAATCGCCATGCTTGGCTTTTATTTTGTGTTAAAAATCATGTGGTCGGAAACTTGTATTTTGTACGAAAGTCGTAAAACGGCCGATGTGGGCCCGGTGTCGTAAAACTTGTTTTATTATGAAAACGTGTGAGTTTTACTATTTATATTATGTTGTGAAAACCGTTTTATCTAAAGGTGTCGGGAAGTGATAGATCTTTAACGCAAAAATGAAAAATCCAGACAGAACCTGAATGGCCTTGTGCGTGCCGCGCACAAGGAGGGTTGCGCGCCGTGTACCCTATCTGTATAAAAAAACAAAAATTATTCTGCGTTTTTGGTTGGACAACGGGTTGGGTTGTTACAAGTGATATCAGAGCATGGTCTAAGGGATTTAGGTGACTTGAGATAGGTGCCTAGACTTAGACTTTTTGTGTGTGCTTATTTGTTGCGGGACTTGTAGGAGTACGGTTCGGAATGGGAATTTGTTTAGTGCCTTAATTGGTAGGTGGACTAACGTTTATATTAATATGTAGATATTATTAATATACGATTGTGTTATGTTTGTATTTATGTTGCGTTGCGAATATCATCGAGCAAGATAGTCGTTGTACTAACAAGTCGATGCGGCGTGTGTGCGTAATAAGGACTTGCAAACCTTATTACGGGTGCAAATCGTGTCTAACAAGTGATGTACGATGAGTGTTAAGCAAGATGGGGCGGTGTTGTGCGTGTGGTTTTATACGTTCGTGGACTAATCGTTTTGCATTATTTAGAATGACGACGCGAAACGAGATCGAGACGAATGACGTTGAGTTTAACGCTAGAGTTACGACCGCCGTTGCGGAGCAAATGGGTGCGTTTCGAGAAGAAATGGATAAGAAGTATTCCGAACTTTAAAGTAGGGTTGAAATGGAGCGTTGTCATAAGAGCTTCATGAGGACTAAACCCCCGATGTATGACTGGAAACCGGATCCTTTGGTAAGCACAACATGGATCTTGGATGTCGAAGGGTGTTTTTGCACTATTGAATGCCCTCCCGAGAAGATAACAAGACTCGCTACTAGCTTGTTGCGGGGTAGAGCGAATGATTGGTTGGATGGTAAAATTGATCTTGTAGGTGGAGAGGCGTTTATGGGGTTATCGTGGGACGATTTTAAGAAGGAATTCTTCGAGGAGTTCTGGACTTCAGCCGATTTGTCGGAAATGCGTAATGAGTTGTGAAATTTACAACAACGATCTATGGACTTGAATACTCTCAAGACGACCTTTATGGCGAAGGCTCATTTTTTCCTGGAGTATATTGGGAATGATCGTATGTTGATGGAAGATTTCTATCGAACCTTGAATGATGACTTGCAGGGCAAGATTAGTGTTGGTTAAGTGAACTCGTTTGCAGAGTTATTCAACATGGCTAGGGGTTTCGAGTCGTATTCGCGATCGAAGATTGGTGAACCTTCTAGTGAGAGAAGGGTTGTTTCGTATGGTGCTCCAAGTAAGAGGACTAAGGGTCTGAGTGTGAGCACGGGTGGTACACGAATGAATATATCGGATTCTAGTGCGTCTAGGTGTTACAATTGTGGCGTGAGGGGTTACAAGTCTTGGGAATGTTCGGTGCCAAAGGGTAATGGCACGGTGTGCTTCAATTGCCAAGAGGAAGGACATCGTAAGTCGGAATGTCCCGAGTTAGCGAGGAAGGGTGCGGCAAGGAGACGTTAAGGTACGTTTCGTTTTAATAAGTATGTCCTTTGAATATTTATTTATGTGCCGATGCGTTCGGGTCTGTTAAATGCATTGTATTGTGTATGATATTGTTATGGGTGACGTTCCCAATGGAATTACCCTATGGTGACGTTTTGGTTATCGGGCGAAGGGCGTAAGACTTGGTGCAACTAAGCATTCCTTAGTATTGGGAAATGTTTCTACCAAGATATGGGCATGGGCTTTGGTGTTCGGATGTTAGAGCGTGTTCGCTCTTGTGTTGAAGTTGATGAACCGTGAGGTTCATCAGATGGATGAAACCCTTGAGATCGAGTGTTTTGAATCTCGATGTATGATTGGTGGAGGAGTCTACGGGACGCAACGATAGGTGCCTCTTTTATACCTACTAGCGTGGTGTTCGACTCCGATGGTGTTGCGGTTACATTGTACTTGCGGTACCGGAGATAAACCCTTAGGAACATGAGTGACTAGGTGGGAATTTGACAAACTATAGCAATTGGATGATTGCGAGAGTAGAGTTTGTGTAAATTGTGGTACACTTTTCATTTAAAGTGTTTAAGGATTGGTTAAAATCCTTCGTGTGCTCAAGGTTGGAGCAAGATGTGGTGATGGGTTGTGTGAACCCAATTGTTAGTAAAGTCTACCTTTGGTAGCATTGTACGGGTGTACAAGATGCGGTTATGGAACGTAGTTCCAAGCGGGGGAGTTACACTCCCGCACGAGGAGGTTTTAGTGTGAGATTTCGGATGATACTCTTAGTAGATCCGAAACTTGTGTCGGGACCTAGATTTGGTCGATTTGTGGTAGAGTACAATTTCAGTTAAATTGTACTTATGATTTTTGGATTTAAATTATCACCGAGGTGGTAATGTGGTGAATCTCGTTGAGAGATAATGGACGTGTTGACGAGCAAGGTGAGATCCCTCGGTTAAGGGATATGCGTGTCGGATTCTCTTTGAAGAATTATTGTTTTGTGCCTATGTGCGATATAGGTGGTTCTTGCTCGATTGTGGTGGCGATGTGTACACGTACGAGTGATGTGTACGTATATTATGTATTTAATTGTGTAGCGTGAAATGTGGGATAGTCGCGGTGTTCAAGAATCCACATTGTCATGGGGGTGAGTTAGTCGCGGTGTTTAAGACATCACCCGGGAGTTAGTGATATATGTCATTGTATACTAACGGATATTTGTGTTGGAGTAGTGTTATATCGGTATGGTATAACATTATCGAGAAATGCGAGTACTGATGGGGAATTGGAGTACCATTCATGTGTGGAGATTTGGGAAGTGGATCACGTGTGGTTGCGAATTCACGATGACACGTGTAGTTCGGTCATCTTATTATGGAAGTGAGTCTCGTGTAGTTTGCATTCACAATGACTCGTGTGGATGCGGTCATTATATTATGGAAGTGAGTCTCGTGTAGTTCGGATTCACAATGACACGTGTGGATGCGGTCATTCTTTTGGGATAGTGATTCTCGTGTAGTTCTGATTCACTAGGGCGCGTGTAGTTTGGCCAATCCCGATTGTTTTTCGGTGGAGGTAGTGAGTCGCGTGTGGTGCGGATTCACTAAGGCACGTGTAGTTTTCGGCCATCCTTCATGTTGTTGGATGTGTGATCTATTGGCTGTTTTATATGCCAATTGTGGGGTCGTAAGGACCATGTTGTGTTGTGAACTGTTGGTTGTTTATACACCAATGGTGGGGTCGCGAGGACCATGTCGTGTGATTAGTGATGCGATAGCCGTGTTTCGCTCACATGTTGTTACGGGTGTGACAATAGTTGATTTTGTACACCTTAGGATTTTCGTTGCCATAGTCGTTTGGGGCGCTATCGGTTTTAGCCGTTGCTTATGATGTTACGATAGTTGCATATTGGTCGTATTACGCACTACAAGGGATGTTATGTGGTAAGCGTATCCATAAGGATTCGTTTTTGTTCGGTCTTCATCGTTTCGGGTTGTTGACCTTAGGTTGAGACTTGGTTGCTTTTAGCATTGTACTCGGTAAGGGTACGCTAAGGGATTGATATCTCGGTAAGGGATTGGTTGAGTTTTTCCCGATGTGAGGGATTGAGCAAGTTTTAGTGCTCGGATTTGCGGACTTGATAAATCGCGGATGACGATTTAGTGTTAAAGGCGGTTCATTGGGGAGGATTGCCTAGAGAGATTGGAAGGAAACATGATGTTTCCGCGAATGTTAAGCGATTGTGGTAGTGTTCGGATGTCGTGTGTATTGCATGTCTCGAAATGCGTGCACGTGTGTAATTGGTAAGTGGTTAATCTTTGAGTTTATGTTAATTGTTGTAGAAGTCGATTTGGAACGTATGTTTGAGGACCGTAGAGTGGGGGTACGGTTGGTTAAGTGATGAGGATCACGAGGACGTGATCGATTCTAAGTGGGGGAGAGTTGTAAAACCCTAATATTGATTGTACATGGTGTATTAATGATGTACGTTTAGTGGGTGAAGCGTAGTGCAAATTAATATATCAGAAACTGCCCAGACCAGTGTGCGCGCCGCGCACCTTGCCAGCGACAGTTTTCTGTCTTTTTCTATTTTTGAGTTTAATGAAAGGCATTTTGGTCATTTCACTTGGGGTCGGATCTGAAGCCATATCAGCTGGGTTGGATCCAATTTTGGATCACTTTCACATCCATTCATCACTCTCATCTTCAAACCCTAGAGAGAGAAGAGTTTTAGAGAGAGGAAGCTTCATTTGGAGAAGAAGGAGTTGGATTCTCACCAAATCTCGGGTTTTAAAGTTGTTCATCTCGTTCACGGCTACGTTGTGGTAGTATTGGTAAGTTCAAACTCCGAATTTCATTGTTTGATTTTGATATTCAAGTTAGAGTTTGAACTTAAATTGTTGAGAAACCCATTTAAACTCATGAAGTGAGTTTAGTGTTGCTAGTAATCGGGTTTATTGTTGTTGTTGGTGAGTTTTGGGTTGGAAACCGACTTGGCCATGATTAGGACTTGAAATTGGGTTTAATTACTAGGTTTAGTGATTATGGAAGTCTTGAAACCCATTTTAGGCTATTTGAAAGACTAATTTTGAAATGAGTCAAAATTAGGGTTTATGGGTGATTTTGAGAATGTTAAGTGTTTAACACTTGTGTTTGGGTTTAATTGGCGTATTAGGACCATTTTCACTTGTGTTAGTGATTATTGGTTAGTTTGGACGCGGTTGGTGCTTGGAAGTGCAATTGGTTGAAATTGCACTAAGTATCGAGTTGGGTTGGTTTATAAATCCACCCTAAGTGTGTTGTTTGTATTGTGATATTGGAATAGGTACTTTCCATTGGCGAGTTGCGGATTATTTGGTAGCATTCATCGAGATGACAAGGTGAGCGTTAATATCTTATGTGCATATGTATGTGTAGGATGGGTGCGGGTCGGGTGAAGTGGTTCTCGGTTATAGAGCTCACTTCACCTTTGGCGAGGTGCACACTTTGTGTGTACGATATCACATATGCTTGTGATGTGGATTATACAACCCCAATGGTGAAGGGTTGGTATTGAGTTGTGATTGGAGAAGTGGATCACGTGTGAATGCGGATTCACGATGACGCGTGTAGTTTCGGTCATCTTATTGAGGAAGTGAGTCTCGTGTAGTTCGGATTCACGATGACTCGTGTAGTTCGGTCATCTTAATGAGGTAGTGATCTCGTGTAGTTGCGGATTCACTAAGGCTCATGTAGTTCAGCCAACCTCGATGTTGTTGTGGTATTGAAGATAGTAATCTCGTGTGGATGCGGATTTACTAAGGCTCGCGTGGTTCGGCCAATCTCCATCTTGGTACTTTGGGATTTGACTTTTGGTATTGGGTTAAGGGGTTAACCTTGGGCGTTGTACGCTTTATTGTTATATCGTCGTATTGTTGTGATGTAGCTAGCCCTCCGGGTGTAGCTTGATTGGCTTTATTCATATCGTCGTTGGTGAACTTACTTGTTGATATTATTAGCTTGTGTACAGCGATCGTACGATATGCTTAGTTTAGCTTGCCTTATACTTGGGTGCTCCGGTATGTGCTATTATTGGTTCGTGTGGCGTGTCCATTTTATGCATATATATGTATGTAGTATATTCTCACTCACTAAGCGTTAGCTTACCCTCTCGTTGTTTACATTTTTATAGATTTGTATGGATGCGGTGGCTCTGGTAAGCGTGAGAACTAGTGGACTCGCGTAGTTTGCTTTAGAAGACTTGCTTTTGGTTTTGATTAGGATTGGGTAGCGTATCCTTAATCGCCATGCTCGGCTTTTATTTTGTGTTAAAAATCATGTGGTCGGAAACTTGTATTTTGTACGAAAGTCGTTAAACGGCCGATGTGGGCCCGGTGTCGTAAAACTTGTTTTATTATGGAAACGTGTGAGTTTTACTATTTATATTATGTTGTGAAAACCGTTTCATCTAAAGGTGTCGGGAAGTGATAGATCTTTAACGTAAAAACGAAAAATCCGGACAGAAGCTGAATGGCCTTGTGCGCGCCGCGCACATGGAGGGTTGCGCGCTGCGCACCCTATTTGTATAAAAAAAAAAATTTATTCCGCGTTTTTGGTTGGACAACGGGTTGGGTTGTTACACTTGTACCTCTCGCTGGGTATTCTTTGTAGCTTTAAACATCTTACACTTTTTATTTCTTCACATGGTTGGACGTCTGGTGATGTTGATAATAAATAAGGAAGTCGATGAAATGAGTAGTATAGATACACTGGTTAGAGTTTGACAACATGGTTATATAGGAATTTAATTCAAAAGCATTATAAGAGGTTATGCAAGTGGGGAGGGAATACAATTTTATGGCCGACACCTTTTTATATTAGTGGGGAACATTTTTATTTGAGGGACTAAAGAAAAATTTGACTTCTATATATGATTAGAAACAACAAGTTTAAGATGCAGTTGCTATTGGTTTTCTATTTTGATGATAAACCGAGAGGGACTAGTGAAATATATATGATGATGATAATCGTTAATAAAAAAACCGAACCCTTTAAATTACCTTGGATCCACTATAACGTTTTTGGACCAGAAAACATTTGGGCCACTTAGATTTTCAATGGGCTTAAAGATTGGGCCTTTGTTCTTGGGCTTCACCGTTTGCTTTCAATGGTGATAATAATTTGATGAAAAACCGTTACGTAAATATTAAGCAATTAAACACGCGAGTTATAATAAGAACTCACGAATGCTTCAGTGGTTTGGGAGGAAGTTTTGTAATCGAGAGGTCTCGGGTTCGAGCCCGTACTAGGGCATTATTTTTAAGCCATTTTCTTTTGAGGTATCATTTTTTTTATCATTATTATTATTATCATTTTTATTATTATTATTATTATTATTATTATTATTATTATTATTATTATTTAAAACTTGAATTAAAAATACCCGTACAATATTATAGTAGTCGAACGAACATACTTAAGAACTTAAAACTTAGAAATTCAATTTCAAGTGAATATGTGAATATGATACGGAGTAAACTATGTGTGTGTGTATCGAACTAAGCTGTCCTCTACTGTGTATTTAAACAGCCTACTCACTTTCTGTACACTTCCCTAATCAACTTGCTTTTCTTTTCCCCATTTAAATTACTCCGAAATTGCTTGATCAACTAGACCCACACCTCCATGATTTTTTCCATTTACTTTTCTTTACCATTTCTTTTGATTACTTTTATATATAAAAAATTGAAAAGTAGCTGACACAATTATTATTATTATTATTGAAAATTCGGAATCGCATGCCTTGGCTTCTTGTAATTCATGCTGTGTTGGCTTATACCTTTTTTTGGAGTAGTCTTTTAAATTGTGAAATGTTTATCATGATTCAGAGTACTCGATAAATATGATATTAAGAAATCGTATTGTTGTGGTGGTTCGTATCGTTTGTGAACTAAATAGTGAAATTTGTTAATGAATAATATAAAATATAATGGAGAGGCATCAAGAATTATGTAATCACTATTATACAATAGTGAAAGAAAAGGAAATAATAATGAATCTTGTGAATAACCTTGATTAAATAGACACTGGGCAAAGTTAAAACTTAAATGATCTGATTTTTCTAAAATGCCTAGCTTGTTATGTATCACTCATAAATAAATGGTTTTAGACGATAACTCATATGTTTATTAAGTATTATCTTTTATGTACTTCAGATTGTAACTTGTTTGCAGGTAATATAATTTGATTATCTTGCTGAAATATAACTCATTATTTGCTTATCTTATTTGAAGTTTTAGTATGAATATTGCTGAAATACAACGTCAATTAAATGGTAAAGACCTATGTATTGCAGATAGTGGTAACATACAAATCTAAGAAATATTTCATTGATTTAAATCAAATGAAAGAATTATAAATACTATATCAGGTGTTGCAAACTTGATATAAGGAACGAAAAAGGCAAAATTCATGTTACCAAATGGTACGAATTTTCTGATAAATAATGTCTTGTTTTCTCCAAATAATGAAAGAGAATTTTGTTAAGTTTCTCTGATATATATCATAATGGATATGATTATTAGTCAATGATAACAGAAAAATGAGAAATATCTATGTAGCACCGAAAAGCGCATATGATAAAAGGCGCATATGATGATAAGCGCAGCGCATATGATGAAAAACGCATATGATAAAAAGCGCATATGATGAAAAGCGCAGCGCATATGATGAAAAGCGCATATGATGAAAAGCGCAGCGCATATGATTAAAAGCGCATATGATGAAAAGTGCATATGATGAAAAGCACAGCGCATATGATTAAAAGCACATATGGTGAAAAGGATATATGATGAAAAGCGCATATGGTGATTAATTAAAAAGCACATATGGTGATTAATGAAAAAGCACATATGGTGATTAATGAAAAAGCACATATGGTGATTAATGAAAAGTATATTGTAAAAAGGAATCATAAATGTTTCTTGAAAGAATTCAAGGTTATATATATGGACCAATTCATCCATCATGTGGACCATTTTGATATTTCATGGTTCTAATAGACGCATCTAGCGGATGGTCTCATATTTGTGTGTTATCAAGCCGTAATATGGCATTTACAAAGTTTCTTGCACAAATTATTAAATTGAGAACACATTATTCTGATTACACCATTAAAAGGATGAGACTTGATAATGTTGGTGAGTTAACATCTCAAGCATTTAATGATTATTATATATCTATAGGGATTGTTGTTGAACATCCAGTTGCTCATGTGCATACACAAAATTGGTTTAGCTGAATCAATAGATAAACGCTTGCAGCTAATAACTAGACAATTGATAATGAGTACAAAACTCTCAATATTTTTATGGGGACATGTAAATTTACATGCTGCGACATTAATTCGCATTAGACCATGTGGAAGTCATAAATATTTTCCCTTACTACTTGATTTTTGCCAAGAGCCAAATATTTCCACCTTAGAACATTGATTGTGCAGTGTATGTTCCAATTGTATCACCACAACGCAATAAAATGGTTCTTCAAAGAAAGATGGTAATATATTTTGGATATAAAACATCTTCAATCATAAGATATATTGAACCCATGATGGGTGATGTTTTTACAACACGTTTTGCTGATTGTCATTTTTAATGAAACATTGTTCCCTAGATTAGGGGGAGAAATGAAAATAAAGAAAAAGATGTTTCATGGTATGAACATCAATTAAGGTATCTTGATCCTCGCACAAAAGAATGCGAAATGAAAGTTCAAAAATAATGCATATGCAAGAACTTGTTAATCAATTACCTGATGCATTTACAGCTATAAAAAGAGTGACTAAATCATATATACCAGCAGTAAATGCTCCAGCTCGAACTGAAATTCCAAAAGCTGGTAATAATGTCACTGTTGAGTCTTTGCCACGCATGAAACGTGAAAGATCAATTGGTTCCGAAGATAAAAATCCTCGAAAAAGAAAATCAGCTGATAATGAGGTAAAATAAAGTGTTCAAGAAAAACCGTAAATCAATACTCCTTCTCCAGAGGAGATTGATGATGTCAATACAAAAATTGCAATCAATTATGGACATTCAAAAAATATTATGGAACTGAAATAACATGAAAAATCTTGATGAGATATTTTCATATAATGTTGCATATGACATCATGAATGATGATGATAATCCAGAACCAAAATCTGTCATGAAAAAATAGACACGATTGGAATCATTGGAAAGGAGCAATACGAGCTGAATTAGAATCGCTCAATAAAAGAAAAGTTTTCGGATCAATCGTTATCGCTTTTAAAAATGTGAAACGTATGGGATACAAATGAATTTTTATCCGAAAAAGAAATGTACTTAATTAAAATGGTCTTTATATGGATTGATACAATCGGATCGCATGTGGTATACTCGATTAAGTGATTACTTGATAAAAAAAGGGGGTATACAAACAATCTTATTTGCACATGTGTTTGTTTATGTCAATGATCATAACATCATATGAACAAATAAAGAGATCCGTATTGCCTTGGATTGCAAATTGAGCATATGCCTAATGGTTTACTTGTACATCAAACAACTTATACCGAAAAGATTTTAAAACATTTTTTTAGATCACTCAAAAAAAAATTGACACTGATCCATCTCATCACTATGAAGATCATAAAGATCTTAACGGATCAGAAGTTTCATATCTTAGTGTAATTGAGGCTATTATGTATTTTAAAAATTGTACAAGACCTGACATTTCTTTTGCAGTTAATTTGTTGACAAGGTTGAACTCAGCCCCTACAAAAAGACATTGGAATGGGATCAAGCTGAGGAACTGCTGATTTAAAATTATTTTATTCTAACGCTTCAAAACAAGATTTGGTTGATTATGTATATGCAGGCCATTCATCAAATCCTCATAAAGATAAATTTCAAACTCAGTATGTATTCCTAAATGGAGGTACCACAAAATCATGGCGTTCTTAAAACAAACACTTGTTGCAACATCATCAAATCATGACGAAGTGATTGCATTATATGAAACTACTCGAAAATGTGTTTGGATCAATGACACAAATCATTATTGATTTTTGTGGACTAGAACTCTATAAAAGACCAACAACTATCTTCACCAACAACTATATATGAAGATAATGCAGCTTGCATAATACAAATGAAAGAAGAGAATCAAAAGTGACAGAACAAAATATAAATGCTGACGAGGCGCCAAAGCCATAGACAGTCTAAACGTTCATAAGTTTGATGGAAAAGAATGGTATGTTGGTAAGGCTCAGAAAAGACTGAAAGGGAATAAGAATTGAAACAAGAGTTTGAGCAAACCGTGAAGGAGACTATAGACAAATCACAGGGGCTAAACTTGTATATAAAAGATTTAGATCATCAGTTTCAGATGAACAAGATCTCGTAAAAGACAACCAGATTAAAATGAGATACGTTCAATCAACAACTCTGCTGATCTTTATACCAAAGCACTGTCAACCGTTGTTTTCAGAACACACGTTCACAATATTGACATGAGGTAAGTTCAAAAGATGTGACGACTCAGTGATGTCTACTTGAGGGGGAGTCAACTCTATACTGCACTCTTTTTCCCTTGACTAAAGTTTTTATCCCACTGGGTTTTTCTTTAGCAAGGTTTTTAACGAGGCAGTACTAGTTGCTCTTTAATAAAATTTGTCATCCACGGGGGAGTGTTATGATAAAGACAAATCAAGTGGATGATCAAATTCACGGATAATGATAAAGCAAGTGGATGATCACGGATATTACTATTTCACCTATTCGCACAGTAAAATTTGTAGTATAAATATATAATCAAATGTAATCAGCCAGTGCACCATTCTTACATATATATGAAATTTATACTCCTCTCTTTCTCTCTCTCTCAATTACTACTCTTTAATATTTAAGTATTGTATAAGCTTAGGCAAAAGGTAGTAATAAACTACTAAATTACAACATAGGTAACATTATCATTTATTAGACATCACATCACATTAACTTTTTAAAAGCAAAATGAACGAACTTAAGTATAAAAAACGAATGAGAAAGACTTTCATCTGATATAAAAGACCCCAAAACTAAACAAGAGAAGACCCAAACAATCTAAACAAAACTCTAAATTAATAAACTAGAGGCTATAACGTAAAACAATGCAATAAGCCCCAACACAAACACATAACAACATAAAGATAATATAGACAACCAACAAACCAAAACACCCAAACAAGAACTAAACGAACGACACCAAGAGGAAGCTAACTCGAAGAACCATCAAACTCCCTCAAAACCATCCATATAAAAGTTGAATTTCTCCATTGTTGCACTACCTTTCTTGCTCTTTGACATTGGTTTAGTGAGTTTCCACTCTACTTTAACGACTCGAACCAATTTGCCCGATCTTGAAGAAAACGAATACCCCAAAGTAGACCCAGATAAAGAGGCCCACTTTTTAGCCATTGTAGATGAAAGATGTAGCCATATTTGAGACAACCAGACAAGCACGGATGTATATATATCTCAGTGGTATCATGAACTAACACCAAAATATGCAATCTAGTGAAAACTAATTTGGACTTTTATTTAGTGATACCACTGGATAGTGTAATCTTTTTTGAATTTTTAACTAGTTACACCCGTGATTACGATTCCTAGATCCACAACTGACACCAGAAACACCATCCATCTTCGCTGTATCAACACAAACCTCAACAAGTTCTTCACAAAAAGTATCCGCCATTTTCCACCATATCCTTAGACTTCCATGTCGATCTTGTTCTTCATATGAGCCTTAGTAACAAGAGATGCATCACAGGTAACACCATCTGCGATCTTAATCGCCTTGTGTACACAAACATTATTCCTAAACTCAAACAACACGGGCACTCATTGCCACCGGAACAGAAGCAGCATCACTAACATGTTGAGAACTAACAGCATTAGGACATGACAAAGTAGGAAGATTTTCGTCCAAGCCCGTTAATCATAAAGCAGCTTTTATTGACCAATGCTATAGTAAAATATGTTACGATTGAAGGAACAATCCGGTGATCATATTCTCAGCCCTGCACAAGTTAAGAAATGCTTAAGTTGAAGCACCCAAACACGTTTTCCCTAGAGAGAAAAATGACCCACTGCACTAGAGTTTGATTTCAATGCGCCTTTCGATCTCCCAACATACATCAAATACATCAACTAGCTAAATCATTAGTGTGCAGCTAAAGAACCCGAACCGAGATAACCAACTGATTTTATAACGACCCTCATTTTTCCATTCTATATTTTTTCAATATTAAATGCCCAAATAATATAATTAAAAACTTAATAATTAAACTCTAATCAATAATTGTTAAGTATTAAGAATTATAAAACATATTAATTAACTTTGTGCAATAAATGACAAGTTAATAAAAGATGTAAATAATAAGCTAATTAACTTTTGTGAACAAAATGTAATACTCTAAACTTGTAGCCTTTAAACAATTTAATTAGAACCTTTAATGAGCCATTTAAGCTAAACCAAAGTACAAGGACTAAAACGGAAAATTTCCAAAATCACCCATGCAAACCCTAGCCAAAAATTTAAAGGGTAAAAAGACCCTTTTGCCCTCAAAATTTCAGCCCACATAACCTCCTCCCTAAACCCTAACTTGTTCCCTAAGTACTCTTAACCTAAACCCTAATTCTAGAATTTTCTAACCTCACCTATAAATAGAGGCCTAGGTTAAAGCTTTTCATGCACCAAAACAAATCTCCTAATTCTCTCTCAATAACCAATCTCTCTCTCCCTCTCTCCCTTGGTTACGGCCAAGAAACCACCACCACACCACCACCATCTTCAAGTGATCTTCAAGTTATCTTCAAGCAATCTTCATCGTGTTCTTCGTGTTCATCAAGATCTTCAAGGTGTTCTTGTAATTCGAGTTGATTTGATCTTCATCTTCAAGTCATCTTCATCTTTTCTTGTTAATCTTCATCATCATTTAACAAGGTAAAAACCCTAGATCCAAATCTTTTAAATTCTATCTTTGATTCATGTTTATGTTCATAATCATATTCATGTTTTTGATCTTATTCATGATCATATTGTGCATGTAAAAAATATATAAATGTATATACATACATACATTCTCGACTAAAAAAAAATGGGAAAAGAGGTTTAGATCTACAAAACCCTAAAGTTTTGTTAAGGATTTGTTAATAGTTAAATAAGGAAACAAGTATATACACACCATATATAAGTACATGCATGCAATAAAAAAATTATATATATATATATATATATATATATATATATATATATATATATATATATATATATATATATATATATATATATATATATATATATATATATAAAAGGGATTTTTGTTTAATCTAAAAAACCTTATAGATTTGTCAAAGATATGTTAGTGTTTAAAAAGGAAACAAGAATATACATACTATATATATACATATACGGTTTACATATATATGTACAAAAAAAAAATATTTTCTATATATACATATATACATGCGGAATATATATAAAAAAAATATAAAAACTATATATATATACATATATACGATATATATATACATAAATACATATTAAATATTAAAACCCTAATTAACCTAACCCTAATTTACTAAACCCTAAACATTTATTATATAACCCTAATCATTACCTAATCATTTAATCATTACTTTACTAACCCTAATCATTAATTAATTACTAAACTCTAAATATATAATATTACTCTAAAACCCTAATACTACCTATACTATATTATTAATACTACTCAACACTTATACACTTATACTACTACTTAACACTTACATTATTACTAATACATTTAATATACTACATATAATATAATACGTATATCATTAAAAGGAAGTAAAGTCTTATAAAAAAGACACGCACTTCTTGATTTAGGTCAGGAAGTTATCGTCCAGACCAGCTGTAGGTTGACGAAAAATCTAGAAAAGTCATCTCTAAAATCAGCAGAAAATCCACGGACCTCAGCATCAAACAGGGTCGCCAAGTGGTCAGACTTATCCTAACCATGAGAGGATCTGTCTCGTAAAATGGGGAGGGTGCCGTGCAAATTAGCTTGATAAGACTAATGAATCAGACCCCCAGAAAGGATATATCCTTAAAGATTAAAAATCAGCTTTTAAGTCTGATATTACTCAATCCTTGAGATTGACCTTAAAGATTGAGAATTACAAACTCATGGAATTTGATGATATCTAAACTCGAGCTTGAACGAGAAAATATTTTGATCAAAATTAAAACCGATTTGTTTTCTGAAAACCTATTTTCAATGCGTTCATTACCATTGAACGTAAAATCCTAAGAATTCACCTGGAATTCATTAGGTTACCTGAACCAAATCGGGTGTCAACCGTAAAAATGGTGGTTGCATAGCATGGTCGAAGACAGGACCTTGTGCCAGACTAAAAAATTATAGGGTGATCTTTACTATTTCTCCTACAAAGGATAGTAATTGCATCCGACACGTTGTGGACCATGAACATCTGCATGTCATTAGACATTGCCCTAACAGCTGTTTGTTCAACGCTTTCCTTTACAACCGAACGGTAGTTTATCGAAAGGTAATATACAGGACAAGTATACTGGACGTGTTGCTTTCCTAATACAAGGTTAGCAAGTGGGTGACACAAAACCATAAGTTTTGAGCTAAAATTTTAAAATCTGAAACCCACAAAACCCACAAAAACAATTTGCGAACACCGGTGAAGGGTTATTCCGGAAAACTTATCTAGGGTAAAAGCTAGAATGAATTTTCAAAAGATCAAATGTTTTCATAAAGATCCAATTTCCTTAAAGGATCTACATTTTCATAGTCATGTGGGACTGTAAACCACATCGTTACTATCATTGTGTATACCGCCGTATTAAAATCACTGATGTATAAAGTGTGAGAATAAAAAAAGTGATTCGAGTGAAGTGTGATTTTATTTCAAGTTCTGTATTGCTTGAGGACAAGCAACGTTCAAGTGTGGGGATATTTGATAGTGCTCCAAATGAACATATATTTAGTATCAATATCCTTCCAATATGTAAAGTTTTTAGTTACTATTGTTCTATTTTTATGTTGTAATGGTTTAAATAAATAAGTACGAAGACAAAAGAAGAAAACGACTATTTGAAGACGCAAATGACCAAAAAGCTCAAATGTACAAGATACAATCCAAGTGGTTCCATTTATTGATAAGAAACGTCTAAAAATTACAAGAGTACAAGTTGCGGAACGTAAAGTACAAAATATTAAAGCATACGAAAAGACGTTCGAGAAACCGAAACCGAGATATAAATCGGGCGTAAATGTACTAGACAACGGAGCAAAAATTACAAGTCAACTATGCACAAGAATATAATATATATATATATATATATATATATATATATATATATATATATATATATATATATATATATATATATATATATATATTATTAATATAAATTATATATATATATATTATATATATATAATAATATGTCGACAAGCAAGAAAATAAAAAAATATGTGAGCTATGCGAGTGCATGAGCCCATGCGAGTGCATGAGCCCATGCGAGTGCATGAGACTTGCACTGAAACCCCATGCACTCGCATGGGCATCAGAATCAGGAAATATGCCTATAAATACCAGGCTTCTGCTCGACGAAAAAACTACACACCTCAATTTTTCTTTTCTTCTCTCTGTAAGATATATTTATATTTATATTTATAATATTACGTTTAATTAAAGTTTAATAATAATTGGGTTATTGTAAGAAATGTTTTACGGGTTTTAAAGTCGGAGTTCTGTCCATGTAACGCTACGCGATTAAATACCACTGTAAGCTATGTTCTTCCTTTTTAAATTAATGTCTCGTAACTAAGTTATTATTATGCTTATTTGACCCGAAGTAATCGTGATGTTGGGCTAAATATTAAGACAGGGTTATTGGATTTTGT
This sequence comes from Rutidosis leptorrhynchoides, assembly GCF_046630445.1. NCBI lineage: Eukaryota > Viridiplantae > Streptophyta > Magnoliopsida > Asterales > Asteraceae > Rutidosis > Rutidosis leptorrhynchoides. The sequence goes on from NC_092338.1 coordinate 142,948,821, forward strand.
ACCATAATTAAGGTTTGGGCAAAGGACCGACACTTGTGGAAATTGGACTATTGACTATTAATAGATGGGGGTATTGTCTAATCGAGTGGCAACTCATTGGAGTCTGTCGAACCTATCTTCAAGTTAATTAACTTAATAATTAATAATGATTATGGTTGTCCTATTTAGTGACATTCATACGGAATCTATTATAATCATTTAATTAATTCTTCGGGTTGGGTAATTGATTATTCAAACTGATCAAGTGGGTAAATTAATATTCATATCTAATCAAAACAGGGGTGGATTACATACAGTGATAACTGGCGTAATTGTTGACAGAAGTGATAACTGCGTCACAGTTTAAATCCTTAATTAGTTGGAATATTTGACTTCGAGAATAAGGGTAATTTGACGAGGACACTCGAACTTTATAATTATGACCGATGGACTATTATGGACAAAAACCAGATAGACGTATCAAACAATCCAGGACAAAGGACAATTAACCCAGAGTAATAAATTAAAATCAAAACATCAAATATCATGATTACAGAAGTTTAAATAAGCATAACTGTGTTATTTTATATCTCATCGTACTTTTATTTACTGTTATTTATTTATTGTCATTTTAAATATTTTTATTTAATTTACACATTTTAATTATCATCATTTATCTTTACGCTTTATTTAAAATCGACAAACCGGTCATTAAACGGTAAAACCCCCTTTTATAATATATATATATATATATATATATATATATATATATATATATATATATATATATATATATATATATATATATATATATATATATATATATATATATATATATATATATATATATATATATAATATAATTGTTTAAAAATATAGTGTACGCAATAAGCCGTCTCCCTGTGGAACGAACCAGACTTACTAAAAACTACACTACTCTACGATTAGGTACACTACCTATAAGTGTTGTAGCAAGGTTTAGGTATATCCATTCAATAAATAAATAAATAAATAACTTGTGTAAAATTGTTTCATTTTAAATAGTATTTTGTAATAAAATATAATCTATTTCGTATACACCGCTGCACACATCAAGTTTTTAGCGCCGCTGCTGGGGACTCGGTAAAAACGCTATATTTTATTATAACTATATTTTTGTATAATTTCTTATTTTATAAAAAAAATATTTTGTATTTATAATAAATTTTAAAAAATATAATAAAAAGAAAAAAATATATATTTTTAAGACTTTATATATAAAATTAATAAGTATTTTTATTTTTAGATTTTAAAAATATAAGTTTATATAAATATTTTTTAATATTTAGAAAATTAAAATCATAAAAAAAATAATAATAAAAATTAATATTGGGTCGAAGCCTGATCAAAGCCCGAATCCTATCTGGTTTGCTGGGCCATGCGATCGCATGAGCCCATCACCTAAAACTCATGCGACCGCATGAGTGATTGTGACAGGGTCAGTTACCTCGGACATTTAATACGCGTAGGGTTTAATTATAATTAATATTATTTAATCAAATTAGGGTTTTAATTAAATATATAGTTTTATTATTATTTGTAAATTTAATTTTATTTATTTGTATTAATTATATAGAATAATATAAAAATAATATTTTATATAAAATCTTAAATTTTATCTTTTTAAAATATTTCTTTTTAATATTTGTATCTTTTAATCGTTTATTCGTAATTTTTATATTTATCGTTCGTAATTAGTTTTAAACTTAGTATTTTACAGTAGTTATTTTATATTTCTAGATTTTTAGGCTTTGCCGTAAAATTCCTTACGTGCTTTTTCTTTAGATTTAGAATTTAGACGCTTTAGAATTTTGCGACGCCATTTATATATTTTAGTGCCTTTTAAGTTATTGCCGTTTTGGATATAGATTTCCTTTTAAGCTTTAATACCTTTAGGCGCAACTTTTTAGATTTAGTTTTTAGACTTTCGACGTTTTTCTTTCTTATTTTTATTTTTCGATTTTTATTTTTCGACGTTTTTCGACGCACTCTTTTTCTTTCTCTTTTCTACGCTCTAGTTTTTAGGACATAGATTTTTATCTTCTTCAAAATTTCGACGAAAATTTATTTTAAGCGATTAAATTTATAGACATCCAAATTTTCTGGTTCGTAGTAATAGTTGGATTTGTTAGTGGCGAGTTGTGGGCTTCCGATTTAAAGGGTCCTGGCTACCTGCTGCATCTATTGGCTATTCGAAACGTGGGCAAAATCAGAAAAGTCTATTGATTTGATAACTTTAATAATTTTTATATTTATAACTAATAGGATATTCAGTGAATGCACCGAGCAAAACGTTCACCACCTTTCATACGTTCACCTCCTGTAACTCGATCAAGACATCTAGCCAATATTGTCGATGTTGATTTTTCTTCAGAATCATCATCTAGTCGAACAAGTACTCCAATTCAAATTTTGAATAATCCATTTTTTGAACCCGACTTCAAAATTGAAAACCCAGAGGATATTCAAGGACAATTCCAAGATCTTGAACCACTAATTATTCCTCCTGAACCATAAACCGTTAAATCAGAATCCTCCAGTGATTAGTATTCAACAAATTCAATTATGGAAGTAACTAAACCTCTAAGTATGGAAGACCGAATGAGAGCCACACGCACGGGCTAAGGTCACACCATTATTAAGCCAGACATTAATGCGCCAGATTATGAAACCAAAGGACAAATCCTACACATGGTAACTAATCAATGCCAATATAGTGGTACGCCAAAAGAATATCCAAACGAACATCTTCGAACCTTTAATAGGATCTGTACTCTATTCAAAATCAGAGAAGTCGAGGATGAACAGATCTATCTCATGTTGTTTCCCTGAACTTTAAAGGGAGAAGCCAAAGATTGATTAGAATCGTTACCCGAAGGAGCGATTGACACATGGGATGTCTTAGTTGAAAATTTTCTTAAAAGATTCTTTCTGGCATCTAAAGTCGTGAGACTTTAAGGAGAAATTGTTACGTTCACACAAAAGCCAAATGAAACATTATATGAGGCGTGGACAAGATTCGGAAAGTTGTTGAGAGGATGTCCTTAACACGGTTTAGATACTTATCAAATAGTACAAATATTCTACCAAGGTGTCGACGTTGCTACACGAAAAGACATCGACACAGCAGCTGGTGGTTCCATTATGAAGAAAACCGCTACCGAAGCTCACAAAATTATTGATAACACAGCCTCCCACTCACATGAGTGGCACCAGAAAAAAGATATTTTTCGTTCATCTAAAGCGGCTAGAGCTGATTCTAGCCATGACTTTGATTCCGTTTCCGCAAAAATATATGCTTTCGAGAGACGAATGGAAAAGATGACTAAAGATATTCACGCAATACGAATCAGTTGTGAGCAATGCGGTAGACCACACTTAACGAAAGATTGTCACATTGAGCAAACGATGGAACAACGTGAGAATGTTTCCTACATGAACCAAAGGACGGGAAATAATTATCAAAATAATTATCAACCGCCAAGGCTAAACTTTAATCAAAATCAAAACATTCTTTACAATCCAAATGGAACCAACAATAACTCGTACAACCAACAATGTTCGAATAACCAACCAACTAAAAACAACACTTTCAATCAACAAAGACCTAGCTTGTATAAACCACCACAACAAACCGAAGAGAAAAAGTCAAATCTAGAAGAAATGATGGCAAAATCTAATGGAATCTCAAACACAATTTATTACATCTCAAACTCAAACAAATGAGAGGTTTGATCAGTCATTAAGAACTCAACAAGCTTCCATTTTGAATCTAGAAAAACACGTAGGTACTCTTGCTAGCATGATGAGTTAGAGGGAACAAGGAAAGCTACCGAGTAATACTGAAGTAAATCCTCGGAATGAGAATGTTAACATGGTGTCAACAAATTCTGAAAAACCAACACCAGAAGATGGGAAGGTTTTAGATGTGAGTAACAATGAAGAAGTTACAACACCACCACCACCACCCGAGTATGTAAAGCCAGTGGTGGCACCCTACAGACCACCCATCCCGTTTCTAAGAAAAGGAGTTGAGTATGAGCAAGTGATAGGTAATAAAGTTTGTGATACCTCTGGAAAGAAGAAGAAGAATAAGAAATTGCAAGAAATAAAAACCGTCAAAATAAACTCGGAGAAGACAGTTCCACCAAAACCTCCACCCAGGTTAGGTGATCTGGGTGAATTTATTGTTCCTTGTCTACTTAGTGATTGTGTCATATATGATGCACTAGCAGATTTAGGTGTGAGTATAAGTGTTATGCCTCTTTCATTATATAAGAGATTAGGAGTAGGTGAGTTAAGTCCAACGGAAATGAGTGTTCGACTCTTTGATCAAACTATTAAACACCCAGTTGGAATTGCTCACAACCTACCCGTTCAAGTGGGTAATTTAACCTTTTTAGTCGAATTTATTGTCATTGACATAGAAGAGGACTCAAACATTCCTCTAATTTTAGGTCGACCATTCTTAGCGTCTACCGAGGCGTTATTTGATGTAAGAGAGGGTAGAATGACACTTAGAAATGATGAAAAATCGATCACCTTTGTGAGTCGAAAGGCTAAATCTCTACCAACCAAAACCGTTGAACCAACAAAATCGATTGGTAAGAAGCATATTGTTTTACCAACTCCAACGGCAGTGCTTAACAATAATAAAACGCCTAAGTGTGGGGAAGATGAAGTAAAACCTAATGATGACCTGATAATAAAGAACCCCATTGTTGATACGAAATTAAAAGACTCCGTTATTAACAATTCAATGAAAAAACTTACTAAACGGATTCGCGATGCTAGAACCAAGGGGAACTTTAAGTTATGTAACCGGTTAGTATCCAATATATCGCCTAAAGAAAAGGCGAAACTAGTTGAATTTGTGGATATTACACAGGAATCCGACCAATGGCTTAAAGCAAAAGTCACAGATATGCAAGTTGATTATGGTCCAAGAGAAATTGATAATGAAGTTAATCACAATTTCAAAACCACAGCTACCTAAGTGTGGGGAGATTCAAATGTTCTAAGAAATAATGCTGTCTAGAGTTATTTGTTCTGTTCTTGTGTAGTTCCGAGAATGGAATCCGATTGGTCTTTTCCACTAGCAGACACTAAAGAACTAGTTTTCTTCCCCCCATTCTGAATTTTATTTTGTTTTGTAGGTTTGTATGAAATTAATACGCTTTTTAAATTTAAGTTTTGTGTGAATTTAAAAACAAAATTTACTTTATTTCATTAAGTTTAAAAAATGATTTCTAAAATTCATCATAAGTTGAAGACTAGGTCATGGAACCGAAATTGCTTTACCCGAGGGCGGGGCGAAAAATTTTGTTATCATTATTTTTAATTTTATTGATCTAAAGTATACCAAAAAAATTAAAAAAACCCAAAAATCTTTGCTTTTAAAACAATCACTTAAAAACGATAAATTTTAAATTTTGTCGAGGGACGGACTAGGTAAACATACCGAAACTACCAAAAGTAAAAGGAAACAAATTTTTTTTAAAAAAATATTCGTTTAAATTGTTTTAATAAATAAAGGTTTTATAAAAAAAATATAATAAAAATATTATGTATGTTTATAGTTTATCTTATGTACAAAACAGGGTAAAACAATTAAAATGTCCCGTTCATATTGATTATAAACGTTCCATATTAATTGATTTCGTTGCGAGGTTTTGACCTCTATATGAGACGTTTTTAAAAGAATGCATTCGTTTTTAAAACAAACCATAACCTTTATTTTATCGACAAGGTTAAAAGGACACCACCTAGATTTTCAGAAATGATAATCTAAAAATATCACACTTACACACTACCAATACATATTGGTTTACAATATTAATATGTTACAACAAAGTAAATCTCAAATGTAGTTTTAAACAATATTATACAAGCATGCTGACACCAAGTCTTGTCCATATATTAGCATGCAACAGCGGAAGCTCTTAATAATCACCTGAGAATAAACATGCTTTAAACGTCAACAAAAATGTTGGTGAGTTATAGGTTTAACCTATATATTATAAAATTAATATAATAGACCACAAGATTTCATTTATTCAATAATCCTACACTCGCAAGTGTATAAAAATTATTCTATGATGAACACCTGGTAACCGACATTAACATAATGCATATAGAATATTCCCCGCATACTCGCAAGTATGTCATAATTTGGCAATTGCAATCACCGTATAAATCGAAGTATTAAAGCATTCCAAATTCCAGAATGGGGTTTGTTAGGCCCATAGATCTATCTTTAGGATTCGCATCAACTAGGGGTCATTTCCCTAATTCTTAGGCTACCAGACTTGAAGAGGCAATATTCGGTTTAATAATCCAACCATAGAATGTAGTTTCGCGTAATTGTGTCTATTTTGTAAAACATTTAGAAACTGCATGTATTCTCATCCCAAAAATATTAGATTTTAAAAGTGGGACTATAACTCACTTTCACAGATTTTTACTTCGTCGGGAAGTAAGACTTGGCCACTGGTCGATTCACGAACCTATAACAAATATGTACATATATATCAAAGTATGTTCAAAATATATTTACAACATTTTTAATACGTTTTACTGTTTTAAATTTATTAAGTCAGCTATCCTCGTTAGTAACCTACAACTAGTTGTCCACAGTTAGATGTACAGAAATAAATCGATATATATTATCTTGAATCAATCCACGACCCAGTATATACACGTCTCAGGCTAGATCACAACTCAAAGTATATATATTTTTGGAATCAACCTCAACCCTGTATACCTAACTCCAACATTACTGCATATAGAGTGTCTATGGTTGTTCCAAATAATATATATACATGGGTCAATATGATATGTCAAAACATTTGCATACGTGTCTTTGATATCCCAAGATTACATAATATATTAGAATACATGTATAATACAATATGAGTTAGCTAGGATATGATTAATATAGATTTGTTACCAATTTTCACGTAGTTACAACAAGCAAAAATATCCAATCTTGTTTTACCCATAACTTCTTCGTTTTAAATCCGTTTTGAGTGATTCAAGTTGCTATGGTTTCATATTGAACTTAAGTTTATGAATCTAAATAGAAAAGTATAAGTTTATATATAGAAATACAGGTTACAAGTCATTTTTGTAAAGGTAGTCATTTCAGTCGAAAGAACGACGTCTAGATGACCATTTTGGAAAACATACTTCCACTTTGAGTTTAACCATGATTTTTGGATATAGTTTCATGTTCATAAGAAAAATCATTTTCCCGGAAGAACAAATTTTAAATCAAAGTTTATCATAGTTTTTAATTAACTAACCCAAAACAGCCCGCGGTGTTACTACGACGGTTTATATCCAGTTTTACGGTGTTTTTCGTGTTTTCAGGTTTTAAATCATTAAGTTAGCATATCATATAGATATAGAACATGTTTTTATTTGATTTTAAAAGTCAAGTTAGAAGGATTAACTTTTGTTTGCGAACAAGTTTAGAATTAACTAAACTATGTTCTAGTGATTACATGTTCAAATCTTCGAATAAGATAGTTATACATATATGAATCGAATAATGTTATGAACATCATTACTACCTCAAGTTTAGTAGGTAAACCTACTGGAAATGATGAAAAAATAACTTGAGCTTCAAAGGATCTTTGATGGCTTGGAAGTTCTTGAAATAGAATCATGACATAAAAACAAGTTCAAGTAAGATTATTACTCTAATTAAGATAGTTATAGTTATAGAAATTGAATCAAAGCTTGAATATGAATATTACCTTGGTCTAGAAATATAACCTACTGTAAATAACAAAAGTTTCTTGATCTTAGATGATTGCTTGGAATGGATTAGGAAACTTGGAAGTAAACTTGTAAACTTGGAAGTGTTCTTGATGTGTTCTTGAGTAATTATTTTTATAATGATTATAGGTAATAACCAAAGCTTGTATTTGATGATTTTTGCTGGAAAAATAGTAACTTAGATGTTCATGGAAGAGTGTGTGTGTTTTGAGAGAGAATTGGGAAGAAAATTAGAAGTGAAATGGAGTAGGTGGTGAGTGGTGAAGGTGAGTGGGGTTAAAAGGAGTTCTTGTTTTTGTTTCCTTGCTCATAAGTCATGCTAGATATTAAATGATGGTTCCTACATGGTTAGGTGACTCACATGGGCTGCTAAGAGCTGATCATTGGAGTGTATATACCAATAGTAAATACATTTAGAAGCTGTGTATTGTACAAGTACAAATACGAGTGCATACTAGTAGAATTGTTGATGAAAATGAATGAGGATATAATCGTAAGCATTTTTGTTAAGTAGAAGTACTTGGATAAGTGTCTTGAAGTCTTTCAAAAGTGTATGAATACATATTAAAACACTACATGTATATACATTTTAACTGAGTCGTTAAGTCATCGTTAGTCGTTACATGTAAATGTTGTTTTGAAACCTTTAAGTTAACGATCTTGTTAAATGTTGTTAACACATTGTTTATTATATCTAATGAGATGTTAAATTATTACATTATCATGATATAATGATGTATTAATATATCTTAATATGATATATATACAGTTAAATGTCGTTACAACGATAATCGTTACATATATGTCTCGTTTCGAAATCCTTAAGTTAGTAGTCTTGTTTTAACATATATAGTTCATTGTTATTATACTTAATGATATGTTTACTTATCATTTAACATGTTTATATATAGTGTATCAATATATTAAAATGATTCATATGTAATTAGTAAGACGTTGTTATAACGATAATCGTTATATATACCGTTTTCAAATTTCATAATTCAATAGTCTCATTTTTATGTATATAACTCATTGTTAAAATACTTAATGAGGTATATACTTATCATAATATCATGATAACTATATATATATATATATATATATATATATATATATATATATATATATATATATATATATATATATATATATATATTATATATATATATATATATATCCATATGTATGTCATCATATAGTTTTTATAAGTTTTAACGTTCGTGAATCGCCGGTCAACTTGGGTGGTCAATTGTCTATATAAAACCTATTTCAATTAATCAAGTCTTAACAAGTTTGATTGCTTAACATGTTGGAAACACTTAATTAACCTAACCCTAATTATTAAACCCTAATTTACTAAACCCTAAACATTTATTATATAACACTAATCATTACCTAATCATTTAATCATTACTTTACTAACCCTAATCATTAATTAATTACTAAACCCTAAATATATAATATTACTCTAAAACCCTAATACTACCTATACTATATTATTAATACTACTCAACACTTATACACTTATACTACTACTTAACAATTACACTATTACTAATACATATAATATACTACATATAATATAATACTTATATTATAAAATTTTGACCACGATTAAGTTCAGCAAAAGCTACTAATTTTGACGACAAGACGCAAAATATCAAATGTGATATAAAATAATATGTTTGCAAACTCGGTATTTTTAATCACTTTTCTACACTAATCACCCTCAAGAATTTATAATTATAGTCTAATTTCATGCAAATGAGGGCATTGCATGATCTCAAGTGTGGGGAAGGGTTATAAATTCTCTCGGGTTTACACTTAGTTTAATTGCCAAATTTTGTGAAAATTAGAAAAAATTTTAACTAAATGAATTCAAAATCATGTTTATACATATTTATGAACGATAAAACTAGGTGTTAATGCCGAAATTATTGTTACCTCGGAGAGAACATAAATGGAGAAATAACCCAAAACGCTTGAATTCATTTAAAATGGAATAGAAGAGAATAAAAAGGCAAAGAAAAGAATAAATAAAAGCTAAGTGTGGGAAGAATTTACCAAGTTCTTTAAAACACATATCACATATTTGGTACAGATTATTGCAGGTACTTTTGCTTTGGACTAAACTAATCAGTTTTACCCGATTTATTGTAATACCTTTGAAACAATAGATGGATCTACACGATGAATCAATTCCATCATTAAAAGGAAGTAAAGTCTTCCAAAAAAGACACGCGCTTCTTGATTTAGGTCAGGAAGTTGTCGTCCAGACCAGCTGTAGGTTGACGAAAAATCTAGAAAAGTCATCTCTAAAATCAGCAGGAAATCTACGGACCTCAGCATCAAATAGGGTCGCCAAGTGGTCAGACTTATCCTAACCATGAGAGGATATGTCTCGTAAAATAGGGAGGGCGCCGTGCAAATTAGCTTGATAAGACTAATGAATCAGACCTCCAGAAAGGATAATCTCCTTAAAGATTAAAAATCAGCTTTTAAGTCTGATATTACTCAATCCTTGAGATTGACCTTAAAGATTGAGAATTACAAACTCATAGAATTCGATGATATCTAAACTCGAGCTTGAACGAGAAAATATTTTGATCAAAATTAAAACCGATTTGTTTTCTGAAAACCTATTTTCAATGCGTTCATTACCATTGAACGTAAAATCCTAAGAATTCACCTGGAATTCATTAGGTCACCTGAACCAAATCGGGTGTCAACCGTAAGAATGATGGTTGCATAGCATGGTCGAAGACAGGACCTTGTGCCAGACCGAAAAATTATAGGGTGATCTTTACTATTTCTCCTACAAAGGATAGTAATTGCTTCCGACACGTTGTGGACCATGAACATCTGCATGTCATTAGACATTGCCTTAACAGCTGCTTGTTCAACGCTTTCCTTTACAACCGGACGGTAGTTTATCGAAAGGAAATATACGGGACAAGTATACTGGACGTGTTGCTTTCCTAATACAAAGTTAGCAAGTGGGTGACACAAAACCATAAGTTTTGAGCTAAAATTTTAAAATCTGAAACCCACAAAACCCACAAAAACAATTTGCGAACACCGGTGAAGGGTTATTCCGGAAAACTTATCTAGGGTAAAAGCTAGAATGAATTTTCAAAAGATCAAATGTTTTCATAAAGATCCAATTTCCTTAAAGGATTTACATTTTCATAGTCATGTGGGACTGTAAACCACATCGTTACTATCATTGTGTATACCGCCGTATTAAAATCACAGATGTATAAAGTGTGAGAATAAAAAAAGTGATTCGAGTGAAGTGTGATTTTATTTCAAGTTCTGTATTGCTTGAGGACAAGCAACGTTCAAGTGTGGGGATATTTGATAGTGCTCTAAATGAACATATATTTAGTATCAATATCCTTCCAATATGTAAAGTTTTTAGTTACTATTTTTCTATTTTTATGTTGTAATGGTTTAAATAAATAAATGCGAAGACAAAAGAAGAAAACGACTATTTGAAGACGCAAATGACCAAAAAGCTCAAATGTACAAGATACAATCCAAGTGGTTCCATTTATTGATAAGAAACGTCTAAAAATTACAAGAGTACAAGTTGCGAAACGTAAAGTACAAGATATTAAAGCATACGAAAAGACGTTCGAGAAACCGGAACCGAGACATAAATCGGGCGTAAATGTACTAGACAACGGAGTGAAAATTACAAGTCAACTATGCATAAGAATATAATATAATATATATAATTAATATAAATTATATATATATATATTATATATATATATATATATAATAATATGTCGACAAGCAAGAAAAAAAATATGTGAGCTGGATCTGACGGCCATGCGATCGCATGGGAAATAGGCATAAAACCCATGTGAGTGCATGAGCCCATGCGAGTGCATGAGATTTGCACTGAAACCCCATGCACTCGCATAGGCATCAGAATCAGGAAATATGCCTATAAATACCAGGCTTCTGCTCGACGAAAAAACTACACACCTCAATTTTTATTTTCTTCTCTCTGTAAGATATATTTATATTTATATTTATAATATTAAGTTTAATTTAAGTTTAATAATAATTGGGTTATTGTAAGAAATGTTTTACGGGTTTTAAAGTCGGAGTTCTGTCCGTGTAACGCTACGCGATTAAATACCACTGTAAGCTATGTTCTGTCTTTTTAAATTAATGTCTCGTAACTAAGTTATTATTATGCTTATTTGAGCCGAATTAATCGTGATGTTGGGCTAAATATTAAGACGGGATTATTGGATTTTGTACCATAATTAAGGTTTGGGCAAAAGACCGACACTTGTGGAAATTAGACTATTGACTATTAATAGATGGGGGGTATTGTCTAATCGAGTGGCAACTCATTGGAGTCTTTCGAACCTATCTTCAAGTTAATTAACTTAATAATTAATAATGATTATGGTTGTCCTATTTAGTGACATTCATACGAAATCTATTATAATCATTTAATAAATTCTTCGGGTTGGGTAATTGATTATTCAAACTGATCAAGTGGGTAAATTAATATTCATATCTAATCAAAATAGGGGTGGATTACATACAGTGATAACTGGTGTAATTGTTGACAGAAGTGATAACTGCGTCACAGTTTAAATCCTTAATTAGTTGGAATATTTGACTTCGGGTATAAGGGTAATTTGACGAGGACACTCGCACTTTATAATTATGACCGATGGACTATTATGGACAAAAACCAGATAGACGTATCAAACAATCCAGGACAAAGGACAATTAACCCAGAGTAATAAAATAAAATCAAAACGTCAAACATCATGATTACAGAAGTTTAAATAAGCATATTTGTGTTATTTTATATCTCATCGTACTTTTATTTACTGTCATTTATTTATTGTCATTTTAAATATTGTTATTTAATTTACGCATTTTTATTATCATCATTTATCTTTACGCTTTATTTAAAATCGACAAACCGGTCATTAAACTGTAAAACCCTCCTTTTATAATAATAATAATACTACTATATTACTAATATATATATATATATATATATATATATATATATATATATATATATATATATATATATATATATATACAAATATAATTGTTTAAAAATATAGTGTACGCAATAAGCCGTCTCCCTGTGGAACGAACCGGACTTACTAAAAACTACACTACTCTATGATTAGGTACATTGCCTATAAGTGTTGTAGCAAGGTTTAGGTATATCCATTCAATAAATAAATAAATAACTTGTGTAAAATTGTTTCATTTTTAATAGTATTTTGTAATAAAATATAATCTATTTCGTATACACCGCTACACACATCAACCCTATCTGGGAGTGTGATAGATTGGTATCAGAGCATAACTAGGCTGTTATAGAGAACCAGGATTGCATTTTTATGTGTGCCTTACGTGCTAGCTAGGGTGCCTTAGCAATCTAGGAAACTATAACCTTTCCTGCCTTAGACTTAAAGCACTTAGGATTTCCTTATAATCTTAAAACATTGCTTTAACATTCATCTAATCGAAATCTTTTTCCTAATGTTAGGATGTCTAATTTTCATCAAGCGAACAAAATGACTCTTTTCAAGCCAACCGAAGAAGATACTAAAACGTCATCCACCGAAAGACCAGTCCAAAGTCCACCTTATGGCTTTGGTGGTCCTCGTTCACCAAACTATAGTCCGGATACTTTACCTAATTCTCCCGATCACTACCCGACCCCGAGAACTAAAGACAAGGGGAAACGTCATGAGGAAACTGGTCCATCCAGGAAAAGATCCCGATCTCCTTTTTATGATAATGATGCTAAGAACTTAGAAGGTTTGCTTCGCCAGATGGTGAGAATTGAGGTTCGAATGGACGAAAAAGATCGAGAAGTTAAGAAACTGGTGGAAGAGAATGCTAAGCTAAGAAAAGAGTTAACAATGCTGAGGTATGAGGAAGAACGTAACACCCGCTGGGGAAAACAATCACTTGCTTATCTCAAGGAGGATGTTGATTTCCAGATGAATATGGAAAGAAGTCGAATTGATAAGCAGCTTGCTCTAAAGGGGTACGACAACAACGCAGTCAACAGCCGTGTTACTAACCTCTATGATAACCTCGAGTATCTCTATGAGAAACAAAAGGCAAAGAACGAGAAAGTTGAGGAGTTTATGAAGAAGGTTGAGGACGAGAAGAAGAGATATGAAGACTATTTCAATCTTAATATTTCCTAGTTTATTTTTCCTATTTTTCCGTCTATGTAAAGGCTATGCCTTAAAATATTTCTATTTTCCGAATCGTGTATTAAAAAGGCTTATTTAATGCCTCGTTCTAATAATATAAAGTGTTTCATTTATATCATGTTGATATCAATGCTTTATTTTATTCATACTTGTAATTGCTCAAACTTATAACTTGTCAACTTATCAAACTTATGTTCACTTTAATGTAGTGACATCATGGTTCGTCTAGCTACACCTACCGTTAACAACATTGTGTTAACTACTAAACAATTCCAAGATTTACTAGCTGTCGTCCAAGGCAACATTCAAGCTAATCATGTTAACGCTCAACTGAAACCTTGTTCTTACAAGGACTTTACAAACTGCAATCCTCCCGCTTTCAAGGGAAGTGAAGAGGCTGTCGAACTAGTCCGATGGTTCGAGAAACTAGAGTCCATCTTCCATGTCTGCAACTGCAGGGACAATGACCGAGTCAAATATGCCACTAGCTCATTAGCGGGCAATGCTATGACTTGGTGGACCACTTATGCTAAATCCATGGGAATCGATAATGTTAATGCAACCCCGTGAGATGAACTTAAAAGCATGATGGTCAACAAGTTTTGTCCTCGAAGTCACGTTCAAAAGCTTGAAGCCGAGTTCTGGGAACTCAAAGTTAAGGGTACCGACATAGAAAGCTATACTAATAGTTTTCTTGAGCTTTCTACCTTGTGTCCCGAAATTTTTCCTAACGAGCCGAGAAGGATCGAAAGGTATATTGAAGGTCTTCCTGAGGATGTTCAGGGAAATGTTATCGCTGCCGAGAAAGTTACTCTTGATGCCGTGATTCTCATGGCTCAAAATTTGATGATGGCCAAAAGAAGAAGAGCTTTGGTTAATAAGCAAGTTGATACAAAGAGCAGTGATGGTAAGAGGAAGTTTGAACCATCACAAGGTTCGAATCAGAATGTTAGTAAGAAGCCCTCGGATAGTACAAGGACGAATTATAAGGGTACCTATCCTTTTTGTTTTCGTTGTGAGAGGCACCACCCGGGGGCGGTGCACTGCTACTTGTTCTTTGTGTAAGAAAGTGACACATGTAGCTAAGACATGTAAGACTCCTCCGAAGGATAAGGCTATTGTTCCTGCTAATGCTCCTCCTACTTGTTACACTTGTGGGGAAAAGGGACACATTAGTCCAAATTACCCTAAGAAGAAAGATACTCCCGCTACTGGAGCCATCAAGACTGCTGCAAAGGGTCGTGCATTTGTTATTACTGCTGCTGAAGCCCAAGAGGAGGATGAGGTCATCACGAGTACGTATCTTGTCAATAATTGTTACAAACTATTTTATTCGATACAGGTGCCGATAAGAGTTACGTGTCTAATGAATTTTGCACCTTATTCACTGAAAAGCCTCAATCCTTAGAAACTAAACGATTAGTAGAAGTAGCTAATGGAAAGATCATGAGAGTCGATAAAATCTATAAAAACTGCAACCTAATCTTAGCCAACAAAGAATTTAAGATAGACCTTCTGCCGGTCGAGTTAGGAAGTTTCGATGTCGTAATTGGAATGGATTGGTTACGCCCATTACATGCTGCGATCTTGTGTTTTGATAAGACCGTTAACATTCCGTTGGGAAATGGAGAGACTCTAGTCATTCAAGGCGACAAGAGTGGTTCCAAACTCAACATCGTCTCTTGCATCAAAACCCGTAAATACCTTATGAAAGGTTATCCCACGATATTAGCCCATGTCAAGATAGTCAAATCAAAGGAAAAGCTTATTGATGATGTGGCGGTGGTAAGAGATTATCCCGATGTGTTTCCTGAAGATCTTCCTGGTCTTCCACCTCCTCGACAAGTCGAATTTCAGATTGATTTATCTCCTAGTGCTGCTCCTGTTGCTAAAGCACCATATCGTTTAGCACCTTCCGAAATAAAGGAACTTTCTAACCAACTCCAAGAACTATTGGATAAGGGTTTCATTCGTCCAAGCTCATCCCCATGGGGAGCTCCTATTTTATTCGTTAAAAAGAAAGATGGTATGTTGAGGATGTGTATTGATTACCGCGAACTCAACAAGCTTACTGTCAAGAACCGCTATCCATTACCGCGTATTGATGATCTATTTGACCAACTTCAAGGGTCGAGTGTTTATTCAAAGATTGA